>NC_091063.1:37528400-38159233 GCF_000393655.2 Nicotiana sylvestris | reverse complement strand
ATTGACTCTCTCAGGATCAAACGGGCAGGAAAATTAGCTCAAGCAACTAGGGTTCAAGTTGGGTAATTACTCTCTCGAGGTTTAACCCTTTAATTGGAACTATCAATTCTCTTAAATCCAACCCAATTCCTTGTTGGATCAATTTTGGAGACTTAGGCTCTCTTTCTCAAGAAGAGCCAAGTCCACTTAGCACAAACCAGTGTTTGTAACCACCAATTCATAGATTAAACCATAAAATTGACCCAAATAATAAACACCCATAGTCACTCTAACAATAGATGGCAACACCCATCAATTACCCACACTAGGGTTGAGCCACCACCCTAGCTAATGGGTTTAGTTACTCATTCTTGAAGAAGAAAATAGAGAAATAGATGAAGAACAAGGCATATTAATTAAATGCTAAATGAAAATACAAGAATCTATCGTTAATTTGAAGCTAAGATGCCAAAAATAGCTACAGATGAGGTTCCCACGAGCGCAACTAAGTTCTGGTTATATCTGATGACCTAAAAATGGTAAAATGTTCTATTTATGTTAGGCTAGAAAAACTGGACAAAAATACCCCTGCGGGGTCAGCGCGGGCCGCATAAAATGGACCGCGGCCGCGCTAGGCTCTTGGACTTCAATTCTGGGCTCTCTGACTTGGGCTCCGCAAACTGCATAGAATGGACCACGGCCGCGGAGGCAGCTGTCGCAGTCCGCACAACCATGACTACGGACCACATTGGCATTTTCCATCTCTCTGAATATCTCTTCCGCGGACCGCACAAAAAGGCAGTGCGGTCATGGAACCTTCACCGGGGACCGCGCAATGTGGACTGCGGCCGCGTTACCTGAAGCCTGGTTTTGCCATCTCTCTGAATCACCTAGTGCGGCCACATTTGACTTTGTGCGGTCCGCACTAGGCCTGTTTGCCCTCAGTTTACTTTGTATTTGATACTTGAGCAGGTTTCACTCCTTTTGAGCCGATCTTTGACATTTCGTCACTTTGTCGATCAAACCTACAATCAAGCACAACTTATGAGCCTTTTGGGACTATTTTGTAATGATTTATAATCAAAACATAGGCAAGAAGGAGCATGAAACTCGTTAAAATTCCTACTTATCACATTCCCACACATTAAGTTCTTCCAGGTGACTTTTAGTAGCTATCCTAGCATTTTTAGATAAATAGTCCTAATCATGCTCCTGTTCCCTGATGCCTTATGTTCAACATTACCCAAATCCTCTCTTTCTTTGAATATTTTCTTTACCATCCAGCTTGCTTGCTGAGGTATGGACATATCAGTTATCTGCTTCCCTTATGTAGTATTCATGTATCCAAAGAGTATCTTTCTTACTATGCAATTCCAACAGGTTTTAGCAATAGCTGCTTCGTTCCAGATTTTCAGATTTGTAAGATTAATTCCTCCAGCTACCTTTGGCACACACATTCTGCTCCAGGATACCAATGCCTTTCTAGTTATTTCATTTGTAGACATGTAATTTTTGACCCTCCCCAAGAATGTAAATATTTTAGCACTTAAATATTTAGTTTAGGTCTAATATTGCTAGTTCAATTAGTTTTGACTCTTTACTTTATTTTATCACAAAAATAAAAATTACAAAAATATTTGCTCTTGTTTAGCTAATTGATATTTTATTTAGTTATTTTTAGTTTATCTACCTTTCATAAAATTAAAAAATATACAAAAAAATAGTTTCAAGTCTATTTAATTTAAGGTTAATTAGTACTTAATGTAGTAATACTATTTTCACCTATATTTATTTTTATATAATCTTGAAAAATACCAAAAAATAGTTTCACAATATAATATTATTAATTAGAGTTAGTTATATATTTTATAGTATCGATTTTACATTATTTGTAGAAATAGAATTAAGATTTTGGGTTGGAAAGGCCCAATTTCAGATAGCCCAAAACATTGAGCCCAATACCTTTTACACCCAAATTAAAACCTTTTAAAAACCCCTAATTCCTACACTCTAACCTAGAGCTAATAGACACAAGAGAGAGATCTGATTCGAATTTAAAAAAAAAAAACTTAGAGAAGCGAGCCGTTTCCACCTGAAAGAGAAACTCAAAAACATCCCAGCGACCCCTTTCTCTTGGCAACTCCATGGCCGTCATTCTTAGAGCTAAGAAAAAGGAGAGCTGCTATTCATCTCTTTCTTCTTGAAGAATCAAAAAACAAAAAAGACACTCTCAATCTCTAGATCTCCAGCCATTTCCCCTCAACCCCATACTTTAGTCACGCAAAAAATCAGCGAAACACAACTCAAATCAGCTGTGAAACCAACTAAAAATCAGCTGCCAACCAGTCCAATAAAGCTCCAAATTTTGCTTAAAAACAGCTCGAAAATATCCCTCTTTCGTCACAATACAACAACATTTTTGGTCGGGTTCGAGTCGAATTTTTCGACGAGCTTTTCGGGCGAGTTTCAAGGTTCCGATGTGGTCTTTTGTAATGACCCGGCCGGTCAATTCATGAGTTACCACTCTGTTTCCCCCATTTCTGCTTTTTATTGCATTGTTAAGCGGTATTATGTGTTATCGGGTTGGTTGGCTTGGGTTCGGAGAGGTTTTGATATGGTTTGAGACACTTAGTCTCTTTTGAGTGAGCTTAAGTTGAAAAAGTCAACTGAATGTTGACTTATGTGAAAAATGGGCTCGAATGTAAGTTTCGATGGTTCGGATAGCTTCGGGAAGTGATTTGGGTCTTAGGAATGCGATCAAAATGTGTTTTGGAGATCCGAAGTAGATTTAGGCTTGAATTGGCGAAATTGGAATTTTGGCGCTTTTCTGTTGATAGGTGAGATTTTGATTTAGGGATCGGAATGGAATTCTGGGAGTTGCAGTAGGTCCGTCGTGTCATTTGGGATGTGTGTACAAAATTTCAGGTAATTCAGATGTGGTTAGATAGAATTTTTGGTCAAAAGCGTAATTCGGAAGATTTTTGAAACCTTCGGCTTGAATCCGATGTGTTTTGGTTGATTTGATGTTGTTTGAGGTGTTTTGAAGATTCGTATAAGTTTGAATAGTGGTATATGGCTTGTTTGTTCTTTTGGTTGAGGTCCCAGAGACCTCGGGGTGATTTCAGATGGTTGACGGAATATTTGAGTTTGGTTTTTGGCAGCTGAAGATTTTCCATTGCTGGCATAATCGCACCTGTGGCTAGGGGACCACAGGTGTGGGCTCGCAGAAGTGCCTAGATGGTCGCAGATGCAGAATTGACCATGTGGGGTTGGGGCCGCAGAAGCGGCTGCTCGATCGCACTTGCGATAGCTCAGGTGCGGCTTCTTGATCGCGGATGCGGAAATGGGCGCATTAGTTAGAACCGCAGATGCGGTGCATTTGACCGCAAAAGTATAGGAAGGGCCGCAGGTGCGAAAACCTTGGGCCAAAAAGTATATAAACCCTCCTTCGCGATTTTCAGCCTTTCTTCACCAATTTAAATCGATTTTTGGAGCTTTTAGGGGATTTTGAAGAGGGAATCAGAGGGAACTTCGTTGAGGTACGAATTTTGATCATAAAACTCGTTCCTATGGTGTTATTCATTGATTAGGCTTGAAATTTATGGAAATTTGTGGGTAAATATTAAAGAAACAAGTGTTTGAGATTGGAGACCTTTGAGCAAGGGTTTGAGGGGTCAATTGTGGTCGGATTTTAGTACTTTTGATATGGATAAACTCGTGGGGAGATAAGGAGTTTATTGATATAAATTTTATCGAATTTCGAGATATGGGCCCGGGGGGTTCGGTTTGGTTAATTTCGGAATTTGCATTGTATTTTGATTACTTTCGAGTGGGCTTTATTCGCTTAGCATATTTTGATGGTTATGTACTGATTTTGGTTAGGTTTGGAGCATCCGGAGGCCGATTCGAGGGGCAAAGGCATCGCGGGCTAGAGTTGGACCGGATAGAGGTGAGTAATGATTGTAAATGTTGTCTTGAGGGTATGAAGCCCCAAATTTCACATCGTTGTGCTATATTGAGGTGACACAAACGGTAGATGACGAGCGTGGGGTCATGCACCTTTGGGGATTGTGACTTAGTCCATCCCGTATGACTATTTAACTGCGTATTTGTTTGAAAACTTTTTTCTATCATCATGTTTTGGGCTGAATGCCATATTTGGGCCTCGTGCCAACTATTTTGGACCCTTAGGCGATTTTTACTACTATTCCTTGCTGTTTTGACTTTATATTTGTACTTAGTCACGCTATATTCCACTATTTCATAACTCAGCCATGTTTACTCTATTTTGACATCTTAAATGATATTTTGAGCTGAGCATCATATTTTACTGTGCCCGAGTAACTTTTAGAGATTTCTGACTAATAGGGTCGAGGGCCTGTGTTACGAGGTTATTATAGGATTGGGCTGCGCGCCGCAGCGGTATTGAGCTGATTCATGATTATGAGGCCGAGGGCCTGAGTTGTACGTCACAAGGTGGCTTGATATGAGGCCAAAGGCTTGTTTGATTATGCCACTAGATGGCTTGATATTGTGCTTGGGCCGTAAGGGACCCCTCCCAGAGTCTGTACACCCCCAGTGAGAGTGGGTACCCAGTTTGTGATGTGAAATAGCCCGAGGGGCTGATATTGTTCCATGTTATTGCCTGAGGGGTTGATACGAACGATTGTGAGATAGCCCAAAAGGCTAATTTTATGTGTTTATCTTTTCTCACTGCTTTTTATTCACTTTTTTTCACTATTAGAGGATGTTTTAAAGAAGCTTATACTGAACCAAGGTGTTTTGTGCAAGTTTTCACCGTTTTATTGCTTTATATTGGTTTTATACTGCCTCTTTGAAGTATTTTGTTGTATTTTACGTGTTTTCTTATCGCTCGGCTGCTTTTACTTTTATTACTCACTAAGTTGGCATACTTACATTACTCCCTGCACCCTGTGTGCAGATTCAAGAGCCTCGGGTCCTGCTAGCGAGGGTTGATTGCTTCCCACAGCCTGTCTGGAGTTCACTAGGCGGCTGGTTGGCGTTTGCAGCCCAATGCTCTCCTTCCTATCTATATTTTCATTTGTACTGAATTTGTAGTAGACTATGCAGACTCTTTCTACTTTTAGACAGTTGTTTAGATGCTCATGACTGGTGACACCCCGATGTCAGACTGTGTTTGTTTCTGCAACTGTTCTATTATACTCTATTTTGGGATTTATCACTTATCAATGACTTAAATTGAACTATTATAAATGTTTAAGTGGATTGGGGATTTGTGTCGGCTAGCCTTGTTTCAAGATAGGCGCCATCGCGATCAAGTACGGGTTTAGGGTCGTGACAAGTTGGTATCAGAGCCTAGGTTATGTAGGTCTCACGAGTCATAAGCAGGTTTAGTAGAGTCTCGCGGATCGGTACAGAGACGTCTATATTTATCCTCGGGAGGCTGTAGAACCTTTAGGAAAAACTTTATATTCTTGAAATTCTTGTCGTGCGAATCTGCTGATTCAAGTACTAAACTTCTATTATTTTATTCTCTCATAGATGGTGATGACACATGCTACCGGTCAGGATGGACGACCACCAGTACCACCAGATGGGGCCACTAGGGGCCGAGGACGCGGTCGAGGTCGCAGTAGGGGCATGGATATAGCCCGCACAACATCTAGTGCAGCACCTATAGATCCACCAGCTGCCCCAGTTCATGATTAGCTCCAAGTTGTGAATGCTCCAGCATCACTAGCTCAGGCACCAGCTGTGCCCATTGTGATTCCGAGTCTTCAGGAGGCCTTGGCTCAGATCTTATCAGTTTGCACTGGCCTAGCTCAGGCGGTTTTAGCCACTACAGCCGCAACTACTTCTCTGGCCGGGGTATACACTCAGACTCCCGCCGCTCGCACACCTGAGTAGGTCGTGTAAGGACTTCAGATGTCGAGGGCACCTCCAGCCTAGCCGGTTGCAGCTGCTCAGGACTATGTAGCTCTTGCTATGCGAGAGGACGAGCATCGCAGGTTAGAGAGGTTTGGTAGACTTCAGCGTCCGACTTTCAGTGGTGTAGAGGGCGAGGATGCCCAGGGTTTCTTGGACAAGTGTTAGAGGATTCTTCATACAGCGGGTATTTTGGAGACCAACGGGGTCTCTTTCACTACTTTTCAATTTTCTGGAGCTACCTTCACTTGGTGGGAGGCTTATGAGAGGCATAGGCCTGTTGGTGCAGCACCCCTTACCTGCCAGCAGTTCTCCGTTCTCTTTTTGGAGAAGTATGTGCCACAGTCTCGCAGAGAGGAGCTGTGCAGAAAGTTCGAGTGGTTGCATCAGGGAGAGATGACTGTGATACAATATGAGATAAGGTTCTTAGAGTTAGCTCGTCATGCTGTTTTGTTGGTTCCTACAGAGAGAGCGAGGATTAGAAGGTTCATTGATGGCCTCACATATCAGCTTTGTATTCTCATGACCAGGGAGAGGTTGTCTGGTGCTACTTTTGAGGAGGTTGTAGACATTGCTCGTGAGATTAAGTCAGTTTGTCGCCGGGAGCGAGATGAGAGGGAGGCCAAGAGGCCTCGGGGATCTGGTAGTTATGGTGGTGCTCATTCGAGAGGTCAGTTTCAGCATGGCCGAGGCTGTTCATTCAGGCATGCTCAGTCAGCTCGCCCGGGTTATCGTGGGGCTTCATCGGGTCATGGTTCTCATAGTTCTCATCAGGGCCAGTCATCACTCAGTGTTCTTCCAGCTTAGAGTTTGTCCCGTGCTCCATCAGTTTAGGGCTCTTCTATGCCAGGTGCATCTGCTAGTCATTCCGGTTCTAGGGGTTCCCTTCAGTCCCCGTCTCTAGCACCCGGGAGTTGCTATAAGTGTGGAGAGTTGGGTCACATATGGAGGCAGTGTCCTCATCATCTTGGGGGTTCATCTCAGCAAAGGAGTCAGCCATCGGCTTCAACGCCAGTTACTTCACCACCACCCACCCAGCCAGCTAGGAGTGGAGGTTAGTTAGCTAGGGGTCGCCCTAGAGGGGGAGGTCGATAAGGTGGTGGTTAGGCCCATTTCTATGCACTTCCAACTAGACCCGATGCTATTACTTTCGATGCTGTGATCACAGGTATTGTCTCAGTTTGTCACAGATATACCTTTGTATTATTTTATCCCGGTTCCACTTATTCTTATGTGTCATCATACTTTGCTCTTTATCTGGATATGCCCCGTGAGTCTCTTGTTTTGTCTGTTCATGTATCTACTCTGGTGGGCGATACTATTATTGTGGACCATGTGTACCGATCATGTGTGGTGACTATTGGGGGTCTGGAGACCCGAGTGGACCTATTGCTGTTATGCATGGTGGACTTTGATGTGATATTAGACATGGATTGTCTATCTTTGTGTTGCGCTATTTTGGACTGTCATGCTAAGACAGTGACATTGGCTATGCCGGGTGTGCCACGGATTGAGTGGCGAGGTTCGACTGATTATGTTCCTAGTAGGATAATTTCATTCTTGAAGTCTCAGTGGATGGTTAGGAAGGGCTATTTCATTCTTGAAGTCTCAGTGGATGGTTAGGAAGGGCTGTCTTTATTACTTAGCCTTTGTGAGGGATGTCGGTGCGGAGACTCCTAGTATTGATTCTGTTCTTATTGTGAGGGATTTTCCTAATGTATTTCCTGCAGACCTGCCGGGCATGCCATCAGACAGGGATATTAATTTTGATATTGATCTGGTGCCAAACACTCAGCCCATTTCTATTCCACCGTATTGCATGGCACCAGCGGAGTTGAAGGAGTTAAATGAGCAGCTTCAGGAACTCCTTGATAAAGGGTTTATTCGACTTAGTGTGTCGCCTTGGGGTGTGCCTGTTCTATTTATGAAAAAGAAGGATGGCTCGATGAGGATGTGCATTGATTACAAGCATTTGAACAAGGTAACAATCAAGAACAAGTATCCTTTGCCTCGTATCAATGATTTATTTGACCAGTTTCACGGAGCGAAGGTGTTCTTCAAGATTGATCTCCGCTCAGGTTATCACCAGTTGAAGATCAGGGACTCGGATATTCTTAAGACAACTTTCAAGACCCAATATGGTCATTATGAGTTCTTAGTGATGTTTTTTGGGCTGACCAATGCCCAGCAGCATTCATGCATTTGACGAACAACGTGTTTCGGCCTTATCTCGACTCGTTTGTCATAGTCTTCATTGATGATATTCTGGTGTATTCGTGTTGTCAGGAGGAGCACTCAGAGCGTTTGAGAGTTGTGTTGCAGAGATTGAGGGAGTAAAATTTTTATACAAAGTTCTCCAAGTATGAGTTTTGGCTCAGTTCAGTGGCTTTCTTGGGGCACGTGGTGTTCAATGAGGGTATTCAGGTTGATCCAAAGAAGATAGAGGTGGTTTAGAGTTTGGCCCAGGCCATTCTCAGCCACAGAGATTCGCAACTTTCTTGGTTTGGTGGGTTATTATCGTCGTTTGTCCAGGGATTCTCATCTATCGCATCGCTCTTGACCAAGTTGACTCAAAAGGGTGCTCCATTTAGGTGGTTGGACGAGTGTGAGAAGAGCTTTCAGAAGCTCAAGACTGCCTTGACCACAACTCTAGTGTTAGTTTTTCCATCAGCTTCAGGTACATATACCGTGTATTGTGATGCTTCAAGAGTTGGTATTGGGTGTGTATTGATGCAGGAAGGTAGAGTAATTGCTTATGTTTCTCGTCAGTTGAATCTCCATGAGAAGAACTACCCTATTCATGATTTGGAGTTGGCTGCCATTGTTCATGCGTTGAAGATTTGGAGGCATTATTTGTATGATGTGTCTTGTGAGGTGTTTACTGATCATCATATCCTCCAGCACTTGTTCAAGCAGAAGGATCTCAATTTGAGGCAGCGGAGATGGTTGGAGTTGCTAAAGGATTATGATATCACTATTTTGTACCATCCGGGGAAGGTCAATGTGGTGGCCAATGCCTTGAGTAGGAAGGCGGTGAGTATGGGGAGTTTGGCATATATTCCAGTTGGGGAGAGACCTCTTGTAGTTGATGTTCAGGCCTTGGCCAATAGGTTTATGAGGTTGAATATTTTGGAGCCTAGTCGGGTATTGGCTTGTTTGATTTCTCGATCTTCCTTATTTGATCGCATCAGAGAGCGCCAGTATGATGATCCTCATTTTCTTGTCCTTAAGGACAGAGTTCAGCACAATGATGCCAGAGATGTGACTATTGGTGATGATGGGGTATTGAGGATGCAGGACTGGATATGTGTGCCAAATGTAGATGGGCTTCGGGAATTGATTCTGGAGGAGGCCCATAGCTTGTGGTATTCCATTCATCCAGGTGTTGCAAAGATGTATTAGGATCTGAGACAGCATTATTGGTGGAGGAGAATGAAGAAGGACATTGTGGGATTCATAGCTCGGTGTCTCAATTATCAGCAGGTGAAATATGAGCATCAGAGACCAGGTGGCTTACTTCAGCAGATAGATATTACGGAGTGGAAGTGGGAGCGGATCACCATGGACTTTGTAGTTGGGCTCCCATAGACTTTGAAGAAGTTCGATGCTATTTGGGTGATTGTGGATCGGCTAACCAAGTCCGCGCACTTCATTCCTGTGTGTACTACCTATTCTTCAGAGTGGTTGGTAGAGATCTATATCCGAGAGATTGTTTGTTTGCATGGTGTCCAGTTTCCATCATTTCAAATAGGGGCACTCAGTTTACTTCACAGTTGTGGAGGTCTGTGCTGCGAGAGTTGGGTACTTAGGTTGAGTTGAGCACAACTTTTTACCCTCAGATGGACGGGCAATTCGAGCGGACTATTCAGATATTGAAGGACATGTTGCGTGCTTGTGTCATTGATTTTGGAGGGTCATGGGATCAGTTTCTACCGCTCGCAGAGTTTGCTTATAACAACAGTTACTAGTCAAGTATTCAAATGGCTCCATATGAGGCTTTGTATGGGAGGCGGTGTAGATCTCCAATTGGTTGGTTTGAGCCGAGTGAGGCTAGGCTATTGAGTACAGATTTGGTGCAGGATGCTTTAGACAAGGTAAAGGTGATTCAGCAGAGGCTTCGTACAACGTAGTCAAGACAAAAGAGTTATGCTCATAGGAAGGTTCGGGATGTGTCCTACATGGTTTGTGAGAAGGTTTTGTTGAAGGTTTCACTCATGAAGGGTGTTATGAGATTTGAGAAGAAAGGTAAATTGAGTCCTCAGTTCATTGGGCCTTTTGAGGTGCTTTGGAGGATTGGGGAGGTGGCTTATGTGCTTGCTTTGCTACCCAGCTTATCAAGTGTACATCCGGTATTTCATGTTTCTATGCTCCAGAAGTATATTGGCGATTCGTCTCATGTTTTGGACTTCAGCACGGTTCAGTTAGATGATGATTTGACTTATGATGTGGAGCCAGTGGCTATTTTGGAGCGTGAGGTTCGAAAGTTGAGGTCAAAGGATATAGCTTCAGTGAAAGTGCAGTAGAGAGGTCGGCCCGTGGAGGAGGCTACCTGGGAGACCAAGCGAGAGATGTGGAAAAGATATCCTCACCTGTTTGAGGCTTCAAGTATGTTTCTTGACCCATTCGAGGATGAACGTTTGTTTAAGAGGGGGAGGATTTAACGACCCGACCGGTCATTTCATGAGTTACCACTCCGTTTCCCCCATTTCTGTGTCTTATTCCCTTCTTTAGTAGTATTATGTGTTATCGGATTGGTTGACTCGGGTTCGGAGAGGTTTTGGTAAGGTTTGAGTTACTTAGTCTCGTTTGAGTGAGCTTAAGTTGGAAAAGTCAACCGAATGTCCACTTATGTGAAAAAGGGCTCGGATGTAAGTTCCGATGGTTCGGATAGCTTCGGGAAGTGATTTGGGAGTTAGGAGCGTGATTGGAATGTCTTTTAGAGGTCCGGAGTAGATTTAGGCTTGAATTGGCGAAATTGGAATTTTGGCATTTTCCGGTTGATAGGTGAGACTTTAATTTAGGGGTCGGAATGGAATTCCGAAAGTTGTAGTAGGTCCGTCGTGTCATTTAAGATGTGTGTGCAAAAGTTCAGGTCATTCGGACGTGGTTAGATAGACTTTTTGATCAAAAGCGTAATTCGTAAGATTTTTGGAACCTTAGGCTTGAATCCGATGTGTTTTGGTTGATTTGATGTTGTTTGAGGTGTTTTGAAAATTGGTATAAGTTTGAAAGTGGTATATGACTTGTTTGTGCTTTTGGTTGAGGTCCCGGGGGTCTCGGGGTGATTTCGGATGGTTGAAGGAATATTTGAGTTTGGTTTTTAGCAGTTGAAGATTTCCCATTGCTGTCATAACCGCATCTGCGGCTAGGGGACCGCAAGTGCGGGCTCGCAGAATTGCCCAGATGGTCGAAGATGCAGAATTGGCCATGTGGGGCTAGGACCGCAAAGCGGCTGCTCGATCGCACCTGCGATGGCGCAGGTGTGGCTTCTTGATCACAGATGCAGAAATAGGCGCATTAGTGAGAACCGTAGATGCGGTGCATTTGACCGCAGAAGCGGTACTGCAGAAGCGGTACCGCATAAGCGTAGGAAGGACCGCAAGTGCGAAAACCCTGGGCCAGAAAGTATATAAACCCTCCTTCGCGATTTTCAGCCTTTCTTCACCATTTTAAATTAATTTTTGGAGCTTTTAGGGGATTTTGAAGAGGGAATCAGAGGGAACTTCGTTGAGGTAAGCATTTTGATCATAAAACTTGTTCCTATGGTGTTATTTCATTGATTAGGCTTGAAATTTATGGAAAATTATGGGTAAATATTGAAAAAACTAGGGCTTGAGATTGGAGACCTTTGAGCAAGGGTTTGAGGGGTCATTTGTGGTCGGATTTTAGTACTTTTGATATGTATAAACTCATGGGGAGATAAGGAGTTTATTGATATAAATTTTATCGAATTTCGAGATGTGGTCATGGGGGTCGGGTTTGGTTAATTTCGGGATTTGCGTTGTATTTTGATTACTTTCGAGTGGGCTTTGTTTCCTTAGCATATTTTGATGGTTATGTACTGATTTTGGTTAGATTTGGAGCATTCGGAGGCCGATCCGAGGGGCAAAGGCATCGCGGGCTAGAGTTGGACCGGATAGAGGTGAGTAATGAATGTAAATGTTGTCCTGAGGGTATGAAACCCCGGATTTCACATCGTTGTGCTATATTGAGGTGACACACACGCTAGATGACGAGCATGGGGTCGTGCACCGTTGGGGATTGTGACTTAGTCCATCCCGTATGATTGTTTAACTGCATATTTGTTTAAAAACTATTTGCTATCATCATGTTTTGGGCTGAATGCCATATTTGGGCCTCTTGCCAACTGTTTTGGCCCTCAGGTGATTTTTACTACCATTCCTCATTGTTTTGACTTTATATTTGTACTCAGTCACGCTATATTCCACTATTTTTATAACTCAGCCATGTTTACTCTATTTTGACATCTTAAATGATATTTTGCACTGAGCATCATATTTTACTTTGCCCGAGTGGCTTTTAGAGATTTCTGACTGAGTAGGGCCGTGGGCTTGTGTTGTGAGGTTATTATGGGATCGGGCTACTATGAGCACGTGATTTTTGCTTCACAGAAATTACTCCAAAAGAAATCGAAAATAAAACAAGTTACCTTCGAGTACAATTTTGAGAATTTGCATGACATTTTTGTAATTATTTTTGTCCGTAAATGTTTATTTTTTGTAGTTAATCATAAAATATAAGGAATACATGTTGCATGCATATTTATGATTTAATTGTGCATTTGGAATTAATCAAATCATAGTTTGGTTCTAAAAGGAAAATCGCAAAAAATACTTATTTTTTCTTTTATGTGTCGTCATTGTGTGATTTATTTTAATCAAATATTTTAATTTGTGTGTTGATTGTTGTAAGTGTTAATTAATATTTGTGTAGTTTATTTTTGATTTTACAATTTAATTAGAAATTGTGTTTTTTAATTAGAAATTAAAGAAGGAAAAGAAAACAGTGCAAAAATTGAGAAAAATTCGGACCTGGGCTCGTTTTAAACCCAAAGAAAATCAGGCCCAAAACACATTGATCCAGTCCGTCCCTCAGACACAAGGAACGATGCCGTTTTGGCACCTCCCATCTGGACTGTTGGTCAAACAGATCCAACGGTCCAGTTCAGCTCTCTCATTAATCCAAATGACGCCGTTTAGGCATTACCAATCAGAGCCGTTCACCCCATCTAATGCAACGGCTCCAGGCTTTCCCCAGATACCCGACCCACTAGTACCCGGATTGACCCATTCCCGACACTAGACCAAATGACGCCGTCCCTTTAAGTGAAAAGATCAAGGCCGTTGATCATCAATGATCCAACAGCCAAAATTCAACTCCCCGGTCCCATATAAAAACCCTCCTCTCTTAGCCCTACGCCCCCTAAGCTAGACCCCCTCCCTTATCCTCGTCTCTCTCAGAGACTGAACCGAAACCCTCTAGAACCCTAGCGCCGCCCTTCCATCCCCCCACCTGAAACCCAGCGGCAATGATGCCGGTGACCACCAAATTAACACCCCTAGTGCACCTCGACCCCCTGGACATGGATCTGTAAACCGTGGGGTTCGAATCAACCTACATCGTATCGAATCTTCATCTGAAGATCCGAGACAAAACTCAACTTATACCAACCGATCCCAAATGCACACCAGTTACTCCCCTGACCTCCCTCGTGACCAAACCAAGCCTGGTTTGGTTCGAATCTAACCAGAAAAGCTCGAACCCCTAATCTGAGCCCCAAGAACCCTAGAAATCCAAAACCTGGAGGTTTGTCCAATTAAACGAAGGGTTGGGGTCTAATAGACCTTAATCGAGGTGTTCTCAGTTGAGAACACTTCGATTAAAGTCCGTTCAACCCCAAAAGAGGTCCGAGTCAGAATCCAAGACGGGTTCGTCTAACCTTCAATTTCTTAAGGTATTTTCTTTTCCTTGTCAGTTCCATGTCTTGTCTATGTCTGTTTATGTGTTTAAATGTCAGTTTGAGTTTGTTTTCATTGGTGTCGACTATTCTGTCCACCTCGCCCGGACCTTTTATTTGGTCGAATTTGCTTCTGTGTGTTTTGTTGCGTGTAATTACAGTTTGGGCTATCGAGTCGAATAGGATCCGTCGATTGGTTAAGTTTTGCGTAAAATCACTATGCCTATCAGTATGAAATCACCCCCGTACCTGTTCGAGTTCGATTATTTGTTATCGATTGTATATGTTGTAATATATGGTCTGTTAATAAGTGTCGTCGATAAGTTTCGCAGTCTTGAATGTTAAAATAACCTGATGACAATTTGGTTCATATTGCTTCAATTCTGATTGAGTAAATCTGTACCATTTATCTATCAGTCTAGGAACTGTTTTAACTGATGAATTGGATTTAATTCACTGCTTTAAACTGTTAGTGGAAGCCATGTGTGGACAGATGCTTTTGAATTAATCAATTCATCCGATCATGCTTGATTAGCATTAAATATTATTTGAACATCCACTAATGGCCTGCACAGAATAACAGGCCTTTCGGATTTAAAAAGAAAAAACTGAAAAGAATTGCATCTGAAAAGGGGTATAGAATGAGTGCTTTTAAAATAAGGAAGCATGGGGGGGGGTCAGTTTTTAATTGGTTTTAACAAGCTGGAAATCAGTAACAGCATGGGTTCAATGATAAAAGGTAGAAATGCACATGAGGAAAAAGGAAAAAGAGGCTGAAAGTTAAAATGTTAAAATAAAAAAAAATGGCCAGCTCTAGTCTTTAAAAGGGGGACTGATTTAGGACAAGAGGAGAGGGTGAGAACCTAAGGGAGCCTATCTTGGAACAAAAAGAGAGAGCTTATTTCTGGACTTCAATCCTAGGCTTCTTTCTTTGAGTGTCCGAAAATCAAGAACTATTGTTTCACTTTTGTTTTGGGTTCACCTGTTTTCTGCCTGTGATTAACATTGGTATTTTCGGGTCTCAACTGAGTCTCCCAGTCTGTTTTGGTGGATATTGGTATCGCTTTCATTGGTTTATTTCTGTTTCGTTCACTGGGATTTATTCTGCCTGGTTGATACTGTTGCTGTTGCTGCTGTTATTTGCTGGTTACTGCTGCTATTTGCTGTTGCTGATCTTCTACTTTCTTCTTCTTCTTGTTGTGTTTCAACATCCAGGTACATATTTCGAATCACCTTGATGTAATTTGAATTGAAGTTTGAAATGGGATTATGCAGCAAACCTGCACATTTGGATGCTATTTGTCGCCTTCAATTCTATAGATGTCAAATGAAGTAGATTTATCTAATATTGGCTCTGTTTTTATATTCTGTATGAATATTGGAAACGTGACTGTATAATTGAAACTATTTCAGGTGTGTAGATTTTTGTGACAGAAGGTTAAATTATGTAGATAGTTTATAAATGTTATATCCCGTAGTTGATAATTTGAAAAATAAACATGTTAAATGTTGGCTCAAATTAGTAAAGTAGGATATTAAGTTAGTAATTTCACAGAATCAGTAAGTCTGCCGTATTTGAAGTTTGATTCGATGTAGTAAGGCTAAGGTCATTAACTTAATAGGCATGAGTTGATTTCGAACAAGGTTTGTTAGAGTTCCTTTAAATGTAATGGATTTTCAAAGTATCGATTAAGTTTAACAACCCTCGAATGTGTTGGTAGTCAAGGTTGGTTCATTTTCAAATAGTTTTAAAAAAAATAATTAGTTCCAATGGTTCAATTCGTCTAATAATGTGAAGTCTAAATTAGTTAAAGAATAATTTGTTTGTTTCGACGATAGCGTTTGTCAATTCCATATTTTATTTATAATTTCATTTTTCTTTTGGTAATGATCAATTATAGAATAAGGCACAAAACAATTTTCTTTTGAGCAAATTCGATCGCAATTTTGCGTTAGCATCTTTGTAATCTAATAATTGATAAGAGGCCCGAACTTGCCAAGCATGTGATTTAATTAGCATATATTTTCTTCTTTCATTTTTTAGGCGAACAAAAAAAAATAGAAAATGTAGTCATTCTAAGAGTATCCTTTTAAAATAATGAGATGAGCCTCGCCAAATAAAAATGCAAATTGCGGGGCCCTCAATAATTGGTCATAATAAATACTTAGAATTTGGGATGGGCCGTTTAGCGAATTTCACTGCCTTCCTCAAAGATAATAACGCGTTAGACTCTTTAGGCGCGATTTTTAATTAATTTACATTCTTAAATTCGGGTGCGCATTTATGTGACCCAAATCCAAATCTCAACGGTGTCGGAATGTATCAACAACCACGGGCGCATTGATTGCGACGTGGTTCGAAGATCCATTTCCACGACGTTGCAATTCTATAAAAATAATAATAAAAGCGGTTTAAACTTAATAAAAGCACACAAGTCATAACATGTATTAAAATCAGATATTTAGCCATTATAACAATTTAAGCGACCGTGCTAGAACCACGGGATCCGTGGGTGCCTAACACCTTCCCTCGGGTCAACAGAATTCCTTACTTAGAATTTCTGGTTCGCAGACTTCATTTGGAAAGTCGAATATTTTCCTCGATTTGGGATTCAAGATAAACCGGTGACTTGGGACACCAAAAGCCAAACCTTTCCCAAGTGGCGACTCTGAATTAAATAAATAATCCCATTTCGAATATTGTCACTTAAATTGGAAAAACTCCCTCATGCATTTATCCTTCGGGGTAGTCACGCAAAAAGGAGGTGTGACAGCTCTGACGACTCTGCTGGGGAACGAACCTAAAATCTCTGGTTCAGGGTTCAGAATTCGAGCTTAGACGAATTGTTATATTTGGCTTTATCTGTTATCTGATTTTTACCTGTTGAGCCTAATGTGCTAAATGTTGCTCTTACCGCTTTGATATTATCTGAACTGTATATAAACTGTGCCGAAACCCTCCTCTCTCATCATCAGGGATGTGCTTGCTGGTCGAGACTCCTTATTCTGTTAGTGTCATATCCTGAAATAAGAAAGAGGCCGGACAAGTTACAAAGCCGGACGATCTCGCGGGTCCCCGGTACGTAGCCCCCTCCTCGACTCGAGTTGTCCGCTCGGGTACATAGTCTAGAACAAATACCCAGGTTACGAACCTAGAATAACTCAGCTTCATGCCGGATCCCTAGTAGGAACGTTTGTTTGCATCATGTGCATTTGACTTTGGAGGCCCAACACAGGGGTTGGGTCTGTCTAGGACAGATGTACCAAAATGAAAAGACCATCCTGATGCATCCTACTTGTTTTCTGTGCATTTATTTGTTTTGGACTTACATGCTGACCGGCTTTGGAGTATTTGGAAAATTAAAAAAAGGGAGAGAAATAGAGTACGGAGATTTGATTATCTGTTTTAGAAAAAAGAACCAATGTCAAAATAGTGTCGAAACTCCGCCAAATTTTTAGAAAAAATGAAAAAAGGGAATTTGTCAAAAAAATTGGTTGTTTATTGGTCAAGAAAATAGAAAAAAAGAAGTAAAAAAAAAGAAGAGAAAAGTTTCATTTTTTAAATAGTTTGTCGAAGTACACAAAGAGTATTTCCAAAAATGTTGTTTGTAAAAAAAAAGAGTCTTTTTCCGAAAATAGTTAGTTTTATCGGCCCGAACTACGCCGGTTTGATTCTCACAGGGTGTGAGATACGTAGGCAACCCTCATCGGGTCCAACCTCCCTTTTTCAGAAATAGTCAAAGTGTCAGAATTTTAATTTCATCATAAATGAGTTGGGTGATGCCGCTTTTGTCAGATGTAGCCGAACGTTCCCGGAAGGGACGCGCCGGAAGGCTGACTTTGCATAAACGGCCGCTTTTGGTCATTTTCTGAATTTTGACCAATTTGCCCAACAGCCTTAAAATCCTCGTCCCTGAGGCTCTGTGAGGCCATGCTCCCAATGTCGGGCTATGCTGTTTGTCAAAAATAGCCAAATGTTCCCGAAAGGGACGGCGGAAGGCTGACTTTGCATAAATGGCCACTTTCGATCATCCTTTAGAGTTTTTGATCGGTTGACCCTCACAGCCTTAAAATCTTCATCCCCGAAGTGCTGAAAGGCCGTGTTTGAAAATCGGATCTTTCTTTCTAAAACATAGTCAAATAATCTTTTACTTAAATCACCCTAATAAATGTGCAGAATGAGCACAATGCAAAATGAACACTTTTCGATAATGGCTAAAGTCCCTGTCAAGTTGCGGCTATGGTGGAATGATCTAGGTAGTGAAGGGCAAGATGAGGTCAAGAAATATCTTAAAGGTCTCACGGGTTTATTGGAAATCCAGCCTCGGGGAGATATCATAAAAGCTTTGGTCACCTACCGGGACCCGGCACACAATGTCTTCCACTTCTCCGATTTTGAACTCACCCCGACTCTGGAGGAAATAGCCGGGTACATCGAAAATGCTGAAGTTCCATTAAGGAAAAAATACTGGTTGCCCCAAGAGCTGTCACTGTGCATCGTTTTCTAGATTCATTAAAGATACCCAAGACGGTCCATAACCCAGATTTGGCCGCAGGTTTCTGTAGTCCGCGCTTCATATACGACAGATATGATCATATAGGAGGGTTCAACAATCCGGTTAACAAGCTATGCAGCAAAGGTAACCGTCAGAAGTGGGATGAGCATAGATGAGTGGCTTTCATGATAACATTTTTCGGCCTTTTGGTGTTTCCAAGGAAAGACGGAAACATTGATATGAAAATATTCGGGGTCGTCAGTACTTTGCTCACTCAAAATGAAAGCACTCTCGCGCCTATGGTAGTATCTGATATCTTTCGAGCTCTCACAGCCTGCAAAGCCAGAGGGAATTTTTTCGAGGGGTGTAATTTGCTGCTACAAATATGGATGACTGAACATCTCTGCCACCGATTCCGAGCTTTTGAGTTATGGTTCCTCGAAAAAGACTTGCATAGAAGAGTTTTACACGAGAATCAAGGAGGTCAGTCTACCCGAGGGAGTTACGGCATGGACTTCATTCTTTCGAACCCTCACCGCCAGCCAAATACAATGGACACTGGGATGGTTGGCTGTTGATGAGGTCATATATATGCCGACCGCTAGGACCCACTTTCTATTGATGGGACTTAAGAGCATTCAGCCTTATGCACCCTGTCGAGTTTTGAGACAACTCGGGAGATGCGAGATAGTGCCACACGAGGAAGATCTTAGTGCTCAAGCAATTGAGATTAGCCCTAACGGACAATTTCCTGAAGCAAAAGTCCGCCAGATCTGGAATGAATGCCAATGTTTAAAAGCAAATACTTGCGTGCAGGATCGGGCCAAAGGTGAAGTAGCACCAGGGTACCTTGTGTGGTATAGAAGAGAACTTGAGCATAAAAGGCCGGCTAAAAGACCCCATATCCTGAGTTTTGCCGAGTCATCACATGAGCAATGGGATTGGTTAGCAAAAGAAAAAGGCTATCGGTTTGAAATCAGCAAGCTGAAACAACAAATTGAAGGTCTAAAATATGAGCACAACGTGCAAGCTACTACTGATCTGGGAGAAAAGAACAGGTTGACCCAGGAAAACGAGACGCTCTTGGCCCAAATCCAGCAAATAAGGATAGCCGCTGATAACCAACAAAGGAGCCGGTCGGATGAGCGACTGATAAAAGGTTTAAAAATGGAAATTGGTGAGTGCCGGAGTGAGTCGGAGAATCTTGAGAATACCATAGCAGGACTCGAGACACACTGGGCAAAAAGAACAGAAGAGCGCAACCGGTACCTGCAGCAGTTGAAAAGGGACCACAAGCAAACCATTGCCAATTTGAAGAGAAAGGTGGCCACTCTTGAGGACAAAATGTTTGAGTTAGCCTGAACCTTTGAAGCTGAAAATAGACGTTGCTATGATTTACTGGCCCAAATGGAAGTAGAAATCCAGCAGTGGCAGAATCAACATCTCCAGGATTTTCGGGTTTTGAAGGCCCGTAATGATCAAACAGAGCGCCTACTCATAGAAAGGAGGCAAACCAGGGATAAAATTAAGACCATTGCCCATGCCATCATTAGGAGGTGTCTACGATGCGAAGATACGACCCGCACTACCTTCTTCTCGGCAGTGATGATTTATGTCAAGCAAACCATGTATGAGCTGGAACAACTTGAAAGGGACCTCGCACCTAAGCCCGCGGCAAGGCCGAACGATGCCCCGCGGACGCCAACTTTTAAGGCTTTATTTTATTTATAGGTCGAGTCTATATTTTCCGTCTTGGCGTCTTTTGTCTATCTTTTTGCATCAGGGTGTATCAGTAGTTGTTGAGTTTGTATTTATTTCAAGTCTGTTTTTCTCCCTTTTTCAAAAATGTTAGTTATTAATAGATTGTTTTAGTAATAAAAAAGAAAATGTTTCTTTGTTTTTACATTTGTTTGTCTTGAACTATGTAATGATCTGATTCACGCGGCATCGTGATACGTAGGCAATCCTCATCGGATCCGGTCACATTTTTTTAACTTCAAATAATAAAATATATATATATATATATATATAATAAAAAATAAATAAATAAAGGGGAGCATAAAGAGAAGCCGGAATGACGCATGTTATCGATGCAAACATGTAGAAATTCACTTAACTGTATAGGTGCATCACACCCCAACGTGAGATTACCTGTTTGTTATTTGTTTCAAACTAACTGTTTGCTTGCTGCTAAGTCCAGGTTTTTAGAAAGGTGGTTTGGTTTGGTGGAGGTCTGGCCTCACATTCATACTTTATGAGGTCGAAAGGAAGTGTTCAGCTGCCCGTCACTAAGTCGAGAGAAAGTATCCACACTTACTTCACGAGATCAAAGGGAAGTGTAGAGATGTCTTCAGAAATTCCTTTGCAAACAATTCCTGTCTCCGAAGAGAGTTCAATCTCGGCCATCCCAACTTCTGAATCAGCAAGTGCTGAAGAAAACAGAATCTTGCGGCTTCGCATGTTGGAAATGTTGGATGACTGGAAAAATGGAAAAGAGCCGCCAAGTGTAATCCCTGGATTCCCCGAGTTGTTCTCTAGGACAAGTGGGACTTCCAACATCCCCAAAAGTTATCCAACTACCCCATTCGGGTACCCTACCATTTCAGCCCACTCCGCTGGATCACCCTCTGATTCTTATCCCCGGATGTCAACGACAGATGTGGCTACAAAAATATTCACTGCACCGCCCTGTCCACTCGTGGCACAACCCGCTACACACAGGCCTAATTTTGACTCTTCCTTATTCACATTTCAAGCACCATCCTTCTCGCTGGAACCGACTCGGTTTACCACCAACACTCACCCTCAGCAGCCTCAATACGAGCTTACGCCTGGGCAAGACCAAAATCCCAAAGCTCTTGAACAAGATGAAATGGCAAAAAGGATGAGGAGCCTCGAGCAGAGTTTAAAAAATATGCAAGGTTTAAGCGGACAGAAGAGTGTTTCCTATACTGATCTGTGCATGTTCCCTTATGTGCACCTGCCCGTAGGGTTCAAAACACCGAAGTTTGAGAAATATGATGGGCATGGCGATCCCATTGCTCACCTCAAAAAGTATTGCAACCAATTGCGTGGGGCTGGCGGCAAAGAAGAATTGTTGATGGCATACTTCGGAGAAAGCTTGGTGGGCATAGCCTCAGAATGGTATATGGATTAGGACATATCTCGATGGCACATTTGGGACGATCTTGCCAGAGATTTTGTAAGGCAGTTTCAGTATAATATTGACATCGCACCAGACAGGAATTCTTTGTCAAACTTGAAGAAGAAACCCTCAGAAAGCTTCAGAGAATACGCTATTAAATGGCGCAAGCAGGCATCAAGAGTAAAACCTCCCATGGATGAAATAGAAATGGTCACTACTTTCCTCCAAGCTCAAGAATCAGATTACTTCCAAAACATGATATCGGCCATGGGGAAACCTTTCGCAGAAGCAATTAAGATCGGAGAAATGGTAGAAAATGGGCTAAAAACGGGTCGAATTCTAAGCCAATCTGCTATCAGAGCTACCTCCCAAGCCATTCAGGGTGGGCCTGGAGGAATAGCAAAAGGAAAGAAAAGGGAAGAAACGTTCATGGCATCGTCAGGTACAAGGAGAAACTATACTCCCGGACCTCTTTTCTCAGAGAGGACCCCGCAGCACTATTACCCTCACCAAGATCTGGCCTATACTCCTCAGCCATACTCGGCCATGAATACTCAACCTTATGTCCGGTCACCGCAACAAGCCAATCAGAGCCAAGCTCCACCTCCCAGAAATCAGCCTCCTTACCGAAACCACTATAATCAACAACTACCCCAAAATAATTTCCGTCCTCAAGAACCATCCAGAAGACAAACTTTCACACCCATTGGTGAACCGTATTCTACCCTATTCCCAAAACTAGTCCAGATGGGTTTCCTGCAACCAGTCCCTCAGACAAGGCACAATCCAGCATCACCTGCTTACAAAGCCAGTGTCAGGTGTGCTTATCATTCGGGAGCAGAAGGGCATGATACCAATGATTGTTAGACTTTAAGAAGGGTGGTAGAGAACTTAATAGAACTGGAAAAGATAGTATTAAGGGACGAGTAGGTCCCAAACGTGACCAACAATCCGTTGCCCGCTCACAATAATGGGCCATTGATTGGGATGATCTGTGAGGACAAGGAGTTTGATCCTACCCTGAAAGCTATAATTGCCATTGTCGATGCAGGGAGAAAGCCTAAAGCAGCCCCGAAGCAGGAGAAAAGGGAAAAAAAGACTGATACTGTCAAGACTGAACTCGAAAAGAAGGCAGAGACAAAAACGGAGACGATGTTGCCTTCGAATAATAAAGTTCTCTATATTCCACGAGGTCGATCAGAGAAGCCACAAAGATGCGAAATAAAAGGGGAATACCGATGTACGTGTCGAAAGGAGCCTATGTGGTCCGGGGGACGATTAAACCGCCTCGGCTGGATGAGCCAGTGGTTATCGGACGCGTGCCACAGAAGCCAATGACAGACCCATCCACGGTTCCATGGAATTATCAACAAACATTGGTCACATAAAAAGGCAAAGAAATCACGGGGGAACTTCCAGAAAATACTTTTGCAGGAAAATATTCAGACATTCAAGAAGTGAACAATGCCACACGGAAGCGCTTCCCACCCAAGAAGCCTGTGAGCGCTGAAGAAGTAGAGGCTTTCTTCCAGAAGATGAATATGCCTGACTATGAAGTGGTGGATCAGTTGTGCCAATACCCTGAACAAGTGTCTATGCTATCTTTGCTAATGAGGTACGCCGAACATCAGAAGATCCTGCTCAAAACCTTGAATGAAGCGTATGTGCTGACTGAGACTTAAGTTGAACAACTTGAAAGAATGACGGAAAGGTTCTTCGCGGTTAATCAAGTTTCTTTTAGCAAGAACGATTTGCCTCCGGAGGGAGCAGCTCACAACAAGGCTTTACATCTGACGGTCAAGTGTGAAGACTAGTACGTCAAGCGAGTAATGTTGGATGGGGGTTCGGGTGTTGACATTTGCCCGCTCTCCACGCTGCAAAGAATGAAAATTGGGACCGGAAGGATTCGCCCCAATAATGTTTGTGTAAGAGCTTTTGATGGTATCAAGAGGGACACCCTCGGAGAAATAGACCTGATATTGACTATCGGGCCGGTGGATTTCGAAGTAACCTTCCAGGTACTGGATATGGACACATCTTACAATTTTCTACTCGGAAGACCTTGGATTCATGCTGCGGGGGCTGTACCCTCCACTCTCCACCAAATGGTGAAGTTTGAAGATGAAGATCGCGAAATTGTGGTCCACGGAGAAGACGAACAGTCTATTTATCGGGACCCATCCATCCCATGTCTTGAAGCAGGAGAAGGGAGTGAGCACACAGTTTATCAGGTTTTTGAAGTTGTGCTGGCGGAGCAGTATGAAGAAGGGAGCCCTTGTCCCCAACCTTTCTTATCCAACGCTTCAATCATGGTTGCTAAAGAAATGATCCGACAGGGATTCAAATCGGTAAAAGGGCTTGGAAAATCGCTGCAAGGAATAACGGAACTTATCACCTTGCCTTCCACTAAGAAACTCTTTGGGATAGGCTTTCAACCTACTCCAAAAGATGAAGATTGGGCAAAGAAGAGAAAAAAATGAGGGATGGAAGTTGCCTCGACCATTGCCACATTTGTACGAAACTTTCGTCAGACCAAAGTACATTGAAGAAGAAGATGACGAGGCCTTTATTGCCGAAGAGATTGAAGAAATATGTGGGGCAATGAGAGAAATGCTTTACGAAACTCACATGGTTCAGCTGGGAGAAGGCACAAGTACCGCTGAGGTGCTATACATGGGGCCAAGTGCTAAGCTTCAAAATTGGGAGGCTACACCGTTCCCAGTCAGGCAGGAGTCCGGGTAGACTTGTCCTGCCACCTTTCTTGTATCACGAGTTATTCCAGGGTGTAACTCGGATGTTTTTCTTTAGTTTCCTGTTTTAATTTCCTGAAATATAAACCCTGTTATCTTCCCAATTCCAAGGAATAAAATCAGTATTTCATCATTTTTCTTTATTCTTTCTGATTTTTGCTATTTTTCTTTTATCTTTTCCTTTTGGTTATAATAATGCGGCTTTAAATAATATGACATGCTTGCGGACTTCACGCCCAGATCCAAACAAGCTGTTTAATTGTGAAATAATGAACCAAGAACCGGAATATGACGAAGAAGAGGCTTTTAGGGAAATAAATCGAGAATTGGAACACTTTGAGAATAAACCTAAGCCGAATTCGAGTGACACCGAACCGGTTAATTTTGCAACTCCTGAAGAAATCCAAAAAATCAAAATAAGCATTCACACAGGTGAGAAAACATGAGATGCAATAATTCAACTCCTCTTTGAATTTAAAGCTATGTTTGCTTGGTCATACGATGACATGCCAGGATTAGGTGTTGATCTAGTGGTGCATTTGTCCTCCAGTTCAACAGAAGCAGAGGAAGTTCAAGACTGATATCAGTGATAAAATCAAAGAAAAAAATCATAAAGCAGTTGAAAACAGGAGTAATTCAGGTAGTCCAATATACTACGTGGTTGGCTAATGTAGTTCTGGTACCGAAGAAAGATGGGAAAACCCGGGTGTGTGTGGATTATCGAGATTTGAATAGGGCCAGTCCCAAAGACAATTTCCCTTTGCCCAACATCCACATCCTTGTTGATAACTGTGCCAAACATGAGATACAGTTTTTCGTAGATTGTTGCGCTGGATATCATCAGGTGTTGATGGATGAAGAAGATGCCGAGAAAACCGCCTTCACTACACCTTGGGGTACTTACTATTATTGGGTTATGCCATTCGATTTAAAGAATGCCGGGGCAACTTACATGAGAGCCATGACTGCCATTTTTCATGATATGATGCATCAAGAGATAGAGCTGTACGTAGACGACGTGATAGTCAAGTCCAAGACTCAGGACGATCATGTTCGAGACTTGAGGAAATTTTTTGAGAGGCTGAGAAAGTACGACCTGAAGCTGAATCCGGCTAAGTGCGCCTTCGGAGTCCCATCGGGCAAGCTTCTGGGTTTCATAGTAAGTAGGAGAGGTATCGAGTTAGATCCAACAAAGATAAAGTCTATCCGAGATCTACCTCCTCCAAGAACGAAGAAAGACGTGATGAGTCTATTGGGCAGGTTAAACTACATCAGTCGATTCATTGCCCAACTGACTAGCACATGTGAGCCCATATTCAAGCTATTGAGGAAGGATGCAGCAATCAAATGGACAACTGAGTGTCAAGAGGCTTTCGACAAGATCAAAGAATATCTTTCAAATCCTCCAGTCCTGGTCTCGCTAGAGCCAGAGAGACCCCTGTTCTTGTATCTGACGGTCTTGGAAAATTCCTTCGGTTGTGTCCTCGGACAACATGACATAACTGGAAAGAAAGAGCAGGCAATCTATTACTTAAGTAAGAAGTTCACCGGTTATGAGGTCAAATACACTTTGTTGGAAAGAACGTGTTGTGCTTTGACATGGGTCGCTCAGAAATTGAGACATTATCTCCAAGCTCATACTACTTACCTCATAACCAGGTTGGATCCTTTGAAGTACATATTCCAGAAACCAATGCCTACTTGGAAATTAGCAAAGTGGCAAATCTTGCTTACTGAATTTGACATAGTCTATGTCACTCGCATGGCGATGAAAGCCCAGGCATTGGCGGATCACTTGGCTGAGAACCCAGTTGATGAGGAATACCAACCATTGAGTACTTATTTTCCAGATGAAGAGATAAACACCATAGAAGTAGTCTCGGAAGACGCTCATGCTTGGAAGATGTTCTTTGATGGGGCCGTAAACACCAAAAGTGTAGGAATTGGGGCAATCTTGATCTCACCCACTGGTCAACACTATCCGGCTACAGCTAGGCTTCGTTTCTTTTGCACGAACAATACAGCTGAATATGAAGCCTGCATCATGGGCATGAATATGGCAGTCTATCAAGGTGTTGAAGATTTGTTAATTATGGGGGATTCTGATCTGATTATCCGAAAAGCCCAGGGTGAATGGGAAACTCGAGATGTCAAGCTTATTCCTTACCGGCAGCACATGGAGGATCTCAGCAAGCGATTCGAATCAATAGAGTTCAGGTATATCCCACGGTGTCACAATGAACTAACCGATGCACTTGCCACCTTAGCTTCAATGTTACCTTATCCAGGCAATGCCCACATCGATCCCTTGGAAATCCAAATCAGGGAAAGACACGATTACTGTAATGTAATCGAGGCAGGACCAAGTACCCAGCCATGGTACTATGATGTTAAGAGGTTCTTGAAAATGCAAGAATACCCCGAACATGCTACTGGAGATCAAAAGAGAACCATTAGGCGGCATGCGAGTGGATTCTTTTTGAGCGGCGAGGTATTGTATAAAAGAACCCCGGATATAAATTTGTTGAGATGTGTTGACGCAGAAGAGGCTGGAAAAATCATGCATGAAGTACACGCAGGAGTGTGTGGACCTCATATGAACGGGTATGTCCTGGCGAAGCAAAACTTTCGAGCTGGGTACTATTGGATAACCATGGAAAAAGACTATTACAGTTTCGTCCGGAAATGTCATCAGTGCCAGGTACATAGAGATCTGATTCATGCACCTCCAACAGAGCTACATCTTATGTCGGCGCCGTGGCCTTTTGTCGCCTGGGGTATGGACGTCATTGGTCCGATTGAGCCGAAAGCCTCAAATGGGCACAGATTTATATTGGTCGCTATCGACTACTTCACAAAATGGGTCGAAGCTGTCACTCTTAAATCGGTCACTAAGAGAGCCGTGGTGGATTTTGTACATTCAAATCTTATCTGTCGTTTCGGTATTCCTGCAACTATTATTACAGATAATGCGGAAAACCTGAATAGTCACTTGATGGAGGATGTATGCGAACAGTTCAAAAATAACGCATAGGAACTCCACTCCCTATAGGCCCAAAGCCAATGGCGCTGTTGAAGCGGCAAACAAAAACATCAAGAAGATTTTGAGAAAAACAATCCAGAGTTCCAGACAGTGGCATGAACAATTACCTTTTACCTTGCTAGGATATCGCACTACAATGCGCACATCAGTAGGCGCAACCCCATACTTGTTGGTTTATGGGACCGAGGTTGTGGTACCAGCAGAGGTAGAAATTCCTTCGCTCCGAACCATTTTTGAAGCAGAGATTGAAGATAGCGAGTGGGTTAAGACTCGATTGGAGCAGTTGACCTTAATTGATGAAAAGCGAATGGCTGCGGTCTATCATGGGCAGTTGTACCAACAAATAATGGCCTGCTCTTACAACAAGAAGGTGCGACCCAGGAATTTCGAAGTAGGTCAACTGGTGTTAAGGAGAATTCTTCCGCATCACCAGGAAGCGAAAGGAAAATTTGCTCCTAATTGGAAAGGTCCATACATCATCAGGAAGATATTACCAAGAGGATCGTTATATCTGGGTGATACTGAAGGAAATGATCCTGAAACAGCTGTGAATGCGGATGCGGTCAAAAGGTACTATGTTTGAGTTTACTTCGGTGACATCTTGGTACATTTGAGATGATGAAAGCTTTTTATTCCCGCTACCCAAACACTATCAACTCTTTTTACAAACCCTTTGAGCCGGTTACATTTCTTTGGCTACCCTCTTTGGAATCCAAAAGCACCAATGAACCCAAAAAAAATAAATGGTTTGTCCTGAACTACGTCTGACTTGATTCCGAAAGGATACGTAGGCAACCTCTCTCTGGGGTTCAGTCACACCAAAACAAAAATCGAATTTTCCCTGAAGTTGAAACTGGGGTAGATGTTATAATGTTTCGACCACGGGCCCACCAAATGGTTCCAAAGTTGTAATTTCATCCACAATTCTTTTTACCAAAAAACCAAGTACAAGTCTTTCGGATTAATTGCCAAAGGCGGGGCAAACCAAGAAATATCATTGTTGGAAGCTGATGCATTCTAAAACTGAGAGAAATAAAATGAAAGAGTCTTGTCGGTGAAAACCTTCGGGCACCATAAGGCGACGGGAGTAGAGAAACCAAGAATGAGAGAGTCCGTTTAGTGAAAACTCGCAAAAAGCACTATCGGGCGACGGTGAGAAGAGAAATGAGAGAGGTCGATTAGCGAAAACCCGCAAAGGGCGCTGTCGGCCGAAAAGATGATTTCACCTCAGAAAGTTCTGGCAAGGTTCCCTGGTTTGGAAACATAGATCTGTTTGGTTGATGAGAAAATGCAAGTTTCGTGAGGGTCGGGCGTCCAGTCCAAAAATCATGTCATGTCAATTTAAAGTCAGCATGCGCCTCAGATAAGCCTTTTTATTCCCCGAAAGGGACGCTTCTCTTTTAAATTCATTTTTTCGCTCTTTGTTTACCTTTCCTTGAATCCCTTTCGTTTTAACCCTCAACTCCAAAATATGTTAGAAAGAAAAGGTGGCAGGACCGGTTTCACAAAGCTCCGTCTGGCAAGAGGTGAAGGAAATACCCAGCCTCAGTGGTGCGTCAGTCCAATCCCGACTGATCACGATGTTGATTACCTCCAAAGTAAAGGCATTAAAAAAAAATCCCCAATGAGATCTGCCCCAGTAAAAATCCCCAAGCAGAATGAGATGGAAGAACCAAAGCCTTACACGGGCAAATCATCATGAAATCCTGAAATCCGAGTCTTATCAGTTTGAAAAGGGGTCGCCTTTGAAGCCAATCAATGACAAAGTTTCTCAACAGAAAATGAGGCCGAGACCAAGCAATTGGAATGATCAAGGCCACCGAACCAACCACCGTTTTCAAACTGACAATTGTTCTTTGTTTGAAAAATTGAAACATGTGCAATCCAAAGCAACCGGGCAAGAAGCAGGTGCAACCAAAAGGGAAAAGAAATGCACAAGTGCAAGAAACAGCTTTGCAGCAAGGAATCAACCCAAAAGGGAAGTTTCCTCCAAATTCTTTCCTGTATTTTTACTGAACAAAAAAAATAATAAAAAAAAAGAAACGAAAAGAGAAATAAGAAGAAAATTCCAAAAAAAAAGAAAAAAAGAAAAAAAGGGTTAGTTTAGCATCCCCAATATCAACCTATTTTTTTGCCAACATTAGGGCTCCAATCCCTGAGTTGAGATTTTAGACATAGGGCCTCCATTCCCTAGTCACCTTTTGCCAACATTAGGGCTCCAATCCCTGAGTTGAGATTTTAGACATAGGGCCTTCATTCCCTAGTCGCCTTTATCAATATTAGGGCTCCAATCCCTAAGTTGAGATTTTAGACATAGGGCCTCCATTCCCGAGTCACTTTTGCCAACATCAGGGCTCCAATCTCTAAGTTGATATTTTAGACATAAGGGCCTCCATTCCCTAGTCGCCTTTTAGCCGACATTAGGGCTCCAATCCCTAAGTTGAGCGAGTTTTCTTTAGCCGACATTAGGGCTCCAATCCCTGAGTTGAGCAATTTTCCTTTAGCTGACATTAGGGCTCCAATCCCTAAGTTGAGAAATTTTCTTTTACCCGACATTAGGGCTCCAATCCCTGAGTTGAGCAATTTTCTCTTAGCCGACATTAGGGATCCAATCCCTGAGTTGAGCAATTTTCCTTTAGCCAACATTAGGGCTCCAATCCCTGAGTTGAGCAATTTTCCTTTAGCCAACATTAGGGCTCCAATCCCTGAGTTGAGCAATTTTTCTTTTAGCCGACATTAGGGCTCCAATCCCTGAGTTGAGAAATTTTCCTTTAGCCGACATTAGGGATCCAATCTATGATTTGAGCAATTTTTCTTTTAGCCGACATTAGGGCTCCAATGCCTGAGTTGAGCGATTTTTCTTTTAGCCGACATTAGGGCTCCAATCCCTGAGTTGAGCGATTTTCCTTTAGCCGACATTTGGGCTCCAATCCCTGAGTTGAGGACTTTCTTTTAGCCGACATTAGGGCTCCAATCCCTGAGTTGAGCAATTTTCTTTTAGCCGGCATTAGGGCTCCAATCCCTGAGTTGAGAGATTTTCTTTTAGCCGGCATTAGGTATCCAATCCCTGAGTCGAGCGATTTTCTTTTAGCCGACATTAGGGCTCCAATCCCTGAGTTGAGCGACTTTCCTTTTAGCCAACATTAGCGCTCCAATCCCTGAGTTGAGGAATTTTCCTTTAGCCAACATTAGCGCTCCAATCCCTGAGTTGAGCGATTTTCCTTTAGCCGATAATAGGGATCCAATCCCTGAGTTGAGCGATTTTCCTTTAGCCGACATTGGGGCTCCAATCCCTGAGTTTAGCGACTTTCTTTTAGCCTACATTAGGGCTCCAATCCCTGAGTTGAGCAATTTTCTTTTAGCCGGCATTAGGGCTCCAATCCCTGAGTTGAGCTATTTTTCTTTTAGCCGACATTAGGGCTCCAATCCCTGAGTTGAGCGACTTTCCTTTTAGCCGACATTAGGGCTCCAATCCCTGTGTTGAGCAATTTTCCTTTAGCCAACATTAGGGCTCCAATCCCTGAGTTGAGCGATTTTCTTTTAGCCGACATTAGGGCTCTAATCCCTGAGTTGAGCGAGTTTTCTTTTAGCCGAAATTAGGGCTCTAATCCCTGAGTTGAGAAATTTTCTTTTAGCCAACATTAGGGCTCCAATCCCTGAGTTGAGCGATTTTTCCTTTAGCCAATATTAGGGCTCCAATCCCTGAGTTGAGCGAGTTTTCATTTAGCCGACACTAGGGCTCCAATCCCTGAGTTCTTTTGGACAACATTAGGGCTCCAATCCCTGAGTTGAGCGATTTTTCCTTTAGCCGACATTAGGGCTCCAATCCCTGAGTTGAGCGAGTTTTCTTTTAGCCGACATTAGAGCTCCAATCCCTGAGTTGAGCAATTTTCTTTTAGCCGACATTAGGGCTCCAATCCCTGAGTTGAGCGATTTTTCCTTTAGCCGACATTAGGGCTCTAATCCCTGAGTTGAGCGATTTTCTTTTAGCCAACATTAGGGCTCCAATCCCTGAGTTGAACGATATTTCTTTTAGCCGACATTAGGGCTCCAATCCCTGAGTTGAGTGATTTTTCTTTTAGCTGGCATTAGGGCTCCAATCTCTGAGTTGTGCGATTTTCCTTTAGTCGACATTAGGGCTCTGATCCCTGAGTTTAGCGATTTTCTTTTAGCCGACATTAGGGCTCCAATCCCTGAGTCGAGCGGTTTTCCCTTCTAGCCAATATTAGGGTTCTGATCCCTTAGTTGAGCGTTTTGCCTTTTGCAAACATTAGAGCTCCAATCCCTGAGTTGCGCCTTTTAGACTTGAGGTTTCCAATCCCCTCATCAATTCTTTAGATTTTTATGGCAATTAACTCACGAAAATTTCCTAGTGAAACTGGGGCAGAAAATTTCGTTCGTTTTGTTTTGTTGTCTGAGTAGGTCTGACCTTGAGGCACATGGATCGAGATGACCTACAGAGTGAGTTTCGATCCAGAATAAAGAAAGGAAGAAAAGAACAAAAAGAAGATGAGCCCAAATACTGGAGCAAATAAAGTGCGGATCGCTCAACATCTGATTGAAGTCCCGAGCTCCGCCAATTCCGCTTCACTCAATGCTGCAAAAAATAAACAAGCACCTACAACTTGCAAGCATCAAGATTTAGGTCGAAGTCTACAAGTAGAATCAGCTAAGACTCAAGATCAAGTTGAGAAAGAATTATAGATAGGAATCTTGTAACTAGTAGTTGATAGGCATAGCTAGCTTAGTTTCAATTTTCCTTGGTTGTAATAAGGAGTTCGGTAAAGCAGTAGCGGCAGCAGCAACGTAACAGCAGCATTGCAGTCCCATGGTAGTCCCAGCTACCAAAACTTCCCAAACTACATTGACCTGATTCCTGTTTTAGCCCAGAATATGTAGGAAACCTCTGAAGCAAAGGTTCGGTCAAGTATTTCAAAAATGCTTCACACGGAGTATTCCAACGGGCAAAAATCGCTCGTATCCGCTCACTTTATGTTTGCACGAAAACTCTTCATGTTTTCGGACAAAGAGGGGCAGCTGTGAGCACGTGATTTTTGCTTCACGGAAATTACTCCAAAAGAAATCGAAAATATAACAAGTTACCTTCGAGTACAATTTTGAGAATTTGCATGACATTTTTGTAATTATTTTTGCCCGTAAATATTTACTTTGTTGTAGTTAATCATAAAATATAAGGAATACATGTTGCATGCATATTTATGATTTAATTGTGCATTTAGGAATTAATCAAATCATAGTTGGTTTTAAAAGGAAAATCGCAAAAAATACTTATTTTTTCTTTTATGTGTCGTCATTGTGTGATTTATTTTAATCAAATATTTTAATTTGTGTGTTGATTGTTGTAAGTGTTAATTGATATTTGTGTAGTTTATTTTTGATTTTACAATTTAATTAGAAATTGTGTTTTTTAATTAGAAATTAAAGAAGGAAAAGAAAAGAGTGCAAAAATTGAGAAAAATTCGGACCTGGGCTCGTTTTAAACCCAAAGAAAATCAGGCCCAAAACACATTGATCCAGTCTGTCCCTCAGACACAAGGAACGACGCCGTTTTGACACCTCCCATCTGGACCGTTGGTCAAACAGATCCAACGGTCCAGTTCAGCTCTCTCATTAATCCAAATGACGTCGTTTAGGCATGACCAATCAGAGCCGTTCATCCCATCTAATCCAACGGCTCCAGGCTTTCCCCAGATACCCGACCCACTAGTACCCGGATTGACCCATTCCCGACACTAGACCAAACGACGCCGTCCCTTTAAGTGAAAAGATCAAGGCCGTTGATCATCAATGATCCAACGGCCGAAATTCAACTCCCCCGTCTCGTATATAAACCCTCATCTCTTACCCCCACGCCCCCTAAGCTAGACCCCCATCCCTCATCCTCGTCTCTCTCTGAGACTGAACCGAAACCCTCTAGAACCCTAGAGCTTCCCTTCCATCCCCCCACCTGAAACCCGGCGGCAACGATGCCGGTGACCACCAAATTAACACCCCTAGTGCACCTCGACCCCCTGGACACGGATCTGCAAACCGTGGGGTTCGAATCAACCTACATCATCTCGAATCTTCATCTGAAGATCTGAGCCAAAACTCAACTTATACCAACCGATCCCAAATGCACACCAGTTACTCCCCTGACCTCCCTCATGACCAAACCAAGCCTGGTTTGGTTCGAATCTAACCAGAAAAGCTCAAACCCCTAATCTGAGCTCCAAGAACCCTAGAAATCCAAAACTTGGGGGTTTGTCCAATTAAACGAAGGGTTGGGGTATAATAGACCTTAATCGAGGTGTTCTTAGTTGAGAACACTTCGATTAAAGTCCGTTCAACCCCAAAAGAGGTCCGAGTCAGAATCCAAGACGGGTTCGTCTAACCTTCAATTTCTTAAGGTATTTTCTTTTCCTTGTCAGTTCCATGTTTTGTCTATGTCTGTTTATGTGTTTAAATGTCAGTTTGAGTTTGTTTTCATTGGTTTCGACTATTCTGTCCACCTCGCCCGGACCTTTTATTTGGTCGAATTTGCTTCTGCACGTTTTGTTGCGTGTAATTACAGTTTGGGCAATCGAGTTGAATAGGCTCCGTCGATTGGTTAAGTTTTGTGTAAAATCACTGTGCCTATCACTATGAAATCACCCCCGTACCTGTTCGAGTTTGATTATTTGTTATCGATTGTATATGTTGTAATATATGGTTTGTTAATAAGTGTTGTCGATTAGTTTATGCAGTCTTGAATGTTAAAATAACCTGATGACAATTTGGTTCGTATTGCTTCAATTCTGATTGAGTCAATCTGTACCATTTATCTATCAGTCTAGGAACTGTTTTAACTGATGAATTTGATTTAATTCACTGCTTTAAACTGTTAGTGGAAGCCATGTGTGGACAGATGCTTTTGAGTTAATCAATTCATCCGACCATGCTTGATTAGCATTAAATATTATTTGAACATCCACTAATGGCCTGCAGAGAATAACAAGCCTTTCGGATTTAAAAAAAAAAACTGAAAAGAATTGCATCTGAAAAGGTGTATAGATTGAGTGCTTTTAAAATAAGGAAGCATGGGGGGTCAATTTTTAATTGGTTTTAACAAGCTAGAAATCAGTAACAACATGGGTTCAATGATAAAAGGTAGAAATGCACATGAGGAAAAAGGAAAAAGAGGCTGAAAGTTGAAATGTTAAAATAAAAAAAAATGGCCAGCTCTAGTCTTTAAAAGGGGGACTGATTTCGGACAAGAGGAGGGGGTGAGAACCTAAGGGAGCCTATCTTGGAACAAAAAGAGAGAGCTCATTTATGGACTTCAATCCTAGGCTTCTTTCTTTGAGTGTCCGAAAATCAGGAACTACTGTTTCACTTTTGTTTCGGGTTCACCTGTTTTCTGCCTGTGATTAACATTGGTATTTCTGGGTCTCAACTGAGTCTCCCGAGTCTGTTTTGGTGGATGTTGGTATCGCTTTCATTGGTTTATTTCTATTTCGTTCACTGAGATTTATTCTGCCTGGTTGATATTGTTGCTGTTGCTGGTGTTATTTGCTGGTTACTGCTGCCATTTGCTGTTGCTGATCTTCTACTTTCTTCTTCTTCTTGTTGTGTTTCAACATCCAGGTACATATTTCGAATCACCTTGATGTAATTTGAATTGAAGTTTGTCGCCTTCAATTTTATAGATGTCAAATGAAGTAGATTTATCTAATATTGGCTCTCTTTTTATATTCTGTATGAATATTGGAAACGTGACTGTATAATTGAAACTGTTTTAGGTGTGTAGATTTTTGTGACAGAAGGTTAAATTATGTAGATAGTTTATAAATGTTATATCCCGTAGTTGGTAATTTGAAAAATAAGCATGTTAAATGTTGGCTCAAATTAGTAAAGTAGGATATTAAGTTAGTAATTTCACAGAATCAGTAAGTCTGTCGTATTTGAAGTTTGATTCGATGTAGTAAGGCTAAGGTCATTAACTTAATAGTCATGAGTTGATTTCGAACAAGGTTTGTTAGAGTTCCTTTAAATGTAATAGATTTTCAAAGTGTCGATTAAGTTTAACAACCCTCGAATGTGTTGGTAGTCAAGGTTGGTTCATTTTCAAATAGTTAAAAAAAAGTAATTACTTCCAATGGTTCAATTCGTCTAATAATGTGAAGTCTAAATTAGTTAAAGAATAATTTGTTTGTTTCGACGATAGCGTTTGTCAATTCCATATTTTATTTATAATTTTATTTTTCTTTTGGCAATGATCAATTATAGAATAAGGCACAAAACAATTTTCTTTTGAGCAAATTCGATCGCAATTTTGCGTTAGCATCTTTGTAATCTAATAATTGATAAGAGGCCCGAACTTGCCAAACATGTGATTTAATTAGCATATATTTTCTTCTTTCATTTTTTAGGAGAACAAAAAAAAAATAGAAAATGTAGTCATTCTAAGAGTATCCGTTTAAAATAATAGATGAGCCTCGCCAAATAAAAATGCAAATTGCGGGGACCTCAATAATTGGTCATAATAAATACTTAGAATTTGGGATGCGCCGTTTAGCGAATTTCACTGCCTTCCTCAAAGATAATAACGCGTTAGACTCTTTAGGCGCGATTTTTAATTAATTTACATTCTTAAATTCGGGTGCGCATTTATGTGACCCAAATCCAAATCTCAACGGTGTCAGAATGTATCAACAACCACGGGCGCATTGATTGCGACGTGGTTCGAAGATCCATTTCCACGACGTTGCAATTCTATAAAAATAATAATAAAAGCGGTTTAAACTTAATAAAAGCACACAAGTCATAACATGTATTAAAATCAGATATTTAGCCATTATAACAATTTAAGCGACCGTGCTAGAACCACGGGATCCGTGGGTGCCTAACACCTTCCCTCGGGTCAACAAAATTCCTTACTTAGAATTTTTGGTTCGCAGACTTCATTTGGAAAGTCGAAAATTTTCCTTAATTTGGGATTCAAGATAAACCGGTGACTTGGGACACCAAAAGCCAAACCTTTCCCAAGTGGCGACTCTGAATTAAATAAATAATCTCATTTCGAATATTGTCACTTAAATTGGAAAAACTCCCTCACGCATTTATCCTTCGGGGTAGGCGCGCAAAAAGGAGGTGTGACAGCTACGTGCCGCAGCGGTATTGAGCTGATTCATGATTATGAGGACGAGGGTCTGAGTTGTACGCCACAAGGTAGCTAGCTATGAGGCCGAGAGCCTGTTTGATTATGCCACAAGATGGCTTGACATTGCGCTTTGGCCGTAAGGGACCCCTACCGGAGTTTGTACACTCCCAGTGAGTGCGGGTACCCAGTTTGTGATGTGAAATAGCCTGAGGGGTTGATCCTATTGGTCTTTTGCCCCATGGGCTAATTTTATGTGTTTATCTTTTCTCACTGCTTTTCATTCACTCGTTTTCACTGTTAAAAGATGTTTTAAAGGAGCTTTTAATGAACCAAGATGTTTTGTGCAAGTTTTCACTGTTTTATTGCTTTGTATTGGTTTTATACTGCCTTTTTGAAACATTTTGCTGTGTTTTACGTGTTTTCTTATCGCTCAGCTGCTTTTAATTTTATTACTCACTGAGTCGGCATACTCACATTACTCCCTGCACCCTGTGTGCAGATTCAGGAGCCTCGGGTCCTGCTAGTGAGGATTGATTGCTTCTAGTAGCTTGTCCGGAGTTCACTAGGTAGCTGCTCGGCATTTGCAGCCTAGTGCTTCTCCTTCCTATATGTATTTTCATTTGTACTGAATTTGTAGTAGACTATGTAGACTCTTTCTACTTTTAGACGGTTGTTTAGATGCTCATGACTGGTGACACCTCGATGTCGGGTTGTGTTTGTTTCCGCAACTGTTCTGTTATACTTTATTTTGGAATTTATCACTTATTAATGACTTACATTGAACTATTATAAATGTTTAAGTGGATTGGGGATTTGTGTCGGCTGAACTTGTTTCACGATAGGCACCATCACGACCGAGTCCGGGTTTAGGGTCGTGACATCTTTAGTTAGCGGGTCTGTTCGTTGTTAGCTTCTTCAGAATGTGTTTCTTTGTATACTTTGAAAGCTAATAAAAGGTCCGTTCTAAATTCTTCTCAACTTTTAAGTTGCTTTGTTCTGTCAAGTGATGGTGTAGTTTTATTTGCTTTGATTCTATTATTCTTATGGGATTTTTGGCTATATTAACATGTGTTTGTTTAAATTTATTTCATGATGATTGTTGTGTGGTTAGATGGTAAAGGGAAAGGATGATATAATAGACTATGGACTGTTATGGCTCATGAGATAATATTTTACTTGCTTCCATTTTAACGCCAGTTTGTTCTCAAATTGCTTGCTTTCGTTGTGGATTCAAATGCAAATAATTTGTGATTCTAGTTAGGGAATGAATCTTAATATTTTTTTTTTGTCTTTTTCAGTAAAACATTTCTTTGGATAGCTAACAATAATAAATTGGAATAGAATTCGTTTCATTTCTTGTGGAAAAACCACAGCGTGATAACTCTGTTTTTCTTTAATGACTGTTGCTCTTTTTAATAAAATTTCCCTATATGTTTCCTCATTTGTTTAAAGCTAATTTTATTTCATGCTTTAGAAAAATAGTTTGTTTTCCCATGTTAGTTTATAGTTCCTGTTGGCTTAGTGTTCCATTTATTTAATCATATAATTATCGCGACTATGGGTACGGTTCCCGTGACATAGTCATGATACATAATCCCTAATTCGGGTATACATTTCATGTGACCCTGCCATAATTTCGTCTAATAATAAAATAAACACGTTGTAAATCGCGGGTGCATTTCATATAACACGGTTTGTAATGCGTACCAAAACGACGAGTGCACGACATCGTGGCTTGTTCAACAAATTCCATAATTGTCTTAAATAACCTAAAAGCGGTTAAAAGTTAAAACATGCATAAATAGGTTCTAAATACGTTATAAATCAGATAATGAGGCCAATTATTAATAGTTGAGTGACCGTGCTAAAATCACAGAATCCGGGAATACCTAACACCTTTTCTCGGGTTAACAGAATTCATTACCCAGATTTCTGTGTTTTGCGGACTGTAAAACAGAGCCAAACTCCCTCGATTCAAGATTTTAAACCGGTGACTTGGGACACCATAAATTATCCCAAGTGGCAACTTTGAATTTGAATAAATAATTCCGTTTCGATTTTTGTCACTTAACTCCCTATCCTTTCAGGAAAAAGGAGGTGTGACAGCTCTGGTGACACTGCTGGGGATAAGAACCCAGAACTTCTGGTTCAGGGTTCAAGAATTCGAGCTTAGAATAACTATTATAGTTGACTTTTATTTATTATCTGATTTTTACGTATTTGAGCCAAATGTGCTAAATGTCGCTTTTTACCGCTTTGATATTGCTCGGACTGTATATAAACTGTTACGAAACCCTCTTCTCTCTGAGTCTTCTAAATCATCTGGGAAGAGTGCACTTCGTGTGGCTTCTTTTCTGTTAGAGTCATATCCCTATTTTAGAACGAGGTTCGGTTAAGTTGCAAAGCCGGTGAAGCTTCTATATTCCCGGTATGCTGCCCCCCCCCCGGCTCGAGTTATTCGCTCGGATCAGCCAGGTCTAGAACAATACACCCAGGTTTTAAACCTTTAATAACATAGCCTCATGCCGGATCTCTAGTAGGAATACTTGTTTGCATCACGTGCATTTGACTTTGGGGACTCAACATCTGATTCTCACCGGATATGAGATACGTAGACAAACCTCATCGGTTCCGGCCCACAATTTTTAAAAAATTCAAAAATATTTTCCTTTACTTCCTTATTTAGAAAGTCCTTCTTTTAGACCCCAATTTTCAAAAATCAAAAAATATTTTCCTATACTTCCTTCTTTAGTCTTTGAGACCCCAATTTAAAAAAAAAAATCCAAAAATATTTTCCTTTAATTTCTTCTAAAAATCCAAAAATATTTTCTTTCTTCTTTAGTAGTTTTTTTTTGAAAATTGAAAAGAAAGTTCAAGATTCAAAAATATTTTCTTTAGAAGTCTTTCTTTCATAATTTTAACATAAAAGTCCAAAAATCCAAAAATATTTTTTTTCTTCTTTAGAAGTTTTTCCTTCGAAATTCCAAAAAACAAAATTAAAATAAAAAAATATTTTCTTTCTTCTTTATAAGTCTTTCTTTCGAAAATTAAAAAAGATAAAAAAAATCAAAATCCAAAAAAAGATTTAGTTTATTTCCTTTATTCCTAATCTTCTCGAACTACGCAAGATCTGATTCATGTTCCCACATAATACGTAGGCAACCCACATCAGGTTCGATCAACCATTAAAAAAACTGAAAAAATGATAATAATAATAATAAGGACCGACTGAGTCCATTCTAACGTGTCTTTTATTTTGAGTTGTAAAGAAAGTTTGAGGTGGTCGGTTTGTGGTAAGTTGGCAACACAAAATTCAAAGGAAAAAAAAATGACAACTGACATCGAAGCTGTTGCAAGCAGTCATGAGACTCAAGGTCAGAGGGTTCAACAAGAGTCTACTGTGGTTGAGGAAAATAGAGTACTAAAGCAAAAAATTTCTGAAATGTGTCAAGCATGGGCCAATGGCCAAGGACCGCCCGTATCTATTCCTGGCTTCTCAGAGTTCACATCCATCTCGACTACTACCACTCAGATCTCATTGTCTGATCAATCCTATCCACATGGGTTCAGTCTTTTTCCCAACTGTATGGCTACAGTTGGAACTTTTGTTGCGCGCTTCCAAAATATGCCAGGGACAACCAATCAAACAACCACTGCTGTTATACCCGTCCTCACTGTTCCACAGCCGATGGTGGTGCAGAGGAAAACTCATGTCATAATTTGCTACCCAGCAAGAGTAGTACAACTCTCCTAAGTACCACTCGTACCTATTTGATCTTCCTGTAAAGATTGAGAAGCCTGCCCGAAAGATGGCACAGGAAGAAATGACCCAAAGAGTGAAAAGCTTAGAACAACAGTTGAAAAACATACAAGGGTTGGCAGGTCAGAAGAGTATTGCCTTCAAGAATCTATGTATGTTCCCCAATGTCCACTTGCCATCTGGTTTCAAGATCCCCAAATTTGAGAAGTATGATGGACATGGAGACCCAATAGCCTACATGGAAAGGTATTGCAATCAACTAAGATGTGCAGGAAGAAGTGAAGAATTGCTAGTAGCTTATTTTGGGGAAAGTCTTACGAGAGTAACCTCCGAATGGTTTATGGATCAAGACACATCTCGCTGGTATGTCTGGGATGACGTGACACAGGCCTTTGTCAAACAGTTCCAATACAACATCGACATTGCCCCAGACCGCAATTCCCTTTCAAACCTAAAGAAGAAACCAACTGAAAGTTTTAGGGAATATGCCATTAAATGGAGAGAGCAAGTAGCTAGAGTTAAGCCACTCATGGACGACCGCGAGCTAATCACTGACTTTCTTCAGGCTCAAGAGCCAGATTATTTTCAAAACATGATATCCGCAGTAGGTAAATCCTTGTCGGAAGCAATCAAAATGGGGGAAATGGTTGAAAATGGCCTTAAGATGGGCAGAATTATAAGTCAAGCAGTTCTCAAAGCCGCAACTCAGGCTGTCCAGATTAAATCTGATAATTTTAGTGACACGAATGAGAAGTATGAAGAAACCATGATGACATCAGGGTCGCAAAAAGGTCCTAGGAGAATATCTCGAAGGTATGAGTAGCCTCGTTGGTTTGCGATGATTCCCTAAGAAGTATTATTCACCTCAGAACCCACAATACTCTGTTGCTCCACCTCAGTACGTTGTCCAGCCACCAAAACACCCCAAAAGGCGAGCACGAGCATCACAAAAGCCCCACCAGCCTCCATAAAATTTTCAAGTGCCCTATAACCCACATCCAAGCCAGGGATATAGAGAGGAACAGAGGTTGAAAGATAATTTTACACCAATAGGATAGTCTTATGCAAGCTTATTTGAGAAATTAAAGCATTATGACATGATTGCACCTATTCCTCCAAATCATGTGGACCCACGTGCAAGAAGCTTTGACCTTTCTAAAAGGTGTAAATACCATGCCAATGCCCCAGGGCACAATGTTGAAAGCTGTCAGGATTTGAAAAAAGAAATAGAAAGGATGATTCAGAAAAAACTGATTGTGATCCAAGACAGTGACACCCAGAATATCGTGCAGAATCCTTTACCTTCACATGATGATGCACACTTTGTGGGGATAATGCGTGGTGATAAGGTGTTACATCTCGCAATTTTCGTACGCTAAAAGTTTCATCTTCGGTGAATTGACGTAGACTCGAGGATGAGACCATCTTGAAATTAACGCGCCTACGCTATTTATAGCAAGCGATGAATAAGTGTTATGAAGGATAAAAGGATACACGAATTAAAGGAAATGAGTTACGTTAAAAGTGGATAATTTGGAGTAAAATATGGGTCGAGCGATAATAACCGATAATTATAAACTAGTACCATACAAGGTACCATATGACCATGGTAGTATTATATATAAAGTATATATGAAGTATTTTAAAAATAAATAGAATTTTAAGTAATTTGTGATAATTTTTAAATTATGCGGGTAGTTGGTTAATTATCGGGTAATGAAACATTACCCGATTAACTAATAAGTGGATAAAAAATTAATAAAATAACCCCCTACTCCCCACGTGGCAGTGTGCCACCATATGACTCATAGTCATATGTGTTACATGACAAGTAACATGTAAAGTTACTACAAGACTCATTAAGATGAGTCATTTTAATAGGAAGGTTTTAAGGACTTAAGATAAGTCTTGAACAATGTCATAACATGTAATCCTTTCTGAAAATGCCAAACTAGAAACATAAACTTTAAAACCAACTTCAAAAAAACGTTGGGAAAGAGTTTAGCTAAAATCCATTCAAGGAATCCAGTATAAATTTCGTTATAAAATTTCGCAGAACAGGTATGTTAAGGCTATCCCTTCTTTCTTTTGGCATGATCCATACGATATGAACGAAACATGCAAATGCACAAAGTCCATAAGTGAATCTACTCATAGAAGTAATAGAAATATCTATGTTCTTTAATTCTCATGTGTCATAATATTTTATCATCTGTTCATGGGTCTCGGAAAAATACGAAAGTTGAAAAGATGTTACTTTATGATATTGCTCAAGAGGCAAAGTAGTCTTATGACCTTCCGAATGATTTTATTGACGTACTTTTTACGCATTGCATTCATGTGCATTGACCCATGACTAGATGACATTATACACGCGTATATATGTAAATATATGTATATGGAATGGGAAAAGGTTATGGCGTTACATATGCACCACCACCTGATCAGCTGGTATATGATGATGATGTTGCCCACAGTGGCCGAAATATGATTCAAACGGCGTTATATACGCATATATATGTAAGTATGATTCAAACGACGTTATATACGCGTATATATATATGTATATATGTATATGGGATATGGGAAAGGTTGTGGTGTTATATACGCACCACCACCTGATCAGCTGGTATACGATGATGATTTTGCCCACAGTGGCTGATATGATATAATGGGATACCCTCAGAGGCTGATGATATTATGAAACATGTACCTATGCACGACATGACATTCATACGCATATGCATGACGTTAAAAGTAATTTATGATTTACAAAGTTATTCAGACTTACAGGTTGAGTCATGTACTCTATATGTCTTCCATATCTCTCACGTATTTATTTATGTGCCTTACATACTCAGTATATTATTCGTACTGACATCCCTTTTCCCTGGGGACGCTGCGTTTCATGTCCGCAGGTCCCGATAGACAGGTCGAGAGCCCTCCAAGTAGGCTATCAGCTCAGCGGAAGATGTTGGTGCGCTCCATTTGCTTCGGAGTTGCTCGTTTGGTTAGTATGATTTAGACGTGTATTGTTTGGTATGGCGAGACTCTGTCCCGACCCTTATGATATTTATGTATTCTTAGAGGCTTGTAGACATATGTCGTGTACATAAAAGATTGTACGGCCTTGTCGGCCTGTGTTTTGAGTTTATAAAGGATCATGTTGGCCTATTAGGCCCGTATGCATGTGTATATGATGATGTATTAAGAAAGATACGTTACGTTGGTACTCGGTTGAGTAAGGTACCGGGTACCTGTCCCGGCCCATCGGTTTGGGTCGTGACAAAAGTGGTATCAGAGCAGTTCTATCCTAGGAAGTCTACAAGCCGTGTCTAGTAGAGTCTTGTTTATGGGTCTGTCGTGCACCACACTTATAAGCAGGAGGCTACATGGCATTTAGGATTGTCACTCTTTCTTCTTACTCTAGATTGTGTGGTAGAGCTCACTTATAAGAATTCGAGTTCCGAAATTCTATTTTATTCGTAATAAAATGATTCCTACATCAGGAAAGAAGGTTGGGAAGAGAGATGGTTGTGGAAGAGCTGAGTCGGAGGAATTGGATTTTTGTATGATGCATATGATAAGTAAATATGAGGTCTTTAGAAGATCATGAGTGTACTGAAAGGTGCAAGCTTCCTGATAAGAAGCCTTAAGGCAGGAATGCCTATCCATCTTTATGGTAAAGGACAATGAGATATTAAGAAGATAAGTACAAGTTTCAGCAAGTAAAAGGAGCAAGATAAAAAAGGGTATGAGGTACCCAGTTAATGAAGGTTAACATCGTTTATAATTGAGGCAGAGGAACGTAAGCTTTTTGATTTATATTCAATAGTAACAGAGGTATATATAATTAGTCGCATCCCTTCCAGATATGCCCTATGGGGGTTAACAAAAGTAGTATAAGAAGATATGATGGATGAATTGATTGCGTTAGTTGACATTTCCAAAGGATATTGCAAATGTGCTAATAAATCTCTTTATGAGACAACTAGATGGTGCACTCTAAAATAGTGCAGACAGATATGAGTACTACAAAGACATGCACTATAAGCCTTGAAGTGATAAATATTACCTTAGTGTGTCTCGCGTCCCTATTAAAGCGAGAATGTTAGGCAACTGGAAGATCCAAGGGATGGAGCAAGTGGAGCCAAAAGCAAACGAATGTTTTGTTCGAGTTTTCAGAGTAAAGCAGTGGACATAGATAATTAGCGGGAGATGAGAAGAAAGTTAATAAAGCATTATAAGTAAGATGTGATACACGGATGACAACGGTAGGTCAAAAAAAATGATGACAATATTACAGAGTTTACAATCAAGTGAAGAAAAAGACAAAAGATTACAGGCCTTGAGACAATAAAAGAATATAGGCCATAAAGTCATATCCTCATTTCGAGAAAGAAGTTTGTAACTCCAACGCGACTACCAGAGGGGAGAGTTAATCCCTAGAGTAGTAGAAAATCAGTATGGACTGGTAAACAAACTAAATATAAATTAAGGACTGAATGATTGGAAAGTACTCGGCATCATGGTAATTTCAGATTTTGTTCCGGCGGTAATAGAATGGACCACATAAGAAGATTCATGATGAATTCCGAGAATGGTAATTCAGGGAGACGCTTCCCTAGAGCAAGCAATGTGAGCAAAGTTAAGCTTAAGAGACTGTATGTGCCAGTTACGCTAAGTGTCACCCTCGCGAGTAAGGGTATTTTTCGTCCTTAGTACAGAAGGATTGCCGCAAGGCGAGTAAGGATCATTGATGTTGAGAAACGACATCAAAGATGAAGAGGTAAAACATCTATAGGTAGATCCTCATGGCTTCAGCTTTTAGTACACCCCTAAAGAGAGGAATATGGAGTGATATGGCATTAAGTCAGAGTTAAGTGATTCTAGTGACTATGGAGTGGTAAAGGAAGAATGCGATAAATGAAAGAGGAATGAGATGGCACTTATCCAAATCTTGCAGATATGCTACGATTCAAGAATACTGTGCAAGCACGACATTAAAAAAGGAAGTGAAAATTCCTGCCCGAGCTGTTATTAATAAATAAAGAGCCAGTGTAAGACATAAGTTAAGACAAAGGGATTAACTCAAGAAAGATTACGAGGAATATTGGTATGAGAATAGGCCCACGAGTAGTTAGTAATTGGTTAGTAAGATCCCAGTTATGGCAAAATAGGAGGTTACAGACGAGTCATCAGATCGTTTATGATAAGCATAGTAGAACCTAACATGGAGAATTCAGCTTCGAAAAATATCATTATAATACTTGAGATATATTCAAACAAAAGTCGGGATAGTTAAAGGGACCATATGAGTGTTATGGGGATTAAAAAAAAGTGCCACTGGGAAGGCAGTCAAAATATCAGTTTAGAAGCAACCATACAAGCACAAGGGCATGGAAGTAAGCACCTACGGATGATTATAGGCAAGTAAGGACATCAAAAGGTCCGTAATAAGCCCACAGCTTTACGAGAGTCAAGGGTTCTCCCTATGTACTTTAACGAAAGACTACTTGAGGAGATAAGAAAGAAGGCTTCAACCTAAACACGACTGTCTAAAGAGGAAATGGTCATGTAACAACAATCTCGCAACAACATTGTAAGCATTCCAAAGGAAAGTGGCACCTACTGTGGCTAATGAACGGGAAGTAAGAAAGAAAAGTAATATTCGAGATCATATGAGTTGTATGAAAACTTTGGCAAGTGTGGGCACTAAGGTGAGCTAAGTATGGACGCAACAAAGGGGCAGAAGGACCAGGAAAAGTAATAGCTTACGTTGAGAGAAAGCTAAGATGGAACGAAAGAATTATTTGATCAATGATCTAGAGTTAGTACGTCATGGATACACTCAAGATTTTGGAGCATTGTCCAGGCAGCATATTTGTTGACAATCATACAGCCATAGAAGACTCCAGTATAAGTTAAAAGGAAGAATTGAGCCTAGAGCATAGACAAGGGATTGAATTAGAAGATTATATCATGGATATTCCATAATGCCCATGAAAGGCTAAGGTAATAACTGATACCATGAGCCACGGATTGGAAGATAGCTTAAGCCTACGTAAAGGCTGATCAGAAGGAAGAGGAAACTAAAGAATTACGTCACCTAAGTAAATAAGGAGTCTGATTATTGGACCTAGAAAAATTATAGAAGTTGTGCTTAAGAACATGACATAATCACTCTTAATATCAGACGTTCAAAAGAAATAACACAACAACCATAATCTATAATGGCTTTACAAGGAAGCCAGTTAGAAGAAGTACCAGCCTCATAAGAAGTCAGTACGAAGCTTCTATCGGATTGTGTATGTAGCAGAGGTACGAGTATTATAATAGAGCTTCATGTTATGGACGTGAATTACACCTAGGTGGAAGGGAGGCAGGAAAGATATAGAAGATACGATGCGAAATTTTAAGGTAAGTAAGGTAAATGTGAACAACATACGAGATACTCAAAGGCAGAAAATAGTGAATAGTCCATACTTCGGATAAAAGGCTATAAGCACAGGGATCCAATAACCAGGAGTGATAGCGGCATCGTCGGCGACATGTATTCCAACCTATGGTTTCTAAATATTGAGAGATCTAGATAAGAGAGTAGAGAAAAGTTGGAAATGATGTGATGTCTCGCTTGACGTTCCAGAATAACATAAGGAAATCTATGGTGCAAGTAAGTTGAAGGAAAGTTGTGAGTAGTATAAATAGATATGTATAAGTCACAAGCTAAAGTATGGTAGAGCGACAAAGTTTTAAGGAAACATGAGTATGAGATGAGATTAAACCGTCATTCTAAAGATGAGCAGTAATGAGGAAACATTAAAGAACTTAAATTTATACATATGGAATAAGTAACGAGAGTAAGCTGGGATTTGGTAGCAGACCTTAGCAATGATAAATTAAAGTAAGAGTTATGGCAGTAAATTCATACGGATGGCTCCGTACGAGGCTTTGTATGGGCACAGGTGTAGATCTCCCATAGGGTAGTTTGATGTTGGAGAACCTAGGTTACATGGGCCAAACCTGGTTCAACAGGCCATAGAAAAAGTAAAGCTTATCCGGGAGCGACTGTTGATAGCTCAGAGTTGTCAGAAGCCATATTCTGACACGCGACGACGAAATTTAGAATTCGGGGTTAATGACTGGGTATTCTTAAAGGTTTCACCTATGAAAGGTGTGATGAGGTTTGGCAAGAAAGGCAAGCTTAGCCCACGGTATATTGGGCCTTATCGGATCATTTGGAGAGTGGGCCAAGTAGCTTATGAGTTAGAATTGCCCTCGAAATTGGAGTCTGTCCATCCGATTTTTCACGTATCTATGTTACAGAAGTACATTGGCGATCCTACCCGATTAGTGCCCACGTATGATGTACAGATTACAGAGAACTTATGATACGAGGAAGTTCCGATTGCCATCCTAGACCGACAAATCCGCAAGCTGCGGAATAAGGAGGTAGCCTCCGTGAAAGTACTTTAGAGAAACAACAATGTGTAAGTAATGAATTGGGAGGCCGAGGAAAATATGAAGTCTAGATATCCCTACTTATTTTCTCCTCCAGAGAAAGGTCCGGCTGAGACATCATAATTATAAGGTACGTGTATAAATTCTTGTGTTGGTTACTGTCGTTGGTCATGTGAGGCCATTGTCGTTATTGATAATTATGGTCCGGTATGGCGTGGATTATAAGCTTCGACAAGGAAAGTTGGTAGTAGTGTTTATTGATCACGGGGAGTTGAACATTCGAGGATGAATGTTTCTAAGGGGGGGAAGGATGTTACATCTCGCGATTTTCGTATGCTAAAAGTTTCATCTTCGGTGAATTGACGTAGACTCGAGGATAAGACCATCTTGAAATTAACGCGCCTACGCTATTTATAGCAAGCGATGAATAAGTGTTATGAAGGATAAAGGGATACACGAATTAAAGGAAATGAGTTACGTTAAAAGTGGATAATTTGGAGTAAAATACGGGTCAAGCAATAATACCCGATAATTATAAACTAGTACCATGCAAGGTACCATATGACCATGGTAGTATTATATATAAAGTATATATGAAGTATTTTAAAAATAAATAAAATTTTAAGTAATTTGTGATAATTTTTAAATTATGCGGGTAGTTGGTTAATTATCGGGTAATGAAACATTACCTGATTAACTAATAAGTGGATAAAAAATTAATAAAATAACCCCCTACTCCCCACGTGGCAGTGTGCCACCATATGACTCATAGTCATATGTGTTACATGACATGTAACGTGTAAAGTTACTACAATACTCATTAAGATGAGTCATTTTAATAGGAAGGTTTTAAGGACTTAAGATAAGTCTTGAACAATGTGATAACATGTAATCCTTTCTGAAAATGCCAAACTAGAAACAAAAACTTTAAAACCAACTTCAAAAAAACGTTGGGAAAGAATTTAGCTAACATCCATTCTTTGGATAGCTTAAATCCATTCTTTGAATTCACAAAACAATATAAGCAGAAGCAAACTTTCAAAGTTCAACATTTGGGATTAATCCATTTATGCTTTTAGTATACAAGAACGTTAGAAACTGAACAAGTTCGTTCCAATTTCAAGGAATCCAGTATAAATTTCGTTATAAAATTTCGCAGAACAGGTATGTTAAGGCTATCCCTTCTTTCTTTTGGCATGATCCATACGATATGAACGAAACATGCAAATGCGCAAATTCCATAAGTGACTCTATTCATAGAAGTAATAGAAATATCTGTGTTCTTTAATTCTCATGTGTTATTATATTTTATCATCTGTTCATGGGTTTCAAAAAAATACAAAAGTTGAAAAGATGTTACTTTTTGATATTGCTTAAGAGGCAAAGTGGTCTTATGACCTTCCGAATGATTTTATTGACATACTTTTCACGCATTGCATTCATCTGCATTGACCCATGACCATATGACATTATATACGCGTTTATATGTAAATATATGTATATGGAATGGGAAAAGGTTATGGCGTTATATACGCACCACTACCTGATCAACTGGTATATGATGATGATGTTGCCCACAATGGCCGAAATATGATTCAAACGTCGTTATATACGCATATATATGTAAGTATGATTCAAACGGCGTTATATACGCTTATATATATAAGTATATATGTATATGGGATATGGGAAAGATTATGGCGTTATATACGCACCACCACCTAATCAGCTGGTATACGATGATGATTTTGCCCACAGTGGCCGATATGATATAATGGGATGCCCTCAGAGGCTGATAATATTATGAAACATGTACCTATGCATGACATGACATTCATACACATATGAATGACGTTAAAAGTAATTTATGATTTACAAAGTTATTCAAACTTACAGGTTGAGTCATGTACTCTATATGTCTTCCATATCTCTCATGTATTTATTTATGTGCCTTACATACTCAGTACATTATTCGTACTGACGTCCCTTTTGCCTAGGGACGCTGCGTTTCATGTCCGCAGGTCCCGATAGACAGGTCGAGAGCCCTTCAAGTAGGCTATCAGCTCAGCGGAAGATGTTGGTGCGCTCCATTTGCTTCGGAGTTGCTCGTTTGGTTAGTATGATTTAGACGTGTATTGTTTGGTATGGTGGGACTCTGTCCCGACCCTTATGATATTTATGTATTCTTAAAGGCTTGTAGACATATGTCGTGTACATAAAAGATTGTACGGCCTTGTCGGCCTACGTTTTGAGTTTATAAAGGATCTCGTTGGCCTATTAGGCCCGTATGCATGTGTATATGATGATGTATTAAGAAATATACGTTACGTTGGTACTCGGTTGAGTAAGGTACCGGGTACCCATCCCGGCCCATCAGTTTGGGTCATGACATAAGGAGTATGAGAATTCTCTTAGGAACGAAATTGGAGAAGGCTCTGCTGATTCTGATGAGTAAATTTATGGCTAAATGTCAAGCCTGAGCAATTGAAAAGTCATTTCCTCCTTACTAGGAAGGAATCTTGGTAGCTTGTTTTGATGTTTTTTCTACTATCTGGGTTATTTTAGGGTTGTCATCCGGATTTATTTGTTTTATTGAGTCAAACCCTTCTATCCCTTTATTCTGTTTGTGTGAGTCTTGTCTATCTGTTTTGTTGCTATTTTCATTAGTCGGGTTATTTTAGGGTTGTAATTCGGATTTTAGGTTGTTTGTCTTGTTGTTTACTCAATGAGATACAGTTTGTCCTTTTGTGTCATTCCATGCTTAGTTCTTTTCCTGCTAGTTTTAATGACATGACATGCATGCAGAATTTTCGGCCAGATCTTAGAAAATTGATTTAAGCTTGAATTGGACAACTGAGAAAAAGATACTTTTGTGGATGAAAAAGAGTTGAAATACCTTGGAATTAAGCCCGAGTAAAATTCAAGTGGAACTAGAATAGTCATACCCGTGGAGGTTAAGAATCTTTACCTTCAAAATCATTGTGAAGATCGGGTTGAGGAAGAATCAATTGAAGTTTGTTGGAAAGTTTGACATTAAGGGATGGAAAGTAACTTGTGACCACGGCACACCAAGAAGACAGACATGTTCGTCAATGCTGTGATCACGAAGAAATACTATGTTTGGCGTTCTCGAGGCTGGAAGGCCCTTTTTCTGCTATCCAAACATTTTATACCTTTTGTTACCCCTTTCGAGCCTGTGTTATTTTCTTTGACCACCCTCTTTTGGAATCAAGTTTAGAGTCAAAAGTCCAAAAATATATATAAAAATAACAATAAAAGTCCATGCCCCAAGAGTACAAACTGGGGTAGCTATTAGAAAGTTCAAGTGAAAAAAAAGGGAAGAAGAAGAAAAGAATTGTCAATGGTCCATGCCCTCAAAAAATAGAAGCTAGGGCAACTTGTTTTAGAAAACAAAAAGAAAAAAAGATAGAAGGAAAAGAAAAGAAAAAAAAAACAGAAAGAAAGATAAAAAAAATTTAGTTAGGTCGGATGTTTGAACTATGTTCGACCCGATTCCTTAAAAAAGGAGACGTAAGCAGCCTCACGATTCGGTCCAACCAAATAAGAATTCCAAAAAAAAAAATCTAAAAAATCCCCAATAGCTAAAACTGGAGCAAAGATTTTGTTTCACTTTTGAAAGAGTCGATTCCAAGAGTTGTAAGTCTACAACTCCCTTTATTTTGAGTCTATTTTGAGCCTTCATGACGTCATTTCTTTCCAACCCTATCCAAAATCCTTCCAAATAAAGACATCCCGATATGCCTTCAAGAATATCAAGATAAGCATGCAATGAGCAACGATTTTCACGCGACATATAACACTGTCAAGATGCTCGCACAAGAAAGCAAAAGAAAAATAAAAAAAAAAAAAATGAAAGAGTTTTACTAGTGAAAACCCTCATAGGCACTGTAAGGCGACAGTAAGTAGAGATAAATAAATGAGAGAGACTTGTTGGTAAAAATCCCTCGGGGTACCATTAGTTGAAAGTGAATCGTGAAGCTGATGCAAAGAATCGTCACGAACAAGCCCGACTTCAAAGGTCATAAGAATGGTAAAAGGGAAGATTAAATCAGTTTGATAGATCAGACCGTTAAGTTCAAAATGTATGCCATGATCATTAAGGTTTGTTATTGGAAAAAAAGGCAAAATACATAAGTTAGCACCTTAACTATGAACCAAATCCCTGTTACACACTTTTTGTGGACAAAAATAACTTTACACACTCAACCTTTCCAGAGTGTGTCTAATACACACTACTTTTATATTTAAGCATCTCAGAAAAAGTGAGGCCTGTCACGCACCAATAATATAGTACCACGTGTCATTAATTTTGAAATAAAATAAATTAATGTGAAATTACAAATATACCCCTAAACTATTCTCCCTTCCATCCCTTTCTCTTCTGCACCGAATCTCCATTGACGCCAACACCATAAAAATCCACAACTATCACCTTTCGATTATAAAGCAAAATTAGGAACTCAAGTACATTAATCACGAGTTTGTGAGTCCAGATTCAAATCTAACACAAGAAATAGGATGCGAAACTCAAAACTTCATTAAAGTTGGTTATGGCCAAATCCATGGTTGCTCGATTCACGGTCATCTTCTCCGATAAAATAAAAGATTAGGTGTTTTGACAGTTGATTATGGCCAGAATCTGTGGCATTATTCAGTGCAAATAAGCAACCAAAGTGATGAAAGCGCAAGCAACAAACAACAACTTTATAAAAATGGCATGTAAATAACAAATAGAATCAATTAATTCTCGGCATCTTTTGGCTTATCTCTAATATCCCTAAACACCAAATTAAGATTCTACCACATTAAATTTGTGTTCTTAATTTGTTACTACTTAATTATGATTCAAACCCAGATCTATAGAATTCTCTTAGATATAAATTTCTTTTAACTTTCTTTATCAATTTCTTCCAAAGCCCTTTTATATTATTGTTATTCTTAAAATGGTGGACAGAGAAGATGGTAGAAAAGGGGTGGGGAAGAAGATGAAAATGGGAAAGGAGGAAGGTCAACAACAAATTGATAGGGGCGGGGTTCTGGGGAAGAAGAACAGGGAGGGGTGAGTTAAAGTGAAGGGAAACTAAATAATTTTAAAAAGCAAAAATTTAAAATTTTGACACGTGTCCTTTAAGTAAGAATTGGGATAAAAATTTCTACAGTTTAACGCGCTTATAATTTTTTTTAAACACCCGCATGCCACGTAGCAAAAATAGTGTGTATTTGACACACTCTGGAAAGGTTGAGTGTGTAAAGTTATTTTCGTCCACAAAAAGTGTGTAACAGGGATTTGGTTCATAGTTAAGGTGCTAACTTATGTATTTTGCCGAAAAAAAACTCTTCCTTCTGTCCTTTCGACGGGGGCGTTTCTTGTTAATATTTGTTTCTTTGCATCATTGTGTCCTTCACTTTGAGTCAGTCCTATCAATACAAGCAAGAAAAGATTTCAAAATTTGCTACCAGCTTTTCAGTTGCATAGAGTAAATTTGGCCAGCACACTCAGTTGTTACTGTCAATATACCTTGATGATTCATGCAAATGCTTCCCAAAAGACTCTTGTCAGCCTACTTGGCGTAAGCAAAGATAACTGGTGATTCTCTCTAAAAGACAAATTGCTCAAAAAGCAGGAAGTCATTCAAGATATTAGAAAATGTCACCTAAGCAAAGATCTCCAGTTTGGATAAGGCTGATTGTGCCACAAATACAAATGGTATCGGGTGTGAAACAATTAGGGTTGATGCAGAGCAAAAGTCTCTTGAAACCGACTCAAGCTGATTGAGCAGAAGCCGATCTGCTCAAGACTCAAGGCCACAAAACGACCACCATTTTCAAAATTGACAAATTTTTCTTTATGTAAAATAGGAACAATGCAGTGCAAGTAAAGTGGTTCAAATAAAAAGAAAAAAAAGAAAAAAAAGAGAAGACAAAGAAAAGAAGAGAAGAGCCGACAAAAGGAACTTTCTCAAATCTTTGACTTTATTTATATTGCTATTGCGCATAAAATCTTGACATTGATCTTCATATTATTTCCTCCTAGGATAAAAAGTCCTAGTCTGATAGATTTTCCTCCCAATAGAAATCTTAGTCTGATGAATCTTTATTCTAAGATACCAAAAAAAGAAGAAAAGAGACCTAATCTGATGAACTTTCTCCTAGGATCAAAATCTTAGTTTGATGAATCTTTCTCCTAAGATAGAAGACCTAGTCTGATGAACTTTCTCCTATGATAGAAATCTTAGTCTGATGAAATTTTCTCCTAAGATAGAAGACCTAGTCTAATGAACTTTCTCCTAGGATAGAAATCTTAGCCTGATGAATCTTTCTCCTAAGATACCAAAAAAAAAGAAGAAGAAAAGAGACCTAGTCTGATGAACTTTCCCCTAGGATTAAAATCTTAGTCTGATGAATTTTTTTCCTAAGATAGAAAACCTAGTCTGATGAACTTTCAACTAGGATAGAAATCTTAGTCTGATGAATCTTTCTCCTAAGATAACAAAAAAAGGGACCTAGTCTGATGAATTTTCTCCTAGGATCAAAATCTTAGTCTGATGAACCTTTCTCCTAAGATAGAAAACCTAGTCTGATGATCTTTCTCATGGGATAGAAATCTTAGTCTGATGAATCTTTCTCTTAAGATAACAAAAAAAGGGACCTAGTCTGATGAATTTTCTCCTATGATCAAAATCTTAGTTTGATGAACCTTTCTCCTAAGATAGAAAACCTAGTCTAATGAGTTTTCTTATGGGATAGAAATTTTAGTCTGATGAATCTTTCTCCTAAGATAACAAAAATGGACCTAGTCTGATGAATTTTCTCCTAGGATCGAAATGTCTTAGTCTGATGAATCTTTCTCCTAAGATAGAAAACCTAGTCTGATGAATTTTCTCCTAGGATAATTTTTTTTAAAAAAAAGGGAAGTTTGGATTTGAAAGAAAGGGGTCAATTTTTTAGCTTTCTTAAGTTACCAATCTTTACTTTCCTTGAAATCAGGGGTCCCGCCTGGAGAATAGGGTCAGTTTTACTTTAGTCAAGCTTAGTTTATAGTTTCCCGCAAGCTCAATCTCAAATGTAGGAGACGCACTTCCTAGTTTGGGTCGAAATTTTCTTGGTTTACTCACAGGAGACGCACAACCTAGTCGAGTCTTCAATTGCATCCTTGATCAATAGCATAGGTGATTCATAGGTCTGCTAACAACTCACAAATCTTCCTAGTACAAACTGGGGCAGAAAAATTTCTTTTGTTTTGTCTGTTTTGTTGTAGTAGCAAGCGTCCACCTAGAGAACGAGGAAACTCATTTCTGAAGTTATTTCAGAATTCAATTCAAGTTAGAAGTATCAGAAGCTCGCGACAAGAATACGAGTCAACAATCCAAGATGACCAATAGAAGTACTCTCAATCCAAAAAAAACGATGAAAAAAGAAGAAAAAGAAGTGAACTCAAAGTGCAGAAGCGAAGAAAAGATGTGGACTTCTCAAGACGTGCTTGAAGTCACAAGCTTTGCATGTCCCGCCTTGATCCGAGAAGTTGAAAAAGAAAGAACTAGCACCTGCAGCTAACAAGCATCAAGATTCATATCACAGTTCGCATGAAGAACCAACCAAGACTCAAGATCAAGCTTCAGAAGACTCATAGATAGGAATCTTGTAATTCATAGCTGATAGGTTTGTTTAGTTCTTTTAGATTTTGATTCTGATATAATAACAGGATTGTAGACCGGAACCCGAAGGCACCTCAATCGACTCTCCACCTCGGTATACTCCATCACTCTTCCTAATTCTGAACTAAACGTGACCTGATTGCTTTATAGCCAAGGATATGTAGGCAGCTCAGATACCAAGGCTTAGTCACATTCTCCTTTCTTTTAGTTTTGATCTCTCTAAATAAGGGTCGGATCAAAAAACTTGTCTTGTCATTCTTTGTCTGAAAACTCTTTGCGTTTCTAGTCAAAGAGGGGCAACTGTAGACATGTAATTTTTGACCCTCCCAAAATTTTTACATGTTTTAGCACATATTTAGTTTAGGTCTAATATCGTTAGTTCAACTAGTTTTGAATCTTTACATTATTTTATCACAAAATAAAAATTACAAAAATATTTGCTCTTGTTTAGTTAATTGATATTTTATTTAATTACTTTTAGTTTATCTACCTTTCGTAAAACTAAAAAATATACAAAAGAATAGGTTCAAGTCTATTTAATTTAAGGTTAATTAGTACTTAATGCAGCAATACTGTTTTCACTTATTTTTATCTATTTTTATTTTTATATAATCTTGAAAAATACCAAAAAATAGTTTCACACTATAATATATTTAATCAGAGTTAGTTATGTATTTTATAGTATTGATTTTACATTATTTGTAGAAATAGAATTAAGATTTTGGGGCGGAAAGACCCAATTTCGGATAGCCCAAAATATTGAACCCAATACCTTTTGCACCAAAATTAAAACCTTTTAAAAACCCCTAATTCCTACACCCTAACCTAGAGCTAATAGACACAAGAGAGAGATCTGATTCGAATTCCAAAAAAAAAAAGCTAAGAGAAGCGAGTCGTTTCTGCCTGAAAGAAAAACTCAAAAAAATCCTAGCGACCCCTTTCTCTTGGCAACTCCATGGCCGTCATTCTTAGAGCTAAGAAAAACGAGAGCTGCTGTTCATTTCTTTCTTCTTGAAGAATCAAAAAACAAAAAAGACACTCTCAATCTCTAGATCTCCAGTCATTTTCCCTCAACCCCCTACTTCAGTCACGCAAAAAACTAGCGAAACACAACTCAAATCAGCTGCGAAACCAACTGAAAATCAGCTGCCAACCATTCCAGTAAAGCTCCAAATTCAGCTTAAAAATAGCTCGAAAATAGCCCTCTTTCCTCAGAAAACAACAACGTTTTTGGTCGGGTTCGAGTCGAATTTTCCAACGAGCTTTTGGGGCGAGTTTCGAGGTTCCGATGTGGTCTTTGGTTAGCGGATCAATTCGTTGTTAGCTTCTTCAGCGTGTCTTTCTTTGTATACTTTGAAAACTAATAAAAGATCCGTTCTAAATTCTTCTGAACATTTAAGTTGCTTTGTTCTGTCAAGTGATGGTGTAGTTTTATTTGCTTTGATTCTATTATTCTTATGGGATTTTTGGCTATATTAACATGTGTTTGTTTAAATTTATTTCATGATGATTGTTGTGTGGTTTGATGGTAAAAGGAAAGGATGATATAATGGACTATGGACTGTTATGGCTCATGAGATAATATTTTACTTGCTTCCATTTTAATGCCAATTTGTTCTCAAATTGCTTGCTTTAGTTGTGGATTCAAATGCAAATAATTTGTGATGCTAGTTAGGGAATGAATCTTAATATTTTTTTTGTCTTTTTCAGTAAAACGTTTCTTTGTATAGCTAACAATAATAAATTGGAACAGAATTCGTTTCATTTCTTGTGGAAAAACCATAGCCGTGATAACTCTGTTTTTCTTTAATGACTGTTTCTCTTTTTAATAAAATTTCCCTATATGTTTCCTCATTTGTTTAAAGCTAATTTAATTTCGTGCTTTAGAAAATTAGTTTGTTTTCCCATGTTAGTTATAGTTCATGTTGGCTTAGTGTTCCATTTGTTTAATCATATAATCATCGTGTCTATGGGTACGGTTCCCGTGGTATTGTCATGATACATAATCCCCAATTCGGGTATACATTTCATGTGACCCTGCCATAATTTCATCTAATAATAAAATAAACACGTTGTAAATAGCGGGTGTATTTCATGTAACGCGATTTGCAATGCGTACCAAAATGACAAGTGCACGACATCATGGCTTGTTCAACAAATTCCATATTTGTCTTAAATAATCTAAAAGCAATTAAAAGTTAAAACATGCATAAATAGGTTCTAAATACGTAATAAATAATATAATGAGGCCAATTATTAATAGTTGAGCGACCGTGCTAAAACCACGAAATCCGGAAATGCCTAACACCTTCTCCCGATTTAACAGAATTCCCTACCCAGGATTTCTATATTTCACGGACTATAAAACAGAGTCAACTTCCTCGATTCAGGATTTTAAACCGGTGATTTGGGACACCATAAATTATCCCAAGTGGCGACTCTGAATTTGAATAAATAATCCCTTTTCGTTTTTTGTCATTTAAATTGGAAAAACTCCCTATCCCCTCGGGAAAAAGGAGATGTGACATCATTTGCTCCTAACCAGATGTGACTTATGCAGTAAGCTTCTATGGCGTTCATCACTTTGGCAGGTATTATGAACATCTTTGCCTAATAGGATTGAACTCCAAATAGAAATGTCTTGACCAATTTTACACGACCAGTATATGATAATTTCTTTGCTACCTATGAAGTCACTTTTGCAATGATCTTGGATATTAATGGTTGCCATTCTACCATCTTCAGCTTCCTTGTAGCCAGTGAGATCTCTAAATACCTAAAAGGTAATTCCCTTTGTCCATATCCCAACAGTTGCTAAATATCATGCCTAAGAGGGTCTGCTACTCCACTAAAATATATAGCACTCTTTGACATGTTAGCTTGTAAACCTGAAGCATCTGTGAAGTGACCAAACTTGGTGTGTAGTAGTCCCACAGAAGTTAGATTTCCTTTAGAAAACATCAGCAGATCATCTGCTAAGCTCAGATGAGTAATATTCATTTTGGAACACTTAGGATGAAACTTGAATTGCTTTTCATCTTTCAGTTCACTAAGGCTTCTGTTTAAGTACTCCATGACTATAGAAAATAAAAAAGGCGACATTGGATCCCCTTTCCTGAGCCCTCTTGCAACATAAAATGGCTTGGTTGGTTCTCCATTGATTACTATGTAGTAATTAACAGTTGACACATATTCCATCACCCAACTAGTAAACTTTGAAGGAAAGTGTAGCTCCTCCAGCATCTGATTCAGGAACCTCCAATCTACTGTATCATAGGCCTTTTGGATATCTACTTTAATCATACATCTTGGTGAGATATATTTTCTTGTGTATGCTTTCACCAATTCATGTGCCAAGATCACATTATCTGCAACTTTTCTTCTAGGAATGAATCCAGCTTGTGTTTCTGTGATGATTCTTGTAATAACCTTTTGTATTCTCCCTGCTAGGACTTTAGCAATGATTTTATAAAGGACAGTACAACAAGCAATGGTCATATACTCTTTGATTGTAGTAGGATTAGCTACTTTTGGAATCAAAGTTACTGCAGTGCAGTTGATGCCTCTGAACATAGTACATATTATAAAGAACTCCTTCACTGCTTCTATAACTTCAATTTTGATAATTAGCCATGCTTTTTTGTAGAATACTGCATTGGATCTATCCACCCCTGGGGCTTTGCCATCTCTTATAGAGCATAATCCATCATAGATTTCTTGTTCTGTTACTGCTTCACATAGTTGGATTTGTTGATCATACTCCAGTTTTCTACCTCTTCTCATGGTCTTCTTATTTACTACGATAACACTTGGTATTGCTGTGCCCATAAGTGATTTGTAGAATTGAGTAATCTCTTCCCTTATAGCTGCTGGATCAGTCAATCTTCTTCCATCAAAGAGAATCAATCTCAGTAATTTGTTTTTTCTGCTTCCTATCTTTCATGACTGCGGAAAAGTAGCTAGTGTTAGAATCTCCAAGTTGTATCCACATTGCCCTAGCCATCTGATGCATTATACTTTTTTCAATCAAGGACCACTTTTCAAGCTGACATATTATATTCTTGTCTTATGATGCAAGTGTATCTGTATAATGTGAGCTTATCTTGATCTGAATCTCTTTCAAGTCTTCTCTTGCTTGTTCAACTTCATAGAAATACCCTTGAACTTAGTTTCATTCAGAATCTTCAGTTTTCCTCTTAAGTCTTTCTTCTTCAGCCATATGTTTCTCATTGTATCTGGATGCAGGGTCTGTTCCCAACAGTCCTTCACCATCCTGGGAAAGTTCTCATGTGATGTCCAAACATTGAAAAACTTGAATGGTGTTTTGATCTTTGGTTCCCTCAAGTTAGTGTGTATCATCATAGGACTGTGGTCTGATATGTGAGGCAACTTGTATTCAGTAGTGAGATGTCCATACTACATCATCCATTCTGCATTTTCCATTGCTCTGTAAATTCTACTCCAAAGTCTATCTCCATCTTGTTGTTTATTTATCCATGTATAATAATCTCACTTCCATGGTAGCTCATTCAGCATCAAGTTTGGCACATATTCAGTAAAATTCTTTATTTCCAAGCTAGTTACTGATGTACCATATAGTCTATCTTGTGGTCATAATATAGAATTAAAATCACCCCAGATAATCCAAGGTTTATTTACCTTTTGTGATATTCCTGCAAGCTGCTGCAATAACTCCTATCTTTCTTCAATTGTGTTGTATCCATACACCACTGTCATATCACAATCAATGGCTCGGTTCCTACTAACCATATTATAGTGTATTAGTTGTGCTTCTTGTTGTATAATTTTGACATGATACACCGTACTATCCCAGAGCATCCAAATTCTATCATTGACTGCACTTGTATAGTTGTTTTCAAATTCCCATCCAAGAGCTATTTTTCTACTAATTTTGGCTGCATTGTGTTCCTTGACTCTTGTTTCCATTAATCCAGCTAGCTTTACTTTATTCTCTTTAAGGTATGTAGTAATTTTTTTTGTTTATACCTTTTATTTAACCCCCTCACATTCCATTCTACCCAAGTCATTATTGATGGCATATGAATCCCCCTCCTAAATCAGAAGGGAGTAAAGTTGTCATCACAGCATTGTCTTGTTGCAATATGTCAAATTCGTTTCTCACAGGTATAGCAACTTCCACTATTTGATTAACAGGTCTGCCATTTATTTCTCTAGCAACCTTTTCTTTCAGCATCTACTTCTCTTTGGCTTGGGGACCATCTCATTAGTTGTCATTATTTCTGCTTCTTGTTGTGCTTGTTTGGTTGCCCCTGCATAGCTAGTGCCCTGCTGATCACCAGTAAAGGCTGCTGGCTTGTGAGTATCTACCTTTGGGACCCAAGTTGAAACCAATTTTTGAGGTCTTTTCTTCCTCTCAATTGATCTAGCTTGCTTATGATCCTCTGTCTTCAAGTTGTCCCTTCTTTGCTTATCACAATTGTGACCAATCATTAGACATTGTTCATAGTATTCAGGTTTTCATTCAAATATCACTCCCTGCTGAAATGTTTTCCCTGAAGGATTCATCACTGTTACTTCAGATGGCAAGGCCTTGGTGACATTAACTTCAATGAGCATTCGAGCAAATGATATTCTAGTATGTTTTGCTGTACACTCATCAGCATATTTAGGAACGCAAATAGCACTGGATATCCTACTCAATGAGTCCCTGCTCCAATAGCTCATGGGCAAATTTGGGAATTTAACCCATAGAGGCAATTCTGTGAGGAACTCTGCGTTGAAATCGAAGTCTGGAGTCCATTGCTTTAAAATCATAGGTCTGTTGTTAATGCTATAAGGTTCTGCATACAATATTTCATTCATATCTGCTATGCTTTTGAATTTAACAACATAATATCCCTCCTCATGATAGTAGATTTCAGGCTCCGGTACAGTATTCCAATTTTGGTGCACATATTTGCTCATGAAATTATACCCAGGTGTATCTCCCACTACATACACTATTAGCACCGACTTCCATTTGTCAATCTCATTTTTTGTTTCTCCTTTGTCAAGCTTAACAATTACTAATCCCTCAACTAATTTTGGAGAAATGTAATCAAGAGACATACCATTAGTTGCAGCACGATTACGATTGAATAACCCAGTCCAAGTGGGCGCTGGGTCTTGTATCTTCGGTGTTGCTTCAACATTCTCCTTTGTTGAGTCATTGGTGCTTATACCTCCTTGTGGTTTGCCATTTCCAGTCAATTGTGTCTTTAAGTCTCCGATGAGGTTCAGTTACTTAATCCGAGGGGTCAATTTCACCGTCGATGCTAGTGGTGAAAGTGCCGGAAAATGAGTTGCTACTGGTGTTGAGATTCTCTGTTCTCCTCCATTTTCTAGGGTTTCAGCAATTACTCTAGCACTTACCGAGCTCCCTACTGTAACAATTGGTTGTTTCTTCGGTCTTCCTCGCTCTCTAGCCATGGCCGCCGCCATCAGCGTAGGTTTACTTAACTTGCGCCGATAGCCCTAGTCTAGAGAGAGAAAACTAATTTTACTTGCACTTCTCTTCGCTAGTAATCCCTCTAATTGTTATTGATCATCTCTTCGCTAGTAATCAACAATTACTCTGTTTTTCTTTCTTTTTATTGTAATTTCACATTAACAGGCTAAACACCACAACGAAAACAAATCAATTTGACGTATAACTCATAAATATTAACTAATGTGACCATAAAGATTTCACTTTTTCATAAACGACTTCACTTGATATGACTTCCAACTTTGAATGGAGCGAAGCGTGCCCAAAAATACGAAAAAAGGTGGAAAAGCTTATAATGAAAAAAAATCACATATAGTAGATATTTTTTTTGGAGTTAAAAGAATACTTTATTTACTATTAAGAATTGTCGTTGCAGTCTTTTTAAGTTTTTAATCTCAGTAAAACACTCCCTTTCAACTTTTCTTCCTTCACTATTCACAAACGCAATCCAAAATACACCTGCTCTACGTATTTGCTTCAAAATCGATAATTACATGACATATAACAATTTGGCAAAATATCCAATTCATGTATTAATAAGTTTTAAGAGGACCACTAATCACAATTTGAGTTATTGACTACTACTATTACAATAATAAACTGAGTATAACCCCACAAAGTAGGGTTTAGAGAGAGTAGTGTGTACACATACCTTACCTTTACATTGTGAAGATAAAAAGATTATTTGTGATAGACCTTCGGTTCAAGGAAAGATGAAAAAGAATCAATAGCAACAATAAGATAAGATGATAAAAGAATCGAAGCAAAAGAAATAACATATTAGTAATATAATTTTGCGGATAAGAAAATATGAGATTAATATGTCAAGATTATAAATTCTGAGTGAGCTCTACTCCTCCTCCAATGGAGGATTCAGGACATTCTAGAATATGTGGTTTGAAGCGAGAAAGAAATGAACAGTGAGGAGTCTCTCATTTGGAAAAGTGAAACTCAAAATATCTATTACCGAGTATTGTCCTCTTTATACACATAAGCAACACAATACAACAACTAAACTAACTCAGCTGACAACTGGAACCTTACTAAATATAGACTAATGCTAATGTTATGCTGACTCAACAAGTGTAATACAAGTGTGTATAAATATAGAATATAATCTCAATACCCTCCCTCAAGTTGGAGGTGAGGTAATCACAGCCAAGTTGCCAAGAACATAGGAATACTTCACTCCAGTGAGCGCTTTAGTGAGAACATCTTCCAGTTGCTCTGTAGTGCCAATATGATGCAAGGAAATAAAGCCCTCCTGAAGCTTGGTGCACACAAAATGACAATCCACTTCAATGTGTTTTATTCGCTTATGAAATACATGATTCCTGGAAATGTGTAAGGCAGACTGGCTATCACAATGTACAAGTATGGGCAAGGAGACTGGAACAGTGAGTTCTTCAAATAACCTGTGTAGCCATACTAGTTCGCCTACCACATTCCTAAGTGCTATGTACTTTGCTTCTACTGAGGACAAGGAAATTATTTTCTGTTTCTTGGACTTCCAGCTCACAGGACTACCTCTTAGAAGGACAATGTAACCAAACATAGACCTCTTAGAATCAGGCAAGTTGCCGAGTCAGAATCACAGTAAGCAGTGATGAAAAGATCAAATGCATTGCTGAAGTACATGCCCAAAGCAGGATATTTCTTGAGGTACCTCAACATGTGATAAGCTGCATGTAGATGGGGTTCCCTGGGATCTTGTATAAACTGACTCAAATGTTGGACCCCATAAGCTATATCCAATCTGGTGTTTGTAAGAAAATTCAACTTCCCAACTGGTAGAATCAAATAAACGAGAGCCCTCCTTAGCTTTCAGTTTCATTGTGGGATCAAAAGGAGAGGTCAGGATGGTTGAGTGCAGGCAATCATATTCTTTTAGAAGGTCCAAAACAAATTTTCTTTGTGAGATAATAATACCAACGTCCTGGTAAAGTACCTGTTGTCCTAGAAAATAGTGTAGTTGTCCCAAATATTTTATTTTGAATCTACCATGTAGGAAAGCTTTGAGCTGACTAATTTCCTCTAAATCAGTCCCTATGAGGAGAACATCATCAACATAAATTGCTACAAAAACAGTTGAAGAACCCTGCTTATTGTAAAACAGGGAATAATCGTGCATGGAATATGTGTATCCTTTTGTGTACAAGGCTTCAATCAACTTATCATAATATTGCCTACTAGCTTGTTTCAGCCCACAGAGGGACTTTGCTTAACAAGTTTGGTGACTTCAGCTCAAGTCCCGGTGGAGCCTTCATGTAGACTTCCTCATATAGATCTCCATGGAGAAATGCACTATTTACATCTAATTGGTAAATCTGTCATCTCTTCTTAGCTGCAATGGCAATTAAAGACCTGACAATAGTCATCTTGACCACAGGAGAAAAAGTTTCAATGTAATCTATTCCAACTTGTTGTGTGTACCCCTTCACAATTAGTCTGGCTTTATACCTTTCTATGTTATCATATGCTTTATGTTTTACCTTGTACACCCACTTACAACCAATAGCCTGCTTCCCCTTTTGTAAAGGGACTAAATCCCAAGTATTTTTGGCATATAAGACCTCAAGGTCTTGAGTCATGGCACTCTGCCAAGCAGGATACATGGTTGCCTCTTCATATGAAGTTGGCTCTCTATCATGAGATATATTTCTTACAACATGTTGACTATTAGAGTGCAGGTCCTCAGGAGCAATGTGGTTATTTTTTGAAGACAAAGTATAGAGGGAAAAAATGGAATTACATTTCAAACTAGGTAAATTACATACATAACCACTCAAGTGAGAGAGGAGTTTGAGATCTATACTAGATCTTCTTTGACCTAAAGGTTCTATAAAAAAAGGATGAGGTTGAGTGGTTGAAGATGATGTGGAAAGGAAAAAATGTTTAGTGTGAGTTTGTGATTCAAAGGAAAGGGGTGTATTAGAAGGGCCATAGAAGATCCACACTGTCTCTGAGAGAGGTAGAGAAAGCAGAGTAGAAGCACTGTTTTTATTATTGCAAATGAGATTGTTTACAGTAGGGTAGTAGGGATGGAATAAACAGTGTAATGCATTCATATCACTAGCATGACTGGAAAAATAGGGAAGCGCATACTTTGAAACAAAAATGAGATTATCTTTCTTTAGACATTGAGAACATAGAAAGTAGAGCCCATTATACATCTTACCAATCTCCAAAGGACTCTTTAGTAAAGGGGCCTGCAGTAACAGGAAGTATCAGAAAAGGAAGCAATGCAATTGATATGCACTGCTATTGAACTAATGGAGACTAGGTTAAACTTGAAAGATGGTATAAATAGGATCCTATGTAAGGTGATTTTAGGGGCTAGATGTACATCTCTTATTTAGGTTACTTTAACTTTGTAACCATTTGGTAATTTAACAAGAAGGATATATGGTAGATTTATAATGTTTTGTAGGTGCATTTTATCGAAAGTCATATGATGTGAAGATCCTGAATTTAATATCCACAAGTCAGCTTTTGCATTGAAATATTTGCATGATGGATTATCAAAATCAATGGAAGAAGTGCAACTAATCATATCTGCAAAATTCACAGAAGCTCCACCAGAAACACTTGAATTGCTTTCTCCTCTATTTCCAACTTGAAAATGTTGCAGTAGACTCAGAATTTGTCCATATTGTTCGTTTAAAAGGCTCATGTTCTAATTGTCTCCTTGATGTTCTGGTTCAGCTGCTATAGTTGACAATATGTCTGATAACATTCCCTACACACTTACAACTGTATTTGCCACAGTGCTATTCCCTTTATTAGACCTCATGTTGTTGTACTGTTGTTATACCCCTATGAATTCTTCTTATACTGCTGTGAGCCCTGTCCATAATCTTAAGGGTATCCATGCAGCTTGTAGCATCTGTCTTTGGTATGTCCTTATCGTTTGCAATGGTCACAAAATGGCCTAGGCTTGCTGTTTGAAGTCAAATTCCCACCAGGTGAGTAATTCGTCTTAAAGGTTCTTCCCCCTGTATTGACATTCAACGCAGAAGAATCAAAATTTAATTGGCTTCTAGGATTGAATTCTGTTTACTTCTCCTCTTGTATCGGCAAAGCAAATACCTGTGGCATAGAATGCAATGGGTTCATCATGAGAATGCTTCCCCGAATAACTGTGTAAATCTCGTTAAGTACCATTAGAAACTGTATGAGTCTTCTATCATGCTCTGCCTTGTACATGATTTCCTTTGCTCCACAAGTGCACACACAACTACAATGAGTTTTAGCACTTAGTGTGTTCAACTCTTCCTAGAGTTTCTTCATTTTGTGTAATAACCTGTAATGTCAAGAACTCCCTGACTCAAATTGTTAATCTCTTTCTGGATTGATACAACTTAGCTTTATTCGTCTGATCATATCAATCCTCCAATTCCTTCCACAGTTCAACAGAATTATTTACATACTCAACACTGTCTGTAATGTCCTTCGTTAAGGAATTCAGAATCCATGAAGTAACCATGTCATCACACCTCTCCCACTGGCGAAACTGTGGAGGGGTCACATCAGGCCTCAATCTCTCCATTAATGAAACCTTGCTTATTTTTCACTGAGATACCTTAACACTCCTCTTATCCAAGAACAATAGCCAAATCCATCAAAGGGAACAGGTACTAAAGTAGAATCCAGACTATTAGATGGATGAATATAGAGAGGACTAGTTGTATCAATTATCGTTTGCGTGATCACTGTCGTCGTCTCTTCGTTAGTTTGATCCAGAACCGCCATGAGAATATCAAATCAGCTAGATTACTGCTCGCCTAGTCGGAATTAAGCTCAGAAACCTCTATTCACTGACAAATTGTTGGTGGATGTGCCTATTTAGAGTTTTTTCCCAAATTGTTTATTTGTGAAAGAAAAACCCTAGCTTATTCTGTGATTGAAAACGAAAGAACAAAAACAAAAATAGATTCAATGGCGTGATCAATGAAGTATACATCTGCTCTGATACAATGTCAAGATTATAAGCTCTGAGTGAGCTCTAGTCCTCATCCAATGGAGGATTCAGAACATTCTTGAATATGTGGTTCGACGAGAGAAAGAAATGAACAGTGAGGAGTCTCTAATTTGGAATAGTGAAACTCAAAATATCTATTACTGAATATTGTTCTCTTTATACACATAAGCAACAAAATACAATAACTAAACTAACTAAGTTGACAACTGGAACCTTACTAAAAACAGACTAATGCTAATGCTAGACTCAGCAATGTATATACAAGTGTAATATAAGTGTGTATAAATGTAGAATATAATCTCAATAAATACTATTGGCATAAAAAAGAGACAGGTTTGGTGTTTGGCTACCTATCAAACTTCTATCTTAATTTTCGACCTCAACATTTTCCTATCAATGATCATATCATTGCAATGTAAGTTATTAACTAATCATAAAAAAATGATAAAAATAAAAGCTGTATATAAAAAGATACCATAAATAATTATTTAGTTTAATTGATTAATTCAAACACTGAATTTCAATAAATATTTATCTCATTCAAAAATTGAATAAGAGAGCTCTTTTACGATAAATTTGTCTGTTTCCTACCAAATGCAAAAACAAGAAAGAAGCAATAACTTGTCATTTGGTAAACCGCGTTGATGTAACACTAAGATACTAAAAATAGTGTACAAAAGTTTCCTTTGAAGTAGTCCAATGATATTTATGTGCATACATTATAACTACGTAGATTATTTTGGGGGAATTCTTTTACAATTTACTGAAGCCTGGGCCGATGTACGGTTATAGGTAGGGGTTTAATTGAATCCATGGTATCAATTTAGGTGTAAAAATTTATTAAATTTATAATAAATAGAAGAAAGAACTCATAACATTAAGATTATAATAGGTTCAATACTAAAAACCTAAAAATTGAACTTATATAATTTAAATTTTGGATCTGCTTCTAATTTCTGAATCAATGTTCTTTTATGACATATATTTCAAATAATGCAAAAACTGGTACGGCAGGGGGCAGGGATTTGATAAGCTTTTAATCTTGAGTATGATGTGTGGGGTTTGCTTTTACACTTCTTTTGACTATTTTTGGATTGCATGGAAAGCACGGGTGGAGTATAAGTACTTTTTATCCTTAATTAAAGGTATTGAATTTGAGTCTTAAATATAAAGTTGTACTTACTAGGAAATATTTTATCTTCCAATGAATAACACTATGGCGCATATTCGAATTTATTCAGGCACCGATACAAATACCAAATGGGAAACCAAATAAAAAAGGATCACTTGGGAAGCACGTGGAACAAGTTAGTATTATGAGTATCTGATACGATCTATTTCTTTTTCAGGCTTCCTTCTTTCTTATTGATTAAACCAAACCCTATCAATTTCATAATATAGTTATAGCCCTCATAGTTTTTTATTTTCTTCATAAAGTAGAATTATCACCATCAATGTTTTATAATTGAAAAGGGAAGGCTAAGGAGTCCTAATTAACTGTCACGATCCGAATTTTCATCCGTCGGGACCGTGACAAGTTGGTATCAAAGCACTAGGTTGTCTAGGTCTCATGATTCACAAACAAGCTTAGTAGAGTCTGAGAGATCGGTACGAAGACATCTGTGCTTATCCCCAAAGACTACAGAGTTAGGAACAATTTCGCTTCTATTCTTCTCTGTCGTACGATTTGATCTTCCAAATGCTAATTGAACCCTCTACTCTTGTTTCTTCGCAGATGGCGAGAACACGTACCACTTCATCAGCCGATCAACAGCCCGAACCCCATGTGGCAGCTCCTACGAGGGGCATAGGACGAGGTCGAGGCCGTGCTAGAGGCCGAGGCAGGGGCATGGCTTAGCCCAGAGCTCGAGTAGCGGAGCCTCGGGTAGAGTTTGATAAGGAGGCTCCGGCCCAGACCGTTCCAGCGGGGCCAGCTCAGGTTCCAGAGGGGTTCATCGCTACCCCGGTACTTCAAGATGCTTTAGTCCATCTAGTGGGCCTTATGGAGAGTGTTACTCAGAACGATACATTCCCTGTAGCACCATCCGTCTCTCAGGCTAGGGGAGCACAGAGTCTCGCTACTCACACTCCGGAGAAGATGGCTCCCCAGTTTCAGACTCTAGCAGCTCAGCCAGTTAGGGTAGTTCTGTTGGGTGTTGTAGCATAGACCGACAATTGATCAGCTATGTCTTCTGAGGCCTTGTGGAGATTGGGTAGGTTTACTAAGCTTTTTACCACTACCTATGGCGGTATATCTTCAGAGGATCCCCAGAACTATCTGGACAGTTGTTACGAGGTATTGCAGAACCTAGAGATAGTGGAGACGAATGGGTTTGACTTTGCTACCTTTTGTCTGCCATGTTTCGCCAAGAAATGGTGGAGGGATTATTGTTTGGCCAGACTAGATGGGTCACCAGCTCTCACTTGGGAAAAATTCTCTCAGCTATTTTTGGAGAAGTATCTTCCTATCACTCAGAGATAGGACTATCGGAGGTAGTTCGAGCGCCTTCAGTATGGTTCTATGACCATCACTCAGTACGAGACTTGATTTGTTGATCTGGCCCGTCATGCTCTTCTTATACTTCCTACCAAGAGAGAAAGAGAGTGAGGAGGTTTATTGAGAGACATGCTGAGCCTATCAGATTATAGATGGCTAAAGAGTCAGGGAGTGAGATTTCTTTTCAGGATGCAGCTAATGTGGCCAGATGAGTTGAGATGATCTTAGCTCAGGGAAGTGGTCAGGGGTCTGACAAGAGGCCTCGTCACTCTGGTGGATTTAATGGGGCCTCATTTAGAGGCTGGGGTACTTTTGGTAGGGGCTATCCTCCCAGGCCGTTTCATTCAGCACTTCAAACATCCCATGGAGCTTTAGTGGGTCATGGTCCTTATGTACCTCCTTCAGGGCAGCCAGCTTATAGTGCACCACCAGCTCCTATCAGAGCACCATCTCTTCAGAGTTATTATTGGTGTCAGCCGGCCTGTCATGGTCAGTCTCAGTTTCCTCAGCCGTAGTATCAGGATGGATGTTTTGAGTGTGGTGAGTACGGGCATTTCTATAGGACCTGTCCGAGATTATGGGATATTCAGCCACAACAGTAGGGTTCTCGTGCCTTGATCTCGACACTGCCTGCTCAACTAGCTAGAGGTAGGGGTCAAGGAGCCAGAGGTAGGGGTCAGCCCGCTAGAGGTGGAGATCAGGCCGTTAGAGGTGGAGGCCAGGCTACTAGAGGTGGAGGCCAGCTACCAGGAGGCCGTCCCAGGGATATGATTCAGAGTGGTGGGGCGCAGCCCCGGTGTTACGCTTTCCCAACTAGGCCTAAGGCTGAGGCATCCGATGCTGTTATCACATGTACCATTTCGGTTTGTAGGCTTCAGTTCTATTTGATCAAGGGTCTACATACTCCTATGTGTCTACTTATTTTGCTTCATATTTGGTTGTGCCTCATGATTCTTTGAGTGCTCTCGTATATGTGTCCACATCGGTGAGGGATTCTATTTTCGTAGATCGTGTCTATCATTCATGTGTAATTATTATTGAGGGTCTTGAGACTAGTGTAGATCTCCTACTTCTCGATATGGTTGATTTCGATGTCATTTTGGGGATGGATTGACTGTCACCTCATCGTGCTATATTAGACTGTCACGCCAAGACTGTGACCTTAGCATTGCTGGGGTTGCCTCGATTAGAGTGGAGGGGGACTCCTGGCCATTCTACCAGCAGGGTTGTTTCTTATATGAAGGCTCGGCGTATGGTCGAGAAAGGGTGTTTGGCTTACTTGGCTTATGTTTGTGATTCTAGTGCGGAGGTTCCTTCCATGGATTCTGTACTAGTTGTTCAGGAGTTCCCAGAGGTATTTCCGGAAGACCTGCCGTGGATGCCACCTGACAGTTATATTGACTTTTGCATTGATTTGGCTCCGGGAACTCAGCTCATTTCTATCCCGCCGTACCGTATGGCCCCGCTAGAGTTGAAAGAATTGAAGGAGTAGTTGCAAGATCTACTTGATAAGGGCTTTATTAGACCTAGTTTCTCACTTTGAGGTGCGCGGGTGTTGTTTGTAAAGAAGAAGAATGGGTCGATGAGGATGTGCATAGACTATTGGGAGTTGAACAAAGTCACCATCAAGAACAAGTATCCATTGCCAAGGATTGATGACTTATTTGATCAACTTCTGGGTGCCAAGGTGTTTTCAAAGATTGATTTGAGGTCTGGCTACCATCAGTTGATGAGTAGGGCATCCGATGTCCCTAAGGCAGCTTTTAAGACTCGATATGGGCATTACGAGTTTCTAGTGATGTCATTTGGCTTGACAAATGCCTGTTGATACCCAATTTTTTCCTATGTATTTTTATATACAAAATACTTTCAAAATAGCATATACATACATATATAAGCATGCCCAAGAGTTTTGGTATTTTTTTTTCTAATTTTTAAGATTTTAAAATCAATTTATTGTCTATTTTTAGCAGCACAAAATCCAATAATTATTCCCAAGATTATCATTTTGGTGAATAACTTATTTTATTCTCATATTTACACCAAAATATAATTAAGGTAATTTTTGTATATTTTTTACAAATCTATTTGGTATTTTTAAGCTAAATTGCATGTAATTGCAATTATAGCTTATTTCACGATTAGTAGCATTTTATAATTATAAAATTATTTCCAGTATTTTTAAATTAATATTTATATAGTATTTGTTGGCTCAGTATTTTAATTTACTTCTAAAATTATTATTACTATTTTTATAAAATAAAAAGGGAAAATAGGCTATTTAACACTTAGCCCATTTCTATTTCAATTACAGCCCTTTCACCTTTCAATTTTGGCCCTCAATTTGACCCAATTCCGCCCCCAAATTAAACTAGCCCAATCCCCAAATTACCTGACCCCTGACCCGATTTAAAAAACTCACCTGGCTCCCATTTGATCCAGTTGTTGATCATTTTGATCAACGGCCATAAACTCCACTTTCCTTTTTTAATTCCCAAACCACCCTTAACCTACTTCATTTCACCGAGACGCCGCCTTTGAACCCTCTTCGTCTCTTAAACTCTCTCGAACCTCTCCGAAACCCTAATCGTTTCCCACCTTATCTCTCCATGTTTCCACTGGAATTCATGGCGTCTCTGGCCATGGACGGTCTGTACTCATCCTTTCTCACCATCAGACCTAAGCTATTCAAGGTTTGAAGCCCGACTTCAATGGCCTTCTTCAGATCCTTCTCAGATCTGTAGATCTATGGCTTCTCCGGCCATTATTTCGGCATGTTCAAGCAATATGAGTTTTTTCGACTCAGGATCTGACTTTCCTTAAGACCTTTCTCGTTGCTAGGGCTCTGCAACTCTAAGCTGTCTGAGGTTCTGTACCCGCCTATTTTCTTAGATCTGTGATATGTCTGGGCTTTATTTGATAATTTAAAGGTTTTCCCCAAATTTCCTTTTTAAAATCGTTCAATTTCGATTTTAAGTTTTCTGAAAAAGTTTCTTCAAATATCTTTCTGATTCTTTCCTTTCTTTCTTTATGTGTGTTTATCTATGTTAGGCTCGTATGTTTTCTTTTCTACTACGCATGAGTTTGCTCTCTTATTTCTTTTCTATTATGTGAAACTCTTCTATTTTGTTGTCACTCTTATGCTGTCATATTAATCCGTGTTGTTAATCCTTATTCTTTGCTATATGTGTTTATGGTTGAGTTCTTTGATTTTGTTCACTTTGCTGAGTTTTGTATGTGTTCCTGCTAAGCATATTTCATCTAATTTTGTTTAAAGCTTGTATCATCTCTTTCTTCTGAACTTGTTTAAACTCCAAGTTTTCTCGAGCATGTTCTCATGACTTTGAATCAGTGTTCTTTCTATCGTGTGTGTTTGTCTCTTATAAGTATTCGGAAAAGACTTCTGAGCCCCTCTCAAGTGGCTTGCCTTCTCATCTCCATTGTCTGACTCAATTTGAAACCCTAGGATTTGGGGGTTTCTTTGGCAAGTGGTATTAGGGACCCTAGGCTTTCAGACTCACTATGAGTCTGTAACTGAACTCGAATCCCGTTTGCTTGTGGCTCTAAGACTTTCAATGTTAGACTCTTTTTTTAAGAAACCTGACGATTACTTTTGCTTGATCTGTGTGCTTTATATATGAGAAATTCCTCTTTCAAAAGTTTTCACCAATTAAGTGATTGATTCTGAAATCCCTTTAATAAGGCGGATGAATTGTCACTGATTTTTCTTCGATTGAACCTCTTTTACCTTTATTGACTTGGTTCATTCGAATTGAACTTGTAATTTTGGTTTCATGGCTGTTTGATTGATTCCCTTGCCATATTTGTCACAAACCGTATGACATTGATTGTTTTCCTTAAATAACTTCTATGTACTTACCCCTTTTGTGCTACTTTGAAAAGGTTTTAATTAAAACTTCTTTCCTTAACTAATTTTTACCCGTTGAAATCAGAATCCCTTAACCAAAGGGAGGTTGATTTCAATGACATTTCATTGCCTTTCTTACTTGCTTTCTGCACTATAAAAGGGACTGCCCTTCTGCACTTTTAAGACACCTTACACCTTCAGTTCACACGACCTATACACTATCAGTCCTTAACTCCAATTCAATACTTGCACACTTGCAATATTGCTTTGAATTCAATACTCTTTCAACACTCTGCTTTTGCTTGAGATCTTTTGGAATTGCTTGGCTTGCAACTTGGCCTTTTCTAAGGCTACTGTTTTTACTTGTTTTCCCCTGAAAATGGTATGTTCTGATTTAACGTTTCTGCCTCACCCCTATGTGCTTATTTACAGAATTCTGCAATTCTGTTTACTTTATTGCTCATGTTCAATGATTTATGCTAAGTATGTTCTTTCCCTGCACCTATTTCTATTGTGGATCCCTACCCCCTGTTCCCTTCTATGTGTTTGAGTTAAGGCTCATAGCCTGGCAGTATTGAAATTGCTGCTCAGGTCATAACCTGATCCACAATGGATCCTAACTCTTAAGATTTGGCTAACAGGCTGGTCGGGGGTATGCCAGAATTCCCAATTGCTGAGCATGACCACCAGCCTGCCATGGCTTTCCCCTAATTCCCCTATGCACTTACACTTATTCTTGGACTCTTAAGTTCTGCCCCCTCTTATGAGCCTTGCTTTGGAACCTTGAGTTCCCTCTGAACTTGGACATCTGAGGGTTGGCCCTTCCACACTGCACTATGATCTCAATTTTGCAATGTGTTTGGGGTGTAAGCACTGCCCGGGGCCCTTTGAGACTCTTGGGAGCTTTGACACATCCCAAACATGAGAAAGGTTTTTGGAAATCTGATCCTGGAAGTTGGTTTATCTCATATTGTTGGACTTTGAGTTTGAATTAGGCCGTTTGGTTGTAGCTGGAATTTCTGATGTAATTTACTTTTTTTTATTCATTCGGGTCTGTAATAATTTGTAATAACTATTGGGGTTGGCTAGTGAAAAGGGGAGGGTCATTTATGTATGCATATGGATAGACAAAATGCTCCTAGGGATTACTATTTACAAATTTTGCATTTATGCATATCATATAGTACTCCTGCCTATAAGTCGTCTCATTATTACATTAGAAACCATGTCTGTAAGTTTCTGCATACAGAAATCATGTATAAGTTTCCGCACTTAGGCATTTAGAAATCCTGTCTATAAGTTATGCAAAGGGTAGAAAACTTGCCTGTAGGATTTTTTTTGATTTCTGCATTCTCATTTTAGAACTCCTGCCTATAAGATTTTCTGATTTCTGTATTCTCATCTTAGAAACCATGCCTATGAGTTTTTCTGCACTTCTGCATTCTCATCTTAGAAACCATGCCTATACGTTTTTTCTGCACTTCTGCATTCTCATCTTAGATACCATGCCTTTAGGACTTTTGCATCTACGTAATCATTTAAAACCAATAACGCTTAGATAACTTGCCTATATGAGTAATCAATTGAATCAACTTCGTCTATTTCGTCTATGAGTCTAAAATTAGTCATAAGGTCGTTTAAAATCTACATATCTTTTGTTTATAGAACCAGTGATCCTCTCTTTAAAATCAGTACGCTCCGTTAGATATCATGCCTATAGGTCTCACTTAGGCAAACCATTAGGTCATTAATTAACTGTGTCAGTTTTGATAACTACAACCAGACAAGGCTAATTCGGACTCCTCATCTGAGAAATATATGATAAATCAGCCTGTCCTAACGCTTTTAAATTCAATTCAGACTATAACCAGTATTTGAAGTCATGCTAAACAATTTGCTCATTTAAGTGAGGAGGCCTGTTTGAGCCCTTAAACTGCTATTTATTTCCCCCTACTTGTTTATGTGTTTTGTTTGTCGCATTAGAATTTTGTCCTTTTAAAAACTCTGGAAAAAAAAACCAACCTCCCTCCCTTTAGGACTAGTAGTTTCAAATGCCTCCGGGACTGATAGGATCGGGACGGATAATAGCATGCAATAAGTAATGACACTATTCCGCATTTAATACCTTAACGGGGTGGGAAAGGGTAGATATGTACATGATGACCGATGCGCTAATACCACGTGCGACCCCTCTTCTGAGGAGTGATTGCCGGGTATTGTATTGATGTGATCCATATTGTTTGTAAATTTAGGACCCCTTCCCCTTTACTTGTTATCCCTTTTTTTAACTGTCCAGACTATTTGCTTAAGATTTCTGTTTTCTTTGTCTTTCTTAAAACTTTCAATTCACTTGCAACATTATGTGTAAATCCCCTTCTATTTGATACCTTTATTTGCTTACTTGTTAGTTAAAGTCACAATTATAACATGGTCGGGAACCACACTAGTGGATTTTGGGGGGTTCCTAACACCTTCCCCTCGAGATAATTTCTAGCCCTTGACTGAACTCTGGTTTTCCAACTCGAACTCTTCTTTAGTGTTCTAATGCACTTGAATCATTAGGTGGCGACTCTTCAACCCAAAAAACCTAATTCCCAACAGGGAACGATTTGTCCTCCCAAATGTCATGAACCCAATTTCGACTTTAGAAAAAGGGGGCGCGACAATGGCCCAACAACATTTATTGATTTGATGAACTGGGTGTTCAAGCCCTATCTAGATTCCTTTGTGATTGTCTTTATAGATGATATCTTGATCTACTCTCGCAGCCGAGAGGAGCATGAGAAGCACATTCGGATCGTTCTTCAGACTTTGAGAGACAGCCAGTTATATGCTAAGTTTTCAAAATGTGAGTTTTGGTTGAGTTCAATTGCTTTCTTGGGTCATGTTATATCAGTAGAGGGTATCCAGGTGGATTCGAAGAAGGTTACGGCAGTCAAGAACCAGCCAAGACCCACATCAGCTGCAGAGATCCTGAGTTTCTTGGGTTTGGCAAGTTATTACCGCCGATTTTTTGAGGGGTTTTCATCTATATTAGCCTCGATGACCAGGTTGACCTAGAAGGGTGCCCCGTTCAGATGGTCAGATGAGTGTGAAGCGAGCCTTCCAAAGCTCAAGACAACTTTGACTACGACACCGGTGTTGGTGTTGCCTCTAGGTTCAGGGCCCTATACAGTATATTGTGACGTATCTCGTATTGGACTTGGTACGGTGTTGATGCAGAATGACAAGTTTATCGCGGATGCTTCGCGGGAGTTGACGATTCACGAGAAGAATTATCTAGTTCAAAACTTGGAGCTAGCAGCCATTGTTCACACGCTGAAGATTTGGAGGCACTGTCTATATGGCGTGTCGTGTGAGGTGTTTATGGATCATAAGAGTCTGCGGTATTTGTTCAAGTAGAAGGAGCTCAATTTGAGGCAGAGAAGGTGGTTGGAGCTATTGAAAGACTATAATATCACCATCTTGTATCATCCTGGGAAGGCCAATGTGGTGGCCGATGCTTTGAGTAGCAAGTCATCTAGTATGGGTAGCCTTGCGTATATTCCAGTCGGTGAGAGACCGCTTGCATTAGATGTTCAGGATTTGGCCAATCAGTTTGTGAGGTTGGATGTTTCTGAGCCCAGTCGTTTTCTAGCTTGTACAGTCGCTCGGTCTTCCCTGTTTGAGCTTATCAGGGACGGCAGTATAATGATCCTCATTTGTTTGTCCTTAGGGACACAGTTGGCACGGTGATGCCAAGCAGGTTACAGTTGGAGATGATGGAGTTTTGAGGATGCATGGTCGTGCTTATGTGCCTAATATGGATGGACTTTGTGAGTTGATTCTAGAGGAGGCCCATAGTTCCCGGTATTCTATTTATCCGGGCATCGCTAAGATGTATCAAGAATTGTGGCAGTATTATTGGTGGAGGAGGATGAAGAAGGATATTGTTGAATATGTAGCTCGGTGTTTGAACTGTCAGCAAGTAAAGTACGAGCATCAGAGACCTAGCGGTTTCCTTTAGAAAGTTGAGATTCCTGAGTGGAAGTGGGAGCATATCACTATGGACTTTGTTGCCGGACTCCCATGGACTCAGAGGAAGTTAGATGCAATATGGGTTATTGTGGATAGTTTCATTCCTGTGGCAGTTTCCTATTCTTTGGAGAGGTTGGCAGAGATCTATATCTATGAGATCGTTCATCTTCATGGTGTGCCCGTGTCTATCATTTCTGATCGAGGTACGCAGTTTACCTCACATTTCTGGAGGGTAGTATAACGTGAGTTGGGTACGCGGGTTGGGTTGAGCACAAAATTTCATCCTTAGACATACAAACAGTTTGAGCGTACTATTCAGATATTGGAAGATATGCTCCGCGCCTGTGTTATTGACTTTGGATCCTTGAGATCAGTTCTTGCCATTAGCATAGTTTGCCTACAATAATAGTTATCAGTCAAGCATCCTGATGGCTCCTTATAAGGCATTGTATGGTAGACGGTGTCGATCGTTGATTGGGTGGTTTGATCCGGGGGAGGCTCAGTTGTTGGGTACAGATTTAGTGCAAGATGCCTTGGATAAGATTAAGATCATTCAGGATAGACTTCGTACAGCTCAATCCAGGCACAAGAGTTATGCCGACCGTAAAGTTCGTGATGTGGCATTCATGGTCGAGGAGAAAGTGTTGCTTCGGGTGTCACCCATGAAGGGTGTGATGTGGTTTGGGAAGAAGGGCAAGTTAAGCCCTAGGTTCATCGGTCCTTTTGAGATCCTTGATCGAGTGGGCGAGGTGGCCTACAGACTTGCTTTTCCACTAGGTTTATCAGTAGTGCATCCAATGTTTCATGTGTCCATGCTTTAGAAGTATCACGACGATCCTTCCCACATGTTAGACTTCAGCATTGTCCAGTTGGACAAGGATTTGACCTACGAGGAGGAGTCGGTAGCTATTCTAGACCGGCAGGTTCATAAATTGAGATTTGAAGAGTTATCTTTCCGTTCGTGTGCAGTGGAGAGGTCAGCCTGTGGACGCAACTACCTAGGATTCCGAGTCCGATATATAGAGTACATATCCCTATCTTTTCACTGACTCGGGTACTTTTCTATATCCGTTCGAGGACGAATGATTTTTTAAAGGTGGAGAATGTGATGACCCAAAGGGTCATCTTCTATTTTAGAACTTGATTCCATATTCCAAGGCCTTTAAACCCTCATTTTATCTCTCCTTGTTTTGCGTGCAGAGTCAAGACGTGTATCTGTAAAGCCCTTATGTGAAAAATAGATAAAATAATAATTTTTGGCCTAAAAAGTTAATTTTTGTTAACTTCGATCAGTGTTTTAAATAAATAGTACCAGACCCATGTTTTGATGGTCCCGGTAGGTCCGTAGTAAAATATGGGACCTGGGCATATGCCTAGAATCAAATTCCGAGGTCCCAAGCCCCAGAAATGACTTTTTGATAAAAATTGGAAGATTGAAAATCTAAGGAATTAAAGAAATTGATTAATGTATGATCTCATTGGTATCGGGCCCGTATTTTAGTTTCGGATCCTGTTACAAGTTTAGTATGATATTTAAGTCATGTCTATGAAATTTGGTGAAAAACGGAGTTTATTTGACGTGATTCAGACCTTGGGTTGAGAAAATAGAACTTTTGAAACTATCTTGAAAATTTCATGTGTTTTGGTATAAAATTCGTAGTTTTAGATGTTATTTCGGCTATTTGATCATATGAACAAGTTCGTATGATATTTTAAGACTTGCGTGCATGTTAGGTTTGGATCCCCGAGGGCTCGGGTGAGTTTTGGATAGGCTACAGAGTGATTTGGGCTTAAGGAATTTTGCTGGTATGCTTCAGGTCTGCAGACTTCGCAAAGTCTGGCTCGCAAATGCGAGCATCAAATTTGTGAAGTCTGGCTCGCAAATGCGAGCATCAAATTTGCAAAGATGTTTCGCATTTGTGATCAGAAGGGCTGGGACGGGACCTTCGCAGTTGCGAAGCTCATGATCGCAATTGCGATAAGAACATGCCGCATTTGCGAACATTTGTTCGCATTTGCGATGTTAGCAGGCCAGGCCATTTTTTGTATTTGTGAAGTATTGTCCGCATTTGCGAGTTCGTATTTGCGAAGCCCTGATTGCAAATGCGATACCTGCAACTGTTCAAAAATGATTTTGGACGAGATTTTTCATTCATTCTCTCATTTTTCAAAACCTAAACCTCAAGAGGCGATTTTCCAAAGACCATTTCTTCCCTAAATCATAGTAAATGAATCTTAACTCATTTCTTTCAATCTTTTACTTCTTTTTGCAAGATTTCATCCTAGAATCTAGGGTTTTTCATGGAGAAATTGGAATTTTTGGGTAGAACTTAGGAATTTCAAAATTTGGGGATTTAGATCTCAAATTGAGATCGGATTCCTAAACCAATAGTATATCCGGGCTCGGGGGTGAATGGATAATCGGGTTTTGGTCTGAATTTCGGGTTTTGACCCAATGGTTTTTGACCTTTTAGGGGAAAATATTGGAAACTTATAATTATGCATTGGAGTTAATTTCTTTAGCGATAATTGATGTTATTAGGTTAATTAAGACTAGATACGAGTGGATTGGAGGTGGAATCTAGAGAAAAAGCGGTAATTGAGCTTTGAGTTGACCGTTGGCTTGAGGTAAGTGTTTGGTCTAACTTTGACTTGAGGGATTAGGGATCCCCGACTTATTTTCTATGTGAAAACCCATGAGTGTGGCGTATAGGTGAAGTGACGAGTACCTATGCGCCACCAAATTATCTGTTTAGCCTGTCCTTTTTCCTCGTCCCCAACATATTATTTTTCTTGTCTTAACTGCTACATGCTTATTGGTGCTTCCATGTTTAATTGCTTCTTGTTAGATGTTGTTTTCTTTATTGAAGGCATTAATTGTTCCGTAGTTCATTGTATCACATTATTGGTTTACGTTGGTTTATTGGTGTTTCATGGTACATTTTGGTTGGTCTCGCTGTGTAGTATTAATTGATGAGGTTTCATAATTGTATAGATTTCCGTTTGGTTTGGTTTGAGGCATAAATGTTGTGGAGGGTTTGAGCTAAATTGTGGAATACTTGTTCTTATTGTGTGATTGGTACTGATATGGTGGGATCGGGCTGCATGCTGCAACAGGAGGAATAAGTGTGGTATGTTGAGGAGGAATAAGGGTCAAATGTGATTGTCTGGTGGGATCGGGTTGCGCGCCGCAACATGAGTAATAAGGGTGGACAGGTGGGATCGGGTTGCACGCCACAACAGGAGTAATAAGGGTCATATATTGAGGAGCAATAAGGGTGGACTGGTGGGATCGGGATGCGCGCCACATTATTTTGTTATTTTATGTATTCTTCTTCTGCTGTGATTTTATTCTATAGCATTGTAACTCTCTTAAGGATTGGTTATAGCTGAGTACTGGCAAGATAACTGGGTTCCATAGTTAATTATTGCAAGTTACTGTTCCATTTCGTTCCGTACTTCCTTTTTGCTTTATTATAAACTGTATGCAGGTTATAGTATAAACGCTCTGTCGTAGCCTCGTCACTACCTCGTCGAGGTTAGGCTCAGCACTTACCAGTACATGGGGTCGGTTGTACTGATACTGCACTCTGCACATTCTGTGCAGATTTTGGAGCTGATTGTGGCTGATCGAGACGTCGGTTGCAGGCATTCATCTAGGAGACTCAAGGTAGTCCTGCAGGCGTCCGCAGGCCCTGGCGTCCCCTCCTATGTTCTACATTTCTGTTTTATTTTCTTTCGAGGCAGATGTACTTTTCTTTCAAACCAATACTTGTAGATATTCATAGAATATTTGTGGGTTGTGACACCAGTTTCTGGGTGGTAACTGTTTCGGTTTTGTTAATAGCATGAGGTTATTCAGTTAATTATGTACTTCCGCATTTATTTCAAATGAGTTAGTTTTGTTAATTGTAAAATATAAAATGTAAAGAAAAAAGGCTGAACTCTAATGTTGGCTTGCCTAGCGAGTGCGATGTTAGGCGCCATCACGATTCCGACGGAGGAAAATTCGGGCAGTGACATTAACATAACTGAATGCTTCCCTCTTTCATTTGATCCTTGATTTAGAGTATTATGAGTTTATAATAAGGATCACGTATATGATATCAATTTTCATGATTATTTAGTGTAATTATTTTTCTTACCAATGGCATTACTATTATTACGATTGTTTTACTTTGTTTTTCATACTAGTATTCATGCTAGTAACCAGCAAATGCTTTTGAATTTGTTCGTATAATATAATCTTTTGTTGACAGTCAATAATGAACTTTTTTACACAAGGACTCATTCTCTCGTCATACTTCGAAACAATAAACGAGTTACTAATAAATATCCAACACCATATATACCGAAAAAAATCATTGTTACTTCTTGGGGTTTTCTCCATTTTTCCTTTTTATAGAGGGGATGTGGATTTAGAATTTAAAGCTTATGAGTAATTATAACGATTTTAATTTAATATACAATAATAATTAAGTTTACAATTAAATATTTTTGATATTTGTCAATTTCTTAATATTTATAGTTAATTTTGTAAAAGCTAATGGATTTACGTCAACGGACAACTATAATGCAAATTCACCCATGTCCAGAGGTGAGGATGGAGGGCAAAAGAATAGTGAAAGATGGAAATTGATCAAAATTTATTGCAATTTTCAAGAACGAGAGAAGAGACATGCTGTGTAAGTTCCTAAAAAAGATGATTATTGATCTTATATAACTAACTCAATAAAGTAAGAAATTATGTCCGATAGACGTCCTCAATTATCTCAATCGAGATACTAACATAAAATTTATTTTAATTTTACTAATCACTTTCGCATAGGTAGAATTAAAACGTGACATTTTGAATCATCTTTGGCAACGTTTGTTTTCAAAAGCTATATCTTAAAAATAATTATAATATTAAATCATCTTCTAGAATGCAAAAACTCTTATTGTTTTCCAATAAATAATATTTGACTTTGTCCATATTTTTCTTCTTTAGAAATAGTAGAAGGAGAATTAAATGCATATAGTTGTAGAAATAATTGAGAGAGGAACATAAAAAGAGAAAGAAAAAAAAATTGTACTGACTATCGTTAGAATGTTTACCTTAATTTGAATAGTAGAATGTTAATTAACTTGGAAGTCCTAAATATTTGGATTTAAATCCTCATAGCTCAAATATGGAAAACATTTAATAAATTAAATTTTAATCGACTTCGAAATCCTAATATTTGAGAAATTATTAAATGACTATTTTGTCGAATGTGAAAGTAATTTTTAAAGGGTAAAAAAGGTGAACAACATTTCGCTAAAGGCCTTCGTGCTTTTAATATAATATAGATTGTAGGGCTCAACTACCCAATTGTTATGTTAGGTACTGTATAGGGGTAAAACCAGACTCATGGCTCACCCGATCTCCGAAACATTAAGCCAAGCTCGAGACATGATGACGAGGGACAAAAATTGAGGCAAAAATCTCATTGAGTCAGACTTCGAGAGCACGATGCCCACCCTCGAGAATATCGGGGTCATGGTTCGGGATCGGTCATTTCCTTGAACAACTTCGAAGAATATTGTCAGGCAATCAAGCACGGCCAACAGAAGGCCGTAATATCTGTGACCGGACGGATATCACGCCGGGGATATCGGCATGTATCGATGAAGAACTGGCAATCCGTCAATCAGAGAATATTTTTTACCTTTTATAGAATTGTACCTAGAGTAGGATTCCCCTACTATATAAAGGGGGTTTGATAATTGATAACATTCATTGTAACATGCATTTCAAAGCAATATATTATTATTTCTCTATTATTAGCTCTTTCTCCTATTCATCAGTACTGGCCATAGCGCCCAGATCGAAGGTGAATATTTCACTAAGGCTGGAATTATCCTCTTCGTGCGGTTTGAATCCATTTTATCTTCGTTTGTTCAATTTGACTTAATTTTTAGCTTTGTATTAAATTAATCCACGTATCTTGAAAACCATTTACAAATTTAATTATTATCCAATTTTGAGGGTAAACAGTTTGGTGCCGATCGTGGGGCTAAGGATAATAGCGGCAATTTAATACAAATTCCCATAATACACCCTATTTTACACTTGTTCTTTGGAGTATCATTGATTCCAGGTTAATGTTTGAAATGTCAAACTCCCAGTCTGCCTCTCTAAACGTGGATGTCAAATCCGACCACCATGGAGAGAACAACAATGTATCACCCGGTAACAACGTGCCCCCCATCGATCTCGGCAAGGTTCCAGCCGTGGACCCGATCGATGCTAGCTCGCATGTGGCCATCAATGCAGATTTGCCTACTGATCCTGAGATGAGCATCTATAGGGAAGTCCGATCGATTGCCTAAAATACGCATAGAGGTGAAGGTGATGTGATCAATTGCAGGTGATTTTCAATGTTACAGGCTCAACAGGCAGCAATAGCCCAGTTGTAGAACCAAAGCCGCACGCCGAGAAGAATTAAGCCCGAGCCATCCCGGGAAGTCACCCGCAGAAAAGAACCGGTCACGGAAAGGCTGAATGAAAATAAATCGGGGAACAACCCTGAGATCATAAAGATGCTCGAGGAGCTGACAAAACGGGAAGAATTGGGAGAGAATAAAATCGAAGCCAATGACAAAAAGGTGGAAACCTACAGTTCTAGGGTCGACCAAATCCCAGGAGCACTGCCGATATTAAAAGGCATGGATTCCATGAAGTTTGTTCAAAAATCTTTTCCTCCGAGCGTAGCTCCGAAGCCAATCCCTAAGAAGTTTCGCATGCTCGATATTGCTAAGTACAACGGAACAACCGACCCAAATGAGCATGTGACCTCCTACGCCTGTGCCATCAAAGGGAGTGATTTGGAGGATGATGAGATCGAGTCTGTCCTACTGAAAAAGTTCGGGAAACTCTGTCAAAGGGAGCTATGATATTGTATCACAACCTACCTCCTAATACTATTGACTCTTTTGTTATGCTTGCAGATTCCTTCGTAAAAGCACACGCCGAGGCTATTAAGGTTGAGACCAGGAAGTCACACCTTTTCAAAGTGAAACAGAGGAATAATGAGATGCTTAGAGAATTCATGTCCCGATTTCAAATGGAACAGTTGGACCTGCCTCTGGTCGCGGACAATTGGGTCATTCAGGCCTTCACCCAAGGACTCAATGTTCGAAGCTCGTTGGCTTCACAACAGTTGAAACAAAATCTGGTAGAATAGCCGGCTGTTACTTGGGCCGACGTGTATAAACAATATCAATAAAAAGTCAGGGTCGAAGATGATTAGCTTAGGGCCCCTTCCGGGTCTATTTATCCCGTCAGAGCCATCGATAGAGTATGGAGAGATGTTTATCATGAACCAACATTAAACCGGGATCGGTATCAGCCATACAATGGAGACCGAAGAGGTTGTTTCTCTGGGAAAAACCCTGTAAGAAGTGAAAGGAGGAGTGATCAAGGTCAAAACAACCGGGGACTCATGAGAAAAAATAGTTTCGACAGGCCCATCGGGCCTAAGGAAGCGCCAAGGTTATCGGAGTACAACTTTAACATTGCTACCGTCATCATCGTATCTGCCATCAAATGTATCAAAGTCACCAAATGGCCTCAGCCTCTACAGTCATATCCAGCCCAAAGAGATACTAACCTAACAAGCAAATATCATGCACTCACGGCCACAGATTAGAGTATTGTTGACAATTAAGAGAGGAAGTATCCTGACTATTCAACAACGGACATCTCCGAGAGTTACTGAGCAATCAAGCCAGGAATTATTTTAGGAATAGAGATTCTAATAAATAGATCGAGCAGGAGGAACCTCAACATATCATTAACATGATCATCGGTGAGGTCGACATTCCCTAAGGGCCAATGCTAAAGTGCACCAAAGTATCCATCACAAGGGAAAAACGGACTCGGGATTACGTGCCAGAGGGAACCTTGTCTTTCAATGACGAGGACGCTGAAGGGACCGTGCAGCCCCACAACGATGCACTGGTAATATCTCTACTCATAAATATATCTCGAGTTAAGCATGTGTTAATTGATCTAGGTAGCTCGGCCAATATCATCAGATCGAGGGTCGTGGAATAGCTCGATCTACAAGATCAAATCGTGCATATAATCCGAGTTCTAAACGGATTCAACATGGCATGTGAGACCACTAAAGGGGAGATAACATTACCGGTGAACGCCGCCGGGACCATTCAGGAAGCCAAGTTTTATGTAATCGAAGGAGATATGAGGTATAATGCTCTGTTCGGGAGACCATGGATCCACAACATGAGGGTAGTATCCTATACTCTGCACCAAGTGTTGAAATTCCCAATGCAAAGAGGGATTAAAACAATCTGCGGAGAACAACCAGCCGCAAGGAAAATGTTCGCGGTCGAAGAGGTGATCCTGATATATGCACTTACAACAACAAAAGCTCTGGGTTTGATCGCCAAGGAAGAAGCCAAATAGGAATTACCAACACCAGCCCCGACCCAACCGAAAAAGCAGGGGACTAATAAAGATGATGACTACGGGGTTCCTATGTCTTTTATAGAATTTGATGACTCTGACGCCACCAAATCAACGGTCAAAGAACTGGAGCAGGTCATATTGAACGAGCATTTGCCCGATAGAAAAGTATACCTGGGAACGGGGTTAAGTCCCGAGCTCAGGAAAAAACTCGTTAAATTTCTTATAGCTAACTTAGATTGTTTCGCTTAGTCCCACCTTGATATGATAGGGATCTCCTCGGAAATAACCACTCAGAAGCTGAGCCTGGACCCGAAGTTCCATCCACTCAAACAGAAAAGGAGACCTTAGTCCGAAGTCAAACATGTTTTCATCAAAGACGAAGTATCTAAACTCCTTAAAATAGGGTATATAAGGGAGGTTAAGTACCGATATTGGTTAGCAAACATAGTGGTAGTCCCTAAAAAAGGGAATAAATTAAGAATGTGTGTAAACTATAAAGATTTGAATAAGGCATGTACCAAGGACTCTTTCCCTTTTCCCAGCATTGATCGCATGATCGATGCGATGGCCATTCATGAGATCCTCAATTTTCTCAATGCCTATTCTGGGTATAACCAAATTCGGATGGACCCAGGCGATCAAGAAAAAACATCCTTCATCACTAAGTGCGGTACCTACTGATATAATGTAATGTCATTCGGATAAAAAAAACCTCGGTGCCAGTTACTAACGCCTAGTACATTGGATGTTCAAAGAACAGATAGGAAAATCAATGGAGGTTTATATTGACGATATATTGGTTAAGTCCCTACAAGCAGAGGACCATTTGAAGAATTTATAGGAAAACTTCAACATATTGAAGAAATACAATATGAAGTTGAACCACAAAAATGTTCATTCGGAGTCGGATCCGGAAAATTTCTCGGATTCATGGGGTCCAACCGGGGGATCGAGATCAATCCTAATAAAATCAAGGCCATAAAGGACATTACCGTAGTGGACAAAGTCAAAGCCGTACAAAGGTTAACCGGACGCATAACAGCTTTGGGTCGATTCATCTCGAGGTCCTCCGACAAGAGCCATCGATTCTTCTCACTGTTGAAGAGGAAGAATAACTTCTCATGGACTCTGGAGTGCCAACAAGCCTTGGAGGAACTCAAACGGTACCTCTTGAGCCCACCTTTGCTTCACACTCCGAAGGCAGACGAACAATTGTACCTATACTTAGCAGTATCCGAGGTGGCGGTAAGTGGAGTCTTGGTCTGGGAAGAAGAATGTACGCAATTACATATCTATTATGTTAGTAGAACTCTAGGTATCTTCAACTATAAAAATTGGTGCTCTCTTTGCTAAGCGCCTCTAGAAGCTAAAACCATACTTTCAATACAACCCCATATATGTTGTAACTACTTACCTATTGAGGAATATAATGCATAAACCCGAGTTCTCGGGATGACTAGCCAAATGGGCCTTGGAAATCAACGGGTACCATATCGAATATCGACCCCGGACCGCCATCAAATCTCAAATTTTGGCAGACTTCGTGGCCAACTTTACGCTGACTCTAACTGTTACACTCCCTGTTTCCGTACGTGAAAGTACGTCGTAAGTCAATTGATGTAAGCTCGGAAATGAGATCCTCTTTGAAAGTATATAAATTAACCTAATGATGTTACATCCCATATTTCCATTCAACATACAAACAACTAGGTTGAGGATGAATGCACTTAAACGTGAGAAAGGAGATTTTGGCAAATAAAAATGAGCTGCTTTGTTACCCGACATGCCTGCTTTAGCAACTTACTTTCCATCCTACTTTCTTGAGCTACTCAATACATGTCTAAACTATTATATTAGGATGATACACATGTTTCAAAATGGAAAAAGAACTAACATGAATCACCTTCTTGATTAAGTAAGTGATAAGTAGGTGTATCACCTACTTAGAGTTTGTGGACCAAATTAAAAGGAAGAGGAAAAGGATAGAGATGCAGCCCTACCCATCTGCCCAAGCCCACTAGTAGGGCTATATATACATAGATATTTCACTTAGAAAAAAATTTAGAATCCCTCTATCTCTATTGCAGTGTGAAGGAGCTCCAAAATAAAATCCTAAGACCTCTCTCACAAAGTTATCCTAGGGTTCAAGACCAAATCCACAAGTTGGTAAGGTGATTTCTCTCTTGGAAGATCAAGATCACCTAGTTATCTCTCTACTTTGTTGTTTGGGGAAAAGATCGTTTGAGCTTGAAGTAAAGATTAGTTGGACAAGTATTATTGCTGCAAAGGCAAGGTTTAACTTCTCTTATATGTATTTAAGATCATCTATGTATATCTAGTTGATTTGATAAAGGGAACTTGTGAAGTAGGTTGAACATCATGTTGAAGTGTTGTAGTTGCTGGACTATTTTGGAGTTGAATTCTTGAAATTCTATGGCTGAAAATCAGTAGGAATAACTTAAGAATACTATTGCTATTATGGTTGATGTGTTTGGAAGAAGAGAAGGCTTGGAAAGTGCAAGTTAGAACTTAGTTGTTGGGTGAGATGGTGTGGACTGTTTTGGTGATGTATTATAACGAATATGAGGTTATATATTGAGATATATATATATATATATATATATATATATATGTTTGTTGACATTCTGGATATGTTTGTCTTGTTGGTTGATTTAAGGAAAATGAAAAAAATAAGGGGAGGTGTTGTCCAAAATTTCGTAGACGAGCTAGTCGTTCATTTGTGTTGAGTTCTAGCTTCCGTAAGCTTAACAATGGACCCTTATTGGTTGTTGTATATAGAAGTATTAACAGGCTGAACCGAGATCCTTTGGTTAAGTAAACGACAAAGGTATGCTAAGGCTATCCGTTCTTTTCTTTTGGCATGATCCATATGATATAACGAAACGAGCAAGCACACAACTTTCACAAATGATTATATTCCTATAAGTACTAGGGTTGTCTATGTTCTTGATTCCTTATGTGTCGTACTATCATATCTTCTGTTCATCGGTCTCATGATATTCCGAGAGATCCTATTGACTTACTTCATTATGCATTGAATTCATTTATACATGTATATTGACCCATGACCAGATGACATTATATATGCTTATAATATATTTATATGGGATATCGGAAAGGTTATGGTGTTATATACGTACCACCATATTATCAGTTCGTAAACGTTGATGATTTCGCCCACAGAGGCCGAGATGATATGATGGGATGCCCTTAGAGGCTTGATGATATTATGTACGCATATATCTATGCATGGTGTAACATTTATATACATATGCATGACATTATAAATATTTTATGATTCACAGAACTATTCAGATTTATAGGTTGAGTCTTTTACTCCAAGTTTCTTTCATGTCTATTGTATACTACTTTTCATACTTTACATACTCAGTACTTGATTTGTACTGACATCCCTTTTGCTTGGGTAAGCCACGTTTCATGCCTGCAGGTCCCGATCGATAGGTTGACAGTCCTCCTAATAGGCTATCAGCTCAGTGGAAGGTGTTGGTGTACTCCACTTGCTCCGGAGTTGCCTATTTGGTCAGTATGATATTGACATGTATTAATTGGTATGGCGGGGCCCTGTCCCAACCTTTATGTAATTTATGTACTCTTAGAGGCTTGTAGATAGATGTCATGTATATGGATACTTGTATTGCCTTGTCGGCCTATGTTTTAAGTTTACAAATGATCATGTCGGCCTAAAGGCATGTATGTCACATGTATAAGTCGGTATATCATATTGGGTCATCCTATGTCGAGTATTCTCTCATGTTTTATTCTAGTTATCTCATGATAGCCTTTCTGGTTCATTTACCTATGATAGTATGATGCGAAAGGTACGTTATGTTGGTACTCGGTTGAGTAAGGCATTGGGTGTCCGTCGCGACCCATTGGTTTGGGTCGTGACAAAAGTGGTATCAGAGCAATTCTGTCATAGAGAGTCTACAAACCGTGTCTAGTAGAGTCTTGTTTATGCGTGTGTTGTGCACCACACTTATAAGCAGTAGGCTACAAGGCATTTAGGACGGTCACTCTTTCTTCTTACTCTAGATCGTGTGGTAGAGCTCAGTTGTAAGAATTCAAACTCCTTAATTCTATCTTATTTGTAATATAATGATACCTACATCTAGAAATACTATTGGTAAGAGATTGAATGCGGCTATAGAAAAGTTGAGTCAAAGGAACTCGATTTTCCATCATGCTTATGATGAGTAAATGTGAGGTCTTCAGCAAATCATGTGTGTACTAAAATGTGTAAGTTTCTTGATAAAGAGCCCTAAGACATGAATATCTATCCACCCATATGTTAAAAAGAATAAGAGAATCTGAAGGTAGATACAAGTTTCAACAAGTAAAAGAAGCAAGGTAAAAAAGGGTACGAGGTACCCAGTTAATGAAGATTATCAGTATTACAATTCAGGCAGAGAAATATAAGCATTTTGAGTTCCTTTAATTGTAACAGAGGTATGTACAATTGTCCACACCCATCTCAGTTATGCCCTATGGGGGCTAATATATGTAGTTTAAAGAAGGACGACATATCCGGATCCGACTGGGGTTAGAATAACCGACGATGGATTGTTTGTGTTAGTTGATATTTCTGAAGGATAACAAATATTCTAATAGATCTCCTTGTGAGCCCCAGATGGTGTACTCTACAATAGTACAACTAGATATGAATACTAGAATGTTCAAAAAAAAATATTACAAAGATAGGCACTAGAATCTGGAAGGGATAAATATTACATTAGTATGGCTCTTGTCCCTAGTAGAGAAAATGTTAGGCAACCTGAAAAGACAGTGGATGGAGCAAGGGGAGCTAAAAGCAAAAGAATGTCTTGTTGAACTTTTCAGAATAAAGTGGTAGATAAAAATATTAGCAGGGAAATAAGAAGAGAGTAAATGAAGCATTATGAGTAAGATGTGATACATGAATGACAATGGTAGATAAAAAATGACAGTATTAGAGAGTCTATAGTCAAGTGAAGGAAAAGACGAGAGGTGACATGCCTTGAGACAACAAAAGAGTATAGGCCATAAAGTCATATCCTCATTTCGAGAAATAAGTTCATAACTCTAACGTGATTGCCAGAAGGAAAAGTTAGACCCTAGAGTAATAGAAATCAGTATGGGATGGTGAACAAGATAAGCTAAATATGAATTAGGGACTGAGTGACTTGATAATAGTCGGCATCATGAGAATTTCAGAGATATTTTTCCAGCGATAATAGAATGGACGACAGAAGAATAATCTTTAAAAGACATTAAGGAAGACGCTTCCCTAAAGCAAGCAATGTGAGCAAAGTTAAGCTTAAGGGACTATGTGTGCTAGTTACACTAGGTGTCTCCGTTATGAGTAAGAAATTTTGTTATCCTTCATATAGAAGGATTACCGCAAGGCGAGTAAGAGTTAGTGAATATGTGAAAAGATGCCAAAGATGAAGAGAGGGGGAAAGATTGTGTGATATGGTATTAAGTAGGAGTTATGTGGTTCAGGTAACTATGGAATAGTAAAGGAAGAATGTGATAAGAATTAGAAAGGGATAAGATTGCACTTATTCAAATCTGAAAGATAGTTTACGACTCCAGAACATTACGCAAGCACGACGGCAAGGAGAGGCAGTAAGGGTCTTGCCCAGATGTTATTGATAAATAAGTGTGAATAAATACTTGATACATAAAGAGCCAGTGCGAGAGGTAAGTTAGGAAAAAGGACATATCTCAAGAGATATTACGCGAAATATAGATATGAGAATGGACCAACGAGTAGTTAGTAGTTAATTCAGGAAGAGCCTAGTTATTACTAGACAAGAGGATACAGGAAAATCAGCAAATCATGCAAGAAAAACGTAGTGAACCCCAACATAGTGAATTCAGTCTCGTAGATATGACATCATGATCTTTGAGAAATATTCAGATAGGAGTTGGGGTAGATAAAGGTACCATATATGTATTATGGAAATAAAAAGAGTGCCACTAGGGAGACAGTTTAAATTTCAGTTTAAAAGCAACCCTACGAGCGGGCACAGAGCTTAGTAACTAGGGATAATTATAGGAAAGTAAGAACATCAAAAATTTAATCGGGTATATGATGTAATAAGCTCACAACTTTACAAGAGACAGAGGGTCTCCCCTAAGCATAACAACATAAGACTAGCTAAAGAAATAAGGAAGAAGACTTCAACCTAAGCATAGTGACATAAAGAAATAATGGTCATGTAAGAACAGTCTCACTACAACATTATATGCACCCCATAAGAAAGTGGAACCTATCTTGACTAATGAACGGGAAGAAGAAAAAAATCAAAGGTGATATTTGAGATTATATAAGTTATAGGGGATTCCACTATTCGTGGGCACTAATATGAGCCAAGTATTCATGCAGAAAGTGGCAGAATAACTAAGAAAAGTAATTGCTTATGTTTAAAGACAACTGAGAAGGCACGAAAGGAAATCTGTGGTTCTAGCAAGTTAAAGGAAGGTTGCGAGTAGTATAAATCGATATGTGTAGGTCACACGCTAAAGTATAGTAGAGAGACAAGGTTTTAGAAAGAAAAGAGTAATGATAAGAAAAGGCAAGTGAGAATAGGTAAGTCCTCAGGATTTAACCCATCAAAACAAGAGAGCTAATGTTTTTCGTAAGTTATAGAAAGATCGGTATAGCATGAGTGAACTCAGAGGAGTCTAAGACTAAATGCATTTAGAAGAGATGGAATGCTGCCCCGGTAGTAGAATAAGGGTGTAATTGTGAAAGAAAAGAGGACAACATTTAGACATTTGATTGAGTAATGGTCTAAAGAAAAGGGATTTCATGAATTGCACAAGATTAAAAGATGAATCATATTGGGATGCTATGAAATACAATTATTGAAGTATAGTATCATCCCTCGGTGGATAAGGCAAATCACTTCAAATGTTCCTCGATGCGCCGCAAGCCCTAACGATAATGTATTACGTAAGAGGTTTCAAGTTATCAGTAGTATATTATAGATCAACATTGAGGTGAATCAACAATGGATGGATAAAAGTTACAAAGTATGAGATGAGATTGGGCCGTAATTCTTAAGATGAACAATAATGAGGAAGCATTAAAGGACTTAAATTTATACATATAGGATAAGCAACGAGAGTAACCTGGAGTTTGGTAACAAACCTCAGTAACAATGAACCGAAGTAAGAGTTATGGTATAGTATGACCTACTTAGATGTAGTAAAGCCATAGATGTCCAGTGGGACAACTTTTCATAATTTTGTATATGTTTACAAAGTGAGGCCAAGAGATTGGCTAAAAGCTGGATGAAAAATGAGAGAAAAGTCGCATAGGCGCACATACAAGGATAAAGTATTGCAGACTACATGATGGAAGGTAGCAATAGTGACGAGATTGGAAGAATTCCGACCACAAGCAGTGGTATGACAAAGAGGCCTAAATGGGGAAATGCCCTGGCCTTTGGATTAATTCACACAACATTTGCCTAGATGGAAAGGAGAGTATTACAGAATTTGCGTACGGGTTATGGGAATGATAAGTACATCAGACAAAAATCGAGGTGAATGTCCCAAAGGGGGCCCCATGTTTTCGTACGTGAAAGTACGCCGTAAGTCAATTGATGTAAGCTCGGAAATGAGATCCTCTTTGAAAGCATATAAATTAATCTAATGATATTACATCTCGTATTTCCTTCAACATACAATCGACTTGGTTGAGGATGAATTCACTTAAACATGAGAAAGGAGATTTTGGACAGATAAAAATGAGCTGATTTGTTCCCCGACGTGCCTACTTCAGCAACTTACTTTCCGTCCTACTTGTTTGAGCTACTCAACACATGTCTAAACTATTTGATTAGGATGTGACACATGTTTCAGAATGGAAAAAGAACCAACATGAATCACCTTCTTGATTAAGTAAGTGACAAGTAGGTACATCACCTACTTAGAGTCTGTGGACCAAATTCAAAGGGAAGGGAAAAGGATAGAGATGTACAGCCCCACCCATTTGCCCAAGCCCACAAGTAGTGCTATATATACATAGATATTTAACTTAGAAAACAATTTAGAATCCCTATCTATCTATTGTAACGTGAAGGAGCTCCAAAATATTATCCCAAGACCCCTCTCAAAGTTATCCTAGGGTTCAAGACCAAATCCACAAATTGGTAGGGTGATTTCTCTCTTGGAAGATCAAGATCACCTAGTTATCTCTCTACTTTGTTGTTTGGGGCAAAGATTGTTTGAGATTGAAGTAAATCTTAGTTGGACAAGTATTCTTACAGCAAAGGTAAGGTTTAACTTCTCCTATATGTATTTAAGATCATCTATGTATATCTAGTTGATTTGATAAAGGGAATTTCTGAAGTAAGTTAAACTTCATGTTGAAGTGTTGTAGTTGTTGGACCATTTTGGAGTTGAATTCTTGATGTTCTATGGCTGGAAATCAGTAGGAATAACTTAAGAATTCTATTGCTATTATGGTTGATGTGTTTGGAAGAAGAGAAGGCTTGGAAAGTGCAAATTAGAACTTGGTTGTTGGGTGAGATGGTATGGACTGTTTTGGCGTTGTATTGTAACGAATATGAGGTCAGATATCGATAGATATATGCATGTTTGTTGACATTCTGGATATGTTGGTCTTTTTGGTTGATTTAAGGAAAATGAAAAGAATAAGGGGAGGTGTTGTCCAAATTGTAGACAAGCAAGTCGCTCATTTGTGTTGAGTTCTAGCTTCCGTAAGCTTAACAATGGTACCTTATTCTTTATTGTAGATTGAAGTATTAACGGGCTGAACCGACATCATGTGGGTAAGTAAATGACAAAGGTATGTTAAGGCTATCCCTTCTTTTCTTTTGGCATGATCCATATGATACAACAAAACGAGCAAGCACGCAACTTTCACAAATGAATATATTTTTAGAAGTACTAGGATTGCCTATATTCTTGATTCCCCATGTGTCCTACTATCATATTGTTTGTTCATGGGTCTCATGATATTCCGAGAGATTTTATTGACTTACTTTAATATGCATTGTATTCATTTATACATTTATATTGACCCATGACCAGATGGCATTATATACACGCATAATATATATATATATGGGGTATGGGGAAATGTTATGGCGTTATATACGCATCACCACATGATCAGCTAGCACACATTGATAATTTCACCCATAGAGGCCGAGATGATATGATAGGATTCCCTCAGAGGCTTGATCATATTATGTACGCATATACCTATTCATGGCATGACATTTATACACATATGCATGACATTGTAAATGTTTCATGATTCACATAGCTATTGAGATTTACAGGTTGAGTCTTTTACTCCATGTTTCTTTCATGTCTATTGTATACTGCTTTTCATGCCTTACATACTCGATACTTTATTTGTACTGACGTCCCTTTTGCCTGGAACACTGTGTTTCATGGCCGTAGGTCCCGATAGATAGGTTGACAGTCCTCCTAATAGGCTATCAGCTCAGCAGAGGTATTGGTGCACTACACTTGCTCTGGAGTTGCCTATTTGGTCAGTATTATTTGGACATGTATTGATTGGTATGGCGGGGCCCTATCTTGACCTTTATGACATTTATGTACTCTTAGAGTCTTGTAGATAGATGTCATGTGTATGTATACTTCTATGGCCTTTTCGGCCTATGTTTTGAGTTTACAAATGATCATGTTGGCCGTATAGGCCTATATGTCACATGTATAAGTTGGTATATCATATTGGGTTATCCTATGTCGAGTATTCCCTCATGCTTTATTCTAGTTATCTCACGACAGCCTTTTTGGTTCATTTACCTATAATAGTATGATACGAAAGATACGTTACGTTGATATTCAGTTGAGTAAGGCACTGGGTGCCAGTCACAACCCATTGGTTTGGGTCGTGACACTAATACCTGCGGTTAAAAGAGAGTTGTTGTTGAACTCGGGGACTTCTCATCGACATTGTTTCTTTTGATGCAGTAGTCTCTTGGGTGACCGGTGCAATACCAAACCTTGAAGGTTGGGTTCGAAAACTAGCCTCGACCTTTTCGTACGTTGTGTGCTCGTGGTACGATTTGGTCGAGGGTCGATGGGAGGCCAAAAATCATGGTAAGCTTCTCTATCCATGTTTGATGCCTTTCTATAAAATGTTTATTTTTTATTTTTACTTGATTTCCTCTCATACAGGTCTCGGAGACAAAGCTATCATGAGGCCGCCCCCATTTGGGGAAGAGGAGGCCCCAAAAGCGGCAAAGGATAAGAAGAGGAAAAGGGTCTCGGTTTCCGATACTCCAAAGCATAAAAAGAGCAAGGCTCGCAAGTCAAAGAATGACACTGCCACTCTGCCTGTCGACGTAGTCCAAAAGCTACGAGATAAAGAAAGGGAGAGAGAAGATGTTGACTATGAGCTGATGGCTCGAAAGATGGGAAGTGTCGAAGCTTCAAAAGCAACTGAGTCGGTGACGGTCAAGGAGGATCATCTTTGGACTGAGGAGATTTTGGAAGATGGTCCGAGCAAAGTCCCCGAGTCATAGGAGGTTGAAGATGTCTCCCCTCATGATGAACAATCAGTGGGTATGCCTAAAGGGTCCGATTCTGAGGCACTCTGAGAAAGAGAGAGTGCCCCAAGTGTCTTAGTTTGTGGCAATCAACATTGATGATTTGCCGCCCCTCCCCACAGTTTATGCTGGGCAAATTTGGGAGGCCAAGTCTATGGAGACCACCAATGTGGGAGTGGCCCACGAAAGGGATGACTTATTCTGTGGCTGCTTCACAGGGGTCGATGATGTTTCTGACCTGGATGTGTCGATCATTTTCGATGAGGCTTAGTCACTCCTGAACCAGCTAGATTTTATCCCTCATTATTAGGTTTACGTTTGCTTTTATTTCCTTTTATCCGATTTCCTTCATTTCTCCATGGGCCATGACACTTCATCGGGAAGCGTTTTACAAATCCTGAGCTGAGCTGAACTGGTGTGAGGCCGATCTTAAAAGGCTCACGGAGGAGAGAGACGCCCTCAAACTACTATATGTGTAAGAAGAATAAGAGGTCAGGGATCTCCTAGCTGAATTGTCAACAACTCATAAAGAGAAGACCGATCTCATCGAGAAGGTAATGTAAATTTTTGGGAGCTTGGCATATAAATTTGATACTGGCGACTAACACTTAGCTCCTGCAGGTTCAGCAAAAGGCTAAAAAGATTGAGCAGCTCCGTGAGGAGGCTAAGATGAAAGAGGTAGAGACTTTAGAATGGAGGTAGAACATGGACCGTCTCGCCTTGGAGAAAGATACTGCTCGAGCCCAGCTATCTTCGGATGAGCGTCAACTCCAAAGTGTGTAGGAGGAGAGTTTGGTCCGAGCCAAGAAAGTTGAGGAGCTCGAGGCTCAGTTGGCCGTTGAGCTTGCAAAGGCCGCATCTAAGGCAGAAAGGGTAAAGGACGATGCGAAAGCGGCCGTGGCCGTCTATCGAGCTGATGCTAAAGCCGCTCACACTCGAGCAAAGGAAATTTCTGATGCTACTCAGGTTCTATCATTCTTTGTTGCCGAGCATGCCAAGTCTCAGTCTCGGAGAGAGATTCTCAAAGAAATTCATGCTTTTCGTTTTGACCTCACTACCGATATCGAGAATGCGAAAATGCTCGAGGCCGAAGCCAAAGCTTTGCTCTTCGATGATGATGACTCCGGGAGCGCAAGTGGATCCGAGAGCGGAGAAGATGAAGATGGAGCTCCCGAGGAAGATTATGCACTTAGAATTTTTTCTTCTTTTTTGGATTTTTGTGTAAGACCCTGAGTGGTCTTTGTAAATACTTTTGCATATATTAAAGATCCCTTTTCTTTCTGATTCGTCTCCAATTTCTGTTTTGGGAAGACTCTGTTTTGCTTTTTGCCTTATATACTTTATATTTTGTGAGGATTTTGACTCACTTTGTTGTTTCGCAAAATTTTTCATTTTTGTTTGTTTGTGAATCCAAAACATAAGCGATTTGATCGAAGTTGGACTAATATAGTCTCTATCATCGAGTGAGTACTTTCTCGAACTCGGAGTAGAAAAAACCCTTAGGTTTCGTTTGAGCGCGGGCGGATCCTCGAACCCAAAAAATATAATGGCCCTTAGGCTCTTTGAATTGGGCCGATATGGCCTCAAAAGAGTGGCTTCTGCCCTTTTCTGCTTAAAAAGATTAATAATATAAGAATTTATTATGCCTTAGCACGAGGTAACTTTGTACCGATCAGGATTCTCGTGGGTTAGAGTTATCAAAAAACTTTGTTATGCTTTAGCATAAGTTTGTTCGAGAGTTTGAACAATTTAGTACCCCTTAAGGTTTTTGAGGGTTGATGTTATCGAAACCCTTTGTAATTTTGCCGAAGGTAACTTTGTTTAACCGGTTTTGGGAAAATATTTGAAGGCTTGTTTTATTATAGAATTCGGGCGTCTTCGAACCATGTTCGTTAGGCTGTAGCCTTTAACTTGAGATTTTCCCTTTGTGCTTGTTTCTCAACAGTACTTCGAACTTGTTCAAAGTACCATTCCCCGAGTGGGATGGTCGTGGGCTATAAAATCGAGAGATGCCTTTACAAGGTCTTATGATTTCAAAGTTTAGTAATTCAAGAAGGTTGATTTTCGGATGGCAGTCCCCGAGTACGGGGATAATTGCTGGAGCTTTCGTTACGATTGGCTCTTGAGTCAGTTTCTGCAATAGATCATAAGTATGAAATTGTAAAGTAGAAATTTCACTAAGGCATGGAACATTTGAAAAAGATACTTCTTTCAATAGATTGTTCATGCGTACATGTTTTGCCATTTAGGGCTCGAGTAATCTACACGGGCACTATTCGTTTTACCGTTTGGCTCTTTACAAAATTTTCCTATCGAGACCCTGTTGACGTGAAGCATCTTCCTTGAAAACATAACATCTGAGGGTGATGCCCCCCCAGTATTCGAGGTTGATTGTAAAGAAGCTTTGGATACCGTTGAATTGTCCCTAGGTAGCACAAATAATTGTCGCCTCGTTAAAAACCTCACCTGAAAAACCTATTTGGGATAATAATCGATCTAAGGGAAAAAGAGTGCAACGTGTGCTTTAAAACCTAAGGTCTTTTTTAGATATTCTCGACATCTTCGATCGAACACCTGTAATAAGTTAGTTTCATATACAAATGAAAAGGGAGAAAGTCATACCTTAGCAATAATATCGTTTGAGGAGTGATATGTTCCAATTATTTGGAAATTGTTCTCCCTCCATTGTGCCAAGTTTGTAAGATCCCTTTTCGATAACACCGAGGACCTGATATAGACCTTCCCAATTTGGACCGAGTTTTCCTTCATTTGGGTCTCGAGTATTGAGGGTGACTTTCCTCAGAACTAAGTCCCCGATTCGAAAGTGGTGAAGATTGGCTCTTTGGTTGTGGTATCTTTCGATGCGCTGCTTTTACGCTGCTATTCTAACGAGTGTGGCTTCCTGCTTTTCGTCGAGCAATTCAAGGCTTGTGTTCATTGCCTCATGATTCGATTCCTCCGCTGTGTATCGAAACCTGGCGCTAGGTTTCCCAACCTCGACCGGGATCAGGGCTTCGACACCATATACTAAGGAGAACGGTGTTGCCCCTGTACTAGATTTCGACGTCATTCGATACGCCCAAAGGACTTCGGGCTTTCTCTCAATTTTCCTTTTGCATCGTTCAACCTTTTCTTTTGGATTTGAATTATGGTCTTGTTTGTTGATTAGGCTTGTCTGTGCCCACTAGGATGATATGACGTCGATAATATCCTTTTTATTTTGTGATCTTCGAGGAACTTCGTTATTTTGCTGCCAATAAATTGCTTCCTATTGTCACATACTATCTCGGTAGGTATTCCGAATCGGCATATGATGTGATCCCATAGGAAGTCTATAACTTCTTTTTCTCTGACTTTCTCGAAAGCCTGTGCTTCAACCCACTTAAAGAAATAGGCTTTCATAAATAAAATAAATTAAGCTTTACTTGGGACAGATGGCAGAGGACTAGCGATTTCCATCCCCCATTTCATAAATGGCCATGATAGGACTGAATGAAGTTGCTCTCCGGGTTGGTGGATCATTGATGCGTTCTTTTGGCATTTGTCACATTTTTCGAACGAATTCCTTATTGTCTTTTTCCATATCGATCCAATAGTATACCGCTCTGATGACTTTGTGAACTAGTGATTCGATGCCGGAATGGTTTTCGCAAGTACCTTAATGAATTTCTCGTAGAATGTAATCCGTGTCTCCCAGGCCTAAACATACTGCCAACAGTCAATTGAACATCCTTCTGTATAATGTTACATCTTCGGCCAATGTGAATCATGCGACTTTTGTTCGAAGAGTCCTTGATTCCTTAGGATCCGATGGAAACTTCTTGCTTTTTAGATACTCGATATATTTCTTCTTCCAATCCTAAGTTAGGCTTGTGGAGTTTATTTCAGCATAGCCCTCTTCGATCACTGACCTCGAAAGTTGCACAACATTCCCGAGCTCAGTTCATTATCTTTGATCGATGACCCCAAATTTGTGAGGGCATCAACCTCGCCGTTCTGTTCCTGAGGTACGTGCTATAGCGTTCATTCTTTAAATAGATGTAGAGACACTTATAACTTGTCTAAGTACCTCGACATCCGATCTTCTCGAACCTCAAAAGTTCTGTTGACCTGATTTACCACAAGTTGGGAGTCACACTTGGCCTCGATGACATCGGCTACCATGCTCTTCGCTAGCTCGAGACCTGCAATCATGGCCTTATAGTCGGCCTCATTGTTATTCAATTTTGAAGTTTTGATAGACTGCCTAATCGTATCGCTTGTGGGTGGCTTCAAAACGATGCCTAGTCCGGACCCTTTCACATTTGAAGCACCATTTGTGAAAAGGGTCCACACCCCTCAGGATGTACCTAATTTAGTGATAGTTCCTTTTCGACCTCGGGTACGAGGGCAGGTGTGAAGTCGTCCAAAAGGTCTGCTAAGATTTGAGACTTGATGGTCGTTCGGGGTTGATACTCGATATCATACCCACTAACTTCGATGGCCCATTTGGCCAGTCTGCCCGAGAGTTTAGGCTTGTGTAGAATGTTGCGAAGGGGGTAGGTGGTTACAGCACATATATTATGACATTGAAAATAAGGTTTTAATTTCCTAGAGGCACTTATTAGGGCAAGTGCTAATTTTTCTAAGTGTGGGTACCGGGTTTTGGCCTCACCTAAAGTTCGGCTAACATAGTAAAGAGGAAATTGCGTACCTTTCGCTTCTCGAACTAGGACGCCTCTTATCGCGACCTCCGAGACTGCGAAATATAAGTAGAGTTGCCCGTCCACTTTCAGAGTATGAAGAAATGGTGGGCTCGAAAGATACCGCTTTAACTCTTCCAATGCTTATTGGCACTCCGTAGTCCAGGTAAAGTTGCGCTGCTTATTGAGAAGTGAGAAGAACTTGTGGCTTCGATCCGAAGACCTCGAGATGAACCGGCATAAAGCGGCTATCCGCCCCATTAATCTTTTTCCGGCCTTAACACTGTCCACGACTGCGATGTCTTCGATTGCCTTGATTTTTTCGGGGTTAATCTCGATCCCCCGATTTGACAACATAAAGCCCGAATGCACATTTATCAGGGTTGAGCTTCATGTTGTATCTTCTCAATATGTCGAAGGTTTCCTGCAAATGTGTCAAATGGTCCTCTGTGTGCAGGAACTTAACTAGCATGTCATCAATATAAACCTCCATTCATTTACATATTTGTTCTTCGAACATTCAGTTTACTAGGCGTTGATCATTTTTTAGCCCAAACGGAATCACATTATAGCAGTAAGTATCGTACTTAGTGATAAATGAAGTCTTTTCCTGGTCCTCTAGGTTCACTTGTATTTGGTTGTACCCGGAATAGGCATCGAGAAAGCTGAGGGTCTCGTGGTTGGCCGTGGCATCAATCATACGATCGATATTCGACAAAGGAAAAGAATTTTTAGGTCATGCTTTGTTTAAGTCTTTATAGTCTATGCACATTCTGAGTTTATTCCCTTTATTAGGGACTACAACTACGTTAGCTAGCCATTCGAGATACTTTACTTCTTGAATGGACCCTATTTTGAGATGTTTGGTTACCTCATCCTTGATGAATGCATGATTAACCTCGGACTGTGGCCCTCTCTTTTGCTTTAACGGTCTAAAATTTGGGTCCATGCTCAATCGATGAGTGGTAATCTCCGGCGGGATCCTTGTCATGTCAAGGTTGGACCAAGCAAAACAATCCATATTATTAATAAGGAAATTAATGAGTTTTTCTCTGAGCTCAGGAGTTAACCCCGTGCCCAAGTACACATTTCGATCAGGCAGGTGCTCGATTAGTATGACTTGTTCCAGCTCTTTAACCATTGGCTTTGTGGCATCAGAATCATCGGGGATTAAGAAGGTCCGAGGTATCATATAATCATCATCCTTGATGGTTTCCTGTTGTTCCGATCTAGTCGAAATGGCAAACTGTGGTTGCTATTGACTTTCTACTTTTCCTTCGATCATGTTCCCTTTGTCGACGTTAGAGTCGATACTGGTATCACCTCATCAATTGCAAACATCTCTTTGGCTGCTAGTTGTTCGCCGTACACTATTTTGATTCCTTTCGACGTTGGGAACTTCAATACTTGATGAAGCATTAAAGGTACTGATCTCATATTATGGATCTAAGGTCTCCCGAGCAGAGCGTTATATCTCATATAGATAGTTTCGGCCACATTTACTGGCAACATGATTTCCCTTTTGATGGGTTCACTTTCCATGTTGAAACTGTTGAGCACTTGAGCTGCAAGCACGATTCGATCCTGAAGGCCGAGTTTCTCTACGACCCTCAATCGAATAATGTTTGCCGAGCTACCTGGATCAACCAACACACGTTTAACTTGAATTTTGTTCATAAGGATAGATATTACCAATGCATCATTGTGAGGCTACTCCATTCCTTCTTCATCCTCATCGTTGAAAGATAAGGTATACTCTAGTAAGTAATCCCAAGAACGTTTCTCCCTTGTGATTTTCACTTTGGTGCATTTGAATATTGGGCCTTGAGGAACTTCGACCCCACTAACGATCATATGAATCACATGTTGCAGTTCATCCTATTCATTTTTCCTGTTTGCGTCCCTGTCTTTGAAGTGGTTTTAACTCGGTCACTTAAGAACTCTCGAAGTTGAACCTCGTTGAATAAACGAGCTACCTTCTCCCTTAACAGTCTACAGTCTTCAGTTCTGTGACCATGAGTTCCATGGTACTTGCATATTTGATTTGGATTCGTTTGAGCTGGATTAGTCTGTAGGGGTATGGGCCACCTAGTATCCTTGATTCGTCCAATGGCTGACAAAATACCTGAAGCATCGACGGTGAATTTGTACTCCGATAACTGTGGCACTTCTTTAGGCTCGACATGTTTATCGAAGCCACTCTTACTCATGAACCCTCGGGAATTTTGACCTCGGTCATTCCTTCGATCATTTCGAATGTGAATACGTCCTGGTCTGTAGTTCACCATCTGCGCTATATGGTTGGTACCGATCTCTATTCGATCAGGGTTCTCTATCAATGTCTCTTTGAACCCTGCCTTCGGATCTATTTGGGTAAACAGAACCGGACGGGGCTCCCAACTGATCGCCCTCGACTCTGATCTTTGACTAGTACCAATTATGCACATCGGCCCAGGTCACCCCTGGATATTCAATAAAATTCTGCTTTAGTTGATGTGATGCTACCAAACTTTGCTCGTTCAAAGCCTAAGTAAAGTCTTGGGCATCCCAATCATCGGTAATCGGGGGTAGGTCCATGCGTTCCATTTGAAATCGAGATACAAGTTCCCTTATTATTTCATTGTCCTTTTGTCTCACTTTGAAGAGGTACAACTTCCTGGTCGCGACCTTTATTGCTCTGGTGTGTGCCTTTACAAACGAATCAGCGAGCATGGCGAAACAATTGATGGAATTCGGCAGCAAATTTTGGTACAAAATCATTGCCCCCTTCGATAAAGTTTCTCCGAATATTTTCAGCAAAATGGATTCAATCTCATCATTTTCTAAGTCATTTCGCTTTATTACGCATGTGTACGAAGTGATGTGTTCATTAGGATCGGTGGTCCTATTGTACTTGGGGATGTCCGACATACAGAACTTCTTAGGAATGGGCTCTGGAGCCGCACTTTGAGAAAAAGGCTTCTGCACGAACTTCTTCGAATCCAGACCCTTTAGGATCGGGGGTGCCCCCGGTATTTGGTCAACTCGTGAGTTGTAAGTTTCTACCTTTTTGTCATTAGCCTCGATTTTCTTTTCACCTGATTCTATCCGTTTAGTGAGCTCCTCGAGCATCTTCATGACGCCAGGGTCAGTCCCTGATCCATTATCATTCAATTTCTCTTGTACAGGTTTAACCCTATGAACAACTTCATGTGATATATCGAGTTCGATTCTGCTAGGTGCCCAATTCTGGAGTTGCACTATTGCAGCCTGTTGAGTTTGTAACATTTCAAATATCATTCGAAGGATAATCCCGCCTTCTTCACCGCTCTATGCATTCTGATCGGCTGCCCGGGCATCTCTACGGATTCTATTTTCAAGGTCGGCACCTAAATTTTCATCACAACACGAGAATTGACATCGATTGGATTTACAACCTGTGGTCCATTTACGGCATGTGGTCCATCGGGATTGATTGGAGGTACGCCATTTCTTGAGGCGATTATGTGCTCGTTCTCGCCATGAAGACCAAGGCTAGTGTTTGTGTGAGTGGGCACTGCATGAGAGTTTGAGAAGTTGATTCCTGAAATCAAAGATACTTACAAGAACAATTGTAAAAGCAGTGTGTGTTGTGAGGATTAATACTAGGCAATCACTATTATCCTTAGCCCCACGATGGGTGCCAAACTGTTTACCCTAAAAACTGGATAACAATTAAAATTGTAATGTAGTTGTAAGTATACATAATTTCATCAAATATCAACTGATTAACTTAAAGATAAATGATGGGAATTGAAAAGAATGTAAAACAAGCCAATGGCTGGACGGTGCCCTCGAGCTGATGAACCTTTGTGCTTAGTAAAGTAAGAACAATTAAAGAGCAGTAAGTTGATAATCCAGAGAAAAAAAAGAAATATTATATTGCTTTGATCTGTATCAATGAAAAGAGTCTACGAATGATGGGGACTTCCCTTTATATACTAGAGGAATCCTAGTTATGATACAATTTTAATTACAGAAGTAAATCACATTATTGGTATAAATAACCGCCCTCGATTTGATATGTTCCAAGATTTCCGTCATGATCTTCAACCGGTTACAAATATCCCGCCTTTCCGTTATTGCACTTTACTCGAAGTCGGTCATACTTAACCTCGATTGCTGCTGGCCTCGATCTTAACGGACACTTCGATCTTTAGGATCGATGTCTCATCTTCGAGCTCGGGTCTGATTCATTACGAGGCTACCCCCGATGCAACTCCCTTATCTCGATCAGATAGCAAAATTGGTATACATTTATGTAAAGTGTCTTCTCGAGAATGTTGAGGCTTCTAGTATACAAATTTTAAGGTCTATAAGAATTAGGTTAATATTGATATAGAATATAGATGAACTTAGGTATCATTGGCCAATCACTAAGAAAAATCCAAACAACTTAAGACATCCATTTATTTTCAATTCAATAGTTAATTATTTCATCATCTTCGATCATAACTATGACCTGTCGAACCTACTTGACTTACTTAGAATTTGTTTTGTTAAATATGGCAGGCTTATTAGGGTGCTGTGTATTCTTATCAACAAGTCACATTTATCTTATATAGAATAATATTGTATTACAAGTTTGTATTGGGGAAAATCAAGTTAACATTTAGAATTAATTATGTGCTGACATGTCAAGACACATGGATCAATGGAAGAATGACAGCTGGCAAAGAGTATTCAAAGAGCCGCAAAACTTAACAGGCATGGGCAAAGATTCAAGAAAACAAGAAGGGACGGTTACTCGAATCTCTTGATGATTTGAAGAGACATCGGAGGAATGAACCTAGTTAGTAAAAAGTACCAATACGTATTATCTATAATTAATGAGCATCAATGATGGGGAACATTATAGAATCTTCATGAAACAGTTACGATTGCCAATTATAACGCTACATTAATTCCATTAATTACTCATAATAGCTCTATTATGAGAGGAAAGAAACGCAGTACTTAGAAATAGTTGTAAAAGGAGAGAAATAACATTTGTATGGGGACACGGATTATTATTGGAATACACTGATTTACTTTACTTTATTTTGCTTACCCAGCTACATTTCAATTCAATTCTTCTTTTTCATTACATTATTGTTTCCTTATTTGATTATTAGTAACCCGAGTTCTTCTAAAATTAAGTTTTGACCAAAATTCCTATTTTCTAGTTAAATAAATTGATTCTGTCACCAGGAATCTGATAATATTTTACTTTCTAAATTGACTCTTTTGTCAAAACAATCATGTCGAATGTCAACGACAACAACCAACAAGATTTACAACACCAAGAAAATCAGCAACATCAGGAGAATCAAGAAGATGAAGGAACTCCAGTTCCATCGCAACGAAACTCTCCTTGACAATCCCGAGAGGGGACTCCTGACGGATCTGAATCAAATACAAATGATCAATTCGAAAATAATCAAGCTATTGATGAAGCTTTGAAAAAATTAATCGCACAACAGGTCAGTAACGCTCTTTAGGCTTTTGCTAACCATCTGCCAGGTGTTGCACCACCAACACCGACTTTAAACAACAACACCATGGAAAATCCTCGCTCAGGACTCGTTAACCCGGGCAGTGGAGGAACTCCTAGCGAATCTCGTAATGGAGGGTCAGGTAACCCAATCAATTCTGATTTACAAAATTCAGTACTAACTTTACAGAAACAGCTTAAGGAGTAGAGCGATCGCATAAAGTATATACCTGGAGTGTCGTCTGTAATCAAGGGAATATATATGGACAAATACTCTCAACAACCTTGGAATCCAAGTGCCTCTCCTTTACCAATTCCAAAGAAATTCAAGATGCCCGATATTCCAAAATATGATAGAACAACTGATCCACGGGATCATGTAACCACATTTACAACCGGTGTAAAGGGCAATGACTTGACCAAGCAAGAAATTGAATCAGTATTCGGCAAAATATTTGGAGAAATGCTCACGAAGGGAGCATTAACATGGTACTCTTTTTTACCTGAAAAATCTATAGATTCTTTTGCTGAGTTTGCAGATTCATTTATCAAAGCACACTCGGAAGCTCAAAAAGTTGAAAAAATTATGGAGGACATTTTCAAAATAAAACAAGGAGATACGGAGTTGTTCAGGGAATTTGTAGACAGATTCCAGCGTGAGAATATGATGTTGCCACATGTACCTGATAACTGGGCGGCTATGGCCTTTGCCAGTAATCTAAATGAAAAAAGCTCGAAAGCTACGAGGAGACTCAAGGAAAGTTTACGAGAATTTCCAGCAACAACTTGGAATGATATTTATTATAGATACAGCATGAAGCTGCGGATAGAGGAAGATACTACCATTCAGTCTTGAAAAGATGAAAGGGTGACTTCGAGATGAGCTGAAACTGAAAAAGGTACGGTAAAAACAGGTATGAGCCTTACATGGGACCAGCAGGAAGGGACTCGCGTTCAAAATAGGAAAACCCAAGGTATGATCCTAGATCAAGAGATGGAGAATCAGGTTCATCATCAAGGTTTGAAAAAGAACGAAACGCACGAGATACGCGAGATGATGACAGAAGCTCGAAAGCAAAGATCGGCGGTTACAGTTTTAGTGTTAGCACATCCGAGTTGGTGTCTGTTTTAAGGAGCATGGGGGACAAGGTACGATGGCCAAAGGAAATGATATCAAACCCAAATAGGTGAAATCTTGATTTTTGGTGCGCGTTTCACAACAATCATGGTCACAAAATGGCAGATTGTAGATTGTTACAAGGTGAAGTAGAACATTTATTAAAACAAGGGTATTTAACTGAATTGTTTAGTGAAAGGGGAAAGCAAGCATATATGAAGAATAGGCAGGAGCTGCCAAAACCTCCTTCACCAAAAAAGGCGGTTAATGTCATAAGTGGAGGAGAAGAGATCAATGGCGTGACATACACGACAACAAAAAAAGTGTCAAAAATTACAATTACCCAGGAGAAGTGAGTTCGACAGGTTTTGGAAGAAGATAGTATTACATTTGATGATGTAGATGCAGATGGCGTGCTAACCCCGCATAATGATGCACTGGTAATATCTTTACTTGTATATGAAACTAATGTAAAATGAGTTTTGATTGATCCAGGTAGTTCCCTGAATATCATTCTGTTAAGAGTGGTAAACGAGATGCAAGCCAATGATAAGCTGATACCCAAGGCACACACCTTGTCTGGTTTTGATAACTCGAGCGTCGTAACAAAAGCGGAGATAATACTCGCTACTTTCGTAGAAGGAGTTCTCAAAGACACCAAATTTCAAGTAGTAGAAATGGATATGGCTTATAATATGATTCTCGGCAGACCATGAATTCACGAAATGGACGTTGTTCCATCTACTTTACATCAAGTCATCAAGTTTCCATCACAATGGGGAATACGACAAATCCGTGGTGATCAACAAGCTTCTCGAAGCATAAACTCTGTGGCAGATTTAAGCGCAAAAAGTGACAAAAAATAGCAATCACAAAATTCAGTTGAGGATGCAGCAACACGAGCCTCAACTGAAGACGGTCAAATAGATGTAGATTCGAGGCCCGATATTATTCAAGAACCAGAAGAAAATGAAAACATCAAAACAACGATCGAGGAACTGGAAACTGTGGTACTATTTGTACATTGGCCAGACAGAAAAGTCTACATTGGAACCAACCTCAGCCCAGAAATGAAATATAAGTTGATTGTTTTTTAAAGGCTAACACAGATTGTTTTGCTTGGTCCCATTCAGATATGACAGGTATACCATCGGAGGTAATGACCGACAAATTAAATGAAGATCCATCATACCCACCTGTCAAACAAAAAGAAAAGGAAGCAAGGCTCCTTTAAGAATCAGGTGATTCAAGATGAGGTGCAAAAACTTTTAAAACTGGGTCCATCCGTGAGGTAAAGTATCCAGATTAGTTGGCTAATACTGTAGTAGTGCCCAAAAAAAATGGTAAGTATCGAGTTTGCGTAGATTATACTGATCTAAATAAAGCTTGTCCTAATGATTCTTTTCAATTAACGCACATAGCTCAACTAATTGATGCTACTGTAGGGCATGAATTATTAAGTTTTTTTAGATGTCTATTCAGGATATAATCAGATTAAAATGGACCCACTAGGTGAGGAGAAAATATCCTTTATCACAGATAAGGAGGACTTACTGTTACAAAATTATGTCGTCCGGTTTAAAGAATGCTGGAGCAACATACCAAAGGTTAGTAATCAAAATATTTCAAGAACACCTAGGAAAAACCATGGAAGTGTATATAGATGATATTGGTCAAGTCACAACAAGTAGAGGATCATATTCAACACTTGACTGATACATTTCAGATTCTTCGCAAATTTAACATGAAGTTAAATCCTGAGAAATGTGCATTTGGCGTGTCATTAGGTAAGTTCTTGGGTTTTCTTGTTTCTAACCGTGACATTGAAGTAAATCCTTCACAGATTAAAGCTATTGAAGAAATTTCGGATATACTTACGAGCAAAAAAGAAGTACAAAGGTTGACAGGAAGAATAGCAGCTTTGGGAAGGTTTATTTCCAAGTCATCAGAAAAGTGCTTCAAATTCTTTTCAGCTTTAAAAAAGCAAAATCAATTTGAATGGTCTGAAGAATCTCAACAGGCGCTTAAAAATTTAAAGGCGTACCTGTGAAATCCACCATTGCTAGCCAAACAAAAAGATGGGGAGAAATTACTTATCTACCTTGCAATTTCAGAAGTAGCGGTAAGTGTCGTATTAGTTCGAGAAGACCAAGGTAAACAATCTCCGATTTACTATGTTAGCAAATCTTTGCTAGATGCTGAGACTCGATATCCTTATTTAGAGAAACTTGCATTATCTTTAATTTTGGCATCTAGAAAATTAAGACCTTATTTCCAATGTCATCCTATCTCTGTGGTAACCGCCTACCCCTTACGTAATGTATTGTGTAAATAAGAGTTATTGGGTAGATTAGCCAAGTGGGCTATAGAACTAAGCGAATATGACATTACATATCAACCTAGAACTGCAATAAAGTCACAAGTTTTAGTAGATTTCGTGGAAGATTTTAGCCAAGGAATATAATTGGAAGCAGAAAAAGAACTACAGGTATTTAACAGGTCTAATCCAGGTACTTGGACCTTATTTACTGACGGTTCATCAAATATAAAAGGAGCAGGTCTAGGCATTGTCCTGGTACCACCTGCGGGTGAAACCATACGACAAGCCATAAAAGGTCATCCAATCACTAATAATGAGGCAGAATATGAAGCTGTGATTGCAGGTTTAGAATTGGCACGAGAGCTCGGAATAGAGCAGGTCATAATCAAAAGTGATTCGCAGCTTGTAGTTAACCAAATGCAGGGGACTTATACGGCTAGAGAGTCAAGGATGCAACATTACCTGGAAAAGGCACGGGATTTAGTTAAACAATTCCAAACTTGGAAAATCACCAGATACCAAGGGAAGAAAATGCTGAGGCATACGCTCTAGCTAATCTTGCATCCGTTGCAGAAGTAACAAATGAAGAAAACACTTTCGTGATACATTTGTTTCATTCAGTGCTTGATCAAGACAAAAATGAGGTAAATTAACAATAATCTGACTTGGGATTAGAGAAACGAGATTGTTAATTTTTTGCAGTATGGAATACTACCTGAAGATAAGAAAAAGGCTAAAGCACTTCGCCAAAAAGATGCTTGTTACTGTTTAAATCAAGGCAATTTATATCGAAGAATGTTCGGTGGCCCTCCAGCAAGATGTCTCAAGCCTTCTCAAACGGAATATGTGATGAAATAAATACACAAGGGACATTGTAAAAATCACGCTGGTGGAAGATCTTTAGTAAAAACCATAATTAGAGCTGGCTATTACTGGCCAAAAATGGAAGAAGAGGCGGAAGGTTTTGTGGCAAAATGTGACAAGTGCCAAAGATATGGCAACAACATGCATCGACCAACTGAATTATTACATCCAGTTATGGCACCATGGTCTTTTATGAAGTAGGGGATGGATATCGTAGGTCCACTACCACAAGCCAAAAGCAATGTAAGATTTTTGTTTGTACTTACTGACTATCTTACTAAGTGGGTAATAGCAGGAGCCTTCAAATAGGTACGAGAAAAAGAGTCCGGAGACTTCGTCTGGCGAAAAATCACATGCCAATTTGGGGTGCCAAAAGAGATCGTATGTGATAACGGCCCGCAATTCATAGGTGCACAAATCACAGAATTCTTCCAAAGTAGGCGAATTAAAAGGATTACCTTGACACCTTACCATCCAGTGGGTAATGGACAAGCTGAATCAACAAATAAAGTCATTATCAACAACTTGAACAAAAGACTGGAAGAATCAACGGGAAATTGGCTAGAGGTACTACCTGGAGTCTTGTGGGCTTACCGAAAAATAGCAAATACAAGTACGGGAGAAATACCATTTTCACTTGTATACGGAGCTGAAGCCTTAATTCCAGTCGAAATAGGGGAGCCAAGTATGAGATATACTCAAGCTACCGAAGAGTCGAACGAAGAAGAGATGCGGGTAAAACTGGATTTACTTGAAGAAAGGAGGGAAACTGCATTAATAAGAATGGCAGCACAAAAACAAGTTATTGAGCGGTATTACATTCGGAAAGCTCGTCTCAGATACTTCAAGAATGGGGACTACGTACTCAAGAAATTTTTCCAATCCACGAGGGCAGCCAATGCAGGAAAGTTAAGTCCAAATTAGGAATGGCCTTACAAGATTCATGGTATCACAGGAAAAGGTGAATATGAGCTTGAAACATTGGATGGCAAGATTCTACCTTTAAATTGGAATGCTGTTCATTTGAAGAAATACTACTTCTAAGGGAAGGAAATACCAACGGTCAAGTATCCCCACTCACAATTTTTATTTTTGAATTGTTAAAATTTTACTAATGATTTTAGATGATAGGCAAAAAGCTAGCCCACACTAAATGATGAATTACGACCTGAAAGAAATGAGGAAAGAACATAATTCTCGGTCTAGGGTTACAACTATTCTGATGGAAATATAATGGGTTAAGCAGCCTTCATCTAAAATTGTACCTCCGAGTCCCCGTATGTTTTTCCTTTTCAGGAAAAAGACTGCATGGAAGGAATAATCAAGTGCTTGAGATTTCATACTTCAAAGCTCAAACACTTGGGGGGCTATATAATATGCATATGATATATGTATAAGGAAGGCAAAGAAGGCAGAAACAATTAAATTTCAAGTCAAGCCTAAAGTCTACTAAAAATATCAAGTTTAGAGCAAAGTCACGAGCCAAAAAATGCAAGCCTGATCCAAAAACCTATGATGAATACACTCGTGGATACAAATTTAAAACTCCTACGAATGTTTAGGTTAAAGGCAGTATTTAGCCATGGGTCATAAAGAAACCCTTGAATATATTTGGTTTTTAAATCTGTTGTAAAGAATACAGTTACGGAAGAGTTATAGAATATATTTAAATACATGTAAGATGTTATTTAAGCTTGACAAAGTTCGAATGAAAACTTTATCAAAGTTATTCCAAGAAACATGTGTGTTCTTATTTCTCCTTTCGTATGTTTACACCATTATGAAGTTGAGACGTCTTCTTCATTAAGTGTCGTATATAAAAGGGCCATCTTTTATTATTCATGTTTGATTCAAAAATCCATGAAATTAACTAAGCATTTCTAAAAATGCAAAAAGTTAAAAGGGTAAAACAGAAACCCACAAATTGAAATTAAATAGAAGCAAGACCTTGAACTTATAAAAAAAAAAGGCGAGGGCAAATCATTGAAAGAGTATAAACAAAAACTTTATAATATTCAGTTAAAACTAAGTATAAACTTAGTCCTAACTTAATTGTCATTACAAAATTCCCGAAAAGGCCTAGGGATATGTTGTTACCAAAAACATTACCCCTAAATGGGACCAGGGGTAAAACCACCAAACATTCCACCAACAAAAAAAAGAGTCAACATTCACAAATAAACTTTCACTGTGGAGCAGGTTCTGAAGAAGAATTCAAGACGGCATCAACAGTAACAGAAGGCTCAATTTGGTCAAAAGGAGTTGGGACATCCACTACACCAGGATTAGTTTCAACATTCTCGGGAGTATCAGCCATAGGTTAAGAGAAACTTTGGCGTTGCTGAGTTTTTTAAATGGTCTCTTTAATCTTTGCTAACTCAGCATCCAAGTTAAAACCTTGTTGGCTAACCTCTATAAGGGTATCATGGCGTATGTTCAAAATGACCCAACTTACTTCAACAACAGCCTTGTCTTCAAAAGCCTCGGAGTCTCTTTCCCAATGATCAATTTCACTCTTGAGCTCCTCCCTCTCAGCCAAAGCAGCATTGTAAGAAAATTGTAAAGGAGCAAGTGAACTCTCCAAAAACTTGACCTTATTAGAAGACACTTGGAGATCTTTTAGGTCTGGGTGAGTGTTTGAACAAGCTCACCAGCATAAACCTCTTTCTCATTCAACAAGGCCTTCAGACCTCTGATCTCTTCAGTGGCTTTGGAGAGTTGCTCAGCAAAAGATGACTCGAGGAGGTTTTTATCCTTGCCCGCCTGGTTGGAGGGAGCTTTCTCAACTACTAGCTCAGATGCCATGACTTTTAGCTGTTGCTCTAAGGTACATTTGTTTTCTTCTAAAACTTCCATCTCAAGCTGAAGACTTTCATACTGCTCTTTCCAATTATCTGCCTCAATCTGGTAATCATGCATCAATTGCTCTGCATGGGACACCTTTTTCATCATCTCCGTACCGATGAGATTGATCTATAAAAATAAAAGGATAAGAATCTTAGCAAAAAGAAAATGGAATAGAACATGAAAAGAAGTCAATACCTTCAATGATGATTGCACGATGTCATTCATCCAAGTCAAAGAACTATGACTTTCTAGCTTGGACTTTTCAACCGGACCAATCAAGGGTTTCAACCATACGTTAGCTTGGCCTGACTTCTTTAGAAGATTACCATCGGCAGGAACCTCAATGGTATTTTGCTTCATCACTCTACTTCCACTTGAAGAACCAACTTCAGTTCGAGAAATATTAGTAGCGGGGACTGTAGAGGAAGTCATAATGGCTTGAGGCGGAGCAAAAATAGCAGCAGTAAGAAAAGGAAAAGAGCATTTCAATGGGACAGATACGCGGAAAGAGGCAAGAGGTACTTCATCAGACACCAAATCAAAGCCTTCACAATCAAACCCACATGAGAAAAGTTGTTCTTCAGAGTCACGAACTGCCATAGGAGTCTCTTCATCAGAACTCACTAAAGTGTCTTCAACATGCTCGGTCACGGGAACAAAATGGGGAGGAGTAACTTCGTCATCCGAAATGACGCGTCTTCTAGACCGTGGCCTTTTAACCAAAGAACTTCCATCTCGTTCCTCCTACTCTTTAGAATCCTGGGGTTTGTCAGATTTCCATTTAGATGAAGAACTCAAGATTATCTCCTGAGCTCTTGCCAAAGAAAGTCTAGAAGCTGCGATCGACTCAGCACTAACACCACGAATAGAAAATCCTGATAAAAATAAGGGTTAAATACATTCTAAAGAAAGAATGAATAAAAATAGAAGGAAAAGAATAAAAATTTTACCATGAGTTTTAACCTTCCATCCAAACCTGTTTGAGAGGTACTTCCAAGATCTAACTTCCATTGGTGCGATGGTCAACAATTTCTCTACCCAACCACGGAAATTGGGAATCTCTTCGACAGTTCTCATGGTTGCTGAAAAAAGAAAAGCGAAACAGTCACGAGAAATGCAGACATTACTTTAAAAAAAGAGAAGAGAGAAAGTTGTAAAGAAAACTAACGTGCAAAATTTCACTTTTCAGGGAATGGCATATTTTCTTCACCTACTAACCCTGACGTAGGAGCAACAAAAAATCGGGCATACCAGCCACGATCCTTATCATCCTCAAGGTTGACTAATACTCTCTTACTCCTCGCCACCAAAGTAAAAATCCCATGACGGAATAACATAGGGGAGTAGAGGTGGACTAGATTAAAGAACGTGAAAGGCAATTGAGCTAAATTAGCCAAATACCTTAAATATGCAACTGCCTTCCATACAATAAGGCCAATTTGTCCTAAACATACATTGAAGAAGCGGCATAATTCAATGATAACTGGATCAATGGGGGCTCTAAATCTCAATGTAAAAGGGTATGTATACATGAAAGAAAAGCCAGCCTTGAAAGAAGTAAACCTTTGATTTGCATTAGGGATCAGAATTGGGAAATCAAACCTCCAATGACAATCCCAACATGCAACAGAGATCAAACCTTCAATAATCTGTGATAGATAAACATCGACACGATCATGAGAAGACATAGAAGAAACCTAGTTTGTAATTGATTCTCTGTCAGTATAAAAAGAAAGTTCAGAAGGGACAATTTCATCTACTGTAGGTTCACGTATTGGCTCATTGGAATCCCTACTTCTGGTAGAAGACCTGTGTGTAAGAGAAGCCCTAGTTCTAAAAGATGAAGGAGGAGTAGAACTAGGTAGAGAAGAAGAAGAACCTCGAATGGAAACTGACCCTAAGCTACGTAGCCTACCCCCTCTCCTGCTCCTAGTAGGAGCAAGGGGAAGTTCATCTACGATAAGAACTTTTTGAGGATCAGGGTTTGAAGAAGACATAACTATACAAAGAAGAAAAGGAGATTGAATAAGTTAAAGATGGAAAACTTTTCTATGAAAGAAGAGACAATGGATATATTTATACTTAGAAGCAACTGTCAAACAAAAAGTAATGATGAGAACGTCATAATGAAAACTGCCACTTTGTGATTGATGAAGCCGTAAAAAAGCCTTAAAAGACGCTGAAGGACTGCAGAACCAATCAAAAATCACCACGTGTCACATGCATTAAATTGAAGTGATATGTGAAGTGTTAGTTTTGGAAAAGGTGTAATGATACGTGAGAATGGCGGCAAAAATTCCCACTTTAATGAGATCCACTTCCCAAATATTCAATTGCTGAATAAATAGCAAGTGAGGGAACTATTTGTATTGGGGAAAATCAATTTAATAGTTGGAATTAATTATGTGCTAACATGTCAAGATACGTGGATCAATGGAAGAATGACAACTGGCAAAGAGTATTCAAAGAGTCGCGAGCCTTAACAAGCATGGGCAAAGATTCAAGAAAACAAGAAGGGACGGTTACTAGAATCTCTTGATGATTTGAAGAGACATCGGAGGAATGAACCTAGTTAGAAAAAGTACCAATACGTATTATATGTAATTAATTAGCATCAATGATGAGGAAAGTTATAGAATCTTCATGAAACAGTTATGATTGTCAATTATAACGCTACATTAATGCCATTAATTACTCATAATAGCTCTATTATGAGAGGAAAGAAATGTAGTACATAGAAATAGCTATAAAAGGAGAGAAATAACATTTGTATGAGGACACAGACTATTATTGGAATACATTGATTTACTTTGCTTTATTTTGCTTACTCAGCTACATTTCAATTCAATTATTCTTTTTCATTACATTATTGTTTCCTTATTTGATTATCAGTAACCCGAGTTCTTCTAAAATTAAGCTTTGACCAAAATTCTTATTTTCTGGTTAAACAAAGTTGTAATTAACAATATTATCAGGACTCCTCATAAAATGATTAAAATTAAATTAAAGAATATCGATGTAAGTAAAATAATTATGGAAAACCTCAAGTAATCGAACTGGCATGTACCCAATTCAAAACCCAGCCCGAGTAATACGGGACGGGGTTCTGTTTGGAACTTTATGCGCTATCTCAGTCCCCAGCCACCAACTAATAGCCAAGGATATCAAACATTTCACAATATGCCAAACTAGATAACATTATCAAATTTATTTGCACAAATGTATCAAATTTATTTTCACAAATGTAGTTGTATACGGTTAAATTCAGCTTTCCCTTTTTGTGTGATCGATCGATACTAAAGTGAAATAAGCCAAGAGTCGGCCTCGATTTATATCGAACTATGATGCAAAGTTAAGTGTCCAAGTTCATGGCCCCGAGATCGATTAGGATCGAGATCGACCAAGATTCAGATCGGCCAAGATCGAGACCGAACGAGATAGAGATCGAGGGAAGCTTACCGAGTTGAATAATGGAAAGGCAAAATATCCTCAATCAGACGAGGATGACAGCGCGAATCTCGACACGTATCAAGAAGAGGCCGATTAATAAGCCAATTAGGGGATTTCTTACCTCATATAGAATTGTACTTAGAGTAGGACTACTCCTCTACTATATAAAGGAGAGTCTGATTATTTGTAAAGACATTTTATTCATGCAATACAAAGCAATATGTTGTCATTTTCTAGCTTTCAGTATCCTGTTATTCTGTTCATAAGTAAGTTGAAACATATTTGGTTCAAGGGTGACCGAACTTGAGGGCCAAGGCTGTTCAATTCGTTCGGTTTGTCTTTATTATTTAATTATATATTTCAGTACTAATCTATTCTTCTTAATTTGTGCCAAGTTATATCATGTATCCTTAAAACCGCGTATAAATTCAATTGTTATCCAATTTTAGGGTAAACAGCTTGGCGCCTTCCATGTGACTAAGGATAATAGTGATTACCTGGCATCACCTCAACATGTTGACAATGATCTTGGCCACCACGGCAAAAATGAGAAAATCGCACCAGGAAACGTTGTACCCCTTGTTGGCCTCGATGGAATTCCCACTGTAGATCCAATCAATGTCAGTTCGCATATAGCCATCAATGGAAATCTGGTCTCGATCCAGAAAGCAGCATTCTTGAGGGTGCCCGATCAACTACTCCAAGCGCACATGGCGGTGAAGATGGCGGGATCAGTCTGCGAGTGATCTTCAAAATGTTGCAGGCTCAACAGGCAGCAATAGCCCATCTCCAAAATCAGAACTACACAATGAGTTGGGTCGAACTCGATTCATCCTAGGAAATTGTACATAGGGTCAAATCTGTTTCGAGGATATCGAGCGAGAAGGAATCGGAGACCAATCCTTCTATCATAAAGATGCTCGAAAAGAGCTGACAAAGTGAATCGAGACAGGGGAAAAGAAGATCGAGGAAAACGATAAGAAGGTTGAAACCTATAACTCCAGGGTCGACCAAATCCTTGAAACACCACCAATATTTAAAGGACTAGATTCCAAAAAGTTTGTACAAAAACCTTTCCCCTGAGTGCGGCTCCGAAACTAATCCCCAAGAAGTTCTGTATGCCCGATATTCCTAAGTTTAACGGGGTGATCAATCCAAACGAACACGTCACCTCCTACACGTGTGCTATCAAAGGAAATGACTTGGAAGATGACGAGATCGAATCTGTCTTGCTGAAGAAATTCGGGGAGACTCTATCAAAGGGTACTACGATATGGTATCATAATTTACTGGCTAATTTTATTGATTCGTTTACTATGCTTGCTGATTCTTTTGTAAAGGCACACGATAGGGCTATTAAGGTCGCAACCAGGAAGTCATACCTGTTCTAGGTAAGACAGAAGGATAACAAGATGCTCAGGGAATTCGTGTCTTGATTCCAAATGGAATGAATGGATTTGCCACCGGTCACCGATGATTGGGCTGTTCAAGCTTTCACTCAAGGTCTCAATGTTCGAAGTTCAGTAGCTTCACAACAGTTGAAGCAGAATTTGGTCGAATACCCAGCTGTCACTTGGGTCGATGTACACAATCTGTATCAGTCGAAGATTAGGGTCGAGGATGATCAATTTTAGGGCTCCTTCTGGGTCTATTTATCCTATCAGGCCCGAAGATAGAATCAAGAGGGATATAAACTGAGAACCAAGGTCAAATAAAGATCGATATCAATCGTATAATGTAGACCGTAGAGGAAACAAATTTGGGCGAAATTCTGCATGGAATGAGAGGAGAATTGATTGAGGTCAAAGATCATGAGGACTCATGAGTAAAAATGACTTCGGTTGATCTATCGGTCCTAAAGAAGTACCATGATTATTAGAGTAAAACTTTAATGTGAATGCAGCTGCCATTGTATCGGCCATTGGACGCATCAAAGATACTAAATGGCCTCGACCTTTGCAAACTGATCCGGCACAAAGGGATCCCAATAAAATATGCAAATATCATGGCACACATGGACACAGGATGGAGGATTGTCGATAACTAAGGGAGGAAGTAGCCCGTTTGTTCAACGACGGTCATCTTCGAGAATTTCTGAGTGACTGAGCAAAGAATCACTTCAGAAACAGGGATTCCAACAAACAAAACAGGCAAGACGAACCCCAGCACGTCATCCATATGATCATCGTAGGGGTTGATATTCCTCAAGGTCCGATGATGAAATTCACCAAAGTGTCAATCACAAGAGAAAAACGAACTCGGGAGTACTTACCAAAAGGGACTATATCTTTCAACGACGAGAACGCAGGAGGAATCATGCAACCTCATAATGATGCACTGGTAATTTCTGTACTTATGAATAAAACTAGAGTTAAACGTGTGCTAATTGGTCCAAGTAGCTTGGCCAACATCATTCGGTCGAGGGTCATAGAATAACTCGGCCTTCAAGACCAGATCGTACTACGGCCCGAGTACTAAATGGATTCAACATGGCTTGTGAAAATACTATGGGAGAAATAATGTTGCCGCCAAACATTGCTGGTGCCATCTAGGAAACCAAGTTCTATGTAATCGAGGGCGATATGAGATACAACTCCCTGTTGGGAAGACCATGGATCCACAACATGAGGGTCGTACCTTCGACCCTTCACCAGGTATTAAAATTTCCAACACCAGAGAGGATAAAGACGGTTTCTGGGGAGAAACCCGTGGCTAAAGAGATGTTTTCCGTTGATGAAGTAATTCCGGTATCAAAACTCTCATCGACAAAGGACCTAGGTTTGAAAGCAAAACAAGAAGCCAAATAGTAATCATCGATGCCAGCTTTGATCCAATCGTACAAGCAAGGGATTAATGAAGATGATGACTTCTGGGTTCCTCAATCTTTTATCGCCCCGATGATTTCGATGCTACCAATTCAAAGTTTAAATAACTGGAGCAGGTCGTATTGATCGAACATCTGCCCGATCGAAAGGTATACCTGGGCACGGGGTTAACTCCCGAGCTCAAAAAAACTCATTCAATTTCTTATAGCTAATATGGATTGTTTTGCTTGGTCCCATCTCTATATGACATGGATCCCACCATAGATTACTACTCATAAACTGATCTTGGACCCAAATTTCCGCCTGGTAAATAAAAAAGGAGACCTCAGTCCGAGATCAAACATGCCTTCATTAAGGACGAGGTAACTAAGCTCCTTAGAATAGGATCTATCCAGGAGGTCAAATACCCGGAATGGTTAGCAAACGTAGTCGATCAATGTGTGTAGATAAACATAGAATGTGTGTAGATTATAAAGACCTAAATAAAGTATGCCCCAAACTTAAAATATACTCGATCAATGTGACTTGCTCCAACTCTTCAACTGTCGATTTGGTAGTGTCAGTATAACCAGCAGCTATGAATGATCTCGGAACTCCATAATCTCCCTCCTCATCAACTCCTCATTCCTTCAATCCGTCCGGGACCAGGGTCGGTGGTTGCTATATAACTTCGTCCTTTCTGGTCAGCTTTGTGCTCCTTGATGTTAAAATGGCGGGTACCGGGAGTACTTCATCGATTGCGAACATCTCCTTTGCATCTAGTTTTTCTCCATACACCATCTTGATTTCTCTTGGTGTAGGGAACTTCAATGCCTAGTGCAAGGTCGAAGGTACCGCCCTCATGTTATGAACCCATGATCTTCCAAATATTGCATTATATCTCATATCCCCTTCAATAACATAGAACTTTATTTCCTGGATGGTCTGGGTGGTGTTCACTAGTAGGGTTATCACTCCTTTAGTGTCTCGCATGCCATGTTAAATCCGTTCAACATCCGGATTGTAGGCACTATTTGGTATTGTAACCCTAACTGCTCTATGACCTTTGATCTAATAATGTTGCCAAGCAACCTAGATTAATTAACACACGTTTAATTCGAGATTTATTGATAAGTACGGATATTACTAGTACATTTTTATGAGGTTTCACAATGCCCTCGACATACTCATCGTTGAACGAAATGGTTCCCTCCAGGATATAATCTCGGGTTCATTTTTCTCTCGTGATAGATACTTTGGTGTGTTTTATCATCGTCCCTTGAGGGACATCGACCCCTCCAATGATCATGTTGATGATGTGTGAGGTTCCTCTTGTCCAATCTATTTGCTGGCATCATAATTTCTGAAGTGGTTCTTGGCTCGATCATTCAGGAGTTCTTATAGGTGCCCGTTATTAAACAACCGAGCAACTTCTTCTCTCAATTGCCAGCAATCCTCGGTCATATGGTCATGAGTGTCATTATACTTACATATCAATTTAGGATCTATCTGGGTAGGGCCAGACTGCAATGGTCAAGGCCCTTTGGTATCTTTAATGCGCCCGATGGCTGATACGATATTGACATCGCCGATGTTAAAGTTATATTCTGACAATTTTGGCGCCTCCCTGGCCCCCAGTGGCCTGTTGAAACCATTTTTTCTCATCAGTCCTCGGCTACTAGGCCTTCGATCGCTTCTCATATCATTCATTGTAGGTTGATGCCCGGATTTGTTTCTCCGATGTATGGTTGATACCGGTCTCGAATTGATTTTAGTTCATGATCGATGACTCTCTTAGACCTGTCATCATCCCTAACGGTATAAACGGATCCAGAAGGTGCTTCGAGTTATTCATCCTCGACTCTAATTTTTGATTGGTATCTATTATTGATGTCGACCCAAGTTACCGCTAGATACTCCCTAAAATTTTGTTTTAGCTGCTGCAAAGTCAAGGAGCTTTGAGGGTTAAGTCCTTGAGTGAATTCCTGAACGGCCCAATCATCGGCAATCAGAGGTAGGTCCATTCGTTCCATTTGAAACCTCAACACGAATTCCCTAAGCATCTCGTTATCTTTTTGTTTAACTTTGAAAAGGTCCAATTTCTTGGTCTCAACCTGATGGCCCCGGTGTGAGCCTCCACAAAGGCATGTGCAAGCATAGCAAACAAATCAATAGTAATTGGGGGTAAGTTGTGATACCATATCATTGCTCCCTTTAATAGAGTTTCCCCAAACTTATTTAGCAACACCGACTCAATTTTGTCATCTTCCAAGTCGTTCCCCTTGATGGAACATGTATAGGAGGTTACATGCTCGTTTGGATTTGTGATTCCATTATATTTTAGAATGTTGGGCATACGAAACCTCTTCGGTATTGGTTTTGGTGCAGTGCTAGGAGGGAAAGGCTTTTGATAAACTTCTTGGAATCCGGTCATTTTAATATCGGGGGCCCTCCCGGGATTTGATCGACCCTAGAGTTATATGTCTCCACCTTTTTGTCGTTGGCCTCAATTTTCTTCTCACCCGATTCCACCTGTTTTGTCAATGCTTCAAGCATTTTCAGTATCTCGGGGTTGGCCCCTGGCTTTGCTTCACCCGACCTTTCAGCAGCTTGCTCGTTTCCTCAAGTATTCTCCTAGGACCGTTCGGACTCGACCCTACCCGGAGGGTGGCCTTGATATTGTAGTTGTTCTATCTCCGCCTATTGAGCTTGCAATATTTCGAAGATTAGTCGCAGGCTTATCCCATCACCCTCGCCTTCCGGCATTGCTCAAATTGTTGGTCGAAGGCCTTCATGAATGCCATATTTGGGGTCAGTTGGCAGGTGTGTGTTGATAGCAACCTCTGAATTAGAGTCGATTCGATCAACAGCTGGGATTCCGTTGGGATCAGCGAGGGCCACCTCATTGCTAGGCACCAGGTTGTTATTTTCTCCATGATGGCCAGACTCAACCTTAAAGAACAAGCGTAAAATAGGGTTTGTATGGAAATTCGTATTAAAGCACCACTATTATTTTTAGCCCCACGATGGGCGCCAAACGGTTTACCCTTAAAATGGATAACAATTAAATTTGTACATGGTTTTAAAGATTCGTGGATTGATTCAATACAAATAATCAAGAACGTTAATTAAATGAGTTAAAAGTATTGTGATCAAACCAGTCGTAACGTTATGGCCTGGCTTGAACCTAGATTGGGCAGTAGTTTCTTCTCTCGCTTGAGTCTTGGGTTCGAGGCCAATGAAAATAAAGAACAAAAATAAGGTAAAGACTTTTAAATAGCTAGAAAGCTGAGAGATAACTCGGTATTGCCTTGGAATGCATGTTACAATATGCCTATTGACTAAATAACTTCCCCTTTATATAGTAGGGGAGTTTTACCCCTAGTACAACTCTAAAAAAAGGTAAAAAAAATCCTCCTTGTACGCCAGTTTAGTGATATGCTACTAACATCAAGAGAGATTCGCACCGTGATATCTGATTGAGCGCAGATATCACAGCCCTCTATTAGTCGTGTGCAACCGTTTGTAATGCTTTCCTAGGTCTCGGAGCTCATTCCGGATTCAGGGGGTGTTGTACCATCAGGACCGGCGACGAGTACCCCATTTTCAGCCTCAATTCAAAGAGTTCTCGGATTCGGTCTCTATCTCATACATTCATACTTCTTACTTCGTTTGTCTTACCGTGTGATGACCCAAAAGGTCATCACTTCTTTTAGAAATAAATTCTATATTGTGAGGCCTTAAAACCTCCTTTTTGTCTCACCTCGATTTGTGTGCACAGTCCGGGCTTGTATCCGGAAAGCCACTTTGTGAAAATCTGTGAAAATTGTTAATTGTGCTTTTAAAATGAATTTAGGTTGACTTCGGTCAACATTTTGGATAAACGAACCCGGTCCCATGATTTGACGGTCCCGGAGGGTCCGTAGGAAAATATGGTACTTAGGCGTATGCCCGGAATTGAATTCCGAGGTCCCAAGCCCGAGAAATGAATTTTTGAAGAAAATTGTTTAACTGAAAATTTTAGAGTTTTGTGAAATTTGAATGTAATTGAATTTGATGGTATCGGGCCCGTATTTTGGTTTTGGAGCCCGGTACATGTCTTATATGTGATTTAAGATGAGCTTGTAAAATTTGGTAGAAAGTGGACTTGAAATGACGTGAATCGGACCTTCGGTTGTTAAAATTTGAACTTAAGAGTTCATGAGATTCTTTTTTGATTTTAATGCTAAATTCATAGTTATTGATGTTATTTTGATGATTTGATCGCACGAGCAAGTTCGTATGATACTTTAGGGTTAGTATGCATGTTTGGTTTGGAGCCCTGAGGGCTCGGGTGAGTTGTGGATAGGCCACGGAGTGAAATTTAGGCTTAGGAAATTGCTATTGTGTTGCAGGTCTGCAGGCTTCGCAATTGCAAAGCCTGGCTCGCAAACACGAGCTTGCAAATGAGAAATTTGTATCGCAAATGCGAAGATGTCCTGAGATGCCTTGGTCACAAATGCGACGTATTCATCGCAATTGCGATATCACAAATGCGACAGCAGCTTCGCAAATGCGAAGAGAACAGGAATCCTCAGGGTTCACAAATGTGAACCCCTTATCGCAAATGCGAGGAAAGCAGGTTTCTTAAGGGTTCGCAGTTGCGAACTCTGGTCACAATTACGACATCAGAAACCTGCTAAAATGAATTTCAGACGGGATTTCAACCATCTTTACAACCTTTTCAAAACCTAAACACCTTTGAGCGATTTTTCAAAGACAAGCACTCTTCTAAATCGATTGTAAGTCATTTCTAACTCGTTTTCATCGATCTTTAACATCTTGTTACATGATTTCAACATAAAATCAAGGGGTTTCATGGGGAAAATTGGGTGTTTTGGGTAGAACTTAGGTTTTTAAATTTTGGGGATTTGGACCTCGATTTGAGGTCTGATTTCAAAACAAATTATATATTTGGGTTCGTGGGTGAATGAGTAATCGGGTTTTGGTTCGAACCTCAGGTTTTGACCATGTGGGCCCGGGGTCGATTGTTGAGTTTTTGGGGAAAACATTGGAAAACTTATTTTCATGCATTAGAATTGATTCATTTAACATTTATTAATATCGTTTAGTTTATGGCTAGATACAAGCGAATTAGTGATGGAAACAAGAGGTAAAGCGGTAGTTGAGGCTTGAATTGTGTTCATGGCATCGAAGTAAGTGTTTGGTCTAACCTTAGCTTAAGGGATTGAGAGTTGTGTCTTATTTGCTATGTATTAATTATTGAGTAAGACATATAGGAATGGTGTCGAGTATCTATACGTTGGTGTCAAGCATGTCCGTGAGTCTTATACTATGATTAATGTGATTCCGTTTTGTATTGTTCATGTCTTATGTGATGATTTCTATTGTTGAACAAGGCTTGTGAAAGTAATATTGGTAATTGAACATTGAAGAGCATTGGCTCAAGTTGTAAGATGATTTGTGGAAGTATTATTGGCAATTGAACATTATAGAGCATTGGCTCAAGTTGTGAATTGAGTTTGAAGTAAACGTGAAAAGAGAAGATGATTATGATATTGTCTCCCTTGCCGGGATATGCTTGTTGTACTATTGTTCCCTTGCCCGAATTTTATCGTGATTTTGTTGATTCCCTTGCCCTTATTGCTTTATGATTATTGCTTGGGTAAGGAAGAGTGTTAAAGCACGAAGGGTGATGTCGTGCATGATATTTGTGAGAGAGTGTTAATGCATGAAGGGTGATGTCGTGCCGCATGATGTACCATTCTGTGCCTTTATATGAGTGATAATGCACGAATGATCATTCCGTGCCATGATTATGCGAGGTAAAAGCACAAAGGGTGATGTCATGCCGATTATATTGATTCTTATGGTGAGGACGAGAGTAAAGGCACGAAGGATGATGTTGTGCACTTGTTCTTGATTTTCCTGATTCTTGTTGATAATTGAGTTATGGTGTTCTTTACGTTTATTTACTGATTTTCTATTGTTACTTGATTCTATTGTGACGTTATTGATTCCCTTGCCCAAATTGCTTTGTGATTATTGCTTGAGTGAGGAAGAGTGTAAAGCACGAAGGGTGATACCGTGCATGATATTTGTGAGGGAGTGTTAAATCACGAAGGGTGATGCCGTGCATATCATTTGTGAGAGAGTGTTAAAACATGAAGAGTGATGTCGTGCACTTGTCTTTAATTTTCCTGATTTTTATTGATAATTAAGTTATGATGTTCTTTACATTTAACTGTTAGTTTTTGTTGCTACTTGTTGTTCCCAGCAGCATGATTCCCCCTTCCTATCATTAATTGTAAAGTTTTGCTTTTATTTTTCGCTGTATACGATTTAACTGCACAAGTTTATTTGGTATTGAAGCTTACAGACCTTAGCTTTGGGTTTCTGCCTTCAGTCCATTCGGATATCCGAGGTAGTCCTGCAGGCATCCGCAGGCCTTGGCATCTCATTCTATCCTTTCATCCTGTTTCATTTATGTATTTCAAAGACAACGTTGTATTAAATTTTCGGACCCTTATTTGTAGTATTCCTAGACCGTCTGTGAAATTGTGACTCCAGTTCTGGGTAGTTTATGTTTAAGGATTTGTATTGGTAATATTTAAATGGTTATATTCTGTTCTTCCGCTTATTAAATTTCGTTGTTTACATAATGTTGGTTCTTAATTGTTAAATGACTAAAATGGGAAAAATATAAATAATACAAATGGTTGGCTTGCCTGGCTTTCACTAGTAGGCGCCATCACGATTCCCGAGGATGAAAAATCCGGATCGTGACACACCGAGAACTCGGGGTGTGTACTAATCCCGAGTTTTACCCGTATACATACTGAATATAAATTTCATGCTTCCCAGAAAAAACATCTTTGCGAGCAAATGTTTCTTCTTTTCTTTTTTTTTTTTTACTCTCAAAAATACTGTATATCAACTTCTAGATATTATTAGTCAATTTTGAAATATATATATTTTTTGCTAAAGAAAATATATTTTATATATAAAACTAACTGTTACAAGATGCAATCCTCTCCTCGATACCTGATTTGAAGGGTTATTGATGTATATAATGATTAATTACAAAGAAGATGTGATAGCAATATTAAATTATGTTTAGATAAAATATCTGCGATAGTATTTACTTCTATGAAGATGTGTTAGGTGATCTTCCAAGATCATCCATTAAAGACCTGCAACTTTTAATGCTTTCTTTTCTAACTTCATCCAAAATTTCAAATATTATCCAAATACCTACTTTTTTTTAGTTTCTTACCCGGTGTTCAGTACCCGCATTGGAGCCCGACTATATCCGGTTTTGCGCCGGATAAGGCCCCATTCGGGATAGCGCTCCCTACCAAGGATTTTTCTATACCCAGAGCTCGAACTCGAGACCTCTGGTTAAGGAAGGAGCAGTCCTATCCACTGCACCATATCATTTGATGGTATCCAAATGCCTACTTAGATTCAGTGTGTTGTCTGTTAAAATTAAAAGAGACTTTCCAGTGAGGAATGAGGTCGTTTCTTTCATTTTGTATTGACTACTATACGACATATATATATATATATATATATATATATATATGTGTGTGAGTATTAAAATTAGTACTATTATTAGAATTACACGATCTCTTTGTTCACGTTTATTTCACATGTAGTGGACCACTCCAATTCATATTGTTGAATATGAGTACGATGAATATCATTTTTATGTTTTATTTATGTGTCCGTGAGATCTATAGATTATAGGTTCGACTCGTGAAAACAGTTATTAATATTTATATTAAGATATACTGTATATATCATATCTTTTGGGACTGCGATCATTTTTTGAATCTTACGTTAATACGAAATAATTTATACATCCAGCTATTTTTTTTCAAATATAGGTCTATCAAAAGTGATTCAAATGACACTTGTCTTGAACATATCTAGATCGTGAAACACATGTTACCATGCATAACTCTGTGGTCCATATCATATATGGGACCAGCTCTATGGGTCGTAGGGAGAAGCTAGAACAGAAGAGAGTGTAAATAATTGCATTGGGGTTGGTGAGGAAAGACTATACATGGATAACCTAGTAGAAAAATTCAGCTACCTGCCAAAGTGTTTTGGCGTCAGTTCTGTTTTTCTCTTAGTTTCAGCGGGAACGAAGCCAGAGTTTTGGCTATTAATCTAACAAAAGTGAGAGGTGTTGCAACAACGAGGACTCTCGCGCCTAATATACATTAGGCGGATTCAAAATTTAAATTTTTTTAATGAATTTCAAATTTTAGAATGATGACTTTAATTATTACTATTTGAATTTTAAAAGTAATATTATATGTATTTAATAATTTTTTTAACACAAATATATTATAAATAAAAATTATTTTATTCAGCCGAGTCTATATCTAAACTTCAATCTTTGCACCTACTCGGGCGTCTTTAGTCATGTCAACATTTTACAAAGTTAGAATGACATGCAGTTGAAAGGAAATTAGAATGTGTAGAAATTGTGAATTTGTAATAGAAAGATTATTTTCATATAAGGAGTATTACGAAGTTTAAAGGTAAGGCAGTGATGTCTATGCTATAAAGTAAAAATTTTATCGGTAGTGACAAATAAGGCAAAGATTGTAAGTTCTTAGGGATAAGTTTTCACTTTTCAATATTTCAGGAGATCATGTGTAATGTAAATTTTTTATGACGGGGACTGTTTTTTTATTATTTTTTTTTTTATCGTCTTTAAAAGATGCTTTTGCCATTTCTAATTGAAGGAAAAGATCACTGAAAAGTTGTCTTCTCACTACCTATGTGTCATATGTTCGAACCGTAGATTGTCTACCTCACATCTTTAAAGGTATGGTCCTATTTCGAATCCTCCGTCAATACAAAATATTTTATGCATCCAACTGTCTTATTTCACTTGTCTAAAGGGCAGAAAGATAACTAATTAAGGATCTGAAACTTATGAAGTTGTTGCCTTTGTTGACCTTCAATCAATTTTCTGATTTATCCAGTCACTCCTTTTTACGTACTTACTGAGAGCTTGAGGATTGATCTGTGTATATCTCTTTTTATAGTACTACAGTTAGTGTATATTATTTGTCTTTTGAAGTTTTTCACACCCCTTTCATTAATATTTGTATTAACTACTCCGTATATTTTATCTAATGTCTCGAAAACAATGCAATACAAATGAAAGAGAGGATGACAGAAGGTACAAACTCGAAAAACAAGTGGGGCTAAAGTAGAGTAAAATCTAAATTGTGAGAGTCTAATCGCCACGTTTTTTGGGCAATGCTTTGAAGGTTGTACAAGTGTCCAACTTAGAATACTTTGATTAGAGGCATTTCTATGACCTGCCTTTGTCTACCACAAAACAAAGTCTGTTGTTTCTGTGAAATGCATCATATCCTCTTTATAAAGACACCAACGTCCAAATTTCTCTGCAATTTTAGTACTTCAATTGAAAGGAAAAAGAAGACAAATATTTCACCATCTATGTATTTACATCCAATTTCGCTAAATTATTGAAAAGGGTTTAAAAATATCCTTCATCCATCTATTGGGCTAAAAATATTCTTTCATCCATTTTTTGGTTCACTTATGCTCTTTAACCGTTAGGTCAATGCTGAATTAAAAATAATTATTATTCTTTTTGTAAAACTTAAAAAAAGTATTTTGCAAAATATTTTCATTTTTTATAAACTAATGCACTAGTAGTCCACTAATTTAGTAAAGTCTTCTTTTATTTTTTCAGTTTTACAAAAAACAATTCAGTTTTTACAAAAAAATATTTTCTTTTCATTTTTTCGATTTTTTTAAAGCATTCTTTTTTGTAAAAACTGGGGAAAAAAATTGTGAAAACAGGAATTTTTTTTTGTTTTTAACAAAATATTTTCCGTTTTTACAAACTGAAAAAAATATTTACAGCAAAATATTTTCTTTTTTTCATTTTTTTCAAAGCATTTGTTTTTTGTAAAACTGGAATTATTTTTTGTAAAAACTGAAAAAAATATTTTCGTATTTTAACAAAATATATTCGTTTTTTAAAAACTGAAAATTTTAAAAAAAAACTGAAAAAAATGAAAATATTGGTCGGTTGTGGGTTTTTTTTAAAACGGATCAGGTAAAAAAAAGAAATGAGTCGTTTTAATCTGGTGCTGCCACGTGGAAATCCATCCAAAATATGAGTATATTTGTTCCAAAGTATGACAGTAGGGGTATAGATAACCCAGAGTTAGATGGAAGTGGCGCGTCTTTTTTTAGTTGAATTTTTTATTCGGGTCGGGTCAATGTTTGGGGCAGGTTAGTCCGTAAAATAGTTAGATATGGGCTAGTCTTTCTAATAGATTAGATGTTTCCATTTCGACCAATAAGAAGTTGTCACGTGGAATTTAAATAATAATTATTTTTAATTCAACATTGACCTAACAGTCAAAGGGTATAAGTGAACTAAAAGGTAGATGGAGAGGTCATTTTAGCCTAATAGATGAATAGAGTGTATTTTTAGATCTTTTTCAATAGTTTAGTGACATTTTTAATCCTTTTCCGTTAATAAAGACACCAACGTCCAAATTTCTCTCCAATTTTAGTGCTTCAATTGAAAGGAAAAAGAAGACAAATATTTCACCATCTATGTATTTACGAGTACTCATGTATTTACATCCAATTCTCAATCATTATGTTTTGTGGACCAAAGATGAACAAACGAAGTCACAATTTGAAGTTGATGAGTCTTCTCCTTTTACTTCTCTCTTCCTTAATTCTGATGTTAAGAAAGAAATTAAAGACACCGACATTAGCATTTGGATAGTTTGATGAAAAAATTACATAATCTTTTAAAGAAAGAAATTCCAAATGTATGTAAATAAATTAAAAATTTTAAGGTAATTATAAAACATATTTAATATGGTCGATAATCTGATTAAAAATAATAAATAATCTATAATTATATATTATGAAGTAAAATAATATAAAATATCTATATGTATATACTATATTAAAAGCATGAAAACCCTTGGTGAAATGTCGTTTGATTTTTTTGCCCTTTAAAAATATGACTTCGCACTAGACAATATAGTCATTTACTTATTTTCCTAATTTTCAGGACTTGGTAATCAAATAAAAATTGTCTTATTAAATTATTAGTAATTATTTTTTATTCGTCCACTACTATTGCAGGTAGGTTATTCAATTTATTATATTCATTATTTTCCTTATCAAATTTTACTTCGCCAAGAATTTCGTCCAACTCATTATCACGTAAACTAGGTTTATGTTGGAACAATTTCTTAAAACCTCTTGCTTGTAGGATTATGTTGGAAACATATTCTTAAAACTTCTTTGCCTATCTAAAAATCCGTACAATAATTTTGCAACATAAAGATGTTAGTCTTAAGATACAAAGGCTTAATATAATTAAGATTTGCTATGACTTGATGATAAAAAAAGGGAGTAATAAGAGAAAGAACATGAGAAAACATGCTAATTCATTTTATGGTTATTAATTTGCCTATTTCACCATTCACGACCCAATTTTTGAACCAACAAGTATATTAATTAATCATATTATATATTGATTATTTTTTTACTATTTAAAATTAGAACATGGCTGAATAAAATAATAATTTCTAAATACTTGAAATTTGGAATGAGCTAGCGTTAACTATTCGAATCAACAAGGAAAAAAAATATTTCTAATGTGAGAATAAATAATTAATCTTTGGATTAATTAATTAGTAAAATAATATAAGTCAATACTTTTATTAATTCATCATATATATAAAATTATTTTTTAAATTTACATGATAGGCGACATAAATTGTGCCCTTAAAGAAGAGAATCGACAACTAAGGAATTCAAAATAAGAAAAATTAGTTATAGTATGATATGAAGAGTTACAACAACAACAACAACAACAACAACAACAACAACAACAACAACAATAACAATCCAGTATAATCCCACAAAGTGGGGTCTGGGGAGGGCAGTGTGTACGCATACCTTAAGTGTACGTAGACCTTACCCTTACCCTAGGGTAGGGATGCTGTTTCCGAATAGTATGATATGAAGAGTTAAATTGCTTAAATTGCTATTCATTTAACTAAATCAATATTCTTCATTACCTAACAGTTTTTTTTAACTTTCCTTTTTTTAACTCAAATATAAATTTTTAAGAAAATATCTATGATTTTTAAAAAGTTTATACTCATTAAATTAGGTACACGCGCAACGCGCGTAGCCTAATACTAGTCTACATTATTATAAAAGCACGAATATTTTATGCTAAATGTTAAACGACTAAAATATCCATGTAATGTTGATGGACTTTAATGCCCTTAAATATTTATATAACTTAGGGAGGTAATTGTAATTCATCCAAAAGTGGACCCTAAAAATTATTAGGTATAAATCTTGGCGTATTTATTGATTTTGGAACTACTAATCACCCACATCAAACTAATTAACCCCATGTCTTCCACGGCTGAACAAGACCAAAAAATCTTTCTTATTCCACTTGGTAATAGGAGTTGTATATTAGCCGAGTTTGAGAACGGTAAGGAAATAATAAGGTAGAATTTAATTAGAATAGGTCCTACATCTATGCAACTTCTCATTAAAAAGAACATGGATCGTACGAAGTCAGTGAAGAAATTTGTATCTTTTGTTCTAAAAATCCTATAGCATATAAGCCTTTAATTTTTTTCAACCTTCATATGTTTGTAGATTTATATGGAAATAGAGAAGACGTCCTCGCTGGTGATCAAGCATGCCTTTTTCACTTTTTTTTTTTGGTTTCGACTACCTTTTGATCTACTATTATTTAGTTCTTAAGTGTTATCCTTTTCAATAATGCAAATAGAACCATAGACATGGACGTTCTTGCAGCCACGTCAAGCGGCACACATTCTTGAGATGTTGGAATTGAGAAGTATTTTTATTCCTTTTTGGAGAAATTAAGATATATTAAGGAAGTAATATTTTTTGTCATTGTAATGTTTTTGTCTTCAATAGGAAAAAAAAAATACAAAAAGGAATTCTTAAATATGTGGAGATCGACGTAGAATAATAGAATTTATTTGTAACTTTGGTTTCTTTCTTGCTTTTTAGTTTCTTTCTGTTTTCTTTGCTTTTTCTATTTTTGGTTTTATCTATTTGATATTTGTTTAGTTCTTTCTAAGTGGTTACTGTGTTGCCTTTTCGCAGGTGTCACTATAATTATGAAATCTTTACTCTTGGTATTAATTTCGGGTATAGAATTATAAAAATAGCTATATTATTTTAATCACATGTTTTATATTTTATATGGAATACTCTTCCATCCAATATAGATGTATTTAAAAAAATTTAGTGCTCAAAGACCATTGTTGCACATAACGAGGCTAAAAGGATATTCTATAATTATATGCTTGTACAAATATTTAGGTTTTGCCTGAATCATGATTCCTTAAATAATTCAGATTTCTCTTTTGTAGTTTAAATTTACTTGAGTTCATGTCTATATAACTTTTAGATGACACAACTGAAATTATTAGATTTTGTCGCATGAAAACTTACTTTTCATTTAATATAAAAAGCTTTACTTGCATACACTTAAAAGAGAAGTGATTATAGGTTTGAGTTAATTATTTAACCCAACTAAAATAAAAGATGCATGTAATAACAACGATCACAAAATTTGAATCATGCACGAGCATGTGCTGATATCTGATACTGTTTTAATGATATTTAATCTATGCGTAAGAATCAAGCACATATATGCACTTTGTAATATTTGACATAAGATAACGCACAAAACAATAAAAAGATAATGTCACGGAAGATAAAATGACTATATTTAAATTTTTCTGTTATAAAATGTATCTTAATCAAAAAAGCAATATAACTTCAGTATACCCGAAAAGTTGAAAATTATAATTACATGGCGTGATTATATGTTATGAATATATTTGTTTTGTTGTTGAGTGTTTTCAGAATGTTTAGTTCCTTTATCCTTAGATTAGTGTCAAACTTTATTACTAACTTGGATTGAATTACATTTTTTTAAGTAATTGATCATTGAACTTCATACATATTTTTACAAAAATAAGGATAACTAATTCTTTTCAACCAAAATTAGCAGCTGGAAGCAAGTAGACTGATATATTCAGTAACAAGTAGTTTTTATGTATTTATTACTTTTGGTAAGATATTTCGTGCATCGCACGAACATATATATATATATATATTTTTTATTATTATAATAAAAGCACGAATAATTTATGCTAAATGTTGAACGACTAAAATGTCCTCAAAACACGGATCGACTTTTATGCCCTTAAATATTTGTATAATGCAAGGATCTAATTGTAAATTACCTAATGGTAAAATTCTTTTTCGATTTAAACTATATATACATCAATCCTACAAAGTTGATTCTACTTGGATTAAAAAGGCATGTCCATATTTTTTTTAAAAATGAATTATTATTCCTAATTACAAAAAAATATATAGTTGTGGGGGAATAGGAGATTTACGACTTTACGTAGCATATTGTAAAGTTAATACAAGATTCTTCCTCACGTTGTATTGTATTTGAAAAAGAAAGAGTCTATTTTTGAGTTCTATTTGGAGAAGTGAATTTTTTTTTAATTAATTTGGAGATATTAAATTTTTACAAATATAAAAGAAAAATTTAATATTAAGCTCTAAAAACATGTATAACATTTAAGCGAAGTAAAATTTTTTTACAACTCTTTAAAATCTTAATTTATATTATTTCATATAAAGTTAAAAACTAAATTAAGTTAGATATCTTTTATAACATACTTTATGTTCCTAAATATTATGAGTTACTACATAATTCAAATAATTGAGTTAATTTTAAAATATCAATTAATAAAAATAAATAAATAACTGAGGAGTTCAAGAACTTGATTCTCTCTGAAATTTACTTTATATTAGGAGAATTCTCATTCAAGTATTTGGGAGTGCCATTGTCAACAAAAAAGTTATCAATAGTTCAATGTATGCCACTGGTAGAAAGAACTATAGCAAGAATCAAGTGCTGGACCACCAAGTTTCTATCATATAGTGGCAGGATGCAGTTGATCAAAAGTGTCATATTCGAAATGCAAACATATTGGGCACATGTATTTCTACTACCAAAGAAGATAATTCACATAGTTACTACTGCTTGTAGGATATTCCTTTGGACAGGTAGCAATCAGATATCAAAAAGATCCTTAGTGTCATGGGAGAAACTCTGTATGCCAGATTCAGCTGGAGGTTTAGGAATCCTGGAATTCTACTCATGGAACAAGGCTGTCTTATGCAAGATATTATGGGCCATCAGCACAAAAAAGGACATACTTTGGGTAAAATGGATTCATAACTTTTATATTAAGAGGAGAAATCTCAACACAATGTCAACACCAAAGCAAGCATGCTGGATTATCAGGAAAGTGTTTGATACAAGAGAATGGTTTGAGGCTATAAGTGCAACAGGATATATCAATGAATTTTGCAAGCAAGGGAATTTTAGCATTAAGACAATGTATATAGCAACAAGGCCTCAATTTCAGAAAGTTACATGGAAGAATCTTATGGTGGGAGATGTTACTATACCAAGGCATCGATTTATTCTGTGGCTAGCTCTCAACCAAAGGTTAGCAACAGTGGATAGATTGGCAAAATGGAAGATTGATGTGCCAAAGGAATGTGTGTTATGCACTAGCCAGAAAGAAGAGACGTTGTATCACCTTTTCTTTGAATGTGCTTATGTTGGATCAATATGGGCTGCATTAGTAGGTTGGTTGAAAGAAAAATACAACGTTGGAAGCTGGGAATAGGAATTAAAATGGCTGATCAAGAGGACAAACAACAGTAGACCACAAGCTCAAGTTCTCACATTTCTATTTGCAGCAATAGTTTATTACACGTGGATGGAGAGGAATAAAAGAAGATTTCAGAACCAGTGTATTACATATGCAGAAAGAGTTCGAGAAATAGCTTTGCAGCTGCATATCAAAGGCCAAAGCAGGAGCAAATGGAAGTCAATGTTAGAATAATTAAATAGATATCCTAGTGGAAATAATGTATAAATCAGGAAGAGATTAGGAAATGTACATAATTGTAGTTATGAGAATAGATAGACTATAAAGGATCTAGCTCTAGAGTCTCGTGGGCTAGCGGATGTAAATATTATACAAAATTTTAATTTGACCAAAAAAAAATAATAATGCATATGAGACTCAAGTAAATTTATCATCATTATAAGTTAAGACGATATCATTTTGAATTCAAGTATTCTGTTTATGTAATACCATTAATTTCTAGATTCAAAATGATTGTCTTATTTTATCACGTCAATTATTCTACAATGATCGTTTCATCTTGTAAATAATTTGTTGATAAATTTAGTTAGTTGTTCTTTCACATAAGAGTTCTGACTAAAGATTTACGTGCAACGGGCGTACATAATGACTAGTTATATTAAAAGCACAAAGACCCTTAACGAAATGTCGTTCATCTTTTTTACCCTTCGTAAATGCATTTTATGTTGGATAAAGTTGTAAATATAAATACAAATTAGAAAAACCAAAATTAAATTGTCCAGCAATTAATGTTACCTTAGGTTTTAGTATTATATTTTATCAAAGGGTCGGTTTAATAGTATTATGTCATGTTAGGTTTATGATTCTTTTACCAAATTCACTCAGCAATTAATATTAGTTTATGTTTAGTATTTCATTTTTTGGTTACAATTGCCGTATGATACAATTATAAGAAGAAGCAATTAATGTCATTAGATTTAGTATTTTTTACCATAATTGCCGAGATACAACCAAAACCGGCAAGGAGCAGCAACTATTATTACTTTATAGGTTTAGTATTATTTTAGTAATATCAAATAAGGAGAAGTAATTAATGTCATATTAGGTTTAGAATTCTTTTACCAAACAAAGTCAATTTTATTTTCTAGAATTTTAAAATCAAAACCATTTAGAATAAGGAGGAACACTTCTATAAAAGAAGCCAATAATCCACGTTCTTTGTCATAAACCTGTGACAGTGCCAACTTCTGCGAAGGTAAATTCATTTGTGCTTGTCACTTTTGATTTTGACTATAATATCTCATGTATAATTATTAGTTTATAATTACTTATTTATAATATTTTTCTTATAATTTTTTAGATTATTACATTTTGTACCATGCAACGTCTATCCTGTAATGTCTATATTCTTATTGCGTACTGTAAAACAAAAATTTGGTTGAAGGTAACTACAGTAATGATCAAGTTCATATTTTTTTTCTTTAACCTGCTTTGTAAGTTTCTTCCTTTTTTTCTAATAAACTTTGAAGCTGAATTTTATTCTTAACATATTTGTGAATGTTTCAGTTATAAAAAAAATTCCTATATTTACATGTCAAATATAAGCTTCTATAGTTCCAACATTTTTATGTTGATTAAATGAACAGTTGAGTCAATCTAAGTTATTAATTATGGTGACTGTTTTGTTTTCCACTCTTATATAAGACGTGATTGGCTTGTTTTAATTTATGGTATTTGGTCTTATTTTAATTTTATTGTATTTGCTTTTATTATAAGTTTATTGTACATATATATATATATATATATATATATATATATATATATATATATATATATATATATATATATATGTATGTATGTATGTATATATGTATGTATACCTTTGTACAAAGAAATATTGTACTTTTGGGATGACATCGTCTAATAATCCTCTTATGTTCAGGAATTTTACATTCTAATAGACATATAAGTGAGTAGAGTTGAGGTAAGATATCCTCTCTATATTTCCTTCTAAGGATCCGCAAAGAAAGAAACAAATATAAGCTATTAGGGACGACGAACGCTTGAATATAAATTGAGACTTTTACTTAATTTTAATATATATATTTTAAAAATTTTAGTTTTATAATGATTGACATGCGATACATGTGTATTATGCCGTCACATATAATGCAGCCATAAAAAACATGAACTGCATGTAAGCCATGATGTTTTTGCATAAGTTAAATAAATATTTTTATGATGCATTATGTGAAAATTTTATTATCTCTCCGCAGAGGCCGCACGTAATCAGTCTTTTTTCCTTTAAATATAGATTTCATATTGAAAATATTATTATTTAATTATACTTCTAACATTTAGAATTTTGAAATTAATTAAGATTTAGCTATTAAATTTTATCTTATGTGAATTATGATAAAATCCTAATATTTTATAATTTAAAATCAAATGAGATTTTACTTACTTTTCCTTAAGCTTTTATGAAATTTTGCTTCTGTATTCTTTTATGCTGTCTCTCTGTTGTTTGTGAATTTTTTTTCTTCTCATTTTGTCAAGGCTTTTATTTTAGTACAATTATTTATTATTAAAATTAATTTAAGATGTAACTTACTTTAATTTTAAATATAGTTCATGTTCATACAAACAACTAAATTGGTAAACAAGATGACAGTCCTTTAAAACTTTATGTTAGCACCCTTTTAAAAAGATTCTCAACTGTATTTAATTTTTTAATTACTATGTACTTACGCATTCGACTTTCATATATTAATTAATAAATCATATCATGATATAGTATAAAAGACAATGAAGGAAACATTTACATGGGGTATATGTGGTAGGGCTTTATCACAATATCAACATAAATTAAGCATTAATTTTTTTTTTAGAAACTTATATTTTTGTAAATATTTGTTCAATAACTCAAACATATTATTTAATAATTCACCTAAATATATATCCATTTCATGCGAAACTATCCATAAAATTATATGTTTGATACCATAGGCAATAGGTGCTTAAGCACCACAATTTTCTATGTGGATCCGCCCATGAAGTATTTTATGCATTTTTATTGATAAACGCAAAATTCACGTGCAACGCACGTATACTAAAACCAGTACTATATTAAAAACACGAACGCTATTAACGAAATGTCGTTCGTCTTTTTTACCTTTTAAATATAGAGTTCACACTAGACAAAATAGTCATTTGATTATTTTTCCTAAAATTTAGGATTCTAAAGTCAACTAAAATTATTGTTATTAATTATTTCCTTATATATACCATGTCTTCTTGTTTCTTCGAAACATAAACATATATAAGTGCTAGCGTTTTAACTTTTAAATTAAGACTATTTGATCATTTATTCGTGAAACTGATTGCATACACTTATAGTTTTGTTATATACTCCAAAAGGAAATAATTATATAATGAAAATATAAATTTTTTATTAATTCTTAAGTCCTATATATTAGGAAAATAACTGAATGTAACGACTCGATTTTTGAGTTTTTGCACTTCGCTCGCCAGTTCTCGGGCATGACTAGTCCCGTGTGATATATTATGACTTATGTAAATCGTCAGTTTTCGTTTTCAGGATAATCGGAATGGATTTGGAAGAGCAGTTCTCAATTTGAAGCTTAAAATTTAAAAGGTTTGACCAAGTTTTGACTTTTTAGTATTCGATCTCGGATTTGGATTTTTATGATTTGATTAGCTCTGTTAGGTGATTTTGGACTTGGGAGCGTGTCCGGAATGTACTTTGGAGGTCCGTGGTAGATTTAGGCTTGTATTGATGAAATTAGAATTTTGGCATTTTCCGGTTGGTAGCGAAAATTTTGATATAGGGGTCGGAATGAAATTTTGGAAATTGGGTAGGTCCGTTGTGTTATTTGGGACGTGTGTGCAAAATTTCAGGTCATTCGGGCGAGGTTTGATAGACTTTTTGATCGAAATCGAAATTCAAAAGTTTTTGGAGTTCTTAGGTTTGAATCCGTGGTTGATTTGATGTTGTTTTGAGGGTTCCAAAGATTGGAACAAGTTTGAATGATGATATGGGATATGTTGGCATGTTTGGTTGAGGTCACGAGGGCCTTGGGTGAGTTTCGGGTGGTTAACAGACCAATTCTTGATTTGGAAAGTTGTAGATTTTTGTTGGTTTTTGTTGCAGAAGAATTTGTTCTTCACGTTCGCAAAGAGGATCTAGGTCTGGAGGAGAATATGTTCTTCGCGTTCGCGAGTCTGGGGTCGCGTTCACGTATGTTTGACTTTCAGTGAATCGCGAATGCGTGAGAGGAGTCGCGTTCGCGTAGGGTAAAGTGGAGCAGCTGGGATCCCAGGCATCGCGTTCGTGTAGAAGGAAGTCGCGTTCGCGAAAGAGGAATAATTGGTCAAAGATTTTTTGTGCTTCACGAAAGCGATGTTTTGACTGTTAAGTCGCATATTTGATTGAAAACTATTTGATATCATTGTATTTTGGAAAGCATTATCGTGTTTCGGGCTGAATGCCATATTTGCGCATCGTGCCAACTGTTTTGGACCCTTAGGGGATTTTTACTACTATTCCTTACTGTTTTGACTTCATATTTGTACTCAGTCATGCTGTATTCGACTGTTTTCATAACTCAACCATATTTACTCCGTTTTGATATTTTAAATGATGTTTTGGGCTGAGTATCATATTTTACTATTGTCCGAGTGGCTTGAGAGATTTCTGACTGAGTGAGGCCGAGGGCCTGTGTTGTGAGGATATTATGGGATCGGGCTGCGCGCTACAACAGTGTTGTACTGATTCATGATTATGAGGCCGATGGTCTGATTTGTTACGCTACGAGGTGGCTTGTTATGAGGCCGAGGGCAAGTTTGATTAATCCACGAGATGGCTTATTATAGCACTTGGGCTGTATGAGCCCCTCCGGAGTCTGCACACTCCTAGTGAGCGCGGGTATCCAGTGTGATATGTGATATTGCCCGATGGGCTGTTGTTGTTTCATGTTGTTTCCTGAGGGGTTGTCCTTGACCCATGTTTTGCCCGAGGGGCGGTTCTTGATTCATGTTATGCCTAAAGAGATGATTACGAGTGATTGTGAGGTAGCTCGAGGGGCTGATTCTATTGATATTTTTCCCGAGGGGCGGTGTATGGTACATGTTTTTCCTGATGGGCTGTTTACGTTTATATCATTTTTTTACTCACTGTTTTATTACTCATTTGAAACTAATGAAAGTTGTTTTAAAAGGTTTTACTGAAACTGGACTTGATATACGAAGTAAATGATTTCTGTAATACTTTGGATATGTAATACATTTGTTGTAGCGTTATGACGTGGTTTACGTGTTGTCTTACTACTCATCTTTCATTTACTTTTATTACTTACTGAGTTCGTGTACTCACATTACTCCCTGCACCTTGTGTGTAGATTCAGGTATTTTTGAACCCGGTAGCGGGTGTTGATTTCTCAGTGGCAAAGTCATCGGAGTTACGAAGGTAGTTGCCCGACGTTCGCAGCCCTACTCTTCTCCCTCTTGTCTTTCTTAGATTGTTTTTAGTATATTTTCATACTCTTCATTGTATTCAGACCTTAGTAGATGCTCGTGACTTGTGACACCCCGATGTCGGGCTTGTGTATTTATTCCGCACTATTTATTTAGACTCACATTATGAGATATTTGATTAATTAAAGGCTTAAAAAGAACTTTTATTGAATAATGGTTAATTCGGGAATTGTGTTGGCTGATCTAGTTTCACAATAAGAGCCATCACGACCGGGTCGGTTTTAGGGTCGTGACAAGTTGGTATCAGAGCCTAGGTTACATAGGTCTCACGAGTCATGATCAGGTTTAGTAGAGTCTCGCGGATCAGTACGTAGACGTCTATATTTATCCTCGGAAGGCTGCAGAACCTTTAGAAAAAACTTCACATTCTTGAATTCTTATCATGCATCCTTGATTCAGCTTGAAATGTATCTTTTTAAATTCCTTCCACGCGTTCGTATGCGCGCATGAGCGCTCGATATCGGCTTGTGATTCCCTGATCGAGGGGCGAGATATGATCTTTGTGTGTTGATGTTGGTCCAGTCTGGAGGACTTGAGGCCGGGCCTTGCCTGTAGCTTAAGCTCTGAGCTGTCGATTGCGCGAGCGCGTATTTCTGGATTTATATTTTCGATAGTGTCACTATTAAGGGAAGTGATGACAGGATAGTTACGTGATGAGTGTGATGTAACTGCGAGATGTGTTCATATTAATTGAATGAGACGAGAAGGGTCTGCTTGGGGGTAGCAAGAACTATTTGGTGCTTGATTTCCATCGTGATTTGATGTCTAGCCTCAAGTTGTGGGTGTGTTGAAGGATCTTTTCGTGTTGCCTAGTTGGGAAGTGAAGTAGATTTCACATTGTGATATGATTTCAAATTTAGAAAGATTAAGTGGTTGCGTAATGTTTATGATGGTGGAAGGGTATAAAGAGATGTTAGTTTGAGGTGAAGCAGGTGGGTTATCTCCTGCGGAGTGTTCTGAAGTTTGTGTGATCCTTATGTTGTTTGTTGGAAGATCTCTTTTACCAGTGAAATATATATGTTGCAATTTAAATTTGGGTCGCTTAAGAGAGTGGGCTTGACTGTTACGAGGGTGAATGCGAGATTTGCAGAAGATTTAAAGTACTAGATGGTCTGTGTTGCACGAGCTTATGGGGGATTGAGTTTAATCTCACTATGGTATTATGGCAGTAATAGAGTATATGCATTATGAGTTATTGTGTGTTTTGATCTATGGCTTTGAGCCAAGTGGGGGAGTCTGCTATTGATTAGTTGATTGCACAGTTATGTGCTATGTTGGTTCCAGTTTGAGGCGTACTGGTGAATTAGTTATGGCTTATGGAGGTTGAGACCGAGGATGGCTCGAGTAAAGGAAATTTCAATAAAGGTTATGTTATGCTTTATGAGTGTATGAGAATCATGGAATGACTTGAGTTGTTATTGGTAAAGGATGTACGGTGCATAGAACAGGAAGTTGCTTGGTTGCATTAAGGTGAGGTTACATTATGCGGTGTCGGAGTGCTAATGGAGCACAGGTTGTCCGGTCCGTTTGATTGATCTAATTGCGGTTTGAGTTGAGTGGATGACTATCGAGAATGGTTCTAATGGGTTCAAGATTTGTTATGTAATAATTGGAGATTTTCAGGTTGTATATTTGGCTAGAAACTGAGGTTTGCATTAGAGAGTATCAAGACTCGTGGTATTTCTATATCATTATGGATTCTACACGTCAGTATCAGGAAAGAGAAGATAATGGCTTTAGATTCGCAGGAAGTCTCTTCAGGGAAAGTATTTTGAATGTGGTATTTTTTAGGATATTTGAGAGAGTAGTTAGCGGCTTATGAACCATATGACGGTGTGGCTTTATACTTGGGTCTCATATGGCGAGTCTGGGTTGAGGATTGTGGTGTTATAGCAAGAAGAAGTATCAAGTTGAAGGTAAATCAGAAGGAATTTGGATATATGGGATAGCTTGGTAGTGGGCCGAATCGGCATGGTAAGGATATGATTAGTTCTTTGGATGCTTACGAGGTAATGAGTTTCTACAGGTGTTTCGCGACAATGCTCTTGGGTTTTAGTGTCCTGCGTAGCTTGGTTGAGTTAGAAGGATTCAGTCCTGACAGTTTAGTTTTGTGCAAATGAAATTCAGAGAGTTCTTGATGGTTTCTACCACAGTTAGAGATGTATATTTTCTACGAGCGTGAGGAGTATGGGATGTATAGTGATTTTCTTCTAGATGAGATCAATGAAAAGTTCTTGGCTAGTTGAACAAGTAGTTGCTTGTGGCTCGGAATGGATATGAAGTTCCCATGTTTATCCTAGGATGGTATGGTATATGCGGTGTGTTGTGTAGGATTGAGATTTGCATATGTAAGGTCACAGTTTAGTTTTGAAAGGAAGATCACAAATTCTTAGGTAGCATGGACAGTTTCCCAATAGGGGCCTACCCATCGATTAAAGTTCGATGGTAATAAAAATATTTTAATACTGTATATATAAATTCTCTACTCTCTTGACTAGAAGAAGAAAAATACTCAATTGAATATGAAGTCTCGATAAGGAGAATATTGTAACTTACAAAACTAGAAAAATATACGTAATTTGCGAGACTAGCAAAATATACGTAAATTCCGGAATTTGAATTTTTCTTTATGCCTCATTATCAAACTTGTGTAATGACAAGATCATGCCAAAATGAAGGAAGAGCTTAGCCTTAACATACCTGGAGCAGAAAAAAATTTGTATAATATTCTTAGAAAAGATTGCACCGTACTCCGTTAGAACCGCAACATTTCTCCGTTGCTAAAACTCTAAAAATTCTTGCTGGAATTGTTGAAATTGTAGAAATCACATTGTATTAAGGATAAAATCTGATCTTAAGTATTTTGAGAATGGAATGTTGAAGGAGTTATAAGAATGGCTACGTTTTTCACTTTCTTTTGATTGACAAGTCTTTAATGTGGAAAGTCTTGGAAATGTAGGAATGTGTAACTATATGCCACCTAATAAGAAATGACTCTTAGTCATTTCTTTAAGGTTTGGCTTACTGCCACATGGGGATGGGGTAGGGATTTCTAATCTTATCCAACTAATTAATTAATTAATTAATTAGATAATATCCCGCTATCCGGTAATTAACTAACTACCCGCGTAATTAAGAATTATCTCAAATTACTTAAAATTCTACTCATTTTTAATATACTTTATACATCCTACTACCATGATCATATGGTACCTTGTATGGTACTACTCCATAAATATCGAAAATTATTGCTCGGCCTGTATTTTATCTCAACATGCTAAACTTGGACGAAAATTAATTGTCTTTGACTTGCTTCCCCTCTCACCTTCACGAATTTACTCATCACTTGTTTGAACTAGCATAATCCTTATAATCTTTTCCTTGGACTGATGTCAATTACTTTACGACAAATTCAACGTACAATACTACAGGGTGCAACATCGTCATAACTTAATACCGCGAAGCGTAACATCACCGTAATGTAATACTGCTGGGTGCAACACTGTCATAACTTAATACTGCAAAGCGTAACATCACCGTGATGTAATACTGCTAGGTGCAACACTGTCTTAACTTAATAATGTGAAGTGTAACATCATCGTAATATATTATTGCAGAGGGTAACATCATCGTAATATATTACTGCAGAGCATAACATCGACTAATTCTGCGGGGCGTAACATACGTGTTTCGTTTATCATTAGTAGTATACGGAAGTATTGGAATGAGGCTTTATTTGATAAGACGGTTATTATCGATATTCGGTTGTTCTGAGAAACTGCTGTGATCAGAAATTATCGCGATGAGAGTTTGAGCTATGTGGTACATCATGTAAATTTATCTGAGGCTGCAGGTATGGTTTGTTACAGCTTGTTTGGGCTTATTCAGAGTATAGATGTGAGATTTTGATCTTGTAGATGATTTCAGAAGCGGAAATGTGGTTCTAAGATTTATGGGCTAGGTTGGATTGTGAAATTTCAGTTACATTGTATTATTAGACCTATATAAGATAGGGTGACGTGGGATCACCCCCGAGTATGTGCATGGTAAGGTTACACAGCGATTTGATGGTTTTCGAAACAACTCTAGGCACGTTCGAGGACGAACGTATGTTTAAGTGGGGGGAGGGGGGAGGGATGTAACGACCCGACCGGTTGTTTTGAGCTTTTGCACTTCGCTCGCCAGTTCTCGGGCATGACTAGCCCTGTGTGATATATTATGACTTATGTAAATTGTCGGTTTTGGTTTTCAGGATAATCGGAATGGATTTGGAAGAACAGTTCTCAGTTTGAGCTTAAAATTTAAAAGGTTTGACCAAGTTTCGACTTTTTAGTATTCGATCTCGGATTTGGATTTTTTTGATTTGATTAGCTCCGTTAGGTGATTTTGGACTTGGGAGCGCATCCGGAATGTACTTTGGAGGTCCGTGGTGTCACACCCCAAAACTCGAGGAGCGCGACCGACGCTCAACCGAGTAAACCCGACCGAGCAAGCCTGTTAGGTCTCATTCTACCCGAACCAACTCATGAATAAATAGGAGATGGACTCCATTAATCAAATTTTGTAAACATATTATTAACGATTTCCATTCCATTTTCATTAGCAACCTCATTCGCCATTTTACAGGTATTACAAGTTTTATACCTCATTGCCAAACATCAATATTTTTATTCTAAATGTCAATACCCGACACTACCCACGACCTGTCTACGGAGCCTCTAAATACAACTAAAGAATATACGGAAATGCCGGCAACAAGGCTCCGGCTATACCTTACATAAATACCAAAATAAGACTCCGGGAAGAAAAGCGACATGAGCCATGCAGGGTCCCGGGAGGAAAGGGGCTCACCAATATAGCTGACGGAAAGTGGAGGAGTGCTACTGTTGGTGGACTGGAGTACCTGCTATAGAACCACCTACAATCATAACACGAATGTAGCACCCCCAGCAAAAGGGACGTCAGTACATTTGAATTGTACTGGTATGTATGAACAAACTTTACCCCAAGTAAAATCAAGAAATACACAGGTAACAAACAGTAATAGAATCAATAATCCAATGCACATGAAAGGAACAACCAAAGCCAAACAAGCTCCACAATCTCTCCATTTCCCCTTTCAACATTATTTCATCACAGCAATGGTTTCACAACTTTCACATATTTTCATTTCAATAGTGATTTCGATCACTTTTCCACCCTTATTACCTCGGCCACCCTTATTACCACGGCCACACCTTATAACTTCGTGTTGCGGCATGCAACCCGATCCCACCGGACAATAAAATTTCACACGACAACAACAATAATTCACAAAGAACTTTCATAACATCAATACCATTTCCATCATATACAATAGTCCGTATACAATTTAAGTCACAACGATAATTTCCCGCAACAAGTCATGTATGATATTACCACAGTTGTTTCAATTGCATCAATTACGATTTCTTTCCATCATTTGTTACACAGTTCTTACCACATTCACACATTGACACATACACACTTGGTTTGTTGCCGTTTACTTACCCCATTATATCGCGAGACTTAACTAACAACGTTCAAAGCATATTAATCACGAGAATCATCATTTCAAGGAAGCACAAGTTCATATCAACAATTCATACATTTGGGCCCAATACACCATAGATGTCACCAAGCAGAAATTCATGTACAAGGTGTTGTCGTAATCGTTCAACTTATTTACGTCATTTCACAATACCATCTTTCATTACTTACCACGCAGGGGTTTAGCCATTATACACATTCCCACATTTGGACACCTTAACATTCTTTCATTCGTTAACACATACTCTCATATCGTCATCCTCAAGCATTTACAAGCTTAACACATAATAAGGTAGGCACATCAAATCACTTTTCACAATCACATATAACACGGTGGTGTGGAAATCAACTAAGACAATCAATACACATATTTTCATACAAGGTACACATACCGTATGCTCTCACAACAAGGGGATTCTACAAGAGTTAAAGTTAGCCATGCATACCTCAAATTCGCCCTTAATGATACTACAATGATCCAATACACTTAAGCAACCTCAATCTACAATACAACATTCAATAGAGCCAATATTAGTAATAAATTCCGTAAACTTATGCCATTTAGGCATATCATCAAACACCTTGTAGGTATAGATCTTTACACCCCATAACTATAGTATTGGTTCACCCAACTATCACCATTAACCAACAATTCATTTCACCATCATTCCTAACCAATTTATAACTTCCAACAACATATGTGTGACAACCCATCTTCACCCAACCAACAAAATTCCATCAAATAATCACCTTCCAATCTCTACAATGACTATGTATTTATATTAGGAACTTATGGCTTCTAATCACCACACCAAGAGTCCCAATACATAATTCACACTCATATACCCATAATAAATTCATACATGTAAGTCTAAGGGTATAGGATTACCTTTTGGAAGAAATCATGCAAAACCCTCCTTTGAGTTCTTAAAGGAATTTCTTGAAGATCTATGTGTTTTATGAGTAGATTTCATCAATACTAGTGTAAGAATAATGAAATTTTACACCAAGTTAATAAAGATTGCTTACCTTGAAGATGGGAGGGGTTGGAGGTCTTGACAGGGTGAAGAAAACCCCAAAATTCGAGCTTGAATGATCAAAAAATGAAGGAAATATAATACCCTTTCGGCTTTTACACTGACCAGGGGTATTTTAGACATTTTACATGTTCCATTGCGTTCCGCTGCGGTTTACAGGCAGAAAAACCTTGGTTTGCCCTGGTTCGCCGCGGCTGCGCTCCTAGGCGTGCTGGTGACGCATGTCTGATAAAATGGTCATAACTTTCTGTATATACCTCCAAATGACAAACGGTTTAATGCGTTGGAAATAGACTCAAAGAGCTTTAATTTGATAGATTGTGAATCACTCAACACTTTATATAACTATATATATGCTTGTTCAAAGTGAGGTCTTGTGCGCACTCATTTACCACTTTCGTTTATTATGAAATTTTCTAACTTGGCTTAGACTTAGGCCTCTCCTTAGACCCCAATTCACTTCTAATATGACTTATACGCTTATTAACAAATCCAAATGATATCCATTATATCATGAATCCTCATTTTCACACAAAATGAAATAATTAGCCTACCTTGGCACGATGAAATCTTAAATTACTAGAAATATTTTCCAGGGCCTTACACGTGGTAGATTTAGGCTTGAATTGGTGAATTAGAATTTTGGCATCTTCCGGCTGGTAGTAAAAATTTTGATATAGGGGTCGGAATGGAATTACGAAAATTGGAGTAGGTCCGTTGTGCCATTTGGGATTTGTGTGCAAAATTTCAGGTCATTCGGGCGAGAATTGATAAACCTTTTTATCAAAACCGGAATTTGGAAGTTTTTGGAGTTCTAGTCTTGAATCTGTGGTTGATTTGATGTTTTGATGTTGTTTTGAGGGTTCCGAAGGTTGGAACAAGTTTGAATGATGATATGGGATATGTTGGCATATTTGTTTGAGGTCCTGAGGCCTCGGGTGAGTTTCGGGTGGTTAACAGACCAATTCTTGGTTTGGAAATTGCAAATTTTTGCTGGTTTTTGTTGTAGAAGAATTTGTTCTTCGCGTTCGCGAAGAGGAGCTAGGTCTGTAGGAGAATATGCTTTTTGCGTTCACGAGTATGGGGTCGCATTCACGTAGGTTTGATTTTCAGTGAATCGCGAATGCGTGAGAGGAGTCGCGTTCGCGTAAGGTAAAGTGGAGCAGCTCGGATCCCAGGGGTTTGTGCATCGCGTTCATGTAGAAATGGATTCGTTCGCGATGGCTTGGTCAGCGGAGGCTTCACGTTCGCGTGAAGGAAGTCGTATTCACGAAAGATGAATAATTGGTCAAAGATTTTTGTGCTTCGCGAAGAAGGAAATAATCCCTGGGCAGAATGTTTTAAAAGTGGTTTTCGCGATTTTGGTCTATTTCCCCCATTATTGAGCGATTTTGGAGCTTTTTGAGAAGGATTGAAGAGGGAATCGAAGGGAAACACTTGGAGGTAAGATTTTTGAACTCAATACTCGATCATATATTGATTCTTACTTGTTTAAACATAAAATTAGTGGGATTTAAAGCCTAAAATTGAAAAATTAGGGTTTGAAATTGGAGAGTGTAAATTAGGGATTTGAGGGGCCATTTGAGGTCCGATATTGATGTTCTTGGTATGTATGGACTCGTGGGCGGATAAAGATTCTATTGATGTAATTTTTATCGGATTTCGAGACGTGGGACCGGGGGTCGGGTTTGGCCAATTTCGGGATTCCTGGTGTAAATAGGTTATTTTCGAGTGGGCTTTGTTCTCTTAGCATATTTTGATGGTATGAATCTGTTTTTGGTTAGATTTAGAGCATTCAGAGGCCGAGTCGAAAGGCAAAGCCATTGCGGGCTAGAGTTTGGACCGGATAGAGGTAAGTAATGATTGTAAATGCTGTCCTGAGGGGATGAAACCCCGGAGTCTACATTGTTGTGCTACTTTGAGGTAACACACACACTAGATAACGAGCACGTGGTCGTGCACTATTGGAGATTATGACTTAGTCCATCCCGTATGACTGTTAAGTCGCATATTTGATTGAAAACTATTTGATATCATTGTGTTTTGGAAAGCATTATCGTGTTTTGGGCAGAATGTCATATTTGGGCCTCGTGCCAACTGTTTTGGACCCTTAGGGAATTTTTATTACTATTCCTCATTGTTTTGACTTCATATTTGTACTCAGTCATGTTGTATTCTACCGTTTTCATAACTCAACCATATTTACTCTGTTTTGATATTTTAAATGATATTTTGGGCTGAACATCATGTTTTACTGTTGCCCGAATGGCTTGAGAGATTTCTGACTGAGTGAGGCCAAGGGCCTGTGTTGTGAGGATATTATGGGATCGGGCTGCGCGCCGCAACAGTGTTTTACTGATTCATGATTATGAGGCCTATGACCTGATTTGTTACGCCATGAGGTGGCTTGTTATGAGGCAGAGGGCCAGTTTGATTATGCAACGAGATGACTTATAGCGCTTGGGCTGTAGGAGCCTCTCCAGAGTCTGTACATCCCTAGTGAGCGCGGGTATCCAGTGTGAGATGTGATATTGCCCAAGGGGCTGTTGTTGTTTCATGTTGTTGCCCGAGGGGCTATCCTTGATCCATGTTTTGCCCGAGGGGCGGTTCTTGATTCATGTTATGCCCGAGTGACTGATTACGAGTGATTATGAGGTATCCCAAGGGGCTGGTTCTGTTGATATTTTGCACGAGGGGCGGTGTATGGTACATGTTTTGCCCGAGGGGCTGTTCACGTTTCTATCATTTATTTTTACTCACTGTTTTATCATGCGTTTGAAACTAATGAAAGTTGTTTTAAAAGGTTTTACTGAAACTGAGCTTGATTTACGAAGTAAATGATTTCTCTACTGTTTTGAAAATGTATTGCATTTGATGTAGCGTTATGACGTGGTTTACGTATTTTCTTACTACTCAGCTTTCATTTACTTTTATTACTTACTGAGTTGGCATACTCACATTACTCCCTGCACCTTGTGTGTAGATTCAGGTATGTTTGAACCGGTAGCGGGTGTTGATTGCTCAGTGGCAGAGTCATCGGAGTTAGCAAGGTAGCTGCCCGACGTTCGCAGCCCTGCTCTTCTCCCTCTTGTCTTCCTTAGATTGTTTTTAGTATATTTTAAGACTCTTCGTAGATGCTCATGACTTGTGACACACCAATATCAGGCATGTGTATTTATTCCGAACTGTTCATTTAGACTTACATTATGAGATATTTAATTAACTAAAAGCTTAAAATGACTTTTATTGAATAATGGTTAATTCGGAAATTGTGTCGGCTGACCTAATTTCACGATAAGTGCCATCATGACCGGGTCGGTTTTAGGTTCGTGACACTGAAATGACTATTTTGATCCGTGTGAACTTTATTTTTAAAGGGTAAAAAAGGCCAACGACATTTCGCTAAGAGCCTTCTTGCTTTTAATATAGTATATAGATTAATTAAAATCTCAAATCATAAATTTCTATTTAAGAATTGTCTACGAATGTCAGGCTATGGGTTTGCGCTCCAATACCAGATCCTACATTATGATTTAGCATCTAAATAATACTCTAACAATATAAACAATTTAACTTATTTTTAGTACATTAACAATATAAATAATGTTTAAGCAAATTTTAACTCATATCATTGATATAATGATTTAATTTATATCATTTATTTCTTTCTAGAGATAAATATTGTTGGATTTAAATATTTCTAATCTAATAAAATTCTTTCTATGATAATTATATCTAACAATATATGGAGTATCTTATTGTTATTCGTGTTCTTCAACTCGAGTTCAATACGAATAATATAAAATTTATAATATGTACTTTGAGCAAATAGAAATTATTTCGTAAGGCTATGAAAACACAGTATAGTTACCTGATATTTGACAAGTCAGTATATTATTCTACACTATTTGAGCTATTAAAGCAAATGCATAACTTATATACCGAAGCTATGTAAAGGCATTAGAATACTTTTGCATGATATAAATTTTTTCTTTATTAAGTTGGCTAATAGGCTCAAAAGTTCTTATTAAGCTTTTACTTTAAAAATTTTATTTTATAACTCATCACATAGTTTAATAATTTTTGTGTAATTTTTTCTAATTTTATATTCATTGAGATGAAGAACGCGCGTAACGCGCGTACCCTAAAGCTAGTACTATATTAAAAGCACCAATGCCATTAGCGAAATATCGTTCGTCTTTTTTATCCTTTAAAAATAAATTTCACACTAGACAAAAATGTAATTTAAGTTTTTCTCTAACTTTTAGGAGTTCTAAATCAACTAAAATTTTAAATATTAAATCTTTTCCTTATCTATATATGTAGAAAGTCCCAAATTAAACTTTACTTTATATAAAATCTTTCCTTATTTTGACAAGTTAACATAATCATAACTTTCCATGTTAATTTTCCAATATTAATTTTTAGAATAGAAATAAAGAAAATAAAATGAAAAAGGAAAGAAGAACAGAAACAAAAATCAAACAGGTTTGCCTGTTTTAACTCCTTCAAGATTGCACTTTTTTACCTTCCACGTTAATTTTTCAATATTAATTTTCAGAATAGAAATAAAGAAAAGAAAATGAAAAAGGAAAGAAGAACAGAAACAAACAGGTTTGCCTGTTTTAACTATTTCAGGATTGCACTTTTTAACTTATCATTTTTTTGTTTTCTTCTCTTTCTTCTCGCTTATTATTGTTATATTTCTTTTTGTTATTAATTTTACAAAACTTAACTTAAGTGAAAAGTTAAAGAAAAGACAATCAAAATTAATAGTTTTACATATACATATACTTTCGGAATCCACTTACTTTATTTCTTTTTTACTTAAGCATTGATAGTTAAAATAATTTCAACAAAAAATAAAAACTAATAAAAATGTTTATAAAATTAACTAAATAATGGAGTACAACATAAAGGACAATTTAGTCAAACACTAACTTTTTACTATTATGATAAATAGATTAAAAGTATTGTTAATGAAAAATTAAAATAAATGGGATAAATATAATATCGTAAATCACAAGGGAGATTAGTGTTACAAAATCAAATCTGAGAGGATATCTCTAAAATTATCTCTTTTTTTATTAATTATTAATTATTTAAATTATATAGAAAGCCTTAATGTTTAAGAATTTAAAATCAATTAAGAGTTTACTTACTTAAAATAGTATAATATTTTTATATATGAATAATTATTTCATAACTACAATTGCTTCCATGTTATCCATGTAAAGGATATATAAAAACTATAATATTTTTATTTTATAGTTGAACTACTTACTTAAGAAGCTGAAAGAGAAGCTACTGGGACTGGGCATGAGCATCCTCACTGACGCTATTTAGTTATTCGGGATCAGATTCCCACTAGAGAAGACGTAAGAGATAGAGAAATGGTTGGCAGAATCAATAAAACTAATAGTTAAGCAAATACAAAAATCCAAAAATAAAATATCAAATCAATTTTTTACTCTTCATAAATAAAATTCTTAATGGATAAAATTATATTACTGTTAAATTTATAAAACTTTCAATGGACTAATATTTAGAATTTGAATCAACAAGAAAATAATTTATTTCCTCTACTATGGAAAATAAATTGGTAAGCCTTTGATTAACTAGAAAGCGAAAAATCCAAATCAATTTTTTTTCCAAAATTCATCATAGAAATAATTTATTTTTATTCTTACAAAACTCTTAGAATATATAAATTTATTTCCATAAAAGAAGCATTACCGTGAAAGAAATCAAAAATAGAGTTAAATTGATTGTAATCTATACTATATTAAAAGCACGAAAACCCTTAGTGAAATATCGTTCGTCGTTTTTACCCCTTTAAAATAGAATTCACAGTGAACAAAATAGTCACATAATTATTTCCTAATATTTAACACTTTGAAATCAACTAAAACATTGTTCATTAGAATTTTCCTTATTTGATTTGTCTCGTTAGAAGTCCTAATAATTAGGACACAAAAATCAAATAAGATTTACTTTTTATAAATTTTTTACCTTTTAAATTAATGAGATTTATTTTACCATAGTTCTGAATTGAGAATATTGCTTCTCTATAAGTATTTGTTCATTTATTTTTATTTGATATTAAATATCTTTCCCAATAACAACAAAAATTATTTAAAAAGTACAAAAATATAGAAAGCAAGCTTTTTTTCTTATAAGAACTACGGCGAAAACATTGTGTAATTTTTGCCTTTTAATCAATTTGTCTCTTTATTTCCTTTTCAAACGAAAGTAATTGATATTCTTAAAATTTTAGTGGGTAAGTTTTCATTTAACAATTAAATATATCTATTTTATTTGGTTTAAATGATAAAATTTCAGTCTAAACGTTGACAAATTTATCTAAAAAAGAAGAAATATATAGTTAAAATAAATAATCGGTGCATCTAAAAGATATATAAAAAGAAACATTATGTAGTTTGTACTGCATTATTTTGCTTAAAACTTTTTCTTTTAAAAAAATAATGGAGCTTTAAGCAAGTATATTTACATATTTTTAATAATGGAGCTTTAAGCAAGTATATTTACATATTTTTTCTCCCCCAAAAAAATACACAGTTAAAATAAAATAAATAGTTATTGCATATAAAGAAAAAATAAAAATAAAGTATACCAATTGCAACTTCATTATTTTGGTTGTACATATTTTATTAGGCAAAAAAATAATGGAGCTCCAACCAACTTTTTTTGTACTAATTTGACTCGAAAATAAAAAATATACAATTAAGATAAATAGTCATTTGTCAAAGGAAAAATAACAAGATATACATTGTTGGTACTCCATTATTTTGGATAAAACCTTTTTTGTTTGGCTCAAATGATGAAGTTTCAGTTAAGATTTATTACAAATTTGACCCCAAAAAAGAAATACACAGTTGAATCATAGCCATTATTTCCAAATAAGAAAATTTAAAAATATAAAATTAAATGGGGATAAGATATGCATTGTATTAAGGAGAAGAAAAAAGAAATACACAATTCATATGAATAACTATTGTATATGACTATGTGATAACTGACGAAAGATACTTTATCTGACAACTACTCTTACACACCTAAATGAGTGTGTCAATGCACTTTGTCATGTCAGCGACCATGGGATATCTACTATCAAATAATAAAGTTCGAATGAGAAACTAAGACTACGAGCAAGTTAGGCGTGTAACTAATAATATGTGCCAAAATTAAAATTTTCTTAGCATAAACTCCATGTTTTGCTCATAATTAATATATCCTTTCAGAATCTATTAACATTAAGAAATTCCATGACAATCTTAGACTCTTAGGGGTGGTTTGATACACGGGATAAGGTGGGATACAGTATGATACTAAATTTATACTATGTTAGGTTGGTAGTATAATGGTTGGTGATATAAATTTATTCCGGGATAAATTTATACCAACAACCAAATATGGTATAAACTTTGTCCCAAACTTAATCCTGAATATCTCATCTTATCCCACCTTATCCCATCAAAACTGGTATTATTTTATCCCATCTCTTACCTGGGATAAATTAGTCTAAGGATTATAATCTCAGAATTCTAATACCAGGAAAATTTAGTCCACGTATCAAATGATCCCTTACTTCCATAGAAAGAAATTTTCAAATATAAAATTATGTACTAGGACAGAGAAATAAAGCCAATTACAAAACGAAGGAAGAACTGATTAATGAAAACATAAGAATTGAAACCAATACATTTGCAATAGCATTTTTTATTCTGTTGAAAATAATTATTGTTTTATTTCTTATTGGTTAAGAAAATAAAACAATTGCATTTTGGTCGTGAGAAACTTACTTTATTGAGTTAGCTAAATAGAATCAACAATCATTATTTTTAGAAACTTACACTTTTGTTAATATTAATTTTAAACTCAAACAAAAAATTTAATATAATATTTATTTAACTTTTCGAAGTTTTATATTTATTGAGATAAAATACACGCGCAACGCGCGTACCTTAAGACTAGTATAACTTAAAAGAGTAAAATTGGTAAGAGGTACAATTTTGAAGCGACATGAATGAAATACTAAAAGATAGAACGTAACTTAGTGAGGTATCAATAATTTTTTTTCGTATTCGTATCTGTCACGATACAAAACTCGTTAAAGGTCGTGATGGTGCCGGACAACTGTCAGACAAGCCAACACTAAATTGTAAATTAAATTTTCATTTTAATATTTTTGAAATCACAATTTTCCTTCAATTTAACTAGTAAAAGATGAACTATACAGAATAATAATAATATTTTCCAATTTCAATATTGAATATCCCAGAACCCGGTGTCACAAGTGCATGAGCATCTACTACGAAGTAAAATATATACAACAACTGTCCGGTATACAAATGTGGACAGAAAGAAAAATACAACTACTTTGAAGGAGACTTTGCTGGATGCGGATCGTCTCATAAGATGCAACTCACCTAAGTTCCCGTATCAACCACGCCTCTGCGCCCACAGGGCCACTAGACATACATGTGTCTGTACAACAAAATGTACAACAAGTGTAGTGTGAGTACGAAGACAACGCGTACCCAGTAAGTATCCAATCTAATCTCAAAGAAGTAGTGACGGGAGGTCGAGTTCGACACTTACTATGGACAAAAAAAATATATCGATAATATGATTAATCATGAATTTTATAAAACGACTGTAAACTCAATAACATGAAACGAATAAGCAATTCTTTTGTTAATAGGAGATTTTCAACTTTATTTTTATCATTTATCAACTTATCACAGGCCAATGAGGCAATATCATTTACTATCAATGTCAAGCAATCAATTCAATTATGCGCAAGTCATGTTGAGGTCGTACGACCCGATTCAACATAATATTAAATTGTGCACTACCGGAGGGTCGAACAGCGCGAACCATAGAGCATCTATTAAATCTACCGAGGTGTTCGGCTCGTTCCACAAAAGGAAAACACAATCAAACAGTCAATCAAGTATTTATCAAGGAGCATTTATCCAAGGAAATGTCAATCCTCTAGTAACAATCAAGAAAATGAAGTTTAAACTTTTAGAAATTCATTTACCAATTCGATATGAATTAAGCAATTTAAATTGACAATAAGGTTACAAATATTGCAAGTATAGCTTGCTTTTGTGTCCTAAACTACCCGCATGTAAGCATAATAGTAGCTAAGCACGGACTCTCGTCACCTTGCGCGTACGTAGCCCCCACAAATAGAAGCACATATTGAATTATTTTACCTATGGAGTAAATTCCCTCTTACAAGGTTAGAAAGGAGACTTACCTCGCTTTGAAGTTCCATATTCAGCTCCCAAGCTCTTCAGACGACTCAAACCGATGCCCAACGCTCCAAGACTAGTCAATTTGTACAAACCATAAATATATTCTCAAATACTCATGATAATTCAATTTATAATACTTTCTAACCCGATCAAAAAGTTGATAAAAATCTCTCTCGGGCACACGTGCCCGGATTCCGAAATTTTTCAAAATTAAACTTTATACCAATAACACCACGAACTCAAATATATAACTTATTCCCAATTCCATGCCCAAAATCGTGGTCAAAATCCAAATATACAAAATTCTAGGTTTTCTTCCAAAACCACATAATTTCTACTAATTTCCATATTTAAATCCTTATACAAACCATGCATTTAACTTATAACAAATGGGAACAACTTACCTTGTGATGCTTGAAGAAAATATCCTCTCGAAGCTCTCTAAAATCGCCCAAACCAAATGAAAATGGGAGAAAAATCGGCCAAGTCCCGCTTATAAAAAAATCCTCCTCTGCCTAGCGGTCCTCGTACTTGCAGTCACTTGACCGCTTCTGCGGTTTTGCAGGTGCGTAAATGTTCCGCTTCTGCGGTCAATTCCCTAGTTGCCCACTTCCGCTTCTGCGCCTTCATTTTCCACAGGTGCAGTTTCGCTTCTGCGGCGAGATGACCGCATCTGCGGTCTCAGCTCTTCCCCACCAAAATCGCATCTGCGCCTTTTTTGGCCGCTTCTGCGGCTTGACACCTATGACCAAGACCTCGAAGGTGCAGTTACACCAGATGACAACAGGCTTAGCAAATCTTCTTAAGGCCGAATTCAATCCATTAACCATCTGGAATCCACCCGAGGCCCCTAGAACCCCGTCCAATCACACCAACCAGTTTCAAAACACATTATGAACTTAGTCGAGCCTTCAACTCATCACAAACAACACTAAACCATGAATCACACTCCAATTCAAGCTTAATGAACTTTTGAACTTCAAACTTCCACATTCAACGCCGAAACCTATCAAATTACGTCCGATTGACCTCAAATTTTGCACACAAGTCATATTTGACATTACAGACCTACTCCAACTTCCGGAATCAGAATCCTACCCGATATCAAAAAGTCTACTTCCGGTCAAACTTCCCAAATCCTTCAAATCTCTAACTTTAGCCAAACGATTTCAAAATGACCTACAGACCTCCAAATCCACTTTCAGACGCGCTCCCAATACTAGAATCACCATACGGAGCTATTCCCAAGCTCGGAATCCCTAACGGACATTGATATAATTTAAATGCACTGCAACCCAAATTTATGAAATTCTTCCCAAAATGCTAACTTCCTCAATAGGCACCGAAATGCTCCTAGGTCATCCAAAACCTGATTCGGACATACGCCCAAGTCCAAAATCATCATACGAATCTGTTGGAACCTTCAAATCCCGATTCTGAGGTCGTTTAGTCAGCATCAACCCTTAGCCAGATTCTTCCAACTTAATGCTTCCGAAATGAGAATTCGCTTTCCAAATCAACTCCAAACTCCCGAATTTCAATTCCGACCACGTTTACAAATCATAATGCTTGAAGTGAGGATGCTCATGGTCTCTAACCACTGAACGACGTGCTAGAACTCAAAATGACCGATTGTGTTGTTACATTCTCTCCCACTTAAACATATGTTCATCCTCGAACGTGCTAAAAATTGCTCAACAGTTGTCTGAAATCACTGGATAACACCTCGTACTCTCACCCGTGCTATCACAACTTAGTTGAGCACATTAGCTCGAGATAATCTAAAGATGTTCCCTTTTACTTATCCAAATAGGCCTTAGAGCTCAATTCCAACATTCGAAATTCTCTGACAGGCCTGCTTCCATCATACGAACACCGTATCAATCTTTATGCAATGCACCAATACATGATTGCATACCCTTGCTGGATCTACACTACGCACTCTATAACTTACATGACCAATAACATCCTCTGATAACAATAGCTGAAATCTCACGAATCCGATGCTCACAATAAACCTCATGATATATATAAGTTTTCTTTCAACTCTAACAATACTGCCACGACAGAAGAGACGTTAGAAATTCATAACCAACTGCCAAGTCAACAAATCATTGAATCTCTCCTCTTGATTAGAATCATCACCCCATTATGAACCAAATAACGGCATTTGCTCTTTAATATGCTTCATATAATCCGATCGTACTGATCCCAGATCCAATAATCTCGTCTCACCCAGTACAAGCTGCCCAAGCAATAAGCCACTTCAGGCACTGCCAAAAGTCTCATATGATGCCACAATATGCCAATAGATACAAACCCGAACGTGATACATAAGGAAAATGAACTCTAGAAAGTATTACTCAACCCGCGTAACTAATTTATACAACCAAAAAGGTGTCATGAACCTTCCTTAGAAAATGGAAAACAAAACACGCAAAAATAGCTATAGGGGACTCTACTCAACATCACACTGTTGCGGCGTGCAACCCGAACCAAACAATATACTCGTGGCGGCGTGCCACCTAATCCATACACAAAATCTATATAAGGAGATACTTACCGAGCTAGAATGCTCATTACTACAAAATATCCGAATATCGGTCACAAGCACGTTAAGTGCATAGTACCATCCCTCAGGAGACATATAGCAACATACGCTACAAATCTCAAGCACAACTAAGGTGCGATATATGATCTGAATCTCGAGAGCCATCCTGCTCACATAACACCATCTCTACGCAGAACCTCAACACATATGAAATTTATCAAGTTATTTCGCAACTCACACGACACAATATAGTATTACTCGAAATAGCTGACAACAAAATAACATCCAAAGTCTGAATGCTCCTCCATAAAGAGCACTATGCTGAAATGAACACATCCGGCCTGATATAGAGCCCGCATTCATATTTAGATCCATCCACGGACATCAAGTCGATTCTGATCGTACCGCACGGGGCTAATAACTTTTTAAGGATTCACAATAACCCCTTTACCATGACACACAAGAACAACCATCAAATCCGAAACAAACTTCCACAGTCCACAACCAAATGAACCAAGCGCCCTTCAAGCATAAATTTTCACATGAACGATAGTACCAAAATCTCCATACTTGGTCCTAATCCTTGATCAATCAGGCGACTACACGTCACACTTATACAATTTTCCCGTGGGATACGCTCCCATGACCATCTGCACCAGGTAACAAGTCTGCACATCCATACCACCGGCCACACTAATGCTGTAAAGAAAATCAAGAATATGCAATCAGTACGCAAATCCTCTTACATAAGACACCGATCTCAGTGACGCTAAAGACAATACCAGCTGACTCTAACCATTTGAGTCCTTTCTCACTCATTCGAGCTCGTGCTATCCTTGCCAATTCCATCGGCAACCTTGATCCTCAACTTCCAATCCTCATGCCGCTCACTGTGCCTAACATGCCAATACACGGCAGTATAAGAATTTCATCATAACTCCTGAACCACTAACAGAATACACACTTTATCATATATGAACCTTTTACTCAACTCATTTCAGGAGAACCATTGCAACACGTAATTGAATTCCCATAACCACAGAAAATACAAACCTCGAGTAGTGGTATGAACCACCATAACCCCCTCCAGGATACATCTACACATAACATGCCATAATACTCGAGTGCCTCCAAATAAAATCAATTACGGGGCCATCAAGCCTCGCACGGCCGCCACAAACCACATGTGTAACTTAACAAGCTGAAGGGACTGATCATTGCCACCATTGTGCCAATTCAACCATTGCTAACTGGTTTGACTTCCTCTAATTTACTCTGGACCTGTCTCGGGAATAATAATAACTCTATTCAAACATAGAAAACCATATTCGCACTCGTTCTAAGTGACCTTATTTCATGAGACCATGCTATCTCAATTCCCACAAACCGTTTCATACCCTCCTTATGCGCATTCTAATAACTCCTTGATGATTTCGAAGTCATTTTATCCCATTTCTCTCCTACTACACCATATACTGAAGACAACACAGAACGCTCCAAGCTCCTTTTTATAATCCGCTGCAACATCTCGATTCTTAACCATACTACGAACTCTAAATCCTTAAGCAGCACATTTTAACTCTTGAATCCACTAGGACTTATGTTGAGAGCCACCCACTCTTTGACTTGGTCCTGAATATAAACCACTCCAAGGTTATTCTAGCACATGAACACCCTCTCAAAGGAATACCCGTCTGAATCACCTTCCTTATAACTCATCTCTACACGAAGCACAAATCTTGAGTATTCCCAAAGCCTTCACATGAATTGATAAGGCTAGTTATAACACACATTCCACAAATCCTTGCTCAGCTTACCACTGATGTTTTCTTTCCTTAGTTGCAATATCCTACCAATATGTGGATAACAAGGAATCTCTCAAATAGACGACCATGCAATCCAACCGTAGGCGGTGGGAATCTCCCACTTAACATCAAGCTACCATTGCATAACTCTGGAACTCACCAAGATTCTTTCTTCATTGTTGATATGATCTTGCACAACCAACCCGCCAAACTCCTCAAAACCTTCCTGTTAACCATTTCATGAATACTCTGAATCACTAGCTACGTTTACATGTTCAACCTCTCACTAGATATGCAATAGAATCCTTTGTAGAAGCTTCGTCAACACCACACAACCGCTAACCCGTTCACATGACATAACCCTCATGTGGAATTACATGCCGATATCATCCAACGTCGCTGTACTGGGTACAATTACTACAAAATCAGTAATCCATCCTAAGCCCGTGCTCATTCACCAGCTATGCAAGTCCGTTCATGTTGGGATAAAGTGAAATAAGGTTATGGAAGCATGGTATCCGCCCAGGTGGATCAGTCTAATCATTTTAGATGTTACCCGATGAGACGTGAGCCTTAGCGGTAGTATTACATAAGAGGTCAAGTTATCAGTATTAAGGTGAATCAACAATGGATGGATAAAAGTTATAAAGTATAAAATGAGATTAGACCATCATTCTTAAGATGAACAGTAATGAAGAAGCATTTAAGGACTTAGATTTATGTATATAGGTTAAGCAACAATAGTAACCTAGAGTTTGGTAGCAGACCTCAGTAACAATAAATCAAAGTAAGAGTTATGGCAGTAAAGTCATACGGATAGATAAACAGATCTATGAAATAAGGTATAGCAATATTCGTAAGTTCAACAAAGTACTCGAGCAAAGAACTTCAATATACCCATAGATGCCCAGAGTGATGTCTTATCAAGCTCTGTATATGTTTACAAAGTGAGGCCTAGAGATTGGCTAAAAGTCAGAGAAAAAATGAGAGGAGTCGCATAGGCGCACTTACAACGTCAGTGTCGTACAGGATGCATGACAGAAGGTAGCAACAGTTACGACCACAAGTCATGGTATGGGAAAGAGGCCTAAAAGGGGAAATGCCCTGGCCTTTGGATTCATTCACAGAACAGTGCCTAGATGGAAATGAGAGTATTAAAGTATTCGCAAGAGTTATAGGCTATGATAATGGTAAGTGCATCAGTCAACATTCGAGGACGAATGTTCCAAAGGGGGGAATTATGTTACACCCCATATTTCCATACGTGAAAGTACGCCATAAGTAAATTGATGAAATCTCGGAAATGAGATGTTACATCCCGTATTTTGGTACATTGAAGTTTCGTCGTAAGTTAATCGACGTAAGTTCGAGAATGAGATTACTTTAGGATTATAAGTAGTATGCTATTTCAAACAAGCGATAAGTAAATTCGTGAAGGTGAGAGGGTTAGAAAATTGAAGAAATGAATTTCGTCGAAGTTTGACATTTTGGAATAATACACTACCCGAGCTAAAATACCCGATATTTATGGACTAGTGCCATACAAGGTACCACATGGCCATGACAGTAAGGTGTACAAAGTATGTTAATAGTGATTAGTATTTTAAGTAATTTGAGATAATTCTTAATTATGTGAATAATTGGTTAATTATTGGGTTAGTGGGGGATTAGTAAGTTAATTAAGGAAAAAGGGTGAAAATTTGGATATGTTTAAGGAGGCTTAACGTGGCAGCCCCCCAATTTCAAAATTATGACTCTTATATTATGAGTGAAAGGTGGCTCATTTATATATATATATATTATGTGGCTTAGTCATTAGTATGTGGGGCACAATCATTTAAAGCCTAAAAGCCTCTCTAATTCAAAGGGAGTCTTATATAAAAGTGTTATGAAATGGATATTCCGGCAAGAATTCAAGCAAAATAAATTCCTTAAGCATCTTAGCAACATGACTCTAAAGAAGCCCGATATAATCTTTATCAAGAATATCATACGGATTTTTTTCCTACTCAGATCTTACCATCACGTGTTTCATCGCAATTGCCATGTGTCAGAGGGATTGTCAAGAGAATTGGCTCAGGTATGTTAAGGCTATCCCTTTTTGGCATGATCTATACGACACGAATGAAACGAGCAAATGCACAACTTCCATAAATGACTCTATTCATAGAAGTATTAGAGATGCCTATGTTCTTGAATTCCGATATGTCTTATTATTCTATCATCTGTTCATGGGTCTCAGAAAATACGTAAGTTGATAAAGTTTGTTTCATGATATTAATCAGAGGTATAATGGTCTTACAACATTCCAAGAGATTTTATTGACGTACTTCTCATGCATTGTATTCATTTACATTGACCCATGACCAAATGGCGTTATGCACGCATATATATAAGGTTACGGCGTTATATACGCACCACCACCTAATCAGTTGGTATACATTGATGATTACCCCATAGTGGCCGAGATGATATGATGGGATTCCTCAGAGGCTTGATGATGTTATGAACGCATATACCCATGAATGGTATGATATTTATACGCATATGCATGACATTATAATAATAAATGATTCACAGAGCTATTCAAATATACATATTGAGTCTTTTACTCCATGTTTCTCTCTTGTCTATTGTTTACTGATTTTTATTCCTTACATACTCAGTACATTATTTGTATTGACATCCCTTTTGCCTGGGGACACTGTGTTTCATGCCCGCAGGTCCCGATAGATACGTTAAGAATCCTCCAAGTAGGCTATCAGCTCAGCGATTGATGTTGGTGCGCTCCATTTGCTCCGGAGTTGCTTATTTGGATAGTATGATTTAGACATGTATTGATTGGTATGTTGGGGCCCTGTCCCGGCCTTATGATATTTATGTACTCTTAGAGGCTTGTAGACATATGTCATGTATATGAAAGATTGTATGGCCTTGTCAGCCTTATAGGCCCGTACGTCATATGTATAAGTCGGTATATTAAGTTGAGTATTTCATCATGTTTTATTATACTTATCTCACGATAGCCTTTCCATATCATTTACCTATAAGAGTATGGTACAAAGAGATATGTTACGTTGGTACTCGGTTGAGTAAGGTACCGGGTGTTCATCACGGCCCATCGGTTTGGGTCGTGACAAATATCCTACACCACATATGTAGTACCATTACCGTTCCTCAAATTCCCGATTTATAACATGCGCTTCGTGTCGTATAAGATTAAATAGGAAAGAAACAAAGTCATAAGCCTCAAAGGAATCAAATTGCACGATGAGGAATCAAGAAGGGAAGTGCTCCTAACAACCCTATAGCCCCTCGAAGATAAGTACAAATATCTCTGTACCGATCCGCAAGACTCTACTAGACTCGCTCATGACTCGTAAGACCTAAGTGAATCTAGTGCTCTGATACCATGTTGTCATGATACAAAATCCGTTAAAGGTCGTGATGGCGCCGTACACCACTGTCAGGCAAGTCAACACTAAATAGTAAATTAAATTCTCATTTTAATATTTTTGAAATCATAAATTTCCTTCAATTTAACTAGTAAAAGATGAACTTTATAGAATAATAATAATAATATTTTCCAATTTCAATATTGAATATCACATAATCATCCCAAAATCCGGTGTCACAAGCGCATGAGCATCTACTAGGAAGTAAAATAATATACAACAACTGTTCGGAATACAAATTTTGACAAAAAGGAAAATACAAGTACTCTGAAGGAGACTTTGCTGGCTGCGGAACGTCTCATAAGATGCAGCTCACCTAAGTACACATATCAACCACTCCCCTGTTCCCACAAGGCCACTAGACAAACATGTGCCTGTACAACAAAATATACAACAAGTATAGTATGAGTACAAAAACAATGCATACCCAGTAAGTATCTCGTCCAATCTCGAAGAAGTAGGGACGAGAGGTCGACTACGACACTTACTATGGCCAAAAACAATATACCGATAATATGATTAATCACGGATTTTTATAAAATGACTGTAAACTCAATAACATGAAATGCATAAACAATTCTTTTGTTAATAGTAGATTTTCAACTTTATTTTTATCATTTATCAATTTATCATAGGCCAATGACGTAATATCATTTACTATCAATGTCAAGCAATCAATTCAATCATGCGCGAGGGTAGAACGACGTGAACATGGATGCATATATTAAATCTATCGAGGTGTTCGATCCGTTCTACAAAAGGAAAACACAATCAAACAGTCAATCAATCATTTATCAAGGAGCATTTATCCAAGGAAATGTCAATCTTCTTTTAATGATCAAGAAAATGAAGTTTAACCTTTTAGAAATTCATTTACCAATTTGATATGATTTAAGCAATTTAAATTGATAATAAGGTTACAAATAGTGCAAGTATAGCATGCTTTTGGGTCCTAAACTACCCTCAATTAAGCATAATAGTAGCTACGCACGGGCTCTTGTTACCTCGTGTGTACGTAGCCCCCACAAATAAAAGCACATATTGAATTATTTCACATATGGGGTAAATTCCCTCTTACAAGGTTAGAAAAGAGACTTACCTCACTCTGAAGTTCCATATTTGGCTCCAAAGCCCTTCTGACGACTCAAACTAATGCCCAACGCTCCAAGACTAGTCAATAATTGTGCAAACCCATAAATATATGCTCAAATACTCATAATACTTCAATTTGTAACAATTTCTAACCCCGATTTTTCAATAAAAATTGTCCTCAGGCCCATGTGCCCGAATTCCAAAAATTATCAAAAATAAACTTTACCCATAACTCCACGAACTCAAATATATAACTTATTCCCAATTTCATGTCCAAAATCATGGTCAAAATCCAAATATACAAAATTTTAGGTTTTCTACCAAAACCCCAAAATTTCTACTAATTTCCATGTTTAAATCCTTATACAAACCGTGTATTTAACTTATAACAAGTGGGAACAACTTACCTTGTGATGCTTGAAGAAAATCTCCCCTTGAAGCTCTTCAAAATTGCCCAAACCAAATGAAAATGGGAGAAAAATGGGCCAAGTCCCGCTTATAAAAAATCCTCTTCTACCTAGCGATTCTCACACCTGCGGTCACTTGACCACTTCTGCGGTTTCGCAGGTGCGCAAATGTTCCGCTTTGGCTTTCAATCCCCCAGCTGCTCACTTCCACTTATGCATCTTCATTTTTCTCAGCTGCGGTCTCGCTTCTACGGCGAGATGACCGCATCTGCGGTCTCAGCTCTTCCCCACCAAAATCGCATTTGTGCCCCTTTTGGCCGCTTTTGCGGCTCCACACCTGCGACCAAGACCTCGCAGGTGAAGTTACACCAGATGACAACAGGCTTAGCAAATCTTCATAAGGCCGAATTCAATCCACTAACCGTCCGGAATCCACCCGAGGCCCCGTCCAATCACACCAACCAGTTCCTAAACACTTTACAAACTTAGCACTGCAATCCAAATTTATGAAATTATTCCCAAAATGCTAACTTTCACAATAGGCGCCGAAATACTCCCGGATCATCCAAGACTTGATCCGGACATACACCCAAGTCCAAAATCATCATACGAACCTGTTAGAACCTTCAAATCCCGATTCCGAGGTCATTTACTCAAAATCAACCCTTAGCCAGATTCTTCCAACTTAAAGCTTCCGAAATGAGAATTCTCTTTCCAAATCAACTCCGAACTCCCTGAATTTCAATTCTGACCACGCGTACAAATCATAATGCCTGAAGTGAAGCTTTTCATTGACTCAAACCACTGAACGACGCGCTAGAGCTCAAAACAACCGGTCGTGTCGTTACAATATCAACAAATGACAATTTCCTACATTATTTTTAGACTCATTTTCACTTATCAATATTTTTCTAGGAGCTACATTGCCAATCTTTTCATTATCATATCTTAAGAGACAAAAGTTTACTTTTTAAATTTTTGTACGAAATTCCTACATAAGTTCTCAAAAATCATAATAAAACATAATGTTCTCAAAAAGCATTGATGACTTTTTTAAAGCATAAAGTTTTACTTTGTCTAACTTGCTAAGTAGGATCAACATTCGTTTTCTGAAACATATATATTTTTTCAATTTTTATTTTATAACTCAAACACATTGTTTATATAATTTTTAAAAATAATGTTCTCATTAATATGAAATATGCGCGCAAAGCGCGTACCTTAAAACTAGTATAACTTAGATTCATATTACCCGCCCTAATCTAGAATTGCTTACAAATTATATACATTTCATCTTAAAAGGCTCTCAATCCATTAGTGCCTTAAATTAGGGGATTCTTTGCTTGGAAAAAGGTATAACTAAAAGGAACAATGGTTTTAACCACGTTTTAGTATCTGATGGTGACAATAGCAGCTCCCATCATCGGAAAAGGGTCAGCCCGAAGTATACAATCCTAGATCGTGCTAAGTTGTTGGAATAGCCTGAGTGATTGGAAATATTGGCTTGAACATCAAGTGAGTTATGAGCCTCAGAACGATAAACTTTGGCTACAAAATGCTTGAACCAGTCACAAATTAAATTTAGTAGTGAACTCTTTGAAGGTGATCGGCTTTTCCATTGAATGGATCTGTTAAAGCATTGTACTACTAACCAAAGTTGGATGAAATGAGTAATGATGAAAATCCTCCTCGATGATGAGCAGTAAAGAGTTTTTAGAATTCAGGTATTTGACTATCCATCATTTACGGCCATTAAAAAGCTTTGAATTCAAATTTGGGTTTCCAAAACCATTATTTGTTTGGATTGGGTGTTGTTGCCAATAATTAAAATATTGTTTGGGGTATATATCTTAATTTTGAGGGTGTTTGGTGAATATTAGACTTGATTTTGGATGAATTTCATATTGAAACTCGAAGAAGAAGAAGAAGAACAAGAAGAACACATGGCATACCATATACTTACAAAATTATAGTAAAGTTGTAGTATAATTGTATGTAAATTTGTATAAGGTGAAATCGGAGGGTCCAATTTCTTGGCATCGAGGCACCTCAGAAGACCATCTCGAAGTCTCGAGGCTACAAGGATATGATCGAGTCTCCTCCCTTAAGGTTCGTTGACGCTCGACCTAAGGATAATGCTGACCACGACTATGGTAGAAATGGGGAGTTCCCAAGGTACACGACTGGGACTGACAGAGTCTAGTGAGCTACTCTAAACCTGAATCAGGGTGTCATGTAGTTGTCCCATCACTTTATCTTTGTAATTAATGCATTGTGTACTATATCAGGATTCCCCTCATATATAAAGGGGATCCTTATCATTTTAGAGGCTCATATTTCTTCAGCTGCTCCACACAAAATATACAAGAAACATTCTCTTTGCTCTCTAACATATTCCTTTTATATTATTGCTCTCATTTATTATCTTCATTGTTGTTCATCATTTATTTCTTATCATTGGCCATAAAGAGCTTTCATTAATTTTACTCCAATTGTTATTCATACTTCGATTACCCTCGATATCTCCATGCCGAGCTCCGGAATCGACCTTGAGGTCCCCGAATCGACAAGCTCGAGGCCCCGATTGTTAGTCTATCGGTTTGATTATCACTCTATCCTTAACTCTCATCTCGTTTCTAAATCTCACATACATAGCATCAACTGCTTAACAAACTACCATAAAAATAGATCACGTATTTTTAGAATCCCATAATCAAATTTAATTATTATTACCATTTTCACGGTAAACAGTTTGGCGCCCACCGTGGGACTAAAAATAATAGTGATTATTTTCTTGCTGGTTTAGCTACACAACGCAAGTTATCTTTCACACCTTTTCTTGTCTAAGATCTTCGATTTCAGGTCAAAATGTCCGACTCAGTAAACAACAATCTGGAGAACCATGGAGAGAATGGCGTAGATGTTCCAGGCACTGGCGTACCACCGCGAAACCTTGAGAACACGCCAGAACTGATCCCCGTGGATGCGGTCTCTCATGACGCCCAACAGGTTGATATAAGCTCACACACCGATAGGAGCGTGTGCCAAGGAGATCCGCAAGAAGCTCGGAAAATGCCGACTAGGGAAGAACGTGAGGTTAGCCTTCATGTTATTTTCGAAATGTTGTAGGCACAACAGCTGGCTATTGCTCAGCTGCAAAGTCATCGGAAAACTCCTAGCTCGGTAGCACCGAGGACAGCTCCCCCAACTGAACATGTATTAGAGAGATCAAGCAATAGCGGGTCAATGACCCATCTCGTCATCGTAAAATTGCTCGAGGACCTCAACCAAAAGGATTGAATCAGGAGAGAGAATGATAGAAGCCAATGATAAGAAGGTCGAGACCTACAACTCCAGGGTCGACCAAATTCCGGGCACACCCCCAGTCCTGAAAGGCGTGGATTCGAAGGAGTTCATTCAAAGGTCGTTCCCAGAGGAAGCGACTCTGAAACCCATTCCAAATAAGTTTAGAATGCAAGATCTCCCAAAATACAACGGGACCTCAGACCCAAACAAGAACGTTACCGCTTACACCTGTGCAGTAAAGGGCAACGACATAAAGGACGACGAGATCGAGTCCGTCTTGTTAAAAACGTTCTGGGAAATGCTCTCGAAAGGGGCCATGATGTGGTATCACAACCTAGCTCCTAACTCCATAGACTCATTTGCCATGCTGGCAGACTCCTTAATAAGGCCACATGCCAGTTCCATCAAAGTAGTAACAAGGAAGTCTGACGTATTCAAGATCAAGCAGAGGGAGAACAAAATGCTGCGAGAGTTCGTATCTCGCTTCCAAATGGAACGAATGGAACTACCACCGGTCTCCGATGACTGGGAGGTGTAGGCCTTCACTCAAAGTCTAAATGAACAAAGCTCAGTGGCTTCAAAGCAGTTGAAACAGAATTTGGTCGAGTATCCTGCTGTGACCTGGTCAGACGTCCACAATCGATACTAGTCGAAGATTAGGGTCGAAGACGACCTTCTAGGAGCCCACTCGAGCTCAGTTTACCCAAACAGGCTTCTGGCGAAGGAGCCAAAGCCAAACAAAGAAAGATATCAGACGTACACCGAAGATAGAAGGAACGCCATGAGGCGCAACCCATCTTGCAATGATCGAAGAATAGACCGAGGACAGAATCCTTGGGGACTCATCCACAGAGCTGAATTCGATAGGAACGCAAGGCCAATGGAGGCACCTCGCTTATCAGAGTACAACTTCAACATATATGTATCAGACATCGTTCTCGCCATCAGCAAAAGCAGAGACGCCAGGTGGCCCAGGCCTATGCAATCAGACCGCTCGCAAAACAATCATAACTTAGTTTGTGAATTTTACAACACACACGGCCACAGGACCGAGGATTGCCACCAACTCTGAGAAGAGGTAGCCCGACTACTTAACAAAGGTCACCTCTGGGAATTCCTCAGTGACCGAGCCAAAAATCAGTTCCGAGAAAGAGAGGCAGCCAAGAAGAGCAAAACGAATGAGCCACAACATGTCATCCACATGATTTTGGAAGGCATCAATGCCCCACAGGAGCCCGTGATGAGAAAAACAAAAATATCTATCGTCAGGGAAAAACGAACTTGGGGTTACATACCTGAGGATGCTCTCACATTCAACGATGAGGATATCAAGACCTTATCTCAGTCTCACAATGATGCATTGGTAATCTCTTTCCTTGTAAACGCATTTCAAATTAAAATTGTACTTGTGGACCCAGGTAGCTCGGCCAACATTATCAGGTCGAGGGTAATAGAGCAGCTCGGACTGCTTGACCAAATCATGTCTGCCACTCAAGTCCTCAATGGATTCAACATGGCAAGTGAAACAACGAAAGGATAAATCACCCTCCCAATCAACGTGACCGGCACAACCCAGAACGCCAAATTCCATGTCATCGATGGAAACATGAGATACAACACATTGCTCGGAAAGCCATGGATACACTGCATGAGAGAAATACCATCCACTCTCCATCAAATGATAAAATTCCCAACAAAAGGATGGGATACAAACCGTCTACAGGGAGCAGCATGCGGCAAAGGAAATGTTCGAGGTGCATGACGTAGCGCCGGCGCCAATAATTCCACCAACGAAGGAGCCAAAGGATAAGCAAACGATAAAATATCGATGACAAGTTACATTCTTGGCTACACCCGATTTAACGAAATGAAGGACCATACCGGGTCCTCATAATAAATGATTGAGTCACTCCGAAATCTGAAGCGTCGTTTGCACTAAGGTACAACCATCTCCCTTTTTCATTTTATATTTCATATTAACCCTTATGCATGCGCTCAATCGAAGTAGTCAAAGTGCTAACTCAGCCCGAAGACCTTAAGGTTTCAAAGCATCTGTTGTACTCTTTTCCTTCGACCGAGTTTTCATCCCAAAAAGGGTTTTTATCGGCAAGGTTTTTAATGAGGCAACATCCACATTACCTAAGGACGACTCAACAACTATTTAAGGCTTCTTTTGCAACCAACCTCGAACACCATGGGGCATCCCCCCGGGAGGTCATCTACTCGGAAAAGCCAAGAAACGCCAAATGGGGTCCTAATAGGAGAATGATGTACTAGGCCAAACAGTCGAACGAACCGTGTCTGTATAGCCGGGCCTCCAATGGCGAAAATATGTATACTTGTACCACCAAGTAATTGAAGAATATCTTTTATCAAAGAATCTCACACTCCAATGACTCCTCCGCTGAAAATGTCCCGAACACTCGGGGACTGGCGTCAACGATTCAACACCTAAATGACTTCCGAGTCGAGACTCCCAGCTCATAATCCCTCAACAAGGCAATGCTCGGGGACTGGCGTCAAAATCTCAAAAAATACACGACCTCAGGGTCGGGATCTCCGAAATCGTAAGCCCTCAATGAGGCAATACAAAGTTTACAAGTAACGGCTTCCGAGCCAAGATACCCTCGATGACTCAGGGACTGTCGCCAATTGCCATTCATTAAAAAATCCGAGGCCATAAGACCCGGAGCGGGCAGACTCGATCCTGTAAGACCTCAAGCAAGGTATGAACAATACTTGTAAGACCACAAGCAAGGCATGAACAATACTTGTACCAAGTATCCAAAACTATAAGACCTCAAAGGTATGTAAAACTTGTAAGACCTTACTAAAGGCATAAACCCGATCTCAAATTTTTGGCTATATATCGAACTTGTAAGACCCCTAAAAAGGCATACCCTCGATATAAATGCCGAAACTACTTCACTCGGGACTTAAAGGCTCTGGACAAACACAAATGACTACTGTCACAAGGCTGTACCAGCCAAACTAATGCAACTTGGGGATGCCCGACTATAGCAACAAAATCACAGGCCTTTAATTACTTCAAATATACTTCGAAAAGAACCGGTTAAACAGGCTACCCTCGACATAGGCAAAAGAGAGCTTCGACAATGTCAGCTCCTAAACATCAGCTTTGAGATACTCAGCCTTCGAGCGAAACCTCTCGGGGTGCTCGATCATCTCCAATTAACGACTCACAATCGAGGTTTTTTATTAAATCGTCGAAGAGTCAGGCAAAAATTATTTCAAAAAGTCCTTAACGAGGGAAAAATAAAGCCAACACAAAAGGTCACATCAACCCAAGGTGTAAGAGCCATTGTCACCAGCCCATACTAAAAGGCCGCATCGGCCCAAGGCGTAAGAGACATTGTCGCCAGCCTGCACAAATACAGAACTTGAGGGTCGAATGAGATTGAGTCGTAAACCGATATGGAGACTGAACCCAAAATAGTTAACTAAATATGCCTATGAGCAAGGCGTAAGAGCCATTTTCGCCAGCCCACACTAAAAGGCCGCATCGGCCCAAGGCGTAAGAGCCATTATCGCTAGCCCACAAAAAATGTCGTATCGACCAAGCACGTAAGAGCTCACGGGACAACCTAATGAGCCCCAGGGCCATATCATGAATCTAAGGATTCTTACCAACTCAAAGACCAGTTCACCTGGCCAAAATTGACATAGAAAGAGATACAGAAGAAATAAAGCCAAAAGGTTTTCTTTTATACACATACAAAAAAATGCAATCTCCATCTACAAACATGCTTTGAAAATTCTATGTACAAATGGCGAAATATACGCCCCCTGTGGGCTACGGCCTACCGGCCTCATTTTCGCTTTCTTAGGGGTCGGATAGAAGTAACCGAGCATTGCGCTCGTCCGCCCTCACTCGCGCCAACTCTTCCAAGAGATCAAAATCCCTGGCATAGATCTCCTTGAGAATCTTTCTCCGAGACTTGCAACGAGCATATTTTCCAATCCTCTCTTCACAGTCGAGGAACCTTCTCAGCTCAGCTTGAGAATCGGTAGCATCCTTTAAATAAATTGCCATCTCCTGGTCAGCCTTATCTCGGCTCATTACGGCTTCAGCCCGGGCATCAACGATCTTGGCCCTGACCTTTGAAAGCTCGGACTTGAGCATCACAATCATATCTATTTGAACCAAAGTATTATCACGTGCTAAGCGAAGTTGAGCCTCAAAAGTGGGAACTTTCGCTAGAGCACCCTTCCCCTCCATAGCCTGAGTCTTCGCCCGAGCTTCTAGCTCATCATGCTCACGCCTGGCCCAGCCAGCTTCATCCCGGAGGTGCTCCAAGGCCTCTTTCTTTTTCTGCAATTGAAATAAACACAACATTAGCCTCAAAAGCCAGAAGGTGGAATGCACGCTCACCCGGGACAGAAAATTACCTGCTCCTTCAAGTGGTTCTCGTAATTCAAGCTTCGCCCCACCTTATACCGCAAGTGTACTAACTCGAATTCCTTTTCATCACAAAGGAGCCTAAGGGATCTCTCCTCATCCAAAACTTTCCGCAACCTGGCTTCACAACGAAGCAGCCCGAACTTAAGCTTGTCGAATGCCTTCAAAAGAAAACCCAAAAAGTAAGGGAAGGCGTAAAGCTCGAATGGCCTGTGACGAAACTCACCGCGAAGTGAAGCCGCTGGACTTCCACGATGGACGAGCACACATCCTCCAACCTAGTCCCCCATATCTAAAAGGATCGACTCCGGTCAAAGCACGGTCGCTCGGTGTATGTGACCCCGAGTTCCTAGTACCCCTCAAAGTACTGTCGATGGAAAAAGAAGTCGACAGGAGCGGGGAAGCCATCTTTCCATAATCAGAAACCACGGACGTAGTAGGTTTGGACGATGCTCTCGCTCCAAAGCCCCGGTCCCATCCTGCCTTGCTTTGAGTGCCATCGCCCTGTAAAAGCATCTCTCGCTTATCGTTGTTGTCCTTTAGCTCGAAAGCTGGCAACCGTTCCCCCACTCCAAAGGAGCATGGCTTCGCCTCGGAAGGCTCTCAGATGCCTACAACAGCAAGATTAATACACACAAAAGGAAGATACCTCTCCATATAAAGGAAGGAAAAAGAAAAAATTTCACAATACGCACCATGATGTTTTGCTTCCCGTCTGCCCCGGGACAAAGATCACCACTTGCTCTCATCACAGGTCGAATGGGTTACCAATTTCCGAACCCAATTCGGCAAATCAAGAACATCACCCGACACCCATGAAACCGCTGCAGTGAAAGAAAAGAAGGCACGGTTACGAAAGTAGCTTTCGCCATAGACAAAACTGAGAAGGCATGAAATACTCCACTTACGTGTATAATTCCATTCCTCAGGGAATAGCATAAGCTCCAAGGGGATAATGTCCGCAGTCCTCACTTAGATGAAGCGACTCATCCATTCTTGGCCTCCCTCTTCCTCATCATCAACAATGAAGGGCGTGGTCGATCGACTTCGCAAGGTTAGCGGACCTCGATGGTGAAAGGGCTGGTACAACCTAACCAGATGACTAAGCGTAAGTTCAACCCCCACCTTCTCCGTAAAAAATCTCATCATCAATACTATTCGCCAAAACGACTGGATTTTCGGTAATCATGGAGGCTTGAGTCATCGATATGATGCCATCGTAGGAAGTCCGAAGAGTTGGATGTCAAAATCGTTTCTTATCATTGTAACGACCCGACCGGTCGTTTTGAGCTCCGGCGCGTCATTCAGCAGTTTGAGGCCATGAGCGGCTTCATCTCAGGTATATTGACTTGTGTGTATGGTCAGAATTAAAATTCAGGAAGTTTGGAGTCAAATCTAAATGGAAATTCTCATTTTGAAAGCTTAAAATTGAAGAAATGAACTAGGATTAGAATTTTGAGTAAACGACCTCGGAATTGGGATCTGAAAGTTCCAGCATGTTCGTATGATGATTTCGGACTTGGGCGTATGTCCGGATTTGGTTTTGGGTAACCCGTGAGCATTTCGGCGTATATTGTGAAAGTTAGCATTTTAGAAGAAATTGCATCATTTTGGTTTAAAATGCATTTCAGTGTTATTGATGTCCGTTTGGGATTCCGAGATTGGGAGTAGCTCCGTATGGTGATTCTAGATTTGGGAGCATGATCGGAAGTGAATTCGGAGGTCCGTAGGTCATTTTGGAGCCGTTCGACTAAAGATGGAAAATTGATGGTTTATGAGAAAATTTGGCCGGAAGTGAAAATTTTGATATCGGATTCGAAATGCGAATTTTATGGTTTGGATAGCTTCGTTAGGTTATTTGGGACTTAGGAGTGTGTCCGGAATATCTTTGTGTTGAAATATATGAATTATGGGAAAAATTTGAAAAATTTTGATATTTAATATTGTTAAAGTTGACTTTGGTCAACATTTTTGGTAAACGGACTCGGACCCGTGATTTTTCGGTCTCGAAAGGTCAATAGAAAAATATGGGAGTTAAACGTGTTTCCGGAATCGAATTCCGAGGTCCCAGGCCCGAGAAATGAATTTTTTCGTGAAATTGTTTTCTGAAAATGTTTAAGGAAAATGAAAATGAAATTTGATCAGAAAGTAATGGTATCGGGCTCGTATTTTGGTTCCGACGCCCGGTACAGGTCATATATGTTGGTTAAGCGCTTCCTGTAAAGTTTGGTTACAAACGGACGTTGTTTGACGGGTTTCGGCATTAAATTGGAAAATTTGAAAGTTTATGAAATTTGAAAGAATTCTTGGATTTAAGGCTCAAATCATTGATTTTGATGTTATTTTGGCGATTTGATCGCTCGAGCAAGTTTGTGTGATGTTTTAAAGTCAGTGTTCATATTTAGTTTGGAGCCCCGAGGGCTCGGGAGTGTTTCGGAGGTGTCTCGGAGTGATTTCGGACTTACGAAAAATTGCAGAAAATTGCAGAAAATTTTGCTGTGCCTAGAAAATTTTAGGTGCTAGTAGTCCAGTTTGGAAGCTCATATCTTGTAATCTATAAGAAATCAGAAAAAGTGTAAAACACAAAAGTTGTAGCCCATACATTCTAGTTTTCGGAAAGTTAAACCATTCACGATTTGGATATAGTTTCAGAAAGTTACGTTGGATCGAATAGGGCTGCTGGAGCAATTGCGGCAGAATTTACGATGAACTTTAGAAGCTTATATCTCGGGATATATAAATATTTATATGGTGTACAACCTATAAAATTAAAGATCTTTGAGTCTAGTTTCTAAATATTCAAACCGTTTGTCATTTGGATATTCATACGAGATGTTATGGGTGTTTAAACAGAAGGTGTCCGACAAGGAACAATTTTAATAGGATGTACAACTTGTATAGCACAAGTGCAAGGTACAACTCGACGAAGCACAGACAGATTCTTTTATACACAGATTTAGCTCACTTTTCTTCATTTCTTTAAAGTATGGATGATTTTTGGGGAGCTTCAAGAGGAGATTTTCATCATCAATGTGAAGGTAAGTTATCCCCACCTATTTTGATTTAAGTACATCAATTATGTATGGATTTGAGCATGAAAATTGTAGAAAAATTGAGGATTTAGGCCTAGGGATTTGAAAATAAGATTTGGTGATTTGAGGGGTCAAATGAACTCCAATTTTGGTAAATTTTATATATACGGACTCGTGGTGAAACGAGGAATTCGGTGATGTGATTTTCGTAATTTTTTGAGAAGTGAGCCCGGGGCTCGGGTTTTGCAAATTTCGTGATTTTCGATATTTTTCGAGTCTTTTCGATTGGGTTATATTCCCTTAGCCTATTGTAATATATTCCTTGTGGTTTTTGCAAGATTCGACGCGCGAGGAGGTCGATTCGAAAGGAAAGGGCATTGCGGAGTAGACTTTTGGCCATCTTGAGGTGAGTAATAGATGTAAATGCTGTTCTGAGGATTTGAAACCCCGTACTTTCACATCGTAACGCTATATTGAGGCATGACACGCACTCCATGGCGAGTGCGGGGTCGGATACTATTGGGGATTGTGACTTGGTCCATCCCGTGTGATGTTTATACTATATTGGTGATTGATACACATACTTCATTGATATTACTGGGCTTAATGCCATGTTTGGGGCCTTGTGCTGATTTGTAAAATCCTTCGAGGATTGATATTACTGCTTAGCATGATTTGCATATCATTTAATTTCAGTCCAAGGTTTTAAATGCTTATTTGCAAACTCAGCCATAATTCTAAGTGTTGAAAACTTAAATGATATTTTTAAATGTATTCCGGGCTGGGAACTTCTGTTTTGTAAATGCCCAAGGGGCTTATTATATTATTTTCTGGACTGATTATAAAGTGACTTGAAACAGTGGTAACAATGACACTGTGTGATATACTTGAAACAGTGGTAACAATGACACTGTGTGATATACTTGAAATAGTGGTAACAATGACACTGGATGATATACTTGAACAGTGGTAACAATGGCACTGTATGATATAAATTGGTCAGGTAACAATGGCTGACCGGTCAGGTAACAATGACTGACCAAGATATTGCGCTTGGGCTGTAGGAGCCCCTCCGGAGTCTGTACACACCCCCAGTGAGCGCCGTCGACGATAAATAAATATGGATGGCTCGGGCTGCACGCCGCAGTGGGTACTGGAATGTACCATCATATGCATTGCATTGCATTCATGTATTTGTATTTATACTGGTGTTTAGCTGCTCAGTTCCATATGTTGCTGTATATTCGGATTGTAGCTTACTTTGTGTATTTACTGGATTTTCTTATCTTCGGACTGTAGTTACTTTTATTACTCACTGGGTCGGAGTACTCACTTTACTCCCTGCACCTTGTGTGCAGATCCAGGGCAGTCTCAGGCTCAGTAGATCCAGTTGATCAGCAGATCCAGCCTCTGGGAGTATCGAGGTAGCTGCACGGCGTTCGCAGCCATTGATCTTCTCCCTCCTATCCTATCTCTTTATTTCCGCATTATCGGACTTTGGATATACCGTGTATTAGGATGATATTCTGTATTCTAGAGGCTCAGATTCGTGACACCGGGTCCTAGTGAGATTATATTGTGTATTTTGTTAAAATCTTCAGTACTTTAATCTTGCTTAATTGATATTTCTTTCCGCTATTTTTGATAAATTGGGTTAAGTGTTGAATAATGGTCGGGCTTGCCTAGTAGTGTGCTGGGCGCCATCACGACCGGGATTTGGGTCGTGACAAGTTGGTATCATAGCCTAAGTTACTTGGTCTCGTGAGTCATGATCCAGTTTAGTAGAGTCTCGCGGATCGGTACGGAGACGTCTGTACTTATCCTCGAGAGGCTGCCAAACCTTTAGGAAAACTTCACATTCTTGAATTCTTATCGTGTGTCCTTGATTCAGCTTGAAAAGAAACTTTTGAAATTCCTTCCGCGTGATCATATGCACCAACGGGCGCTCAGTATCAGATGTGTCTCGATGGCTTTTGATTCCCCGATCGAGGGGTGAGGTGTAATCTTTGTGAGTTTGAAGTTAGACCAGTCTGGAGGACTTGAGGCCAAATCTTTGCCAATGGCTTGAGCACCGAGGTGCTGATTTTGTGAGCAAGTGTTTTGAACTCATATGTTCATTATTGTCCTTGTTAGCCGGAATGGCGGTTGGATATCCACGTGATGCGTATGTTAGTGTTGCGAGGTGTATTTGTACGACTTGGTAGTGGCAAAGAAGCCTACTGGATAGTAGATGAACTGTTAAGTGATTCGTTTCTTATTGTGATTTGTTGAGTAGCCCGAGTTATGGGCGCGTGAAGAATATTTTTCGTGTCTCCTAGTTAGATAAGTCTGGGAGCTGAGATCGCTTCCGTAAATGTATTATGACGAAATCGTTGAGTCAAGGAGACCACCTTGAAGGTCGAAAATATTAAAGGAAGAATATGTTCCTACTTGGTTGAATAGCCCAATAATGGAGGGTTGAAGGGTATTTTCTATGTGTTATGATTCAAATAGGTGCAACGCATGTCCATGTATCAATTTAGATTTATGTAATTGATATGCATTGTGATGCTTTGTCAAGTTGTGGATGTGTTGTTAGGATGATTTTGGTGATTCTCTGGCAGGTGGATAAGACCAATTACAAAGGAGGCTCTGCCGAAATTTTTGAAAAATTTAGGACTTAAAAAAAAATAAAAAATTGGTCGCCTAGAGAGTGGGCTTAACTGTTGTGTGAGTAAATGCAAGAATTGTAGAAGAGTTAAAATTCCAGATGATTCGTGTTTCCACGAGCTTATGATGGAGTGAGTTTAATCTCACCATGATATTACGACAACAATAGAGTATATGTGTTGTGATCTATAGCTTTGAGCCAAGTTGGGGAGCTTGCTGTTGATTAGCTGATTGCACGGTTTATTACCTGCGTGAATTCTGGTTATTGACGTATTGGTGGGTTATTGCAACTATGGAAAAGGACCATGAGTGGTAATTTGAGTAAATGAATTGTTGGATGCATGCTATGGTTATCCTTATTGACTCATGTTCACACTTGAGGGAAGATTCATGATTTATGCCTCGTATAGGTGCTGGCTTCGAGGGAAGTGACCCCTCTAGGTGCTTTATCGAGAGGGTATTCATATGTTATAAAATTCAGTAAAGTTGGTTGCATTTGGGGCCAAGTCAGAGTTGGGTGGCTCTCAATAGCGGTCCTAGTTAATTCAAGAGGTAAAGTGTGGTGCCTAATGATTTTGAGTCTATAAGTACGGTTAAGAGTCAAGCTTTTGAAGCAGCTTATGAAGAAAGGCACAGAATGTTCTATGATGTTTTGACTTGCGGTGTAGCATTTGAGAGACATGAAATGGTCATGGTATTTGAGACAGCATGGTCTCGTGATTTAAGGTCACTCGGGGTGAGTTTGGTTGAAATAAGTTAGGTGTTAAAGGGAGATATTATTATTTCTAAGGCAATCAAGGATAAATTGGAAGGAAGTAGATTGATTAGCCATAGTTGAGTTGGTATACTGGTGTCAGTGATCGGTTCGTTCAGCGTGATCGAGTTATGCATGTGAGGCTTGTCGGCCGCAGTGATTGATGTTATTCTGAAGCATTCTTTTGTTAGGGCCTATTATGAGTAGGCGGATCCCAGAAAGTGTTATGGTGGCTTGGACAACTACTTAGAGATTGGCATATTCGACGATTATGAGGATTCGCCTGTATGCTGCTATAGTTCTCCTGAAGTGAGTTAAATGGAAAGTCTTATGTGATGAAGTATTAGCCTATCGGCGGTTCCAGAGTTGTGATGGAAATCGCGTCTATCGTATATTGGCACGTGAGGTGCAGTGAGTGGTATGGAATTTGAAGTAAGGACCAAGGTTGCAGTTTGGTCAATGACTGTGATGTCACGATCTCGGATGAGCAGTATATGAGTTTCAGTGTTTTGAGTAAGATGGGTATTGACGTCAGTATCACCTGAGGTCGGTGTTCTGTGAGAAAGGCTTTGCATCCTGGTTAGGGATTCTTGATCGCTTTTCAGCGTTAGTGCAGCCGGTGGTTTGGATGTGCAGACCCGTTAATTATTTCGGAAGATGGTGGGAGCTTGTCCCACAGGAATATTGTATAAGTGTGACATGTAGTCACTTGATTAATTAGAAATTTAAACCAAGTATGAGGATTTTGGTAATATCATCCATTTGAGAATTTATGCCTGGAGGGCACTCTGTTTATTGGGTTATGGACCTGTGAAAGATTATTGGCCTAGCTTGGCACGATCAGGATCGACTTGAGGTCGGTGGATAGATTTAAATGTGGAAGTGAGCCTTACGTCAGGCCAGTTGTGTTTATTTCAGCAATGCGCTCTTTATGGAAGGATAGTCGCAGTCTTATTTCGTGGTCAGTTAATTCATGTAAAGATATATTGCACCGTATGAGTTGTGAGACGGCTTGGTAAATTCCTTATGTGTTGAGGTTCCGCTCAGCGGTGATGTTATATGAGCAGGATGAGACTTAGATCATGTATCGCACCTCAGTTGTGCTTGAGTTTGTAGCCTATAGCGCTATATGTTTCCTTGGGAATGATATTATGCACCTTAGTGTGTTTATGACCGATATTCGGTATTTTGATGTGATGAGCTATTCAGCTCGACGTATATCTTCTTATGTGAGTTCTATATGTGGATCGGGTGGCACACCGCCATGGGTATGTTGTTTGGATCGGGTTGTACGCCGCAACAGTGTGATGTTCGGTTCAGTGCCCATATTTGCTTGTGTGTTCTGTTTCCCTGTTTTCTGAGGAAGTCTATGTTAGTGTGCGAGTTGAGTAGTTCCTTCTAGAGTTCGCCTTCCTTTTGTATCGCGTTCGAATTGATAGCATACTGGCACATTGTGGCGTCTTGTGGGATTTTTGATTATGTCTGAGGTGGCTTATTGCCTGAGCAGTTCGTACTGGGTGAGACGAGGTTACTAGATTTGGGGTCAGTGCAAACTGATTATATGAAGTATATTATAGAGCAAAGATCATTCTTTGGTTTGGGACAAGGTAATGGAACTTGTCAGGAGTGTAGATCCAATGAATTGTTGATTCAGCAGTTGGTTGTGAATTTCGGCACATCTCTTCAGTCGTATCGGTGTTGAAAAAAAAAACTAGAGCAAGACCTGTGTAGATCATGAGATGCAATGGGAGCATCAGATTCGTGGAATTTCGACTATTATGTTTAAAGAATGTTATTGTGGTTCTATGAGTAAAGTGATGCAAAGTGTGAATTCAGCAAAGTTATGCAGTCATGTTTGGGTACAGCGTGTGGAGATTGATATGGTGGTCGTATGATGGAAACAGGCTTGGCAGGGAAATTCAGGATGTTGGAATTGGGCCTAATGGCTTATTTGCTTGAATAAATAAGTATATCTACAGAATTATCGAGCTAATGTGCTCAACGGAGTAGTGGTAGCATGGGAAGGTGCATGATGTGTTAAACAAGTGATTTCAGACTACTTCAGTGTAGTTCTCAGCACGTTCGAGGACGAACGTATGTTTAAGTGGGGGGGATTGTAACGACCCGACCGGTCGTTTTGAGCTCCGGCGCGTCATTCAGAAGTTTGAGGCCATGAGCGGCTTCATCTCAGGTATATTGACTTGTGTGTATGGTCAGAATTAAAATTCAGGAAGTTTGGAGTCAAATCTAAATGGAAATTCTCATTTTGAAAGCTTAAAATTGAAGAAATGAACTAGGATTGGAATTTTGAGTAAACGACCTCGGAATTGGGATCCGAAGGTTCCAGCAGGTTCGTATGATGATTTCGGACTTGGGCGTATGCCCGGATCGGGTTTTGGATAACCCGGGAGCGTTTTGGCGCCTATTGTGGAAGATAGCATTTTAGAAGAAATTGCATCAGTTTGGTTTAAAATGCATTTCAGTGTTATTGATGTCCGTTTGGGATTCCGAGACTGGGAGTAGCTCCGTATGGTGATTCTGGATTTGGGAGCGTGATCGGAAGTGATTCGGAGGTCCGTAGGTCATTTTGGAGCCGTTCGACTAAAGATGGAAAATTGAAGGTTTTTGAGAAAATTTGTCCGGAAGTGAAAATTTTGATATCGGATTCGAAATGCGAATTTTATGGTTTGGATAGCTTCGTTAGGTTATTTGGGACTTAGGAGTGTGTCCGGAATATCTTTGTGTTGAAATATATGAATTATGGAAAAAATTTGAAAAATTTTGATATTTAATATTGTTAAAGTTGACTTTGGTCAACATTTTTGGTAAACGGACCCGGACCCGTGATTTTTCGGTCTCGAAAGGTCCATAGAAAAATATGGGAGTTGAACGTGTTTCCGAAATCGAATTCCGAGATCCCAGGCCCGAGAAATGAATTTTTTCGTGAAATTGTTTTCTGAAAATGTTTAAGGAAAATGAAAATGAAATTTGATCAGAAAGTAATGGTATCGAGCTCGTATTTTGGTTCCGACGCCCGGTACATGTCATATATGTTGGTTAAGCACTTCCTGTAAAGTTTGGTTACAAACGGATGTTGTTTGACGGGTTTCGGCCTTAAATTGGAAAATTTGAAAGTTTATGAAATTTGAAAGAATTCTTGGATTTGAGGCTCAAATCATTGATTTTGATGTTATTTTGGCGATTTGATCGCTCGAGCAAGTTCGTGTGATATTTTAGAGTCAGTGTTCATATTTGGTTTGGAGCCCCGAGGGCTCGGGAGTGTTTCGGAGGTGTCTCGGAGTGATTTCGGACTTGGGAAAAATTGCAGAAAATTCTGCTGTGCCCAGAAAATTTTAGGTTCGAGTAGTCCAGTTTGGAAGCTCATATCTTGTAATCTATAAGAAATCAGTAAAAGTACAAAACACAAAAGTTGTAGCCCATACATTCTAGTTTTCGGAAAGTTAAACCATTCGCCATTTGGATATCATTTCTGAAAGTTACGATGGATCGAATAGGGCTGCTGGAGCAATTGCGGCAGAATTTACGATGCAATTTAGAAGCTCATATCTCGGGAAATATAAAGAGTTATATGGTGTACAACCTATAAAATTAAAGATCTTTGAGTCTAGTTTCTAAATATTCAAACCGTTTGTCATTTGGATATTTATACAAGACGTTATAGGTGTTTAAATAGAAGGTATCCGACAAGGAACAATTTTAATAGGATGTACAACTTGTATAGCACAAGTGCAAGGTACAACTCGACGAAGCACAGGCAGATTCTTTTATACACTGAGTTAGCTCACTTTTCTTCATTTCTTCAAAGTATGGACGATTTTTGGGGAGCTTCAAGAGATGATTTTCATCATCAATGTGAAGGTAAGTTATCCCCACCTATTTTGAGTTAAGTACATCAATTATGTATGGATTTGAGCATGAAAATTGTAGAAATATTGAGGATTTAGGCCTAGGGATTTGAAAATAAGATTTGGTGATTTGAGGGGTCAAATGAATTCCGATTTTGGTAAATTTTATATATACAGACTCGTGGCGAGACGAGAAATCTGGTGATGCGACTTTCGTAATTTTTCGAGAAGTGGGCCCGAGGTTCGGGTTTTGCAAATTTCGTGATTTTCGATATTTTCGAGTCTTTTCAATTGGGTTATATTCCCTTAGCCTATTGTAATATATTCCTTGTGGTTTTGGCAAGATTCGACGCGCGAGGAGGTCGATTCGAAAGGAAAGGGCATCGCGGAGTAGACTTTTGGCCATCTTGAGGTGAGTAATAGATGTAAATGTTGTTCTGAGGGTTTGAAACCCCGGACTTTCACATCGTAACGCTATATTGAGGCGTGACACGCACTCCATGGCGAGTGCGGGGTCAGATACTATTGGGGATTGTGACTTGGTCCATCCCGTGTGATGTTTATACTATACTGGTGATTGATACACATACTTCATTGATATTACTGGGCTTGATGCCATGTATGGGGCCTTGTGATGATTTGTAAAATCCTTCGAGGATTGATATTACTGCTTAGCATGATTTGCATATCATTTAATTTTAGTCCAAGGTTTTAAATGCTGTTTTGCAAACTCAGCCATAATTCTAAGTGTTGAAAACTTAAATGATATTTTATAATTTATTCCGGGCTGGGAACTTCTGTTTTGTAAATGCCCAAGGGGCTTATTATATTATTTTCTGGACTGATTATAAAGTGACTTGAAACAGTGGTAACAATGACACTGTGTGATATACTTGAAACAGTGGTAACAATGACACTGTGTGATATACTTGAAATAGTGGTAACAATGACACTGGATGATATACTTGAACAGTGGTAACAATGGCACTGTATGATATAAATTGGTCAGGTAACAATGGCTGACCGGTCAGGTAACAATGACTGACCAAGATATTGCGCTTGGGCTGTAGGAGCCCCTCCGGAGTCTGTACACACCCCCAGTGAGCGCCGTCGACGATAAATAAATATGGATGGCTCGGGCTGCACGCCGCAGTGGGTACTGGAATGTACCATCATATGCATTGCATTGCATTCATGTATTTGTATTTATACTGGTGTTTAGCTGCTCAGTTCCATATGTTGCTGTATATTCGGATTGTAGCTTACTTTGTGTATTTACTGGATTTTCTTATCTTCGGACTGTAGTTACTTTTATTACTCACTGGGTCGGAGTACTCACTTTACTCCCTGCACCTTGCGTACAGATCCAGGGCAGTCTCAGGCTTAGTAGATCCAGTTGATCAGTAGATCCAGCCTCTGGGAGTATCGAGGTAGCTGCACGGCGTTTGCAGCCATTGATCTTCTCCCTCCTATCATATCTCTTTATTTCCGCATTATCGTACTTTGGATATACCGTGTATTAGGATGATATTCTATATTCTAGAGGCTCAGATTCGTGACACCGGGTCCTAGTGAGATTATATTGTGTATTTTATTAAAATCTTCAGTACTTTAATCTTGCTTAATTGATATTTCTTTCTGCTATTTTTGATAAATTAGGTTAAGTGTTGAATAATGGTCGGGCTTGCTTAGTAGTGTGCTGGGCGCCATCACGACCGGGATTTGGGTCGCGACAATCGTTCCTCTTTAAGAAACGCAGGGACTACCTATATATGGTGAAATCGGAAGGTCCAATTTCTTGTCATCGAGACACCTTAGAAGACCATCTCAAAGTCTCGAGGCTATAAGGATATGGTCGAGTCTCCTCCCTCGAGGTTCGTTGATGCTCGACCTAAGGATAATGCTGACCACGGCTATGGCAGAAATGGGGAGTTCCCAAGGTACACGACTAGGACTGACAGAGTCTAGTGAGCTACTCTAAACCCGAATCAGTGTGTCATGTAGTTGTCCCATCACTTTATCTTTGTAATTAATGTATTTTGTACTATATCAGGATTCTCCTCATATATAAAGGGGATCCTTATCATTTTAGAGGCTCTTGTGGCTTCAGCTGCTCCACACGAAATATACAAGAAATATTCTCTTTGCTCTCTAACATATTTCTTTGATATTTTTTCTCTCATTTATTATCTTCATTGTTGTTCATCATTTATTGCTTATCATTGGCCATAAAGAGCTTTCATTAATTTTACTCCAATTGTTAGTCATACTTCGATTTCCCTCGATATCTCCCTGCCGAGCTCCGGAATCGACCTCGAGGCCCCCGAAACGACAAGCTCGAGGCCCCGATTGTTAGTCTATCGGTTTGATTATCACTCTATCCTTAACTCTTATCTCATTTCCAAATCTCACATACATAGCATCAATTGCTTAACAAATTAGCATAATAGATCACGTATTTTTAGAATCCCATAATCAAATTTAATTGTTATTACCATTTACACGGTAAATAAAATTGTATTCTGTCATAGTTTTATATATATATATATATATATATATATATATATATTAAATGTTGTATGAAAGTTGAAAAATAATTGTATAATAAATGAATCGTTGTAAAATTTATATTTAAGTCATCAATACTATCATTTTTACATAATGTTGTTGATATGTATCAAAATTTGTCCAAAGATTTTATGAGGTTAATAACTATCGTGCGGGGCTAGTAAAGTATTCTGCTTAACTTGATTGATTAACTTACCTAATACACTAATCTATCACAAAATAATAAAACCTATTTAAATCAGCACTAAAATGGATACATCGTACTTACAATTAATATTATACAATTTGATGGTACAAAAACATATAAATTTTTTTTTAAATTTTTTTACAAATTTTATAAAAATTGATATATCTACAACATCATACATACTAAAAATAAATTTCATACAACTAATTATATAGTATATACTTATTTACTACTTATCTATAACTTTCAAACATTATTTTTACCCAGTTAAAATACATCTACAACATCATACAACATGAATAAAATTTTCATACAAATTTTATACAATATGTTGTGATGACCTAAAAGTTCATCTTATGTTTTAGGACTGGATTCTGTGTTCCGAAGCCTTTAAAATCTCATTTTACCCTACTCGATTTGCTTGCGCAATCCGGTCATGTTTCTGGAAAGCTTTTATGTTAAACGTTTATGAAAATAATAATTTTTGCCTTTAAAAGTTGATTTAGATGACTTCGGTCAATATTTTGAGTAAATAAACCCGGACATGTCTTTTGACAGTCTCGGTGGGTCCTTATCAAAATATGGGACCTGGGCGTATGCCCGAAATTGAATTTTGAGGTCCCTAGCTCGAGATATGAATTTTTGATGAATATTGATACCTTATCTATGAAATTTGATGAGAAACGGAAGTGATTTGACGTGATTTGGACGTCCGGTTATGAAAATAGGAATTTCAAAGTGTTCTTAAGAATTTCATGTGATTTTGTGCTAAAGTCGTAGTTTTAGGTGTTATTTTGGTGATTTGATCGCACGAGCAAGTCCGTATGATATTTTTAGACTTGTGTGCATGTTTGGTTTGGAGCCCCGAGGCTTGAGTGAGTTTCAGATAGGCTACAGGATATTTTGGACTTGGAAAATCTGGTGTAAATTGCTGAATTTGGTGTCTGATCTGTTGTTCTTCGCGATCGCGAAGGAGATCTAGGCCAGAAGGGAATTTTACTCTACGTGAATGCGTAGACTGGGTCGCAAATGCAGAGCAACAGGGGTATTACCCTTTGTGAACACGAAAAAATGGGACATGGGGGAAGGGAACTGACCATACTTCATCGCGAACGCGACACTTTGCTCGTGAATGCATAGGCTGGGGGGAGTAAACCTTCATAGACGTGAAGAGTATCTCGCGAACGCGTAGGCTAGTAGAGCCGTAGCTTCGCGATCGCGACAAGCCCTTCGTGAACATGAAGAAGGCTTGTCCAGTGAATTAAAACCACACCAGAAAATGGGAATTTTTCAAATATTCATATCTCTTTCATTAGAACTCGACCTAGGGAAATTTTTGAAGGGGGAATTCAGCACCAAATCATAGCTTTGTACTCTTTAACATATTTCCTTCAATTTCCATCACCACCCATTAGATTCCTAGTCCTAAACCTTGTTCTTTCATGGAAGAAATTAGAAATTTTTGGAAGAATTGAGGATTTTTGCATATTGGGGATTTAGACCTCGATTTGGGATCGGATTGCGGAACTAATTACATATTCGGGCTCGGAGGTGAATGGGTGAATGGGTTTTAGTCCGAACTTCGAGTTTTGACCAAGTAGGCCCAGGGTCTATTTTTGACTTTTTAGGAAAAATGTTGGGAAACCTATATTTATGTATTGAAATTGATGTCTTTAGCAATATTTGATGTTATTAACTTTATTATGGCTAGATACGAGTGGTTTGGAGGTGGAAACTAGAGGAAAAGCGGTAATTGAGCAGTGAGTTGCCTGTGGATCGAGGTAAGTGTTGTGTCTAACTTTAACTCGAGAGATTAGGAACCCTTGACTTATTTGCTATGTGAAAATCCATGTGAAATGGCGTATAGGTGAGGTGACAAGTATCTACACGTCGCCAATTTATCTGTTTTGCCTGTTTACTTCTAGTTCTTCTTATATTGTCTTTTCCTGCCTTAATTTTTACATGCTTTATTTGTAATTCCTTGCCTAATTACTACTTGTTAGACATTATATCTTTTGTTGGAAAGTGTTAGTCTTTCGTAGCTTCGTTGTCTCCTAATATTGGTTTGAGCTAGTTATTGGTGCTTTCAAGGCATATTATGGATTGGTCTCACTGAGTAGTATTACTTGTGTAAAGTCCCATAGTGTATAATCTTTCTAGTGCTTTGGTTTGAAGTTGAGCCTTGTGAAAAGTTATGTGATTTAAATTGTGTAATTTTTGTACTTGCCGAGTAAATGATTTTGATATGGTAGGATCAGGTTGCGCGTCGTAACAAGTGTAATAAGGGTGGAATGTGGTGTGATAAGGGTGAATTGTGATTATTGTGTTACAGTGGGATCAGGTTGCGCGCCGCAACAATTGTGATAAGGGTGGATTGTGGTGAGATCAGGGTGAACTATGATTGTGACTATTTTGATATGGTGGGATCGGGTTGCACACCACAACAATCTTTATGCTTATATTTTCCTTTTAACTGTGTTAGCCGAACGATAGTCTTAAACTATACTTAAGGATTGGTTATAGCTGAGCACTGATGATATATTTCGGGAATTCTATTCATTCCTTGCAAGTTACTGCTTTCTTTTATCCTGTCCCTCTTTCTACTTTTATTATACACTGTATGCAATTTTTTTATTGTTGTTGCCCCATCATAGCCTAGTCACTACCTCATCGAGGATAGGCTCGACGCTTACCAGTACATGGGGTCGGTTGTACTGATACTGCACTCTGCACTTTCTGGGCAGATTTTGGAGCAGGTAATGGCTGATCGAGAGGTTGGTTGCAGACATTTACTACTAGGAGACCCAAGGTAGTCCTGCTAGTGTCTGCAGGCCCTGGCGTCCCCTTCTATGCTCCTACATTTACTATTTTTACTTCCCTTCATAAACAACTGTATCTTCTTTCAAACAAATATTTGTAGAAAATCTTAGTGTATTCGTGAATTGTGACACCGAATTCTAGGTAGTAATGGTAATAGTAATAGTATTGGTAATAGTATGTAAACAAAGATTCTATTTACTTACTTCCACATTTATTTCTACTTATTTTAGCTTATTTATTTTTAATCACTGAAATGTAAAGGAAATTGGTTAATAAAACTCTAACGTTGGCTTGCCTAGCATGTGTGATGTTAGGCACCATCACGGTCCTGATGGTTGGAATTCTGGGTCGTGACAAGTTGATATCAGAGCAAGAGGTTACCTAGGTCTCATAATTCATGAACAAGCTTGTAGAGTCTGAGGGATCGGTACAGAAACGTCCATGCTTATCCCCTAGAGGCTACAGAGTTTAGGAACAATCTCACTTCTTTTCTTCTCTGTCGTGCGATTTTTTTTCCATCAATGCTAATTGAACTCTCTACTCTTGTTCTTTCGCAGATGGCGAAAACACGTACCGCTTCTTTAGCTGAGCGACAGCCAGAGCCCCTAGTGACAGCTCCTACGAGGGGCAGAGGATGAGGCCGAGGTAGGGGCAGGGCTCAGCCTAGAGCTCGCGCGGTAGCGCCAACGACAGAGCATCAGGTAGAGTTTGAGGAGGAGGCTCCAGCCCAGGCCGTTCCAGCAAGGCCAACACAGGTTCCAGAGGGGTTCATCACTACCCCGGTACTTCAGGATGCTTTAGTCCGTCTAGTGGGACTCATGGAGAGTGTGGAATAGGCCGTCATATTTCCTATAGCACTAGTTGTCTCTTAGGCTGGGGGAGGAGCACAGACTCACGCTACCTACACTCTGGAGCAGATGTCTCATCAGTTTCAGACTCCGGCAACTCAGCCCGTTGGGGTAGTTCCGTCGGGTGTTGCAGCATAGACTGGTGATGGATCGGCTATGTCTTCTGAGGCTTTGTTGAGATTGGACAAGTTCACCAAGCTCTTTCCAGTTCATTACAGTGGGCAGCTTCTGCTGACCCACAGTATTATCTTGACCGGTGCCATGAGGTTCTGTGGAACATGGGGATAGTGGAGACCAATGGGGTCGATTTTGCTGCGTTCTAAATGATAGGGTTCGCCAAGAGATGATGGAATGACTTTGTGTTGACTAGACTAGATGGGTCACCTGCTTTGACTTGGGTCCAGTCCTCTCAGATATTTCTTGAGATGCTCCTTTCTGTTACACTAGGAGAGGACTATCGCAGGCAGTTCGAGTGTCTCCAACAGGGTAGTATGATCGTCACTCAGTACAAGACCCGCTTTATTGATTTGGCTTGTCATGCTCTTGTTATACTTCCTACCGAGAGAGAGAGAGAGGGAGAGAGAGAGAGAGAGAGAGAGAGAGAGAAAGAGAGAGAGGGTGAGGAGGTTTATTGAGGGACTTCCTCAGCCTATCAGATTGTAGATGGATAAGGAGACTGGGAGTGAGATTTCTTTCCAGGATGCAACCAATGTTGCTAGACGAGTTGAGATGGTTTTAGCTTAGGGGGATGGTCAAGGCTCTGACAAGAGGTTGCGTCACTCCGATAGATTTAGTGGAGCCTCATCTGGAGGCCGAGATACTTTTGGTAGAGGACATCCTCCCAGGCCATTTTGATTTAGCACTCTAGGCATCCCATGGCGCTTCAGGTGGTCGTGGTCCTCACATTCATTATTCAGATCAGCTAGCTTACAACGTACCACCAGCTCCTATCAATGCACCTCATATTTAGAGTTATTACCGTGGTCAGTCGGCCCATCCATGTAAGTCTCAGTTTCCACAGCCACATTATCAGGACGGATGTTTTGAGTGTGGTGGCTATGGGCATATCAAGAGGATATGTCCGAGATTAGTGGGCATTCTGCCATAGCGACAGGGTTCTCGTGCCATGATTTTGGCACCAGGTGCGCCACTTCCCCCTCAGCCAGCTAGAGGTAGGGGTTAGAGAGCCAAAAGCAGAGGTCGGATCGCTAGAGGTGGAGGTCAGACTGTTAGAGGTGGAGGCCAGGCCATTAGAGGTGGAGGCCAGCCGCTAGAGGTGGAGGCCAGCCATCAGGAGGCCGTCCCAGAGATATCGTTTAGAGTGGTGGGGCCCAACCCCGATATTATGCTTTTCCAGCTAGGACTGAGGCTGATCATCTGATGTTGTTATCACAATTATTATTTTAGTTTGCAGTAGAGATGCTTCAGTTCTATTTGATCCAGGGTCTACCTACTCCTATGTGTCATCTTACTTTGCTTCATATTTGGTTATGCCCCGTGATTCCTTAAGTGCTCCTATATATGTGTCTACACCTGTGGGGGATTCTAGTATTGTAGATCGTGTCTACCGTTTGTGTTTGGTTATTATTGGGGGTCTTTAAACTAGTGTAGATCTCCTACTTCTCGATATGGTCGATTTTGATGTCATTTTGGGGATGGATTGGTTGTTACCTTATCATGTTATAATGGACTGTCACGCCAAGACAGTGACCTTAGCCTTGCTGGGGTTGCCTCAATTAGAGTGGAGGGGGGCTCTTAGTCATTCTAGAAGCAGGGTTATCTCTTATATGAAGGCTTGACGTATGGTCGAGAATGGGTGTCTAGCTTATTTGGATTATGTCCGGGACTCTAGTACAGAGGTTCCTTCCATGGATTCGATAGCAGTTGTTCGAGAGTTTCTAGAGGTATTTCCTGCAGACCTGCCGGGGATGCCACCCGACAAGGATGTTGACTTCTGTATTGACCTTGTTCCGGGAACTCACTCCATTTCTATTCCGCCATACTGCATGACCCCGCCAGAGTTAAAATAGTTGAAGGAGCAGTTACAAGATTTGCTTGATAAGGGCTTTATTAGACTCAGTGTCTCGCCTTGGGGTGCGCCCGTGTTGTTTGCAAAGAAGAAGGATGGATCAATGAGGATATGCATAGATTACCGGCAGTTGCACCAAGTCTCTATCAAGAACAAGTATCCATTACCGAGAATTAATGACTTATTTGATCAGTTTCAGGGTACCAAGGTGTTTTCAAAGATCGATTTGAAGTCTGGATACCATCAGTTGAGGATTAGGGCATCTGATGTCCCTAAGACAGCTTTTCAAACTCGGTATATGCATTATGAGTTTCTAGTGATGTCATTCGGGTTGACAAATGCCCCAACGACATTCATGGGTTTGATGAACCGGGTGTTCAAACCCTATTTGGATTTCTTTGTGATTGTTTTAATTGATGATATCTTGATCTACTCCCGCAGTCGAGAGGAGCATACGCAACATCTTCAGACCGTTCTACCGACTCTGAGAGATAGCCAGTTATATGCTAAGTTTTCAAAATACGAGTTTTGATTGAGTTCAGTTACTTTTTTTGGGTCACGTTGTATTAGCAGAGGGTATTCAGGTGGACCCTAAGAAGATTGAGGCAGTCAAGAACTAACCTAGACCTAGTTAAGCCATAGAGATTCGTAGTTTCTTGGGATTTTTGAGTTATTACCGTCGATTTGTGGAGGGGTTTTCATCTATAGCAGCTTTGTTGACCAGTTTGACTAGAAAGGTGCCCCGTTCAGATGGCCAAACGAGTGTGAGGCGAGCTTTCAGAAGCTCAAGACAGCTTTGGCTATGTCTTCGGTGTTGGTATTGCCCACAGGTTCAGGGCCTTATACAGTATATTGTGACGCATCTCATATTGGACTTGGTGCAGTATTGATGCAGGGTGGCAAGGTTATTGCATATGTTTCACAACAGTTAAAGGTTCATGCAAAGAATTATCCAGTTCATGACTTGGAGATGACAACCATTGTTCATGCATTGATGATTTGAGGCATTATCTATATGGCGTGTCATGTGAGGTGTTCACAGATCATAAGAGTTTGCAGTATTTGTTCAAGCAGAAGGAGCTCAATTTGAGGTAGAGGAGGTGGTTGGAGCTATTGAAAGACTATGATGTCACCATCTTTTATCATCTCGGGAAGGCCAATGTGGTGGCCGATGCTTTGAGTAGGAAGACAGCTAGTATGGGCAGCCTTGTGTACATTCCAGTCGGTGAGATACCGCTTGCATTAGATGTTCAGGCCTTAGCCAATCAGTTCGTGAGGTTTGATATTTCTGAGCCCATTCATGTTTTAGCTTGCACAGTCGCTCGGTCTTCTTTATTTGAGCGCAACAAAGAGCGGCAATATGATGTTGCTTGTCCTTAGGGACACAGTCTGACACGGTGATTCCAAGTAGGTTACAGTTGGAGAAGATGGAGTTTTGAGGATGCAGGGTCGTGTTTGTGTTCCTAATGTGGATGGACTTCGTGAGTTGATTCTAGAGGAGGCTCATAATTCCCGGTATTCTATTCATCCTGGCGCCGCCAAGTTGTATCAGGACTTGTGGCAACATTATTAGTGGATGAGGATGAAGGAGGATATTATTGCATATGTATCTCGGTGTCTAAATTGTCAGCAAGTAAGGTATGAGCATAAGAGACCTGATGGTTTACTTCAGAAGATAGAGATTCCTGAGTGGAAGTGGGAGCGCATCACAATGGATTTCATTGTTGGACTCCCACGGACTTAGAGGAAGTTTGATGCAGTTTGGGTTATTGTGGATAGACTAACCAAGTCAGCGCATTTCATTCCTATGACAGTTTCCTATTCTTCAGAGCGGTTGGCAAAGATTTATATCCGTGAGATCATTCGTCTTCATGGTGTGCCCGTTTTTATAATTTCTGATCGAGATACATAGTTTCACACTTCTAGAGGGCAGTACAGCGTGAGTTGGGTACGCGGGTCAAGTTGAGCACAACATTTCATCCTCATATGGACGAACAATCCGAGCATACTATTCAGATCTTGGAGGATATGCTTCGCACCTGTGTTATCGACTTTGGAGGTTTTTGGGATCAGTTCTTAATATTAGCGGAGTTTGCCTACAACAACAGCTATCAGTTGAGCATCCAGATGGCTCCCTATGAAGCATTATATGGTAGACGGTGTCAATCGCCTATTAGATGGTTTGAGTCAGGGGAGGCTCGGTTATTGGGTATAGATTTGGTATAGAATGCCTTGGATAAGGTTGAGATCATTTAGGATAGACTTCGCACAACTCAGTCCTGGCAAAAGAGTTATGCCTACCATAGGGTTTGTGATGTGGCGTTCATGGTTGGAGAGAGAGTGTTGCTTTGGGTATCGCCCATGAATGGTGTAATGAGGTTTGGAAAGAAGGGAAAGTTGAGCCCTAGGTATATCGGGCCTTTTGAGATCCTTCAACTAGTGGGAGAGGTGGTCTATAGACTTGCGTTGCCACCAGGCTTATCAGCGGTACATCCAGTATTACATGTGTCCATGCTTCAAAATTATCACGACGATCCATCCCACGTGTTAGATTTCAGCACTGTCCAGTTGGATAAGGATTTGACCTATGAGGAGGAGCCGATAGCTATTCTAGACCGGCAGGTTCATCAGTTGAGGTCGAAGAGTTATCCTTCAGTTCGAGTGCAATATAGAGGTTAACCTATTGAGGCAGCCACCTAGGAGTTCGAGTCCAATATGTAGAGCAAATATCCCCACCTTTTCACCAGCTCACGTACTTTTTAATGTCTGTTCGAGGACGAACATTTGTTTTAGAGGTGGAGAATGTGATGACCCAAAAGGTCATCTTATGTTTTAGGACTCGATTTTGTGTTCCGAGGCCTTTAAAATCTCATTTTTACCTTCCTCGATTTGTGTGCACAGTCCGGGCGTGTTTCCGGAAAACTTTCATGTTAAAAGTTGATGAAAATAATGCCTTTAAAAGTAGATTTACTTGACTTCGATCAACGTTTTGAGTAAATGGACCATGACTCATGTTTTGACAGTCCTGGTGGGTCCATATCGAAATATGGGATCTAGGTGTATACCCGGAATCGAATTCCGAGGTCTCTAGCTCGAGATATGAATTTTTGATGAAAATTAAATGGTTTTAAGAATTTGGTTAATGTTTGATCTTGTTGGTATTAGGCACGTATTTTGGTTTTGGAGCCCGGTATAGGTCCAAAATAATATTTATACCTATATATGAAATTTGATGAGAAACAGAACTGATTTGATGCGATTCAGACGTCCGGTTGTGAAAATAGGAATTTTAAAGTGTTCTTAAGAATTTCATGTGATTTGGTGCCAAATTCGTAGTTCTAGGTGTTATTTTGGTGATTTAATCGGACGAGCAAGTCCGTATGATGTTTTTAGACTTGTGTGCATGTTTGGTTTGGAGCCCCGAGGGCTCGTGTGAGTTTCGGATAGGCTATGAGATGTTTTGGACTTGGAAAATTTGGTGTAAATTACTGAATCTGGTGTCTGATATGTTGTTCTTCGCGATCGCGTTGTCACTCTCGCGATCGTGAAGGAGAACTAGGCTAGAAGGGAATTTAGTTCTATGCAAATGCATAGACTGGGTCGCGAACTCGAAGCAATTAGGGCATTACCCTTCGCGTACGCGAAGAAATAGGACCTGGGGGAGGGGTACTGACCATACTCATCGCGAACGCGACACTTGGCTTGCGAACGCATAGGCTGGGGGGGAGTAAGCCTTCACGAACATGAAGAGTATCTCGTGAATGCGTAGGCTAATAGAGCCGTAGCTTCGCGATCGCGACAAGCCAGCCTACTAAATTAAAACCAGATCAGAAAATGGGAATTCTTCAAAATTTCATATCTATTTCATTAGAACTCGACCTAGGGCGATTTTTTGAAGGGAGAATTCAACACAAAGTTATAGTTTTGTACTCTTTAACTTATTTCCTTCAATTGCAATCATCACCCATTAGATTCCTAGTCCTAAACCTTGTTCTTTCATGGTAGAAATTAGAGATTTTTGTTAGCCGAACGGTAGTCTTAAACTGTACTTAAGGATTGGTTATAGCTGAGCACTGATGATATGTTTCGGGAGTTGTATTCATTCCTTGCAAGTTACTGCTTTATTTTATCCTGTCCCTCTTTCTGCTATTATTATACACTGTATGCAGGTTATATTGTAATTGCCATGTCGTAGCCTCATCACTACCTCATCGAGGTTAGGCTCGGCACTTACCAGTACATGGGGTCGGTTGTATTGATACTGCTGATAACTAGGAAATATGATGCATTTTACACTCCTTCTTGCTTAAGTTTTTATTATAAATGTGCACAAAATAGTCCCAAAGGCTCACAAGTTGTGATTGATTGCAGTTTTGATCAACAAGGTGACAAGATGTTAAAAACCAGCTCAAAAAGGAGTGAAACTTGCACAAGTACCAAAATAAGACAAAGCTCAGTCAAACAGGGCCAGTGCGGCCGCACACCATTCTGTGCGATCCACATAAGTGAAATTCAGAAAGGTTGATATTCAGACAAAAAGGCAATGCGGCCGCAAGGGGTTTTGTGCAGTCCGCATTAGGATCATTGCAGCTGCACTCGATTTAGTGCGGTCCGCGGAGCCAAGGTTCAGAGAGGTGGTGTTTTTGAGGTTGAAGCTCAATGCGGTCCGCGGTCCTTTTTGTGCGGACCACAATTGAAGCCACTGCGACCGCACTCGATTTTGTGCGGTCCGTATTGCCGAAGTTCAGAGAGCGGAGTATTCAAGTTCAGAGACTTAGTACGGCTGCACTCGTTTTTGTGCGGTCCGCACTAGCCCCGCCGGGGTATTTTGGTCCAGATTTTTCAGCCTAGAATAAATAGATTCTTTTCCCATTTTTAGGTTATCAGATCATTTTTTTATCAAGAGCTGCGCTCGTGACTTCGTTCATTTAGCTATTTCGAGTAATTTTAGTGTGATTTCAACATTGAATTTCAAGTTTAATTTAGCAATTAATTATTATGAGTTTCTCTTCATCTATTTCCTTGTTTTCTTCTATAATTATGACTAGCTAGACCCATAAGCTAGGGTTGTGGCTCAATCCTAATGTGGGTAATTGATGAATCTTGTGTTTTGATGCTTGATTGTCTCTGGGTGTTTGATATTTGGGCTAGTTTAGGGTTTTAATTGTGAATTAGTGATTGCAAACACTAGTTTATGCTTAGTAGACTTTGTCTCTTCTTGAGAAAGAGAGCCTAAGTCCATGAAATTAGTCCAACAAGGAATTGGGGCGTACTCAAGAGATTGATAGCCCCAATTAGTCTTGAGAAAGTCAATTCGGGCAAAATCACTCGAACTACCGAGAGGTGTAGATTGAGTAGAATCGTGCAATGGTTATATCATACTCCCCAAATGTGACAATCTAGTTTTAGACTCAAGAATCCGTCAATTGACCACCTAGGCGAAAGTCACTACCCTAGTGCCTTTTAATCATTTGAACAACTCGCAATAGTTTTACCTTAGTCTTATTTTGCTTAATTTAGCGTTGAAGCATTATAAAATTAGAATCATAATCAAAACAAAAAATGTGTAGAAGTGCAATTAAGAGTAAATATGCAACTCCACTTTAGATAGACACTCAAATCCAATATCTAGCTCCTAGAGGAAATCGATCCCGACCTTAATCGGGTAAAAGCTGCTTTGACCTCTGTCGCTACTCCATAGTAGTGCAGGGTTGGCCTCGATCACTTTTTGGCACTATTGCCGGGTAACTAACGGTTTTGGCTATCTATCTTAATAGTTTTGTGTATTGTTCTTCTTTCCTTCTGTGTTACTAATTTGTTTGTGTCACAACTTTAGGTACAAAATTGCAGCAAACTTAAATAATGCACCTCTTGGAGATCCTCCGCCAGGGGAGGAATTAGATGACAATGTTGAAGATGAGGTCCTTATTGTGCCTCAAGGACAAAGGAGAGGCTGCCAGGCCAATGATAATATTCCAGACCCTCCCCCGCCACCTCCAAGAGTGGCTCCTCGAGTGCTTCCAAACCAAGGTTATGCAAGTGCAATTGTCCCACCCCGGATTCGGACTGGCAATTTTCAAATTACCAATGTGATGCTGACATTGCTGGAGCAGCGTGGGTACTTCACGGGTGCTACCAATCAAAATGCTTACAAACATCTCAAGGGGTTCGTGGATACCTGTTGGGGGAGCATGCAAACTAATGTGTCCGAAGATGCACATCGGTTGAGACTCTTCCCATTCTCACTTAGAGGGAAAGCACTGGAATGACTCAAGCGACTTCCCAACCATTCCATTACTACTTGGGATGAATTGGCAGTCAAGTTCATTGCAAATATTTTCTCACCAAGGCATATGACAACATTGAGAGATGAGATCTTGGCTTTCAAGTAGGAGCCCACCGAACCTTTTCATGAGATTTGGGAGCGTTATAGAACAATGGTGAAGGAATGTCCCAACAATGATATGACTGAGGCGATGATTCAACAGACTTTCTACTGGGGCATTAACACAACAAATCGGTACATAGTGAACCAACTTGCTGGAGGCAACTTTATGAAGCTTTCTTATGATGAGGCTTGTGACATTCTTGATGAGATGGCTGACACTTTGTCTGCTTGGCAAAGTAGAGCCAATGTGCCCTAGGGTGACCCCACGGTTACTCATTTGCACAAAAGGTTACATGATCATGGGAAGGCTATAGCTGAGTTGACAACTACAATGACCCAACTAGCAAAGGTACAGTTGCAACATGTCCAAAATCATCGCCAAGTGAATGCCATGGAGGGTGTCAACATGCTTGTCAACAAAAGAAGACAAAGAGGTCAATAGAGCCAAGGGAATTCAGAACAATAGTGGATTTCAAGATGATAGTTATGATGGATAGAGTGAAGAGGTGCAATACGTGAACAATTATCAAGGCCAAAGAGGCAATTCTTCCAACCAACAATAATGGAGACCCCAAGGCAATTAGGGCAATCAACAACAATAGGGAAATGGTAACTGGGGGAACAACAACCAAAACAACAACTGGGGTAATCAGAACAACAATCAAAACAATCAAGGAAATTGGAATGGTAACAACAACAATTGGGGTGGTAACAACAATCAAGGTGGATGGACTAATGGAAACAAAGGAAATCGGGGGCAAGGATTTCAAAGGCCCCCAATGTGCCAACATCCGAACAATCCACCCCCCATTTGCATTCCAAGGTCCTAGTTCTTCTGGCAATGATATTGGTAGAATTTAAATGATGTTCGAACAAATGATGAAAAAGAATGCAAATTCTGATGCGCAGTTGGCTTCCCACAATACCTCAATCAGAAACTTGAAGGTGCAGTTAGGCCAAATCTCACAGTCTTTTAATACTTGTCCTAAAGGGGCTCTACCTAGTGATACAGTGGTTAACCTGAAGGGTGGGAATAATCATGTTATGGCGTTAACTACAAGAAGTGGGAGAGACGGTGATGTGAATGCCTCCAAACAAAAGCAAATTTTGAGTGATGAAGTTGAGTTGCAAGAAGATGAAGTTCCTTTGGTGGTTGAAAATATGATTGATGACAATGTGAACGAAGAGGTGAGGATTGATATTCAAGATGCCGAGGTGGAAACTCAAAATGACGTGAACCCGTATAGGGAACACGTAATAGACATGTCAGAGCCAGTGGTGCCTAAAGCTAAAGTAACTTTGCCAAAGCCAACTCCGCCTTATCCTCAAAGGCTCGCGAAGAAGAAAAATGAAAATCAGTTTAAAAAGTTCATTGACATGATGAAGAGCTTATCCATTAATGTGCCTTTGGTGGAGGCTCATGAACAAATATCGGGCTATGCTAAATTCATGAAGGACTTGGTGACAAAGAAATGGTCCATGGATTGTGAAACTATAAAGATGACTCACCAAGTTAGTGCAATAGTGCATTCAATGGCCCCGAAGCTTGAAGATCCCAGTGCTTTCACCATTCCTTGCACCACTAGGAGTGCAGACTTTGCTAAGGCTTTATGTGATTTGGGGGCTAGTATCAATTTGATGCCCTACTCAGTTTTCAAAACTTTGGGTATTGGGCAACCTAGGCCGACTTCCATAAGATTACAAATGGCAGATAGAACGATGAAGAGACTATTGGGTATTATTGATGATGTTCTTATCCAGGTGGACAAATTTATCTTGCCAGCTGACTTTGTGATCTTGGATTATGAGGTGGATTATGAAGTTCCTATCATTTTGGGGAGACCTTTCCTTGCTACTGGGAAGGCGTTAATTGATGTGGAAGCAAAGGAACTTACCTTCCAGGTGAGTGATGAAAAAGTGGTCTTTCATGTGTGCAAGTCAATGAAGCAGCCCAATAGTTCCGAGGTGTGCTCTTTTGTGGACCTTGTCACGACAGTGATAGTTGATGATACCAGTGCAATGATCAATATGGAGGACCCTCTTAAGGCTGTTTTGTTGAATTTTGACGTCAATGAGGATGCAAGCCGAGTAGAGTGTGTGAATGTATTACATGGAATGGGCTCGTACTTTTATGAGCCTCGAAAACTTTCTTTGGATCTCGAGAATACGAAGACTCCACCAACAAAGCCTTCAATTGAGGAACCTCCGGTGTTGGAGTTGAAGTCGTTGCCTCCACACCTCAGGTATGAGTTCTTAGGCCCAAGTTCTACTTTGCCAATTATTCTTTCCTCTTGTCTTACTAATATGCAGGTTGATGCCACATTGGTAGTGCTTCAAAAGTGGAAAAAGGCAATTAGATGGACTTTAGCTGATGTTTGGGGGATAAGCCCTGCATTATGTGCACAAGATTATCCTAGAAGATGATGCAAAGACCTCTTTGGAGCATCAAAGAATATTGAACGAAGCAATGCAAGAAGTTGTGAAAAAGGAGGTGATCAAGTGGTTGGATTTCGGGGTTGTGTACCCTATCTCTAATAGCTCTTGGACTTCGTCGGTGCAATGTGTACCAAAGAAGGGTGGCATGACCGTGGTTGTTAATTCACAAAATGAGTTGCTTCCCACTAGAACCGTCACCGGTTGGAGGGTATGCATGGACTACCACAAGTTGAATAAAGTGACCCGCAAGGATCATTTTCCATTGCCTTTTCTTGATCAAATGTTAGACCGACTTGCTGGGCGTGCCTTCTACTATTTCTTGGATGGGTATTCTGGGTATAACCAAATCTTGATTGCTCCGGAAGATCAGGAGAAGATCATATTCACTTCTCCATATGGCACTTTTGCCTTTTCTCGGATGCCTTTTGGCTTGTGTAATGCACCGGCTACATTCCAGCGGTGTATGATGGCCATTTTCACTGGTATGGTGGAAGACATTTTGGAGGTGTTCATGGACGACTTTTGTATTGTGGGTGATTCATTTGATGAGTGCTTAAAGAATCTTGATAGAGTTTTGGCCTGTTGTGAAGAAACCAATCTTGTTCTCAATTGGGAGAAATGCCACTTTATGGTGGAAGAGGGCATAATTCTTGGGAATAAAATTTCAAAGCATGGTATTGAGGTAGACAAAGCAAACATTGATGTGATTTCAAGGCTCCCTCCCCTACCTAGTCAAGGGAGTTAGAAGTTTTCTTGGGCATGCGGGGTTCTACCGGAGATTTATCAAAGACTTTTCGAAGGTAGTGATCCTTTATGCAAGCTATTGGAAAAAGATGCCAAGTTTGTGTTTGATGAAAAAGTTATGCAAGACTTTGAACTTCTCAAGCATAAGTTGACTGCCACTTCTATCATTACCGCACCTAATTGGAGCTTGCCCTTTGAGCTCATGTATGATGCAAGCGATGTTTCAATTGGGGTAGTTTTGGGTCTAAGAGTGAACAAAATATTTCATCAAGTGTACTATGAGAGCAAGACAATGAATGATGCTCAAGTGAACTACACGGTGATTGAGAAAGAACTTTTGGCTATTATGTTCGCAATGGAGAAATTTCGGCCGTATCTCATGGGTGCCAAGGTCATAACCCATACCGACCATGACACACTCCGATACTTGATGATGAAGAAGGATTCCAGAGCTAGGCTGATGCGATGGGTCTTGTTACTTCAAGAGTTTGATTTGGAGATTGTGGACCGGAAAGGTAGTGAAAACCAAGTGGCAGACCACTTGTCCCGCTTGGAGGAGGAGGGGAGGCCTCGTGATGGCCTAGAGATCAATGATTCATTTCCCGACGAACAACTCCTTTCGGTGTCGGTGAATGATATGCCATGGTTTGCGGATGTTACTAATTTCCTTGTGACTGGTATAATCCCGTGTGAGCTCTCTTCTAACCAAAGGAAGAAGCTCAAACGGGATAGTTTGGATTTCTATTGGGATGAGCCGTACTTGTTCAAGATTTGCACAGATGGTGTGATCCGAAGGTATGTCCCGGAGGAAGAGCAATTGAGTATCTTGGAGGCCTGTCATTCCTCTCCATATGGTGGCCATCATGGCGGGGAGAGGACGACTTCCAAAGTTCTTAGTTGTGGGTTTTATTGGCCAACTTTGTACAAAGATGCAAGTGAACTAGTGAAGAGGTGTGATTAATGTCAAAGAGCATGTGGAATTTCGAAGAAAGATGAGATGCCTCTCAATACCATTCTTGAGTTTGATATTTTTTATGTATGGGGCATTGATTTTATGGGCCCATTTGTTAGCTCGTGTGGGAACGCATACATTCTTGTGGCGGTGGACTATGTTTCAATGTGGGTTGAAGTCATGGCTTTCCCTAATAATGAAGCCCAGAGTGTTGTTGCATTTCTCAAGAAGAGCATTTTTACAAGGTTTGGTACTCCTCGTGCAATCATAAGTGATGGGGGGTATCATTTTTGCAATAGAGCTTTTGACACTTTGCTTGTAAAGTATGGTGTCAATCACAAGGTTTCTACTCCCTATAATCCTCAAGAAAGTGGTCAAGTTGAAGTCTCCAATAGGGAAATCAAGAGCATATTGTCAAAGATGCTCAATGCAAATAGGACTGATTGGTCGAAGAAGTTGGATGACACTCTATGGGCTTATAGGACTGCTTACAAGACACCGATTGGTATGTCTCCGTATCAGTTGATGTTTGGGAAAGATTTCCATCTACCGGTTGAGTTAGAGCACAAGGCCATGTGGGCTTTGAGGAAGCTAAATCTTGAATAGGATGTTGCAGCCAATCTTCGTGTGGAGCAGCTTAATGAACTTGATAAATTATGATTACATGCCTACTCCAGTTCGTCCTTTTACAAGGACAAGATGAAGTACATTCATGATAAATATGCTCACAGTAAGGAGTTCAAAGTGGGTGATTTGGTTCTCTTGTTCAACTCTTGGTTACGTCTGTTTCCGGGAAAGCTCAAGTCAAAATGGAGTGGACCTTTTGAAGTGGTGTGTGTGACCTCGTTTGGTGCACTTGATTTAAAGAACAAAAATGAGGAAGTTTTTAGAGTGAATGGGCATAGGGTCCAGCACTACTTGGGAAAAATTGATGACAACCACGTGGTGGCACTTCTTCATCTCAAAGGATTTGATGGTAACCTGCGTCGTGCTGCGATATTAAATCAGGCGCTTCTTAGGAGGCAACCCATGTGTTTTTCTTTTTGTTTGCCTTTGATTTTCATTGTAGTGTAGGATTTATTTTTGGACTGACTGGTTGTGAGATGCTACAGGATTGTGTTGATGTAGCGCAGGACAAAGTGCAAAAAAATCGTTCAAGTCTCTGAAGTTTGCAATGCGAACTGAACTACATTTTGTGTGGCCGCAAAGAACTTAGTGTGAGGGAAAAAAATTAGTGTGGACTGCACTGATGATGGATGTAAAAACCAACTCTCTGAAGTTTGCCACCGCTGCCACATTACATTTTGTGCGGTCCGTGGTGGATCACTGCGACCACGAAGCATTTTGTGTGGACCGCAGTGGATGCCTTCTCAAACTTGTATATTTCCGTGTGGTGCGGACCACACTGCATTTTGTGCGGTCCGCGGTGGGTAGGTTAGCTGGGCCCCAGGACCTTTTCTATAAATAGTACCTGAGGCCCACTAGTTGAACTTTTCGATCCTTTACTCTCAACGCCCTAGAAATCATTGTTCATTAGCAGAATTGCACGAATTCATCTGTATAGTCTCGATTAATCTTCAGTACTTCTCACATCTGGTAACTTTAACTTCTTTTTAGTTTTTTAATTTATTTATTTTCTTTTAGTTTTTGTTTTTCTTATGTTTTCTTCTTGCCTTTCCCGTATTTCTTTCGATTTGGTAGCTTAGGTTAGTTAATTTCTTGTTTAAATTAGGATTAGGTAGTTAAAACATGGGGCAAACACTTAGGACTCTTTAATTAGTGAGAAATTGGACTTAAATTGAACATTTCATGAACCCTAGGTTCATGCTATGCTTTGGTACTCAGTGCGGACCGCAGTAGAATTTACTGCGGTCGGCGGTGCCCTTGTGCGGTCCGCAATGGTATTTTGCGTGGACCGCATTGTTTAAAGTTCTGAAACCTAATCATTGATGACCGCGGCCGCATTGCATTTTGTGCGGTCCACGGTGCATTTAGTCAGAGAGTGGGTAGTCTGAACTCCACCTCTGTGCGGACCGCGATGCCATTTTGTGCGGTCCGCATTGGACTCTCTGCGGCCGCACTGCATTTAGTGCGGTCCGCACTCTGTAAGTTTGAACTGTCTGCAATACTTTTCTACAACTATGAATCACAATTCTTTTCTGGATACTATCAAGTCTAATGAATGTTATTTGCAGACAATGGTGAAACAAAGAGGCAAGGGTGCTAAACAAGCAGGTATAGGAGAGTCCTCCCGGGGTGGGAAACAAAAGGTGATAAAGTTGACTCCCCATGCCCGACAAAACATAAAAAATACAAGGAAACTCATCAAAGTTGCTGATAGGGCTATTGATCAGTCGGGGAGTGAGTACGAGCCCTCCCGGGAGGCATTATCAGATTTAGTGCCAGAGTACATTGCTGACTGACCAGAGAGAAACAGACTGAGAGATAGTCCTCCAGTTTTCCCCACTGCCCAAGCTTCAGTGAATGTATCTTCTGAGTCATCTGAGGGCTCAGCTGCCGGGAGTGGAAATGAATACTCCACCTCTCCCACAACTTCATTATCCGGAGAGGGTGCAGAAAGAGAAGAAGAGGCAGTAGGAGAAGGGGGTGAACCTCAAGTGGGAGGAGTAGCGAGAACTAGAAACCCGGAGGTGTGGAAAGACCGTTTTGTGAGCGAGGTGGCCTACCATAAGTTTAGAGAATGGTGGCATGTGAGGAAATTGATTCCAGAGTGAATTTTTGTGGATAGAGACCTCTTGCCTCACAATCCCAATATGAGAAGATAGTTTAGAGAGAGAGTCGGCTGGGAGTACTTCTTAAGCAACTGTGTGGATGCAAACGAGCACCTAGTCAAGGAATTCTACACCAATACCGCCCACATCAAGAAAGGCACAAAAATGACCAAGGTGCGGAATTTGAAAGTGCTATTTGATGGGAAAGCAATAAATGACTACTTGGGCTTCAATGAGGAGGATGAAGCACTGTGTCTGGAGAAGATGACATTAGGGAGGCGGCCCGTCCTTGGTTGGCACAGTACTTGGCAATCCCAGGTACCACCCCTGATTGGTTGAATGCGGGAGTGAAGATCTTAAGGAAAAGTTTGAATTTTGAGGCTAAGGGGTGGGAGACATTCGTGTGCAGCAGACTGGACCCACTACCCACGACAACTCACTCCCTCTTCACCGAGCGGTACTGGTAGCATCAATTATGTCGGGGTACCCGATTAACATCGGGAATGTGATATCTCGGGTTATTACGCAGGTAGTGAGTGAAGGTGACAGAAACTACCCCTTCCCCAGCTTCTTAACCATGTACTTCAAGGACCTAAAGGTAGAAAAGCAGAAATTTGATGTCAAAGTGAAAGCAAAGGCACCGTTCTCATGGTACAACATGCAGGGTGATGACAACACTAAAGGAAAGAACTACAAGGGAATAACTACTACTTTAACTGGCCAGTCTGAAGAGCCAGTTTTTGTAGTGGCTCCTACTCAGCCTTCTTCCACCTCAGTGGACATGCCCCCTGGTCCATCCACTTTGGTAGTTCCAGACATACCCTCCACCCCGACCTACCCAGTGACTGCCTACCGTCTGAGTCAGGCCCTTCTCAGCATCAACAACTAGATGCAGACAGCTTCCTCTAAGTTGTTAGTCCTTACTTCTACCATGGCCGCTCAGTCGGCACCTCCACCTCCATAGGTCCCATAGGCTATTGACCTGCAGGGAGATTCCTCCAGCCAGCCCTAGGAGTTAGCCCAGGCCTCGGTCCAGGTCCATGAATAGGTCCCAGCAGAGCCACAGGTCATAGGGAGCCAGTCTCAGGTTCCCGAGCTTATAGAGGACCCGGGGACCACTCAGGATCCCATGCAGGCAGACGGTCCATAGGGAGTTTCTGTATCCTCTTCCCTTTATTTTGGTGCTTATTTTGCTTAGTTGTCATTGACGACAATGCCATCTTTTATTTGAGGGGGTATGCCCTACTTTGATTTGTCGGATGACTGTATATATATGACAAATTTTATTATTTCTTTCTTTCCTTTTTCATCTTTGGTATGTATATAATTTTAGCACTTCATTACATTTTTCGTACTTTTCACTTTGGGTCTGTATATAAAAGTTATGTTACATTGTATATATTCATCCCCCTTATTGTATATTCGATTAAATCCCCTTTTGTAAATATTCATTTTACTTTTCGTAGTTTTTTATTTCTTAGCTTCTTACTTATGTTCGTAGCTTCTTGTTTTGGATTTTTGCAATAAGCCTTTGGTTTTCTTAATGCCATGGTTCTTTCCAAAAGTGGAGTTTGTGTGAACCGGGTGGCGCTTCCCGATGATGGATGACATGACTACCTTCTTAAGGGTTTGAGTCTGTTTTTCTTTTCTTTATTGCTTTTTAGTAGTTTGTGGTTAAGATTGCCTCAAGCAAAGCTTCACTTGGTCCTAGTACACTTGCCTTTGATCTTATGGTAAAAAATAAATCGTTGTGTATATGATGGTGAAAGTTGTGACCTTGAGACTCTTGTGTTGGCCGATAATCATCAAGTGGTTTTTCGGAACCATTGTGTGCTCAAATATTATCTAAGGTTGTTGTGGGTCCCCGACTCTGTGTCTTTAGCGATCCCATAGCTTGTGTTGTGAGAAAATTTCATTGCAAGTCCAAGTCCCGAGCCATTGGTCTAGAACTTGCACTGAATGTTTGTTAAGGTGAAATCCTAAGTGAATTTTGACTTGAGACATGATTATAGGCTCTCCTTGATCCAAATGATAGCTTGAACACTTCCATAGCTTAACAATGATAAAATCCCTAGTCAACCCTTTTGAGCCTTAGACCTTTTTTCTTCAAGAACTATAATACAAGCCTTTACCCGTTCTAAAAGATACCCTTTCTTGGCACCCGATCTTTCCTTAGCATATGGAAAAAGTATATGTTTGGGGGGGAGAGATGAGGATTGCAACAAAGTTGTAAAAAGGCACAAAATGAAGAAAAGGAAAGGCAATAAAAAAGAAACAAAAGCAAAAAGACAAAAAGAATGTTCAATATAGAAATGAATAAAGGGATTCAAAAAAAAATGAAAGGTGTGGAAAGTTGAGAAAGGAGAAAAGATTTGAAATGGACAGGAAAGAGTGACAACGTGTCTCTCTAACCCCTTAGAAAGAAGTGAAATGACTTAAAAAGTCAAGTGAATGTGTGCCAAAATGAAACAAAACCAGTGCTTAAGGGAAGATGGAACCTACTTAGACCAAACATTTTCTACCCTGAACCAAAAGCCTTCACTATGTCTACATAAAAGCCCTATATAATCTTGAGTTGAATGAAGCTTACATTAGTGGTGACTCACATAAGGGGCAAGCATATGGTACGTAGAGCCGGAATTGTGACTTTTCCTTGAGAGAGATGAGTGAGTTTCCATTAATCTCGTTCTGAGTGCCACTATCCCAAAGGTGAGATTTGCTTAGGGAGAGTTGAGGATGTGTGAGTTTGGGTTCCACAATGACCAAAGTAATAGAAAGAGTTCTTTGATGTGTTGAGTTAACTCTTGATGCTCTTGTATCACACTTAATCCATGGTGTTTAAAGGAGTAAATGTTGTTAATAATTCATTTGTATTAAGGGCAATTGTTAGTCCCAATTGATGCTAGATGAGTTCACTTTAGGATAGCTGAATTTCTTGGATTTTCTCTTAAGGGGTAGGTCTTATTTTGTTTTCTTGAGGACAAGCAAAAGCTTAAGTTTGGAAGAGTTGATAAATAGGAAATATGATACATTTTACACTCCTTCTTACTTAAGTTTTTATTAGAAATATGCACAAAATAGTCCCAAAGGCTCACAAGTTGTGCTTGATTGCAGGTTTGATCAACAAGGTGACAAGATGTAAAAAACCAGCTCAAAAAGGAGTGAAACTTGCACAAGTACCAAAAAAAGACAAAGCTTAGTCAAACAGGGCCAGTGCAGCCGCACACCATTCTGTGCGGTCCGCACAAGTGAAGATCAGAGAGGTTAATATTCAGGCAAAAAGGCAATGTGGCCACATGGGTTTTTGTGCGGTCCGCATTAGTATCATTGCGGCCGCACTCGATTTTGTGCGGTCCACATTGCCCAAGTTAAGAGAGCTGAGTATTCAAGTTCAGAGCCTTAATGCAGATGCACTCGTTTTTGTGCAGTCCGCCCTAGCCCCGCAGGGGTATTTTTGTCAGAATTTTTCAGCCTAGTATAAATAGATTCTTTTCCCATTTTTAGGTTATCAGATAGTTTTTTATCAAGAGTTGCGCTTGTGACTTCGTTCTTTTAGCTATTTTGAGTAATTTCAGTGTCATTTCAACATTGAATCTTCAAGTTTAATTTAGCAATTAATTATTATGAGTTTTTCTTCATCTATTTCCTTGTTTTCTTCTCTAATTATAAGTAGCTAGACCCATAAGCTAGGGTTGTGGCTCAACCCTAGTGTGGGTAATTGATGGGTCTTGTGTTTTGATGCTTGATTATCTATGGGTGTTTGATATTTGGGCTAATTTAGGGTTTTAATTGTGAATTAGTGGTTGCAAACACTAGTTTATGCCTAGTAGACTTTGGCTCTTCTTGAGAAAGAGAGCCTAAGTCCATGAAATTAGTCCAACAAGGAATTGAGGTGTACTCAAGAGATTGATAACCCCAATTAAAGGGTTAAACCTAGATATAGTAATACCTGACTTGAACCTTGATTGCCTGCATACCCAATTGGTCTTGAGAAAGTCAATTCGGGCAAAATCACTCGAACCACCGAGAGGTGTAGATTGAGTAGAATCGTGCAATGGTTATATCATACTCCCCAAATGTGACAATATAGTTTTAGACTCAAGAATCCGTCAATTGACCACCTAGGCGAAAGTCACTACCCTAGTGCCTTTTAATCATTTGAACAACTCGCAATAGTTTTATCTTTGTCTTATTTAGCTTAATTTAGCATTGAAGCATTATAAAATTAGAATCATAATCAAAACCAAAAATGTGCAGAAGTGCAATTAAGAGCAAATACGCAACTCCACTTTAGATAGACACTCAACTCCAATATCTAGCTCCCTGAGAAAATCGATCCCGACCTTAATCGGGTAAAAACTGCTTCGACCTCTCTCGCTACTCCATAGTAGTTCAGGGTTGGCCTTGATCAACTGCACTGTGCACTTTCTATGCAGAGTTTGGAGCAGGTAGTGGTTGATCGAGAGGTTGGTTGCAGACATTTACCACTAGGAGACCCAAGGTAGTCCTGCTGGCGTCTGAAGGCCCTAACGTCCCTTTCTATGCTCCTACATTTACTGTTTTTACTTCCCTTCATAAATAGTTGTATCTTCTTTCGAACAAATATATGTAGCAAATCTTAATGTGTTCGTGAATTGTGACACCGTATTCTAGATAGTAATAGTAATAGTATATAAACAAAGAGGCTATTTACTTACTTCTGCATTTATTTCTACTTATTTTAGCTTGTTTGTTTTTAATCACTGAAATGTAAAGGAAATTGGTTAATTAAACTCTAATGTTGGCTTGCTTAGCAAGTGTGACATTAGGCGCCATCACAGTCCCGATGGTGGGAATTCAGCATCGTGACATATGTCCTTTTTGTAATTTTTTATCTAATTTGTATATATTTTGTATGCGGTGTGTGCTTCTTCCTCTCTAAAATTTCAATCAAAACTTTCTCTCTTAATATAATTTTAATACATATCAATAACTTTATGTAAAAATATTGCATTGATAACTTAAATACAAATTTTATACAACAATTCATATATTATACAATTATTTTTCAACTTTCATACAACATTCAAATAAAAAAGTATGCATTACTACAACAAAATACAATTTACATACAATTATACTACAACTTTACTACAATTTTGTAAGTACATAGTATGCCATATGTTCTTCTTCTTCTTCTTCTTTGTCACGACCCGGATTTCCCACCCTCGGGAGTCGTGATGGCTCCTACCAATGCAAGCTAGGCAAGCCAATCCTTAACTGCTTACTTCGTTAACAGTTTCTTTTTTTAACAATTATCAGTGACAACATGAAAGTAACAGAATTTAAATAATTATGCGGAAGACTTAAATGAAAGAACACGAAACAATAATGCGAGAATCAACATATGCCTTTACCCAAGAACTGGTGTCACATTACTCACGAACTTCTAAGAGTACTAAATACAACCGTTTGAAAGAAAAGAAAAAAAATATAAGCTGTTTGTCTTGAAATACAGGAGATAACAGACTAGAATAAAAGATAGAGAAGACGCCGGGCCTGCGGACGCCTGCAAGGCTACCTCAGTGTCTCACTGGACTTAAGGCTGGCCCCCGCGCTACTGCTGCTATCCAAGACCTGGATCTGTGAAAAAGAGCACAGAGTGTAGTATCAGCACAACCGACCCCATATGCTGGTAAGTGTCCAGCCTAACCTCGGCGAAGTAGTGACGAGGCTAGGACAAGACTCCAAATAACCTGTGTAGTTCAAATATCTATATGTACAACAGAAAAGAAATACAGGAAATAATCAGTCAATGTGGGAAGGAGAAACATGATGTGGGGAGGTAACAGTTCCAAATAGAAAAAAAACTCAATAAAAGAAAGAAACAACAAAGCCAGAATATCAACAAGAATAAGGAATCAACAAATGCACGGCATCACCCTTCGTGCTTTTACTCTCGTCCTCACCAAAACAATCATGTAATAAAAATATGCACGGCATCACCCTTCATGCTTTTACTCTATTTCCTCACCATATAATCAATAAAATCGGCACGGAATGGTACATCGTGCGGCAAGAAATCACCTTTCGTGCTTTACACTCTTTCATCACAACAACAAACAATGTGCGACATCATCCTTCGTTCTTTACACTCTTTCATCACAATAGCAAACAATGCACGACATCACCCTTCATGCTTTAACACTCTTCCTCACCCAAACAACAATCACAAACAAAGGGGCAAGGGAGTAGACAAATAATGGTAGAAATCCCGGCAAGGGAACACAATTAAGTAGTTAAATCCCGGCAAGGGAACAATATCAATATTCTCAGTTTTCCGGCAAGGGAGATAATTAACAAAACAACAAACATCCCGGCAAGGGAGCAATTTAATAATTCTTTCACTTTCTTTCACTTTCACTTCTCATCTCACTTTACCACCTGAGCAAACGCTCCATAGGGGTTCAATCATCTCGTATACTTTCACAATTCGTATTATAACTCGAGCCAACACTCCTCGAAGTGCAGGGATCAAAATTTCTTTCACATGCTTGTTACAATATATAGAAAATATAAGGACTCACGGTCATACTAGATACCAACGTATAAATACTCGTCACCAAGTCTATACGTCTTACTCGACAATTAACACGTAACAAATAAGACTCAATTCCTAATCCCTCAAGCTAAGGTTAGAACAAACACTTACCTCGAAGCTTTGAACACCACTCAAGCCTCAATTATAGCCTTACCCCTTGATTCCACCACCAATCTGCTCGAATCTAGTCACAAGTTACTTAATTACATCAATAAGTGCTAAATGAATCAATCTCAATGCATGAAAACGAGGTTTCCCCAAAGTTTACTCAAAAAGTCAAAATCACCCCTAGGCCCACGTGGTCGAAACCCGAGGTTCGGACCAAAACCCTTTTACCCATTCCCCCACGAATCCAAATGTATAATTTGTTTTGAAATCAGACCCCAAATTGAGGTCCAAATCCCCAATTTTTAGAAAAACCTAGGTTCTACCCTAAACACCCATTTTTTCCCATGAAAATCTTTGATTTTAAGTTGAAATCATGTGAAGGAGTGAAGAAAATGAGTTAGAAATTACTTACCAATCGTTTTGGAGAAGAAAAGTTATTTAGAAAATCGCCTCTTATGTTTTGGGGTTTTGAAAAGTGTAAAAATAACTGAAATTCACGTGAACTTATACCCCTCTGAAGCCCCCACCGCGGACCGCGCTAAGTCAATCGCGGCCACGCTGGCCCCTCCTAAAGACTTGTGGATCTTTGCCCCGCGCGGACCGCGGCCGCACAACACCTACTACGGACCGCGCAAAGGCGACCGCGGCCGCATTGTCCCCTCCGCGCCCGCACGCAATTCCTCGCAGGCCGCGCTAGAGGGTTCAGAGGCCTGCAATATTTTCCTAAACCTGCAACATCTGGTCTTTTAAGCCTACAGCATCCCGGAACCTACTCGTAACTCATCCGAGCCCTCGAAGATCTAACCCAAGTATGCACAATACCTCAAAAACACTCTACGAACATATTCGTGTGATCAAATCATCAATATAACATCGTGAACATCGAATTAAGCCTTAAGATCAATGAATTTTTCTTAGATTTCTTTTTAAACATCAATTTCCCGATTAGGGTTCGGACACGTCAAACGACGTCCGTTTTTAACCAAACTTTACACGAGTGATTCAAAACATATCTAAGACTTGTATCGGGCGCCAGAACCAAAATACGGGCCCGATACCATAGTCTTCTAATCAAATTTCATTTCCAATTTCCTTAATTATTTCAAGAAAACAATTTCACTCAAAAATTCATTTCTCGGGCTTGGGACCTCGGAATCCGATTCCGGGCATACGCTCAAATCCCATATTTTCCTACGGACCTTCCGAGACCATTAAATCACAGGTTCGGGTCCGTTTACCCAAAATATTGACCGAAGTCAAATTTATTCATTTTAATATCAAAACTTAGCATTTTTCACAGAATTTCATGTTTAAGCTTTCCGGCTACGTGCCCGAACTGTGCACGTAAATCGAGGCAACCCTAAATGAGGTTTTCAAGGCTTCGGAGACACAGAATTCAATTAGAGACCGGTGATGGCCCCTTTGGGTCGTCACATTCTCCACATCTAAAACAACTGTTCGTCCTCGAACGGACAAAAGAAGGAAGTACCTGAGTCAGAAAATAGATGAGGATAAAGGCTTCGCATGTCGGACTCAGACTCCCAAGTCGAAGCCTCAGGGGGCTGACCTTTCCAATGAACACGAACAGAAGGGAGATTCTTGGATCTCAACTCGCGAATCTGCTGGTCTAGAATAGATATCGGCTCCTCCTCATAGGACAAGTCCTTGTCCAACTGGACAGTACTGAAATCTAACACGTGGGATGGATCGCCGTGATATTTCTGGAGCATAGACACATGAAAAACTGGATGCACGACTGATAAGCTAGGCGGCAATGCAAGTCTATAAACCACCTCTCCCACTCTGTCAAGAATCTCAAAAGGATCGATAAACCTAGGGCTAAGCTTGCCTTTCTTCCCAAATCTCATCACGCCTTTCATAGGCGACACTCGGAGCAATACCCGCTCACCAACCATGAAATCCACGTCTCGAACCTTGCGATCTGCATAGCTCTTTTGCCTGGACTAAGCTGTACGAAGCCTATCCTGAATGATCCTGACCTTGTCCAAGGCCTCTTAAACCAGATCCGTACCCAACAACCGAGCCTCTCCCGGCTCAAACCATTCAACCGGAGATCGACACCGACTACCATATAAATCCTCGTAAGGAGCCATCTGGATACTCAACTGGTAGCTGTTGTTGTAGGCAAACTCTGCTAAAGGCAAAAACTGATCCCACGAACCTCCGAAGTCAATAACACAAGCCCGGAGCATATCCTCCAATATCTGAATAGTCCGCTCGGACTGTCCATCCGTCTGAGGATGAAATGTTGTACTCAACTCAACCTGGGTGCCTAACTCTCGCTGAACTGCTCTCCCGAAGCGCGAGGTGAACTGCGTACCTCGGTCCGAAATGATAGATACCGGCACACCATGAAGGCGAACAATCTCCCGGATATAGATCTCAGCTAACCTCTCGGACGAATAGAAGACTACCACAGGGATAAAATGCACTAACTTGGTCAGCCTATCAACAATGACCCAAACTGCGTCGAACTTCCTCCGAGTCAGCGGAAGCCCAACAACGAAATCCATAGCGATTAGCTCTCACTTCCACTCGGGAAGCTCAATCCTATGAAATAAACCACCAGGCCTCTGATGCTCGTACTTAACTTGTTGACAATCCAAACATCGTGCCACATATGCCACAATATCTTTCTTCATTCTACGCCACCAATAATGCTGCCACAAATCCTGATACATCGTCGCAGCGCCTGGATGGATAGAGCACCGGGATCTATGGGCCTCCTCTAAAATCAACTCTCGAAGCCCATCCACATTAGGCACACAAACTCGACCCTGCAATCTCAGAACTCCATCATCACCTAAGGTAACCTGCTTGGCACCTCCACGCTACACCGTGTCTCTATGGACACACAAATGGGGATCATCAAATTGCCGATCATGGATACGCTCCAATAACGAAGAACGAGCGACCTTGCAAGCTAATACTCGACTAGGATCAGAAATATCCAACCTCACAAATCGATTGGCCAAAGCCTGAACATCCAAAGCAAAGGGCCTCTCACCGACTGGAATATAAGCAAGACTGCCCATACTGGCTGACTTTCTACTCAAAGCATCGGCCACCAAGTTGGCCTTTCCCGGGTGATATAAGATAGTGATATCTTAATCCTTCAACAACTCCAACCACCTCCTCTGCCTCAAATTCAATTCCTTTTGTTTGAACAAATACTGAAGACTCTTGTGATCGGTGAACACCTCACATGCCACGCCATACAGATAATGCCTCCAAATCTTCAATGCGTGAACAATGGCCGCCAACTCTAAATCATGAACTTGGTAGTTCTTCTCATGAATCTTCAACTGCCTCGAAGCATAGGCAATGACCTTGCCCTCATGCATCAATACTGCACCAAGCCCAATGCGAGATGCATCACAATAAATGTTGTAAGGCCCTAAACCTGTGGGCAGGACTAACACCGGTGTCGTAGTCAAAGCTGTCTTAAGCCTTTGAAAGCTCGCCTCTCACTCGTTTGACCATCTATACTGGGCACCCTTCTGAGTCAACCTGGTCATCGGGGCTGCAATGGATGAAAACCCCTCAACGAACCGACGATAGTAGTCTGCCAATCCTAAGAAACTCCGAATCTCTGTAGCTGATGCTGGTCTAGGCCAGTTCTTGACTGCCTCAATCTTCTTCGGATCAACCTACATACCCTCTGCGGATACAATATGACCTAGAAATGCAACCGAACTCAACCAGAACTCACACTTTGAAAATTTAGCAAATAATTGACTATCCTTCAGAGTCTGAAGAACCACTTTGAGCCGTTGCTCGTGCTCCTCCCGGCTTCGGGAATATATCAAAATATCATCAATGAAGACGATCACGAACGAATCCAAATAAGGCCTGAACACTTGGTTCATCAAATCCATAAAAGCTGCTGGGGCATTTGTCAACCCGAATGACATGACCAAGAACTCATAATGCCCGTACCGAGTGCGAAATGTTGTCTTAGGGACATCGGATGCCCTAATCCTCAACTGATGGTAGTCAGATCTCAAGTCAATCATTGAAAATACCTTGGCACCCTGAAGCTAATCGAACAAATCATCAATCCTCGGAAGTGGATAATTATTCTTGATCGTGGCCTTGTTCAACTGTCGGTAATCAATGCACATCCTCATCGAACCATCCTTTTTCTTAACAAACAACACCGACGCACCCCAAGGCGAAACACTAGGTCTAATGAAGCCCTTCTCAAGCAAGTCCTGTAATTGCTCCTTCAATTCTTTCAACTCAGGCGGGGCCAAACGGTATGGATGGATAGAAATGGGCTGGGTGCCTAGAGCCAAATCAATGCAAAAGTCGATATCCCTGTAGGGTGGCATACCCGGCAGGCCTGAGGGAAAAACCTCAGGAAACTCCCGAACAATGGGTATAGAATCAATAGAAGGGACCTCCGCACTAGAATCGTGAACATAAGCCAAATAGGCCAAGAACCCCTTCTCGACCATACGTCAAGCCTTCACATATGAATTAACACTTCGGGTAGAATGACCAGGAGTCCCTCTCCACTCTAAACGAGGCATACCCAGTAAAGCTAAGGTCACAGTCTTGGCATGACAGTCCAAAATAGCATGGTAAGGTGATAACCAGTCCATTCCCAAAATAACGTCGAAGTCGACCATGTCTAAAAGCAATAAATCAACATGGGTCTCAAGACCCTCAATCACTACAATACAAGAGCGATGGACTCGATCGACCACGATAGAATCACCCACCGGTGTAGATACGTAAACAGGGACACTCAATGAATCACTAGGCATGACCAAGTACGGTGCAAAATAAGAGGATACATATGAATACGTAGACCCTGGATCAAATAACACTGAAGCATCTCTATCACAAACCAGAATAGTACCTGTAATAACTGCATCTGAAGCCTCAGCCTCGGGCCTAGCCGGAAGGGCGTAGCATCGGGGCTGGGCCTCACTATCCTGAACTACCTCTCTAGGACGGCCTGCTGCTGGCTGGCCTCCACCTCTAGCGGCCTGAGCTCCACCTCTAGGACCTCTACCTCCACCTCAAGCACCTCTACGCCCACCCCTAACTGGCTAGGCAGGCTGTGGAACACCTGGTGCCTGTACCATCGCATGAGAACTTTGATGCTGAGAGCTACCCGGTGCTCGAGGGCAAAACCTGGCAATGTGACCCAGATCACCACAAGTGTAACAAGCCCTCGACTGCTGAAATTATTGGCCCTGTCAACCTGAATGACCACCTAGGAAACTCTGAAGCGGTGGTGCACTGATGGGAGCTGGTGGTGCACGTTAAGGTTGCTGATCAGAATAATGCGTCTGAGAACCACGACCACCTGAAGTACCATGAAAGACTTGGAGAGCTGACTGAAAGGGCCTAGGAGGATGGCCTCTACCATATGAATCTCTACCTCTAAACGAGGTACCATTGAATCTTCCTGAATGACGGGGCCTCTTATCCGACCTATGACCACCTCCCTATGACAGAACCATCTCAACCCTATGGGCCACATTGGCCACTTCCTGGAAAGTGATCTCACTACCGGCCTCCTTGGCCATCTGAAGACAAATCGACTGAATAAGACCATCAATAAACCTCCTCACCCTCTCTCTCTCGGTGGGAAATATGACAAGATCATGGCGAGCTAGATCGATGAACCTGGTCTCAAACTGCCTCCGAAAGCCCTCTCTCTAAGTCACGGGGAGAAACTTCTCCAAAAACAAGGTTGTGAACTACTCCCAAGTCAAAGATGGCGAACCGACTGGTCTAGCTAAGCAATAATCCCGCCACCAAGTCTTGGCGGATCCAGACAGACTAAAGGTAGAAAAATCAACTCCATTGGTCTCAACAATCCCCATGTTCCGAAGAACCTCGTGACAACTATCTAGAAAATCCTGGGGATCCTCAGTAGATGCACCGCTGAATGTAGAAGTGAAGAGCTTGCTGAACCTATACAGCCTCCACAAAGCATCGGCGGACACAGCCGCTCCATCGCCGGTCTGAGCTACTACACCCGGCTGGACCGCCATAGCTAGTTAAACCGCTGGAATCTGAACCTGGGGAGCTACCTGCTCTGGAGTGCATGTAGCAGGAGTCTGAGCCCCTCCTCCAGCTTGAGAAGTGGATGGTGCTATTGGAAGCAAACCTACTCGGGTGACACTCTCCATGAGGCCCACCAATCAGACCAGAGCGTCTTGAAGAACTGGGGTGGCAATGAACCCCTCTAGGACCTGAGCTGGGCCCACTAGAACTGCTGGGGCTGGAACCTCCTCCTCAAAATCAACCTGAGGCTCCGCCACTGGTGCTGCTGCTCGGGGCTGAGCTCTTCCCCTACCTCGGCCTCCAGCACGGCCTCGCCCTCTACTCCTAGTGGGAGCTGCTACAAGGGGATCGGGCTGCTGAGCGGTAGATGAGGAAGCGTGTGTTCTCGCCATCTGCGAAGAACAGAGTAGAAGTTCAGTTAGCATTTGGGGAACAAATCTGCACGACAAGAAAGAACAAATGTGAGATTTTCCTAACTCTATAGCCTCCGGAGGATAAATACAGACGTCTCTGTACTGATCCCTCAGACTCTACTAAGCTTGTTCGTGAGTTGTGAGACCTATGCAACCTAGGGCTCTGATACCAACTTGTCACAACCCGGATTTCCCACCCTCGGGAGTTGTGATGGCGCCTACCAATGCGAGCTAGGCAAGCCAACCCTTAACTGCTTACTTCATTAATAGTTTCTTCTTTTAACAATTATCAGTGACAACATGAAAACAACATAATTTAAATAATTATGAGGAAGACTTAAATTAAAGAACACGAAACAATAATGCGAGAATCAATATATGCCTTTACCCAAGAACTGGTGTCACATTACTCACGAACTTCTAAGAGTACTTAATACAACCGTTTGAAAGAAAAGAAAAAAACAATATAAGCTGTTTGTCTTGAAATACAGGAGATAATAGACTGGAATAAAAGATAGAGAAGACGTCGGGCCTGCGGATGCCTGGAAGGCTACCTCAATGTCTCACTGGACTGAAGGCTGGCCCCCGCGCTACTGCTGATGTCCAAGACCTGGATACGTGCAAAAGAGCACAGAGCGTAGTATTAGTACAACCGACCCCATGTGCTGGTAAGTGTCCAGCCTAACATCGACGAAGTAGTGACGAGGCTAGGACCAGACTCCAAATAACCTGTGCAGTTCAAATATTGATATGTACAACGGAAAGAAATACAGGAAATAATTAGTCAATGTGGGAAGGGGAAACATGCTTTGGGGAGGTAACAATTCCAAATAGGAAAAAAAATCAATAAAAGAAAGAAACAACAAAGCCAGAATATCAACAAGAATCAGGAATCAACAAATGCACGGCATCACCCTTTGTGCTTTTACTCTCGTCCTCAGCAAAACAATCATGTAATAAAAATATGCACGGCATCACCCTTCGTGCTTTTACTCTCGTCCTCAGCAAAACAATCATGTAATAAAAATATGCACGACATCACCCTTCGTGCTTTTACTCTCTTTCCTCACCATATAATCAATAAAATCGGCATGGTACATCGTGCGGCACGACATCAACCTTCGTGCTTTACACTCTTTCCTCACAATAGCAAACAATGCACGACATCATCCTTCGTGCTTTAACACTCTTCCTCACAATAGCAAACAATGCGCGTCATCACCCTTCATGCTTTAACACTCTTCCTCACCCAAACAACAATCACAAACAAATGGGCAAGGGAGTAGACAAATAATGGTAGAAATCCCGGCAAGGGAACACAATTAAGCAGTTAAATCACGGCAAGGGAACAATATCAATATTCTCAGTTTCCCGGCAAGGGAAATAATCAACAAAACAACAAACATTCCGGCAAGGGAGCAATTTAATAATTCTTTCTCTTTCTTTCACTTTCACTTCTCATCTCACTTTACCACCTAAGCCAACGCTCCATAGGGGTTCAATCATCTCGTACACTTTCACAATTCGTATTATAACTTGAGCCAACATTCCTCGAAGTGCAGGGATCAAAATTTCTTTCACATGCTTGTTACAATATATAGAAAATATAAGGACTCACGGTCATACTAGATACCAACGTATAGATACTCATCACCATGTCTATACGTCTTACTCGACAATTAACACGTAACAAATAAGACTCAATTCCTAATCCCTCAAGCTAAGGTTAGAACAAACACTTACCTCGAAGCTTTGAACACCACTCAAGCCTCAATTTTAGCCTTACCCCTTGATTCCACCACCAATCTGCTCGAATCTAGTCACAAGTTACTTAACTACATCAATAAGTGCTAAATGAATCAATCCCAATGCATGAAAATGAGTTTTCCCCAAAGTTTACTCAAAAAGTCAAAATCACCCCTGGGCCCACGTGGTCGAAACCCGAGGTTTGGACCAAAACCCGTTTACCCATTCCCCCACGAATCCAAATGTATAATTTGTTTTGAAATCGGACCCCAAATTGAGGTCCAAATCCCCAATTTTTTGAAAAACCTAGGTTCTACCCTAAACACCCATTTTCCCCCATGAAAATCTTTGATTTTAAGTTGAAATCATGTTAAAAGATGTTAAGGAGTGAAGAAACTGAGTTAAAAATCACTTACCAATCGTTTTGGAGAAGAAAAGTTATTTATAAAATCACCTCTTATGTTTTGGGGTTTTGAAAAGTGTAAAAATAACTGAAATTCACGTAAACTTATACCCCTCTGAAGCCCCCATCGCGGACCGCACTAAGCCAATCGCGGCCGCGCTGGCCCCTCCTAAAGACCTGCGGATCTTTGCCCCGCGCGGACCGCGGCCGCACAGCACCCACCGCGGACCGCACAAAGGCGACCGCGGCCGCGCTGTCCCCTCCGCGGCCGCACGCGATTCCTAGCGGGCCACGCTAGAGGGTTCAGAGGCCTGCAATATTTTCTTGAACCTGCAACATCTGGTCTTTTAAGCCTACAGCATCCCGGAACCTACTCGGAACTCATCCGAGCCCTCGAGGCTCTAACCCAAGTATGCATACTACCTCAAAAACACTCTACGAACATATTCGTGTGATCAAATCATCAATATAACATCGTGAACATCGAATTAAGCCTCAAGATCAATGAATTTTTGTCAGATTTCCTTTTAAACATCAATTTCCCGATTAGGGTCCGGATCACGTCAAACGACGTCCGTTTTTAACCAAACTTTGCAGGAGTGATTCAAAATATATCTAAGACTTGTATCGAGCGCCGGAACCAAAATATGGGCCCGATACCATAGTCTTATAATCAAATTTCATTTCCAATTTCCTTAATTATTTCAAGAAAATAATTTCACTCAAAAATTTATTTCTCGGGCTCGGAACCTCGGAATACAATTCCGGGCATACGCCGAAGTCCCATATTTTCCTACGGACCTTCCGAGACCATCAAATCACGGGTCCGGTTCCGTTTACCCAAAATGTTGACCGAAGTCAAATTTATTCATTTTATTATCAAAACTTAGCATTTTTCACAGAATTTCATGTTTAAGCTTTTCGGTTACGCGCCCGGATTGCGCACGCAAATCCAGGCAACCCTAAATGAGGTTTTCAAGGCATCGGAGACAGAAAATTCAATTAGAGACCGTTGATGACCCCTTTGGGTCGTCACATTCTTCTTCTTCTTCTTCTTCTTCTTCTTCTTCTTCTTCGAGTTTCAATCTGAAATTCCGCGAAAATCAAGCCTAATCTTCACCAAACCCCTCAAAATTGAGATATAAACTCCAAACAATATTTCCAGTTGTTTGTAACAACACCAAGTCCAAATAAATAATGGTTTTTGATAATCCATATTCGAATTCAAAGCTTTTTAATGACTGTCAATGGTGGAGAGTTAAATACCTTCAAAATTTATTGATTGACAATTTCAGTTTGAACACCAATTATGAAATATGAAAGGAAATTGCTAAGTTAAAACTCTATAGTAAAACGATTGAAATCCATTGATGAATTCCATTAAAAATATCATAACGTGAAAGGACAGAAAATAGAGCACATTAGAGGAAAAAAAATTGGGGAAAGAATAGAGAATGAGAGATTAAGAGACAGAGAGAGAGAGAGAGAGAGAGAGCGCATGAGAGAGAGAGAGAGAGAGCGCAGGAGGGAGAGAGAATAAGGACGGGAAATAATTGATTCCTTATTCAATTTCTAATATAAAGGGATACCATTTAATTCTTAAAGTGTATATAATTGCTAAATTGTATATGCCTATGTATTAAATTGAAATTTGAGTAGGGAAGGTAATTAAGTTTTAAATAGTGTATAGGAAAGTAAAAATTCCTTTATTTATGCAGCATCATATGCTTTTGTATGAGGCCGGTATATTCTTTGAGGATCGCTAAATTTGTTAAATATGAATGGACTCCTGTGTAGTTTAGGCAAAATACATAAGTTGTCACCCGAACTATGACTCAAATCCCTGTTACACACATTCCAGGAACGAATATTACTTTACACACCCAACCTTTCCAAAGTGTATCTAAGACACACCATTTTTTTCTTAACCAGTTTTTCAGAATATGTGCAATATCACGCACCAATCAAACAGTGACACGTGTTATTTTAAAAAAAAATTAAATTAAAATTATAATCCCCATCTTCCTCATCTAAACTACCATGGCCGTCTTCCTCCTCTCTCACCATCAAACACCATAGCTTCTTCCTCCACCTTTTACTTAATAACAAAGCCACCATTAATTAACAAAAATCACCAGAAAACACACCCAAAACTCCATCTTTTCCGCTGAAATTGAATCAAAATTTTTGAGCCCAGATCTAACTCATTTTTCATTTCACTTCGGTAAAAGTTCGACCGCCATTAACTGTCATCGCCACAAGTCAATTATTTAAAAGTCATCCATTAATAAAATTAAAGAATGTGCAAAATCTTGAGCTAAGCTTTAATGGTTGGAAATTTTTTTGAAATATTCTCGCTTCCTAAAAATTTGACTTCGCCATGGGTAAAGCTCAAGTTAAGCTTCTCTACAACGAGAAGAGATATAAGAAATCGTGGTATATCTATTTGAGAAGAAGGAGATCGGGTGGTGGAGCTCAAGGAGTAGCTATGGCAGAATTTTTAAAAAGGAAGAAGATGACTCAATTGAAAATTTTAAAAAACTAAAAAAAAAATTGACATCTGACAAAAAATTCTTCTGTTCACACGACTCATTTGTTGGGAAAAACACGCACTATCCACATGGGCAAAGTAGTGTGTATTAGATACACTTTAAAAAGGTTGGGTATGTAAAATAATATTCGTTCCTAGAAAGTGTGTAACAGGGATTTGAGTCATAGTTTGGGGAGTAACTTATGTATTTTGCCGTGTAGTTTATAATAAAGACAAAGAACTATAGGTCCACAACTAGGTCGCCTGTGTATTCGGCGACTATGATTATTCTCAGTGTTGCATATATATTGGGCGAGGCAATTATTTTTTTCAAAATCTCAAATTCATCCTCATCTTTGGGCTTAGATTCAAAGTCATTCCTATTCTTTCAAATGGAATGTTAATAGTACTAATTGTTAGGTCGCTTGTACATTTGGCGAAATACAGTGTCGCTAGTACATTAGGCGATCTACATTCTTAACAAAGCCCAAAACCATCCTGCAACTTTAGGCTTAGATTCAAAGTCATCCGTATTTTTTCATATAGAATATTAATAGTGTCCCTACCTAATAACATAATCGTTTTCTCCCTATTCCGGTAGAATTTACATAGTCTTTCCTATTGGACAAATGTTAAGCAATCATAAACTTTCATTAGTTAATTGTAAGGAAAAAACGTCTACAGAAACGGCCTAATAGTAGATAAATATTAGTTCCTAATTGCATAATATTTAACTAATTTGGAAAATTTAGATATAGTTGAAGTTAGTAATGTATTTTGTGCAAAAATGAAACATGGTGTTTTTAAGGAAAAAAGTGGACCTGTTATGATAAATATCATATTATGATGGATGTCTACTCTTCCTCGATGATCGTCATGTCAAATGCTTAATGACATATTCAATGACATATTTTCTATGTTCAATGACATATTTTCTATGTTCAATAACATATTTTCTTCAATTTTCATGCCTATATAAAGGCCTTGCAATATATAGGAAAATACACACAATTGAATAAGAAAATCTCTTCTTCTTTCTATCTCCATTTCTTGTTCATGTTTTACTAAATTGCTTTTATTTCCTTGTTCCATATTGTTACTTTGAGTTATATTTCATAACACATTATCAGCACGAGTCTCTAACCAATTATATATATATATATATATCTACAAAAAATTTCCTACGTCCGCAAAGATTGCAATTAGAAGCCATACATATCATCTCTTGGTTAGATGTAAAGAGAAACTACATATGGTAAGTAATGAAACGTAAGAAGGTATGATTATCTTATACTTGTCATTCCTCTAATATCTCGTATGCACACAACTTCGTACTACACATGTATTGCATAAGTACATATTCATATTACATCTTTTATATCACATGAATGGAATGAAATTTTCGAAGTTCTATATGTGAAAATCATAGTAGCAGTTAATTGTTGATATGATGCATGTCATGGTAACCAAGGATATGTTATATAAGTTGTCTTATGCTTATTTGTGTGCTAACTATCTTCAATTTGTCCTGTTGCTTTTAATATTTTTTTTACTTGGATGAATATTTTTTCCTTTTGGGTTTTTGCACTTGCATAAAAAAAAATTTGGTCATACTGATTAGAAACATAAATTATCTTTAAAAAAAAAGAAGAAATACTTCACATCTTTATCTAGGTTAATTAATTACTTCTTTGAAATTTGAAAAACAAACCAGCTATTGAGAAAGTATTCATAATTTATGGTCATATCATTTGAAAGCAAACAACGATTAGTATGGCTACTAGAAGAGGTATTTTGAGTATCCATGACCTTCTTGATGCTTAATACTGACTTACCATTTCAAGTATTTTATATGAATGATGCACAAGCTACAACTGGTAAGCTCTTACCTATAATGTCAATTTTCAGGTAATATAAATGCTGAATTTATGTATTAGTACTATATATGTGTTGTTACCTATATGATGTACTTTTGATAAATTTATTCTCTAATTTCTTGGTTAAATTGAGTGAAGGAAAGTCATGACATTAAATCAAATCCAATAGGTAGGGTATACCCCGAAAACAATAATATTTTTGAGAGAGACTCAATAAATATTATGACAATGATTTTATAATCCATTTAAACTCTAATAGAATTTAGAAGAAATATTCTGACTAAAAACGATTGTATTTCATATAGTTGCTACAAATAATTAATAAAGTTTTACGCTGATATGAGATTTGTACACTTATTTAAGAAAACAAATTTGATTTGCTAAGTTGCAAATTAATTGTGTATAACTTTCTTGGCATGTGATTGAAATTAAGGCTTGAGAATGAATCTCAATATTGTTTAGCCTATTATGCCATTGATTGAGGGTAAGACATCGGGATGCTCCATAATGATAAGAGTTGGGTTTGAGTCCAAATTTATTATGGCCTAACATGTCTTTATATTGGTAAGACATTAGGTTTGAGTCCCACTATACCATATTGATGATATAATGATGACTAAAGAAAATAATATATTTTTCATTAAAGGCATGAAGATTGTCCCACTTGATTTGCTCCATTCTTAAAGTGAATGTGGTAGCAGTGCATAATGAGTTTAAATGAAGACAAGTGGTTGAACAACGAACGTGGGCGTTCCAAAGATCAAAATAATAATAATCATCACTATGATTATAAAAGGAGAACAATAAGAGTTCTCAAAATAGTCCTTCAAAATGTGAAGGCAATGTTTACCATCAAATTGGTATGAAAATAATAAAGCACTTCGTTGATTATGATCCATTCCTTGAAGAGAATGTGACTTGTGATAAGTATTGAGAATGCAAACTCATTCCTAAAGTTGAATGTGGCAATATGTGATTAAAACAATGAATAAAGACATGCAATTCATGATTATATGAATACCACACAACTCACCTCTAAGGGAGGTTTGAGTGAAATAAAGAGAATAAATATTATTGTGTGGTTACATGAATATGTCATTGGTCGCGTACATGAGATACACCAAATATTATTTTGTCATACCTTATAAAAGTTATTAAAGGCAAAATTAAAGCAAGAAATTATTTTGCTTATGATAATTCTGACCATGACAATTTATTATGATATAAGTTTCTCCGTGAAGGAGACATTTACCATATGAATGGTATGATAAAAAATTTTGTAGTACAAAAGTTGTTAAGAGCTCCGAAAAAACTAATTTGTTACTACCCGGATGAATAAAATTATTCATGACATTGATATTGTAAAGTCTCAAAAGAAACTTTTTGAGTTTCAAATGTATAAGTCAAAGTGGTTGGCATATTGAGACTATAAATGAAAGGAAGATTGAATATTTTCATATTTCTATAATCATACATGGTAAATATGAAAGGTTACCCGATTTTCTTTCTATTTGTACTACACAAATATAACCATGATGATGGAATCATATGCCACAAGTAAACTAGAGATTTACTAAAATAAATATTAGTTGGCATAACCGGTTGACCATCTTGGTTAAATTATGATGCAAAAAATTAATTGAGTATTACATTGGCACATATTGAAGAATAGAATATTATTCAAGAATTATCTTGTGTTGCTTATTCTCATGATATACCAGTTAATGTTGGGATTGAATCCCTTGATTTCTGGAACAAATAAAAGGTGATAAATATATGGGCCCAGTCACCTGTCATGTGGACCATTTACTATTATATGATTTTAATAGATGCATCTATTCTATGGTCACATGTACATTTGTTATCAACTTGTAGTTTGGCTTTTTCAAGATTGCTTGCTCAAGTTATTAGAGCACAATTCCAGAATATAAATTATGATGATTTATCTTAATAATACTGGTTTAAATCCAAGTTGGTTTAGCAGAAATTGTATGCCTCCAATTATAGCTAAATCACTGGTTATGAGAACAAAACTCCCAAAAACGAAATTTGGTATGAGATGTATTATTTAATATACAACAACACTTGTACGCATCTAGCCAAGTTATAAAAATTTCTCCGTATCACAATCGGTTCATGGTCAGGAATCAAATAATTTCTATATAGAAATATGGATATGCTATATGATTTAATTATGCCACCAAAATGCACAAAGGTGAGTTTCCAAAGAAGGTTGGGAAATGTGTTGGTGATCCCAACATTAGGGGGAGAAAATGGGCAGCTGAGAAAGTGATATGTGAAATGAATTATTATGAATACATATAGATCCTCGTACAAGAAAATATGAACTTGAAGTTCAAGTGATAATTTATTTACAAATTATTGCCAGATGCATTTGCTGACCTAAAGCTAAATGTCATATTTCATCTGCTAATGCTCCAAATAGAATAAAGTCCATGAGGGACAAAGTCTATGGCACGCATGAAGCGTAATAGACCAATCAGTTTCAAAGATAAAACTCCTTGAAGAAGGAGAGGGGCAAATATTCAAAATGGTCATAATAAGGAGACAAGTTCCTTAGAAGAGCACCACGACATAACACTTCATAAAACCTCATGGGAGAGGCTCAGGTACCTGAAAATAATGAGATAAAGAGATCTCAATAAGTTATGTCTTTATTAGGTAATGATGGAATCGACGTAAAGTGATCGTCGACGATATTGTTAATATAATGTAGCGCTCAATATTACTAATATTGACGAGGATCTTGAGCTCAAATCTTTCATGAAACTTGGACAGATAAATGATTGGCTAAAATAAAATAAAAAAATACGCAATCAAGATTGATTTCACCTGAAAATTGTAAAGTTGGACGGATAGTCCAAACACCTGAAAGTATAAAGCTAGTGGAAGTATAAATGTGTTCTTGTGCAAAGAAAGACAAATCAATAGACATAAAGACGACTTGTGTCACAAGAAGATTTGTAAATATCCTGGCATTTCAGGTTTTAATCTGGCAATATATGAAAAACTTAATATGTGTATAATGGAAATTATTGAAGGATTTAATTGTTCTGAAGCATATTATGGTTTCCAAGAAATTTATTAAATAAAGCTTCAATAATACTTATACGGATTGAAACAATCAGGGCGCATGTGGTATAATCGCTCAAGAGAGTACTTGTTGAAAGAATGGTACAAGAATCATTCAATTTGTCCTTGTGTCTTTATAAAAGGATCTGGATTTGAATTTGTTATAATTACCGTGTATGTTGATGATTCAAATATCATTAGAACTCCCGGGGAGCTTCCTGAAGCAGTAGACCATTTAAAGAAAGAATTTGAAATGAAAGATCTTGTAAAGATAAACACAAAATTTTGTCTTAGTTTACAAATTGAATATATGAAAGATGAAATTTTTGTCCATCAATCAGCATACACTGAAAAGATTTTAAAGTGATTCTATATGGATAAAGCACATCCATTGAGTACCCTGATGGTTGTGAGATCACTCGATATAAATAAAGATCCATTCAGACCTCATGAAAATAATGAAGAACTTCTTGGTCCTGAAGTACCATATCTTAGTGCAATTGATGTGCTAATGTATCTTGCTAACACTACAAGGCATGACATAACTTTTTTAGTTAATGTCTTAGCAATATATAGCTCTACTCCTACAAGGAGACATTGGAATAAAATCAAACATATATTGCGTTATCTAAAAGGGACTACCGATGTGGGCTTATTTTAGGGTAATGATTGCAATTCCGGTCTTGTTGGTTATACCGATGCGGGGTATTTATCTGACACACACAAGGCTTGATCTCAAACATGCTATATGTTTACATGTGGAGGCACTATCATATCTTGGCGATTGACTAAGCAATCAATCGTGGCTACTTCATCTAATCATGCTGAGATAATTGTTGTTCATGAAGAAAGTCGAGAATGTGTACGGTTGAGGTCTATAATACATCTTATTCGAGACAAATGTGGTTTGAAGTATTGCGAACTACCCACAATTTTTTATGAAGACAATATAGCATGCATATCCCAAATTGAAGGGAGGATTCATAAAAGGAGTTAGGACAAAGCACATTTCACCAAAGTTATTTTTCATGATCTTCAAAAGAATGGTGATACCAATGTGCAACAGATTCGTTCAAGTGATAATATGGCTGATTTGTTCACCAAATCTCTACCGATGTCAACCTTCAAGAAACTAGTGTACAAGATTGAGATATGAATGATCAAGGATGTGGATTGATGCTCTTCATCAGGGGGAGTTAATACGCGTTGTACTCTTTTTCCCTTATAAGGTTTTGTCCCACTAGGTTTTCCTTGCAAGGTTTTAACAAGGCAACCAAAATGCGTATTTCTAAATATGTGTACTCTTTCTCATTCATTAGGATTTTTTCCCATAGGGGTTTTTCCTAATAAGGTTTTAACGAGGCACATTATTTATGGACATCCAAGGGGGAGTGTTATGATAAATATCATATTATGGTGGATATCTACTCTTCCTCCATGATCTTCATGTCTAATGCTTAATGACATATTTTGTTACAACCCATATCCACATGTGTTAGTTCATGCCATATATTAGTTAACATAAATCCAAGAAGGAATTATCTTTGAGATGATAAGAAGTCAATCCTATTGGTCTTAAGTGATACAAGAGTATTAGAAGTTAAATGAATCAAGGATGTTGAAACTCGTATTTTCAGGTAAATCTAGCGGTGCTTAATACACCCAAGAGGTCATGTATTAAGGTATTTTAATCATATAATATCCATATCATAAGTCTTAAAGTCAAACGAGTTATGAAACAAAAGTCGACAAAAGTTGTCGCAACTTAAGTTCATAATTTTACTTAAACATTATGTCAAATGTTTCTATTATTTTATCCTAATTTACAAGGAATTAAGGGGTGATCTATCAACAAAATTAAATATTTATGAGTCTAGTTTCTAACTCATTAAACCGTTCATCGATACGATCTCGTAGTAGAAAGATATTTGCATTTTCGCAAGACTGCGCCAAACACCTCTCTATGGGGCCCACTAAGGCGGTTTAAGATATTTGTACCTATATAGGATGACTCCAACCCGTTTTAAGTCATTTATTATCACTATTTTCAGACCTTAGAACCCTAGGAATATCCTCTCAAGGTTCTCTCAAGATTCAAGACCCAAAAAAACGGCAAACAACACAAATCAAGTGTCGGGAATTCCGTGGCGCTAGTAAGTCTCTTGTTCTTCTTCTTGTTGCTCATTTTTGTGTCGTTCCAGCTCGTGTGGGAGGTTGTTTTAAAGGGTTTATGTTCTGTAAATACTCCCTCATGTTCTTAATATCAATCCTAGGTGATTTCAAGCCTTCTAAAGTGATTCTAGTGCCGAAAAACACTAATTGATCGCTAGTTTCGCTTTTTTGTTGTTGTGGCAGCATTGGAGGGATATTTCATGGAAATTTAAGGTCAAATTGGAGTTGTTATTTCTGTATAAAGGTAAGGAACCTCTTACTCTATATGTATTTAAGATTATCCAAGTTGCGGCTAAGCCATTGAAGCTAGAACTTGTGAGATATATATCGAAAGGCTTGGTAGTAATGTTATTGTTTTGTGGACTGTTTTGCGTTGTTGTTGGGCTGCGTATTTTACTACTATCTTGTGGAGTTTTGGAGGAGGAAGGGTGTGGAGAAACACCATATATATGTAGGGTTATGGGCTGATAGTTATTCGTAACATTTCCAGGTTGTTTGACACGACTACGGTGGTCGTCGTATGTATGGAGTGATTAGGCTGTGTGTGGACTATTTTGGGAGGCTCAATATGTTTATTATTGATGTTGTTTGGGCTGTTTGGTGACTGTTTTGAATGGTGTGAGGTCATATATATAGGGGAGGTGCTGTCCGTTTCATCGTAAAATAGGTTGTGGTCGATACATAATAGTTATGACGCTTAAATGATAACGATAGTATCGTTTCTCTTATTGTAGACTAAGGAGTTTTGACAATTGCATAGCTTGAGATTGGGGCAGTATATACAAGGTATGTGAGGCTATCCCTTTCCTTCTTTTGCACGACTCCGATTGTACATAATGTAATGAACGAGCTTCCAAGATACTCTACTCTTAGAAGCTAGCAGTACTTACATTGTTTTCCCTCTTATGGAACGATTGATGTTAATGTTGCTTCTCTTATTCTTATGTTATCAATGTTGTTGGTACTTCCTGATTCTTATAAGGTTCATAGTGAAGAGTTAGTCCTAATAACGTGTACAGAGGATACCGACCTTACGTCACTCCGAAAGGTTTAGAATGTGATTCCATGAGTCGAGCATGCATTATATATATGTATCTATTTTACTCTACCGAGCCACACTATAGTTGGCCGGGTACGACACCTATTGTGCAACCACTGATCAGTTGGGTTTTACCGAGCTCCCTGTGGCCGGGTACGATTCTACCGAGCCTTATGATGGCCGGGTACTTTTTTTACCGAGCATATTATGGCCGGGTACGATATGATGATGATGATGCCCAAAGAGGTGAATGTTTTAAAGGTTTATGTATTTATACATATGTATCATGCATTTTATGTCAGTAGCCCTCAGAGGTAACAAGATGTTACAGGTTTTATATTCTCTATCCTTGCTTACATTACTGATCGTATTTATAGTTCCCTACCTTACATACTCAGTACCTTATTCGTACTGACGTCCTTTTATTTGTGGACGCTGCATGTCGTGCTGCAGGTCCTGATAGACAGGCAGGTGCAGCTCCCCCACTACAGTAGGCTGTCCAGTTCAGCGGTGATTGGTGAGATCCCTTCTCCGGACTTGCCTTGGTCTTGGTATGCATTTTTGTTATAGACATTATGCATATGTCGGGGCCCTGTTCCGGCTATGTTGCAGCACTTATGTTCATTTAGAGGCTCATAGACAAGTGTCGACTCATGTATAGTTTGGTATGCCTTGTCGGCTGGTTTTTGTTATATAGTCTTTCATGGTAGCGTGGTAGCTCATACCTTATATGTAGTTTCTTGATTGTCTGGTCATCCCCTGCTATGTATGTTCATGCCGTCATATTTTATTGCTGGTTGTCCATGATCCAGGTCTACCATTTATATTGATCTCGTCAGCCCTAAAAGATAATAATGAAGGTTAGATGAAATGTACGTTGGTGCTCGGCAAGTATGGTCGGGTGCTAGTCATGGCCCTCCAGTTTGGGTCGTGACAAACTTGGTATCAGAGCAAGTCTGTCCTAGGAGTTGTCTATGAGCTGTGTCTAGTAGAGTCTTGATTATGGATGTGTAGCGCGCCACATTTATAATCAGGAGGCTACATGACATCTAGGGTTGTTATCTTCCTCCTGAATCTAGATCGTGCGTAGAGTAGAGTCGTAAGTGTTTGTCTCTAATATTCACTTTGGGGTGTGCCTGTCCTATTCGTGCGGAAGGAAGATGGGTCGTTACGGATGTGTATCGACTATCGACAGTTGAATAAGTTTACTATAAAGAACAAGTATCCACTTCCAAGAATTGATGACCTGTTTGACCAACTCCAGGGTGCCAAGTATTTCTCCAAGATTGATTTACGTTCAGGGTATCATCAGGTGAGGGTTAGGGAGAAGGATATTCCAAAGACGGCCTTCCGGACAAGATATGGGCACTTTGAGTTCTTGGTGATGTCGTTCGGGCTAACAAATGCCCCAGCAGCTTTTATGGATCTCATGAATACTATATTCAGGCCCTATCTTGATGTGTTCGTGATTGTATTCATTGATGACATTCTAGTATATTCTCGTTCGGAGGCGGAACATGCGGGCCACTTGCGGATAGTATTACAGATGCTTCAGGATCGTAAGTTATATGCTAAGCTCTCCAAATGTGAATTCTGGCTGAACTCAGTAGCATTCCTTGGCCATGTGATATCTGATGAGGGTATTAGTGTCGACACTCAGAAGATCGATGCAGTAAAGAATTGGCCGAGACCTACAACACCATCAGAAGTCCGCAGCTTCCTAGGGCTAGCAGGATATTATAGGCGGTTTGTGGAAGGGTTTTCCTCTATATCATCACCATTGACTAAGTTAACACAGAAAGCTACCAAGTTCCAGTGGTCTGACACTTGTGAACGTAGTTTTCAGGAGCTGAAGAATCGATTGACATCCGCACCAGTGCTCACTCTTCCTGAAGGAACAGAAGGTTATGTGGTATATTGTGATGCCTCAGGTATAGGTTTGGGGTGCGTATTGATGCAGCGTGGGAAGGTGATTGCTTATGCATCAAGACAATTGAAGAAGCATGAAAAGAATTATCCAACCCATGATTTGGAATTGGCTGCAGTAATATATGCTTTGAAGATATGGCGGCACTACTTATACGGCGTCCATGTTGACATCTACACAGATCACAAGAGTTTACAATACATCTTCAAGCAGAAAGAGTTGAATTTGAGGCAGCGTAGGTGGCTTGAATTATTGAAAGACTACGACGTCGAGATATTGTATCATCCCGGTAAAGCCAATGTTGTGGCAGACGCTCTCAGCCGTAAATCAATGGGAAGCTTAGTACATATTGAGGCAGGTAGATGGGGGTTGACTAAAGAGCTTCATCAGCTAGCCAATATGAGAATCAGATTGTTAGACTCTGATGACGGAGGTGTTACTGTACAGAATACATCAGAATCATCTTTGGTAGCCGAGGTAAAAGCACGGCAATATGAAGATCCTATCTTAGTACGATTAAGAGAGAGCATTCAGCAGTGTAAAAGTATGGCTTTTGAGATCGGAAGAGATGGGGCACTGAGATACCAGGGCCGATTATGTGTGCCTAATGTGGCAGGGTTGCGAGAGAAGATTATGAATGAGATTCATCAATCCCGATATTCCATCCATCCCGGCTCGACAAAGATGTATCATGATGTCAAGGAGCAGTATTGGTGGGATAACATGAAGAAGTCTATTGCAGAATTTGTAGCCCAGTGTCCCAATTGTCAACAAGTAAAGATAGAACATCAGAAACCCGGTGGATTGCTTCAGAATATAGAGATTCCGACCTGGAAATGGGAGGTGATTAATATGGACTTCATTATTGGATTACCTCGCTCTTATCATAAGTTTGACTCCATCTGGGTGATAATTGATCGACTTACAAAATGTGCCCATTTTCTGCCAGTTAAGACAACTTACACGGCTGAAGATTATGCGAAGTTGTATATCAAGGAGATTGTTAGGCTTCATGGTGTGTCGGTATCTATTATATCAGACCGAGGAGCTCAATCTACAGCTAACTTTTGGAGGTCTTTTCAGAAGGGTTTAGGCACACAAGTGAATCTCAGCACTGCATTTCATCCGCAGACTGACGAACAGGCTGAACGTACCATTCAGACACTGGAAGATATGCTACGAGCATGTGTTCTAGATTTTAAGGGAAATTTGGATGACCATCTTCCACTCATAGAATTCGCCTACAATAATAGCTACCATTCCAGTAGAAAATGGCCCCATACGAGGCACTATACGGGAGAAGATGTAGATCACCAGTTGGATGGTTCGAAGTTGGTGAAACAGAATTATATGGGCCAGATTTGATTCACCAAGCTATTGAGAAGGTGAAAGTGATACAGGAGCGATTGAGGACGGCACAAAGCAGGCAAAAATCTTATTCTGATGTCCGACGTCGTGATCTGGAGTTTGAGGTTGGTGATTGGGTTTTCCTGAGGATCTCAGCAATGAAGGGTATTATGCATTTTGGGAAGAAAGGTAAGCTGAGTCCAAGGTATATCGGGCCATATAAAATTCTTCGACGGATTGGACAGGTTGCTTATGAGTTAGAATTGCCATCCGAATTGGAATTTGTCCACCCGGTATTCCATGTATCTATGTTGAGGAAATGTATTGGAGACCCTTCTCGAGTCGTCCCTATCAAAGATGTACAAGTTACAGAGGACCTATCATATGAAGAAGTGCCAGTGGCGATATTAGATCGACAAGTCCGCAAGCTGAGAACAAAAGATGTAGCTTCTGTCAAAGTATTGTGGAGGAACAAAAATATGGAAGAAATGACATGGGAAACAGAAGAGGAGACGAAGTCTAAATACCCTTACCTATTCCAGAATGAAGATAACAAGGATGCTGGTGGAAGACAAGATACATTGGAAGGTGAAACGGCTCTATGAGGTAAGCAATAATTTGAGAATACTCCTCCTTAATACAAAATGGTGATATGTAGATAATGTAAATATGCATAATGCTTTGTGTAGCCTTGTGAAGCCATATGTTGGGCTTAATTGCTTGCAAGTTTTGCTAGTGACCATTTTATAGGGGAAAATTGATCGGAAATTTCCATTGGAATCCACGATGATTTAAACTCCCCATGAACCCTTACATTCGAGGACGAATGTTCCTAAGGGGGGGAGGGTGTTACAACCCATATCCACATGTGTTAGTTCATGCCATATATTAGTTAACATAAATCCAAGAAGGAATTATCTTTGAGATGATAAGAAGTCAATCCTATTGGTCTTAAGTGATACAAGAGTGTATAAGGGTGATTAACAAGTATTAGAAGTTAAATGAATCAAGGATGTTGTAACTCGTATTTTCAGGTAAATCTAGTGGTGCTTAAATACACTCAAGAGGTCATGTATTAAGGTATTTTAATCATATAATATCCGTATCATAAGTCTTGAAGTCAAACGAGTTATGAAACAAAAGTCGACAAAAGTTGTCGCAACTTAGGTTCATAATTTTACTTAAACATTAGGTCAAATGTTTCTAATCTTTTATCCTAATTTACAAGGAATTACGGGGTGATATACCAACCAAATTAAAGATATATGAGTCTAGTTTCCAACTCATTAAACCGTTCATAGATACGATCTTGGAGTAGAGAGATATTTGCATTTTTGCGAGACTGCGCCAAGCACCTCTCTATGGGGCCCACTAAGGCGGTTTAAGATATTTGGACCTATATAGGATGCCTCCAACCCGTTTTAAGTCATTTCTTCTCACTATTTTCAGACCTTAGAACCCTAGGAACATCCTCTCAAGGTTCTCTCAAGATTCAAGACCCAAAAAAGGGCAAACAACACAAATCAAGTGTCGGGAATTCCGTGGCGCTAGTAAGTCTCTTGTTCTTCTTGTTGTTGCTCATTTTTGTGTCGTTCCAGCTCGTGTGGGAGGTTGTTTTAAAGGGTTTATGTTCTGTAAATACTCCCTCATGTTCTTAATATCAATCCTAGGTGATTTCAAGCCTTCTAAAGTGATTCTAGTGCCGAAAAACACTAATTGATCGCTAGTTTTGCTTTTTTGTTGTTGTGGCAGCATTGGAGGGATATTTCATGGAAATTTAAGGTCAAATTGGAGTTGTTCTTTCTTTATAAAGGTAAGGAACCTCTTACTCTATATGTATTTAAGATTATCCAAGTTTCGGCTAAGCCATTGAAGCTAGAACTTGTGAAATATATATCGAAAGGCTTGGTAGTAATGTTATTGTTTTGTGGACTATTTTGCGTTGCTGTTGGGCTGCATATTTTACTACTGTTTTGTGGAGTTTTGGAGGAGTAAGGGTGTGGAGAAACACAATATATATGTAGGGTTGTGGGCTGATAGTTATTCGTAATATTTCCGGGTCGTTTGACACGACTACGGTGGTCGTCGTATGTATGAAGTGATTAGGCTGTGCGTGGACTATTTTGGGAAGCTCAATATGTTTATTATTGATGTTGTTTGGGTTGTTTGGTGATTGTTTTGAATGGTGTGAAGTCATATATATAGGGGAGGTGTTGTCCGTTTCATCGTAAAATAGGTTGTGGTCGATACATAATAGTTATGACGCTTAAATGATAACGATAGTATCGTTTCTCTTATTGTAGACTAAGGAGTTTTGACAATTGCATAGCTTGAGATTGGGGCAGTATATACAAGGTATGTGAGGCTATCCCTTTCCTTCTTTTGCACGACTCCGATTGTACATAATGTAATGAACGAGCTTCCAAGATACTCTACTCTTAGAAGCTAGCAGTACTTACATTGTTTTCCCTCTTATGGAACGATTGATGTTAATGTTGCTTCTCTTATTCTTATGTTATCAATGTTGTTGGTACTTCCTGATTCTTATAAGGTTCATAGTGAAGAGTTAGTCCTAATAACGTGTACAGAGGATACCGACCTTACGTCACTCCGAAAGGTTTAGAATGTGATTCCATGAGTCGAGCATGCATTATATATATGTATCTATTTTACTCTACCGAGCCACGCTATAGTTGGCCGGGTACGGCACCTATTGTGCAACCACTGATCAGTTGGGTTTTACCGAGCTCCACGTGGCCGGGTACGATTCTACCGAGCCTATTATGGCCGGGTACGATATGATGATGATGATGCCCACAGAGGCGAATGCTTTAAAGGTTTATGTATTTATACATATGTATCATGCATTTCATGTAAGTAGCCCTCAGAGGTACTAAGATGTTACAGGTTGTATATTCTCTATCCTTGATTACATTACTGATCGTATTTATGGCTCCCTACCTTACATACTCAGTACTTTATTCGTACTGATGTCCTTTTATTTGTGGACGCTGCATGTTGTGCTGCAGGTCCTGATAGACAGGCAGGTGCAGCTCCCCCACCACAGTAGGCTGTCCAGTTCAGCGGTGATTGGCGAGATCCCTTCTCCGGACTTGCCTTGGTCTTGGTATGCATTTTTGTTATAGACATTATGGGTATGTCGGGGCCCTGTTCCGGCTATGTTGCAGCACTTATGTTCATTTAGAGGCTCATAGACAAGTGTCGACTCATGTATAGTTTGGTATGCCTTGTCGGCTGGTTTTTGTTATATAGTCTTTCATGGTAGCGTGGTAGCTCATACCTTATATGTAGTTTCTTGATTGTCTGGTCATCCCCTGCTATGTATGTTCATGCCGTCATATTTTATTGCTGGTTGTCCATGATCCAGGTCTACCATTTATATTGATCTCGTCAGCCCTAAAAGATAATAATGAAGGTTAGATGAAATGTACGTTGGTGCTCGGCAAGTATGGTCGGGTGCTAGTCATGGCCCTCCAGTTTGGGTCGTGACATATTTCCTATGTTCAATGATATATTTCATGACATATTTTCTTCACTTTTCATGTCTATATAAAGGCCTGTAATAGATAGAAAAATACACACAATTGAAGAAGAAAATCCCTTCCTTCTCTCTATCTCTATTTCTTGTTCATGTTTTACTAAATTGCTTTTATTTCCTTATTCCATATTGTTACTTTGAGTTATATTTCATAAAATACCCCTCATATTAGAAATTAAAATTTTTAAATGCATGTCGAAGGCAACCAAAGGATAGGTACAATGACATGTCAAATGGGTCCCACTGTTTACCTTATGCATTCTGGCAGAATACCACGTAAACAAGTATCTAAGGGTCTCACTTTCGCAATGAACATACTACAGCTGTTAAGGGCAGATATCAAACAGAGAAAAAGGCTACACATGTACAGCAGAAAGTACAATAGGCTTTGTAGACAATAAATTGCGTTAAAAAAATAAAATCAGGACCAAAACATATCGCAATAATTGTTGTATTTTATTTCAAATAATATGACTGTACAATCTCTATGAATCCTCTAATTCTTCTTTCCAATAGTAAATAAATTCAAGGGCCTTCGAGCTTGATCTTGAATATGTAGTTATTGCCACAGATGATGATCTTGAATTCAATTAGCACGAACTTTGATTTAAACTCGTATTTCTTGAACCTTAATTTGTTCTTTGTTCTTGATCTTGAAATTGATTTGTTCTTCGTTCTTGAGCTTGAACTTGATTTGCTCTTCGTTCATGAGCTTGAAATTGATTTGCTCTTTGTTGTTGAGCTTGAACTTGATTTCTTGAACTTGAACTATATTTCTTGAAGCTTGAAACTTGTGGAAGAATTGTAGCGTTTGATCCACGAGCTCTTTTTTGCTTCTTGTTATAACTTCTTGTGTCTTTTCACGCTTATGAATACCTCTATTTATAGTTGTGGGAGGGAAGAGTTATGATAAGAATAAACTCTTTCTGACCAATCAAATTAAAGTGTGACAAGGGCGCATTTGATTGGCCAGAACATGTCACTTGTCCACGTGGCATAATTTTATTGGCATTTTAATTTGACTTGGCATGACTTGTTATTTTGACACGTGGCACGATCATATTGGTTTTTCAGCTTTACTTGGCGTGCCACATCATTTGACACGTGGCACCAAACTAGACCTCTAGGAAAATGGCATATTGGGCTTAACGAGGTGGGCTCATTATTTGTAGCCCAACTAAATGGGTTAGCCCAATGGATTAGGACTTATTTATTTAATCCATATATATTGGACTAATATAGTTAATCTAATTATATTGGCCCGTGAGTTGTATTTGAGATTTATTTGGACTATATATATATATATAATCCAAAATCTTTTGAAATAACATACCCAATAAAATCCCATTAGTGGAGTATGGGGAGAGTAGAGTATACGTAGATCTTACCCCTACCCCGAAAAGGGTAGAGAGGATGTTTCCAGGATAATCCAAAATGTTCTATTGAATAAATTTTGTATGTTTACAAATTCCCCTACTTCAAAACTTATCTGACTATAAATTTTAAGGACTAGATTTGAAGTATTTGTTGAAGACAATTTATATTTTCCTTAGGAATGGCTTCGCTAGTATTTATTCCTATAATTAGAACACTTTAGTTGCATGCTATCTGCACCAAAATAAAGACAAATCTTCATATGTGTTATAAATATATTATATTATGTATGTTCATTTAGTACTCCATTGTAAATAAGCTTCTTGAAAAAGCTTATCCATATGGGACTCCACCGTAAATATGTTTATTTATTTAGTACTCTATTGGAAATAAGCTTCCTGAAGAAGCTTATCACTTCGGTACCCGGTTATGGATAAATATTACCTCCGGTAGAAGATTATCCATACCGGGTATAATAAGCTTGTCCTTTCAATATCCAGTTATGGATAAACATTACCCCCGGTAGAAGATTATCCATATCGGGTATAATAAGCTTATCCTTTCAGTACCCAGTTATGGATAAACATTACCCCCGGTAGAAGATTATCCATATCGGGTATAATAAGCTGATCCTTTCAGCACTCCGTTATAGATAAACATTGCTCTCAGTAGAAGATTATTCATATCTGGTATAGTAGCAGATTACACAGCAGCTTCCTTTCTTCTATAAATAGAAGAGATTTCAGTTCATTATGTACATCAGTTTGAATTCGAATAATATAACAGTTTCTCTCTATACTTGTCTTTACTTTACAGTCTTTATTTTATAACACGTTATCAGCACGAGACTCTGACATCTCGAGCAAATACTTTGAAAGTATTAGAGGTAAGAACTTTCTTTTCCTAAATAATGTCAAATCTTTCTAAACTTGAATTTGTAGCCCTGGATATATCGGGCAAAAGCTACATGTCTTGGGTGCTTGATGCTGAAATTCATCTTGATGCGATGGGTCTGGCAGACACCATCAAGGATAAAAATCAGGCATCAAACCAAGACCGTGCCAAAGCAATGATATTCCTACGCCATCACCTTGATGAGGGCCTGAAAATGGAATATCTCACTATTAAAGATCCAGTCATACTGTGGAATAATTTGAAAGATAGATATGACCACCTGAAGATGGTCGTTCTTCCACAGGCACGTTATGATTGGACTCATCTAAGGCTACAAGATTTTAAATCTATCAGTGAGTATAATTCTGCTATGTTCAGAATTATTTCCCAATTAAAATTATGTGGTGATAATATTACTGATCATGATATGTTGGAGAAAACTTTCACCACTTTTCATGCCTCGAATATGCTCCTGCAGCAGCAATATCGAGAGATGGGATTTAAAAAGTATTCTGAACTTATCTCACATCTTCTTATAGCAGAGCAACATAATGGGCTATTAATGAAAAATCATGAAAGCCGACCTATTGGTTCTTGTCCATTCCCTGAAGTGAATGAGACGAACTTCCACCAAGCTAAACGTGGAAGAGGTCGTGGCCCCAGTCGTGGTCATGGCCGTGGTCGGGGAAGAAACCCCAATCATGGTAATAATAATGCACCAAAGAAGCCTCCTCACCACCAGCAGTGGAAAAGGAAGGAACAAAAGCATGAAGCGGTGCAAGCGCCAAATGCAGAAAATGCATGCTATAGATGTGGAGGAAAAGGGCACTGGTCACGTACTTGTCGTACGCCAAAGCACCTGGTTGAGCTTTATCAAGCCTCCCTGAAGAAGACAGAGAAAAATGCTGAAGCAAATTTTATTTCTGAAGATAATTTAGACTTCATGCATTTGGATGTAGCTGATTACTTTGCACTCCCAGAAGGAGAAACAAGTCATGTAATCGGTAGTGAATCTGTAGAAATGTAAATATTTTAATTTTTGTTGTTTGTAATAGATAGTATGGTTATGTAATTGTTGTACATAAATAAAAGTTATGCTTTGATAATGATGTTTACTATAATATATTTTATTTATGTTATTTTGAAGAATATGGATAACCCTCAAATTATGTTTGGATCAAAGACAAATCATGAAGATATTTGTGTTATTGATAGTGGAACAACTCATGCCATATTCAACGATCAGAAATACTTTTCTTATTTGCATAAGGAAAAAGCAAATGTTTCAACAATTTCTGGTAATATAAGTTTGATTGAAGGCTCCGGAAGAGCCATAATATTTCTGTCTAAGGGAACAAAACTTATTATAGACAATGCATTGTTCTCCTCCAAGTCCCGAAGAAACTTGTTGAGTTTTATAGATATCCGCCGAAATGGGTATCATGTAGAGACAATAGATGAAATGAACAGGGAATATCTTTGTATTACAAAGAATATTTCTGGCCAGAAATGCATTGTAGAAAAGTTACCAACTTTATCTTCTGGCTTATACTATTCAAAAATTAGTACAATTGAAGCACACTCTATCGTAAACCAGAAGTTTACGGATTCAAATACTTTTGTGCTTTGGCATGGCCGTTTGGGCCATCCCGGATCAATAATGATGAGACGAATTACTGAAAATTCGAGTGGGCATCCATTAAAGAACTTGAAGATTCTTACAAATGACGAATTTTCTTGTGATGCTTGTTATCAAGGAAAAATGATCACTAGACCATCACCAATGAAGGTTGGTATTGAATCCCCTGCCTTTTTAGAGCGTATACATGGGGATATATGTGGACCTATTCACCCACCAAGTGGGTTGTTTAGATATTTTATGGTCCTAATAGATGCATCTTCAAGATGGTCTCATGTGTGCCTACTATCATCTCGCAACCTGGCGTTTGCAAAGCTATTAGCCCAAATAATTCGATTAAGGGCACAATTCCCAGATTATCCTATAAAGGCTATTCACCTTGATAATGCTAGAGAATTCTCATCTCAAGCTTTTGATGATTATTGTCTATCTGTTGTGATAAAAGTTGAACGTCCTGTAGCTTATGTTCATACTCAAAATGGCCTTGCAGAGTCATTTATTAAACGCCTGCAATTGATAGCAAGATCACTACTTATGAAAAAAAAAATTGCCCACTACTGCTTGGGGCCATGCTATCTTGCATGCAGCGTCACTTATCCGTCTCAGACCAACACTTTATAATACATATTCTCCGTCACAATTAGTTTTTGGTCATGAACCAAATATTGCCCATCCACGAATTTTCGGATGTGCTGTAAATGTGCCAGTAGAACCACCACAACGTAGTAAGATGGGACCACAAAGAAAAATAGGAATATATGTTGGGTTTGAATCACCCTCTATTATTCGCTATCTTGAACCATTGACAGGAGATTTATTTACTACTCGATTTACAGATTGTCGGTTTGATGAAACAAATTTTCCACAATTAGGGGGAGAGAAAAAGGAAATCAAAAGAGAAATTGTGTGGAAAGTTTCATCATTATCTCACTTTGATCCACGTACCCCTATATGTAATCTGGAGGTCCAGAAGATCATCCATTTACAGAATATAGCAAATCAAAAGCCAGACACATTTACTGATTTGAAAAGGATAACTAAGTCACATATCCCAGCAGAGAATGTGTCTATCCAAATTGATGTCCTAGTAGGACCATCTACTAGCATGAGAGATAGTGAACCTAAAGCACGGCTGAAGCGTGGTAGGCCTTTGGGTTCTAAGGATCGAAATCCTCGAAAAAGAAAATCGACAAATGATCAAAACGATACTATGAAGGGATCTCCTGAAGAGACCCAAAATCTAATTAGTTCTGAGATTCCTAAAGAAATCAATGAACCCAAAGCTCATGTGAGTGAGGAACTTTTAATAAGTTCGATCGGTGATGGGATTAATTTAAATTGATCTGAAATAGTGGTGGATAATATTTTTGCATATAATGTTGCACTTAATATTATGCAAGATAGTGAGGATCTTGAACCTCGATCTGTCGAAGAATGTCGACAAAGATCTGATTGGCCAAAATGGCAAGAGGCAATTCAATCGGAATTGAAGTCACTTGCTAAAAGAGAGGTCTTTGGACCAGTAGTCCAAACACCTGCTGGTATAAAACCAGTTGGTCATAAATGGGTTTTTGTGCGAAAAAGGAATGATAAAAATGAAGTTGAAAGATACAAAGCTCGCCTTGTTGCACAAGGATTCTCACAACGACCTGGAGTCGATTTTGATGAAACATATTCACCTGTTATGGATGCCATAACATTTCGATTTCTCATCAGTTTAGCACTATATGAAAAGCTTGAAATACATCTAATGGATGTAGTTACAACTTATCTATACGGTTCACTTGATAATGAAATTTATATGAAAATCCCTGAAGGATTTAAAATGCCTGAAGCAAAATCTCAGGAAATGTATTCAATCAGATTACAAAGATCTTTGTACGGTTTAAAGCAATCTGGGCGCATGTGGTATAATCGCCTTAGTGAATATTTGCTGAAAGAAGGTTACATAAATGATGTTATTTGTCCATGTATTTTTATAAAGAAAATGGCATCAGAATTTGTTATACTTGCTGTTTATGTTGATGACATAAATCTTGTTGGAACTCCAGAAGAGCTCCAAAAGGCAATTGAATATCTTAAGAAAGAATTTGAGATGAAAGATCTTGGAAAGACAAAACTTTGTCTTGGTCTGCAAATTGAACATTTAGCAGACGAGATCTTTATCCATCAATCTGCCTATACAGAAAGGGTCTTAAAACGCTTTTACATGGACAAAGCGCACCCATTGAGTACACCAATGGTTGTTCGATCACTTGAAGTGAATAAGGATTTGTTCCGACCTCCAGAAGAGGACGAGGAACTCCTTGGTCCCGAAGTACCCTATCTCAGTGCAATTGGTGCACTAATGTATCTTGCTAATGCTACAAGGCCTGACATAGCATTTTCTGTTAATTTACTAGCAAGATATAGTTCTTCTCCTACACGGAGACATTGGAACGGGATTAAGCATATATTGCGATATTTAAAGGGAACTCTTGATATGGGTTTGTTTTATGCTAACAAAGATAGTGCAGACCTTGTTGGTTATGCAGATGCAGGTTATTTATCTGATCCCCATAAAGCTCGATCTCAAACCGGCTACGTATTTACATATGGAGGTACTATCATATCATGGCGCTCCACAAAGCAATCTATTGTTGCTACTTCTTCAAATCACGCTGAGATAATAGCTATTCATGAAGCAAGTAGGGAATGCGTATGGTTGAGATCAATAATTCATTTTATTCGAGAAAAATGTGGTTTGGAATGTGAGAAAAGACCCACAATTTTATACGAAGACAATGCTGCATGCATAGCCCAATTGAAGGGAGGATTTATAAAAGGAGATAGAACGAAGCACATTTCACCAAAATTATTCTACACACACGATCTTCAGAAAAGTGGTGACATTGATGTGCAACAAATCCGTTCAAGTGATAATCCAGCAGATTTATTCACTAAATCTTTGCCAACTTCAACTTTTGAGAAGATGGTATACAAGATTGGAATGCGGAGACTCAAATATTTGAAACAAGGTTTTCATCAGGGGGAGTAAAATACGCGATGCACTCTTTTTCCCTTACTAAGGTTTTTTCCCATGGGGTTTTCCTTATAAGGTTTTTAATGAGGCACCTAGCAATGCGTCTTACTAAATATGTGTACTCTTTTTCCTTCACTGGGATTTTTTCCCACGTGGTTTTTCCTAGTAAGGTTTTAATGAGGCACATTATCATTTAATGAACATCCAAGGGGGAGTGTTATAAATATATTATATTATGGATGTTCATTTAGTACTCCGTTGTAAATATGCTTTTTGAAGAAGCTTATCCATAGGTGACTCCATCGTAAATATGTTTATATATTTTATACTCTATTGGAAATAAGCTTTCTGAAGAAGCTTATCACTTCGATACCCGGTTATGGATAAATATTACCCCCGATAGAAGATTATCTATACCGGGTAATAAGCTTATCCTTTCAGTACCCAGTTATGGATAAACATTACCCCCGGTAGAAGATTATCCATATCGGGTATAATAAGCTTATCCTTTCAATACTCCGTTATTGATAAACATTGCTCTCAGTAGAAGATTATCTATATCTGGTATTGTAGCAGCTTACAGAGCAGTTTCATTTCTTCCATAAATAGAAGAGATTTCAGTTCATTATGTACATCAGTTTGAATTCGAATAATATAATAATTTCTCTCTATACTTGTCTTTACTTTACAGTCTTTATTTTATAACAATATACCAATATTAATCCATTAAGTAATTTTTTTTCACTTAAGCACCAAAAGCGAAAATAAATTCAATTGCCCCGCAATTTTAGTTAAACCTGACTCCTTCAACACCTTTTAAATTGACATCTATATAGAGGATATAGTGGATCTACTACACATGGCAGTAGCTAGAAAATTTTAAATTTATCACAATTGATTATTGTGTATATTCTTACCACCGCAATGTTTTAATCCAAGTAGTACACTTCTTTTCCTTCTCCGACTAGCATTATTAATTTGAGTAGGAGTCAACTAGTAGCCCAGTTCATGTTGGAAATTAACTGTGACGGCCGCCTTTAACACTGATCCTACATCGGGAATTAGTTCACAATAGCCTATTCTAATCATCTATATAAGGTTGCGCTTTCTTCAACTCACGATCATCAATTTCCAGTGCCTTTGACAATTGTGAAGTATCACCGAAGGTAATTTCTTCTTTTATATTTCTTTTACAATTTATTTTCTCTTGTTTTTGTAGGCCAAAAAGAGAAGGATTTGTTAACAAGATGATTCATATATGAAGAAGACAATCATAGGATGTGAGGGGATATGTACTCATCCCCGTCCAAATATTGAGAGATTACTCTCAAGGTAGCCCGAATATCGAAGAGATTACTCTCAAGAAAGCTCGAATATCAAAGAGATTACTCTCAAGGTGGCCCGAATATCGGAGAGACTACTCTCAAGATGACCCGAATATCGGAGAGATTACTCTCAAGGTGGCTCGAATATAGGAGAGATTACTCTTAAGGTGACCTGAATATCAAAGAGATTACTCTCAAAATGGCTCAAATATCGGAGAGATTACTCTCAAGGTGGGCCGGATATCGGAGAGATTACTCTCAAGGTGGGAAGGGATGGATATTCATCCCTTCCCAAAAATCGAAGGCTACTTCAGGGCGCAAAGGTTCATACAATATATCCAAGTACAAGTCAATGGTAACAAATAGATGGACAAATCCATAAAGAGGCCAACTTGAGGTGCAAAGGGACTTAACCGTCCACCTTAAGATTGGAAATTATAGTTTCTTTTAAGGACAAACTCATGAAGAGGCCAACTTAAGGTGCAAAGAGACTTAAATGTCCATCTTAAGATTGGAAAGTTATAGTTCGTTTTAAGGACAAACCCACAAAGAGGTCAACTTAAGGTGCAAAGAGACTTAAATGGCCACCTCAAGATTGGAAAGTTATAGTTCCTTTTAAGGACAAACCCATGAAGAGGCCAACTTAAGGTGCAAAGGGACTTAAATGTCCACTTTAAGTTTGAAAGACTAGAAAACTTCACCTTGAAGACTTGGTGGACTTGACGACATCGACTAGAACATTTTGCGAACTTTGACGATTTGGCGGACTTTGCAGACTTCAATTTGAAGACCGGCAAACTTGAAGATTTAATAGACTTTGATGCTTCAACCTGAAGAGTGGTGGACTTTTAAACTTCAACTTGAAAAATTAGCAAACATGAAGAATTCAACTTGAAGACTTGGAGATCTTAAACAATTCAACTTGAAAACCGACAAATTTGAGGACTTTAACTTGAAGACTGACAGACTTGAAGACTTGGAGGGCTTAAATAGTTCAACTTGAAGACCGGCGAGTTTGAGGACTTCATCTTGAAGATTGACAGACTTGAAGACTTAAACTTGAAGACTTGGACGGCTTAAATATTACGACTTGAAGACCGAAGAACTTAAAGATTTAGAGAACATGAAGACATAGTGAACCCCCAGACTTCATCGCAAATACTTGGTAGCCTCCTAAAAGACTATAATCATCCCGTTGAAGACACTGGTTTGCTGTAACGACCAAGATAGTCGTTTCGTGAATTGTTGTAGCCCTGTTTCCCCCATTTCTGCTTCCTTTTGTGTTTCTTAGCTGTATTTTATTGTATCGTGTTGGTTGGTTTGGGTCCGGAGTGGTTTCGGTGTGGAATGAGACACTTAGTCTCCTATTTAGAAGCTTAAGTTGGAAAATTCAACCGGATGTTGACTTATGAGTAAACGATCTAGGATTTGGATTTTTATTATTTAGTTAGCTCCATTAGGTAATTTTGGACTTGAGAACGCGTCAGGAATGTGATTTGGAGGTCCGTGGTAGAATTAGGCGTTAATTGGTGGAAGTTGGAATTTTGACGATTTTGGTCGACAGTGGAAATTTTGATATCGGGGTCGGAATGAAATTTCCGAAGTTGGAGTAGGTTCGTAGTATCATTTTTTACGTGTGTGCAAATTTTCAGGTCATTCAGAGGTGATTTAGTAGGTTTCAGAGTCGTTTGCGAAATTTGGAAGTTTAGAACTTCTTAGGCTTGAATCTGAGGGTAATTTGGTGTTTTGATGTTGTTTTGAGTGTTCCGAAGGTTTGACTAACTTCATATGTTGATATGTGTATGTTGGTATGTTTGGTTGAGGTCTTGAAGGGCTCGGATGATTTCAGATGGTTAACGAAGAGTTTGGAACTTGGAAAAATGCAACTGAAGCTGCTGGTTCTGTGTTAACCGCACCTACGGAGTGGGAAACGCAAGTGCAAAGTCGCAGGTGTGGTGGGTAGCCGCAGATTCGGAAATGAAGGGCTAGGATAGGAGTCGCCAATGCGGAGGATTTGTCGCATCTATGGGCCCGCAGGTGCGAGACATGGGGCACAAGTGCGACATTGGAGACTTAAGTGACTTCCGTAGATGCGAAATATTTGGCGCAGAAGCGGCACTGCAGGTGCGTAATTTAGGCCGCATTTGCGGGAAAACCTGGGCAGAAAGAATAAATTGAACCCTTCGCAAATTTTGCTCATTTCCACCACTTTTGAAGATGGGTTTGGAGCTTTTGGATTGTTTGTGAAGAGGGATTCAATGGGTTATCATTGAGGCAAGTTGTTTGAGCCCTAATACTTGTATATGTTGTGATTTTTCGCTGTTTAATCATCTAATTAGTGAAGATTAGGGGTGAAAATAAGTGGTTAGTTCTTGAGATTTTGGAGAGTTTGATTTGAGGATTTGAGGGGTCAAATGGAGTCGGATTTTGATAAATTTTGTATGTATGGACTCTAGAGCGAATGTTCTTTCTAGTTTTGTGACTTTTATAGGATTTCAAGATGTGGGCCCAAGGGGGGGGGGGGGTTGGAGGCCGATTCGAGAGGCAAAAGCATCGCGGAGTAAGAATTTGATCGGTTTGAGGTAAGTAACGGTTATAAATCCGGTTCTTAGGGTATGAAACCCCAGACACCATGTTGTATGTCTATTTTGGAGGTGATGCACATGCTAGGTGATGAGCGTATTGGCATGCACCATAAGGATTGTAACTTAGTCTGTCCCGTGAGACTGTGGAATCAATTGGCCTACTGTTTAATACATGTTCCCTCTGTTTTCATGGAAATTCATTGTACTTCATGTTAGAAATTATGTTTAGGCCTTATGTGATCACTGTTGAGACATGTGAGGTCGTGTACTTGCTGAATTAGCTGCTAATTATTGTTTTGTACTCAATCATAGATTTTCTTGCTTATTATGCCTCCGTCTCTTACTATTCATTCTTGATAGATGATATTATTACTTTTTGGGCTGTTATATGATTTCTGAGAGCCCAAGAGACTGGAGAGATAGATGAATGAGTGAGGCCGAGGGCCTAATAGTGAGGATATTGAGACTATACCACGTGAGTTGTCCATGCAGCACGTGAGTTGTCCGTGCAGATTCTGATATTGAGACTATAACACGTGAGTTATCCGTGCAGATTCTGATATTGATACTATAGCACATGAGTTGTCCATGCAGATTATAGCGCTTGGGCTAGAGGAGCCCCTCCGGAGTCTGCACACCCCTAGTGAGCACATGTGCTGAGAGCCGAGTGATTGAGCTATTGGGATAAGTTGAGTGACAGTGTCTTGAAAGACTATACTTGGTTTCCATTATTGCTGCACTTAACTGTTTCCTGTATTTGTTATGTAACCCTCTGAAGGACTTGTTATTTGGTACTTGAGTACGAACTGATTTGACTTAAACTGCTGAATTTGAAAGCATGCCTATTTCTTGATGAAGTTTACTGAAATAAGTTGTATTTGTATAGCTCGTCACTGCTTCTCAGTTCCTTATTTATTTCTGTTACTTACTGAGTTGGAAGTACTCACATTACTCCATCCACCTTGTGTGCAGATCCAGGCATATCTGGGCACGGTAGCGGCTTTTGACTACTCCAGTTGCTGATTATCTCAGAGATAGCAAGGTAGCATCCTGGCGATCACAGCCCTGCTCTTCTCCCTCTTATCTTCCTTTAGTTGTATTTGGTTATTTTCTAGACTGTGTTAGTCTCAGTGTTTTTGGACAGATTATATTAGATGCTCAAGACTAGTGACACCCCGATGTCGGGCTTTTCTTTCCGCACTTCCGTTATTTAGAATTTCTTTATGGAGTTTTATTATTGAATAGCTTGAAGTTATCTTTAAATTGAAATATCGCGTTGTTTTTGGTAAAGAGTCAGCTCTCCTAGTACTACAATAGGCGCCATCATGACATGGTAGTTTGGGTCGTGATAAGTTGGTATCAGAGCATAGGTTACATAGGTCTCACGAGTTATGAGCAGGTTTAGTAGAGTCTTGCAGATCAGTACAGAGATATTTGTACATATCTTCGAGAGGCTGCAGAACCTTTAGGAAAACTTCACATTCTTGAATTCTTATCGTGCGAATCTGTTGATTCTGGTAACTAAACTTCTGCTATTCTATTCTCTCACAGATGGTGAGGACACGTGCTTCTAGTCAGGACGGATGGCCACCAGTACCACCAGTTGGGGCCACGAGAGGCCAAGGTCATGGTAGAGGCTGTGGTAGGGGCAGGGGTGTAACCCACGCAGCAACCACGGCAGCACCAACAGATCCACCAACCACCCCAGTTTATGATCAGGTCCTAGTGGTGGATGCTCCAGGTGGACCAGCACAGGCACCAACTGTGCCTATTGTTATCCCAGGTCTTCAGGAGACCTTAGATCAGATTTTAACTATGTGCACCAGCCTTGCTTAGGTGGTTGCTGTTTCTACCACAACAGCTACTTCCCAGGCCAGGGGAGGCACTCAAACTCCTGCTGCCCATACAATCGAGCAAGTTGTTTAGGGACTTCAGACACCGGAGGCACCACCAACCCAGCCGCTTGCACTTGCTTAGGATTATGTGGTATCAGTAATGCCTAATGATGAGCAGCGTAGACTGGAGAGGTTTGGTAGACTTTAGCCTCCGACTTTTAGTGGTAAAAAAGGAGAGGATGCCCATGGTTTCTTGGACAAATGTTAGAGGATTCTCCGTACAGCAGGTATTCTTGAGACCAGTGGGGTCTCGTTCACTACATTTCAGATCTTTGGAGTTGCCTTCACTTGGTGGGAGGCTTATGAGAGGCGTAGGACTGTTGGTGCAGCGCCCCTTACCTGGCAGTAGTTCTTCGTTCTCATCCTAGAGAAGTATGTGATGTAGTCCCGCAGAGGGGAGTTGCGCAGATAGTTTGAGTAATGGAGTTAGGATAAGATGACAGTGTCGCAGTATGAGATGAGGTTTTCTAAGTTGAACCGTCATGCTATTTGGTTGGTTCCCACAGATAGAGAGAAGATTGAGATGTTCGTTGATGGCCTCACATATCAGTTGCGGATTCTTATGACTAGGGAGAGAATGTCTGGTGCTTGTTTTGAGGAGGTTGTTGACATTGCCCAGGAGATAGAGTTTGTACGACACCAGGAGCGAGTTGAGAGGGAGGCCAAGAGGCCTCGTGGATCAAGGAGTTATATTGGCATTCCTCCTAGGGTCAGTTCCGCCACGGTACGGGTCGTCCCCATAGACAAGCTCAGACGACCCGACCAGTTCATCATGGTGCGTCAGCTAGCCACAACCCTCATATTGCTCACTCAGGCCAGTCTTCATTTAGTGGACTACCAACACAGAGCTCTCACTATGCCTCATCTGCTTAGGTTTCTACGGGTAGTTCCGCGGGGTATCAGGAGCAGCAGTTTCGTTAGAGGAGGGGTTGTTTTGAGTGCGGTGATCTTGTTCATATCAAGAGATATTGCCCCAGGTTGTTTGGGACTCCGCAACAGAGTTCTAGGCCGATGACATCAGCACCAGCAGCTACGCCACCTGCCCAATTAGCTCGGAGTGGAGCTTAGTCAGCTTTGGGTCGCCCGAGAGGGGGAGACCGATCAGGTAGGGGCTAGGCCCGTTTCTATGAACTCCCTATTAGGCCCGATGCTATTCCACCCGCCTAGTCAGCTCGAGGTGGAGCTCAGTCAGCTAGGAGTTGCCCGAGAGGGGGATACCCATCAGGTGGAGGCCAGGCCCATTTCAATGCACTCCCTGCTAGGCCCGATGCTATTACTTTAGATGATGTGATCACAAATATTATCTCAGTCTACCACAGGGATGCCTCTATATTATTTGATCCTGGTTCCACTTTTTCATATGTGTCATCATATTTTGCTCATTATTTAGATATGCCATGCGAGTCTCTTATTTCATCTATTCATTTATCTACTCCTATGGGCGATACAATTGTTGTGGACCACGTATATCGGTCTTGTGTGGTGACTATTAGGGGTTTGGAGACTCGAGTACACCTTTTGCTGCTCAGTATGGTTGATTTTGATGTAATATTTGGTATATATTGGTTTTCTCCGTGTTACGCTATCATGGACTGTCATGCTAAGACCGTGACGTTTGGCTATGCCGGGGGTTCCACAGATTGAGTGGCAAGGTTCGTTAGATTATCTTCCTAGTAGAGTGATTTTGTTCTTGAAAGCCCAGCGGATGGTTGCGAAGGGTTGTCTTTCTTATTTAGCCTTTGTTAGGGATGTCAGTATAGAGACTCCTACTATTGATTCAGTTCTAGTGGTGCGAGATTTTCCGGATGTGTTTCCTACAAACCTGCCGGGCATGCCGTCGGACAGGGATACTGACTTTAGTATTGATTTGGTACCGGATACTCATCCCATTTCTATTCTACTGAATCGTATGGAACCGGCAGAGTTAAAGGAATTGAAGAAGAAGCTTCAGGAACTCTTAGACAAGGGGTTTATTCAGCCTTGCGTGTCACCTTGGGGGCACCAGTTCTATTTGTAAAGAATAAGGATGGCACTATGAGAATGTGCGTTGACTACAAGTAGTTGAACAAACTCACAATCAAGAACAAGTATCCTTTACCTTGTATAGATGATTTATTTGACCAACTTCAGGGAGCGAGGGTATTCTCCAAGATTGATCTCAGGTTAGGGTATCACTAGTTGAAGATTAGGGACTCAGATATTCTTAAGACAACTTTCAGGACCCAATATGGTCATTATGAGTTCCTTGTGATGTCTTTTGGGCTGACCAATGCCCCGGCAATGTTCATGGATTTGATTAATAGCGTGTTTCGGCCTTATCTCAACTCATTTGTAATTGTATTTATTGATGATATCCTGGTGTACTCTCATAGCCAGGAGGAGCATGCTGAGCATTTGATAGTTATATTGTAGCGGTTGAGGGAGGAGAAGATTTATGCTAAGTTCTCCAAGTATGAGTTTTGGCTTAGTTCAGTGGCGTTCTTGGGGCACATGGTGTCCAATGAGGGTATTCAGGTTGATCCGAAGATGATAGAGGCAGTCCAAAGTTGGCCCAAACTGTCCTTAGCCATATATATTCGTAGCTCTCTTAGTTTAGCAAGTTATTACCCTCGGTTCGTTCAGGAATTTTTGTCTATTGCATCACCCTTGACCAAATTGACCCAAAAAGGGTGCTTCTTTCAGGTGGTTGGATGAGCGTGAGGCGAGCTTTCAGAAGCTCAAGATTACCTTGACTATAGCTCCAGTGTTAGTTTTGCCATCAGGTTCAGGTTCTTATACAATATATTGTGATGCATCTCGGGTCAGCATTGGGTGTATTTTGATGTAGGAGGGTAGAGTGATTGCTTATGCTTCTCGCCAGTTAAAGCCCCATGAGAAGAACTATCCTGTTCATGATTTGGAGTTGGTTTCCATTGTTCACGCATTGAAGATTTGGAGGCATTATCTATATGGTGTGTCTTGTGAGGTGTTTACTAATCATCGTAGCCTCCAGCACTTATTCAAACAAAAAGATCTCAATTTGAGGCAACATATATGGTTGGAGCTACTAAAGGATTATGATATTACCATTTTGTACCATCCGGAAAAAGCCAATGTGGTGGTCGATGCCTTGAGTAGGAAGGCGGTGAGTATGGCTAGTCTTGCATTTCTTCCTGTTGGGGAGAGACCTCTGGAGGTTGATGTTCAGGCTTTGGCCAATTGTTTTGTGAGATTCAATATTTTGGAGCCCAATCGAGTCCTAGCTTGTGTGGTTTCTCGATCTTCCTTGTTTGATCGTATCAGAGAGTGTCAGTATGATAATCCTCATTTGCTTGTCCTCAAGGACAGGGTTCTACATGATGATGCCAAAAATGTGACTATTGGTGATGATGAGGTATTAAGGATGCAGGGCCGGATATGTGTGCCCAATGTAGATGGGCTTCGAGAGTTGATTTTGGAGGAGGCCCATAGTTTGTGGTATTCCATCCATCCGGATGCCGCAAAAATGTACCACGATTTGAGGAAATACTATTAGTGGAGGAGAATGAAGAAAGATATAGTGGGGTATGTAGCTCGGTGTCTCAATTGTCAGCAGGTGAAATATGAGCATTAGAGACCGGGTGGCTTGCTTAAGCAGATAGAGATTCCAGAGTGGAAGTGGGAGTGGATCACCATGGATTTCGTAGTTGGACTCCTACGGACTTTGAGGAAGTTCGATGCTATTTCAGTGATTGTGGATCGGCTGACCAAGTCTGCGCACTTCATTCCTGTGTGTACTACCTATTTTTCAGAGCGATTAGCTGAGATTTATATCCGAGAGATTGTTCGCCTGCATGGTGCTGAATTCTTTGGACAAGGTGAAAGTGATTCATGAGTGGCTTCGTATAGAACAGTCAAGACAAAAGAGTTATGCTGACAGAAATGTTCGTGATGTATCTTACATGGTTGGGGAGAAGACTCTACTGAATGTTTCACCCATGAAGGGTGTTATGAAATTTTGCAAGAAGGGCACGTTGAGCCCTCGGTCCATTGGGTCTTTTGAGGTGCTTCAGATGATTGGGGAGGTGGCGTATGAGCTTGCTTTGCCACCTAGTTTATCGGGTGTGCATCCAGTATTTCATGTTTCTATGCTCCAGAAGTCTATCGACGATCCGTCTCATGTCTTGGATTTCAGCACAGTTCAGTTAGATGGTGATTTGGCTTATGTTATGGAGCCAGTGGCTATTTTGGAGCGGCAGGTCCGAAAGTTGAGGTCTAAATATATAGCTTCAGTGAAGTGTAGTAGAGAGGTTAGGAGGAGGCTACTTAGGTGACCGAGCGGGAGATGTGAAGCACATATCAACACCTATTTGAGGCTTCAGGTATGTTTCTATACTCGTTCGAGGACGAACGTTTGTTTAAGAGGGGGAGGATGTAACAACCCTGCCGGTCGTTTCGTGAATTTTACCATTTTCCCCCATTTCTACTTCCTTTTATGTTCCTCAACTGTATTTAATTGTATCGTGTTGGTTGGTTCGGGTGCAGAGTTGTTTCGGTGTGGAATGCAACACTTAGTCTCTTATTTAGAAGCTTAAGTTAGAAAAGTCAATCGGATGTTGACTTATGAGTAAACGATCTCGAATTTGGATTTTTATGGTTCGGTTAGCTCCGTTATGTGATTTTGGACCTACGAGCGCATCTGGAATATGATTTGGAGGTTTGTGATAAAATTACCCGTGATTTGGCGAAAGTTGGAATTTTGGCAATTTTTATCGACAGTGGAAATTTTGATATTGGGGTCGGAATGAAGAAGTTGGAGTAGGTTTGTAGTATCATTTGTGACGTGTGTGCAAAATTTCAGGTCATTCGGAGGTGATTTAGTAGGTTTCGATGCCGTTTGCGAAATTTGGAAGTTTAGAAGTTTTTAGGCTTGAATCCGAGGTAATTTGGTGTTTTGATGTTGTTTTGAGTGTTCCGAATGTTCGACTAAGTTCGTATGTTGATATGTGACTTGTTGGTATGTTTGGTTGAGGTCCCGAGGGGCTCAAGATGATTTCAGATGGTTAACAGAGAGTTTGGAACTTGGAAAAATGCAGCTGCAGCTGCTGGTTCTATGTTAACCGCACCTGCGGAGTGGGCACCACAGGTGTGAGGTCACAGGTGCAGTGGGGTAGCCGCATATGCAAAATTGGAGGGCCAAGGGAGGAGTTGCAGATGCGGAGGATTTGTCGCATCTGCGGGCCGGCAGGTGCGAGACCTGTGGCACATGTGCGACTTTGGAGACTTAAGTGACTTCCGCATATGCAGACTTTTTGGCGCAGAAGCGGCGCCGCAGGTGCACAATTTAGGCCGCAGGTGTGGGAATGCCTGGGCAGAAAGTATAAATTGGACCCTTCGCAAATTTTTCTCATTTCCACCATTTTTGAAGACGGGTTAGGAGCTTTTGGGGTGATTTTGAAGAGGGATTCAAGGGATTATCATTGAGGTAAGTTTCTTGAGCCCTAATACTTGTATATGTGGTGATTTCCCGTTGTTTAATCATGTAATTAGTGAATATTAGGGGTGAAAATGAGGGGTTAGGGATTGAGATTGTGGAGAGTTTGATTTGAGGATTTGAGGGGTCAAATGGAGTCAGATTTTGATAAATTTTTTATGTATGGACTCGTGAGCTTTCTAGTTTTGTGACTTTTGTCGGATTTTGGGACGAGGGCTTGGGAGGGGGGCGACTTTGAGTGGATTTCGGGATTTGTGTCTAATTTGATAATTTTTCTTGTGAAATTCATTTTATTAGCGTATATTGATGGTATTGTTCTGGTTGTGAATAGATTCAGATTATTTGGAGGCCGATTCGAGAGGCAAAGACATCGTGGAGTAAGAATTGATCGATTTGAGGTATGTAACGGTTATAAATCTGGGCTTGAGGGTATGAAACCCCGTACACTATGTCGTATGACTATTTTGGAGGTGGCACACATGCTAGATGATGGGCGTGTGGACGTGCACCATAAGGATTGTGAGTTGGTCCGTCCCGTGAGACTGTGGAGTCAATTGGCCTACTGTTTAATACATGTTCCCTCTGTTTTCATGGAAATTGACTGTACTTCATGTTAGAAATCATGTATAGGCCTTATGTGATCACTGTTGAGACCTGCGAGGTAGTGTACTTGCTGAATTGTCTGCTAATTGCTATTTTGTACTCAGTCGTAGCTTTTCTTGCTTATTATGCCTCTGTCTCTTACTATTCATTGTTGATACATGATATTATTTCTGTTTGGGCTGTTATATGATTTCTGAGAGCCCGAGAGACTGGAGAGATTGATGACTGAGTGAGGCCAAGGGCCTAATAATGACGATATTGAGACTATAGCACGTGATTTGTTCGTGCAGCACATGAGTTATCCATGCAGATTCTGATATTGAGACTATAGCACGTGAATTTCCCGTGTAGCACATGATATGTCCGTACGGATTCTGATATTGATACTATAGCACGTGAGTTGTTCGTACATCACGTGAGTTGTCCGTGCAGACTATAACGTTGTGTCTTGAGGGACTATACTCGCTTTGCATTATTGTTGCACTTAACTATTTCCTATATTTGTTATGTAACTCCCTCAAGGACTTATTATCTGGTACTTGAGTACAAATTGATTTGACTTAACCTGCTGAATTTGAAAGCATGCCTATTTCTTGATGAAGTTTATTGAAATAAATTATATTTGCATAGCTCGCTGCTGCTTCTCAGTTCCTTATTTATTTATGTTACTTACTGAGTTGGAAGTACTCACATTACTACCTGCACCTTGTGTGCAGATCCAGGCATATCTGGGCACGGTAGCGGCTGTTGACTACTCCAATTGATGATTATCTCGGAGATAGCAAGGTAGCTGCCTGGCGATCGCAACCCTGCTCTTCTCCCTCTTATTTTCCTTTATTTGTATTTAGTTATTTTTCGTACTGTGTTAGTCTCAATATTTTTGGACATATTATAGTAGATGCTCATGACTAGTGACACCCCGATGTCAGGTTTTTTCCGCACTTTCATTATTTAGAATTTCTTTATGGAGTTTTATTATTGAACAGCTTGAAGTTATCTTTAAATTGAAATATCACGTTGTTTTTGGTAAAGAGTCGGCTTGACTAGTACCACGATAGGCGCCATCACGACATGGTAGTTTGGGTCATGACATTTGCCATGGAGCCTTGCCCCCTCTAAGTAATATGAGATCCAAGATTCAACAGAAGAATGATATTTCAGCCTGATTTTCAAGTGCTGGTTAAATGAATTACTTCCATCATACTTAATTTAGACAACGATTGGGGCAATATGTATCTTTTGAACTTATGCGACTAAACACATAATGAAATTCTAAACTACCTACATACCTCGGTGAAGAGGATAAAGTCATACCGTAGTTCAGAATAGGTGAGCTTTTTTAGTCCTAACTTTTGCCTAGGTCGCCTCTTTCGAGATTTTTAACCTAGCGGACTTTTTTTGGGGTCGTACACAGTTTATAGTCTTGCAGGCCAGGAATATAGGAACATGCAGCTTAGGCTCATGCATCAAGGAGCGTGGCACTTCCAAGATAATACTTCTTTAAGAATTTACCATTGATAGGGCTGATTCTCATGACATCCGCATCAACTAGCTTATAAGCCCCAATTGAATATGCTTCTTGCACGACATATGGCCCATACCATTTTGAAGTGAACTTCCCTATAGATTTATGGGAAGTAATAATGGGTCTTCGTATGGCAAGGACTTGATCTCCTACTTAAAAGGATCTCGGGCGAACTCCTTTATTGAAAGCGCTAGACAATCGAGCTTGATAACATTCAAAGACTCTGTTAAGCTTCCAACCTCTTCTCATCAAGAGCCTCCAACTCTGCAAATCGAAGTCGAGCATTTTCTTCATCAGTGATCCCTTCTTGAATAACTAATCGCAATGAAGGTATTTGACGTTCGAGTGGCCAACCGACTTCGACTCCATAGACGAGTAATAAGGGGTTGCTTGTGTTGGCATGCAGTGAGTTGTTCTATATACCCATAGAGCTTCTTTCATACGGCCATGCCAATCTCGTTTGGATTTGGAGACAACTTTCTTTAATAAGTTGCATAGAGTCTTGTTGAATGCCTCAGCTAGACCATTGGCAGCAACATTGTACATAGAAGAATTACATTCCCTGAAGCCAAAGAGATCACAAATTTTGTTCATCAACCTATTGTCGAATGGCTTGCCATTATCCGTTATTATGTAACAAGGAATGACAAAGCGATAGATTTTGTTTACTTGGATAAAACATGCAACAATTTCCTTCTTTACTTCCTTAAGAGTAACAACTTCAGCCTATTTCCAGAAGTAGTCAGCTGCAACCAAGATGTATAAGTGCCCACCAAAAGATTTTGGCAGTTGTCCAACAATATCAAGTCCCCAAGCATCAAATGATCATGATGAAACTGTCGAATGTAACACTTCAGAAGGCTGATGATTAAAAGTTGCATGGAATTGGTAAGCCTTGCATCTTCGAGCGTAGTCCAAGCAAACTTTTACCATCGTTGCTCAGTAATATCCCATCCTTTTATATCAAAAGTGGAGCTTTGGTCTAGACTAATGAGATCCACATACATAAGAATGTGCTTCTTGCAAAGCTTGGAGTGCTTAGTCTTTCCCTAAGCATCGCAAGAGTACCCCCTCAAATGATCTTCTATATAGAGTATCTTTGTAGTAAAGGAAGTGAGGTGCACGACGACGGATTTCAGTTCTTCTCCTCGGATTTTCTGGGAGTATCCCGTAGCTAAAGTAGTCGATAATTGGTTGTCGTCATTCTTCCTTCTCAGCTTCTAAAACAGTGACAAGATGGTCCCGCTCATTGTCTTCACTTTCACCCTTATTTGGCGGCGGTACTACCAAATTTTGGAAGATAATAACTTGCGCTTGATCAGGTAGGTTTAACGATGAAGCTAGGGCAGCTAAACCATTAGCCTTCTTGTTTTCTTTCCTAGGTACATGTTGAATAGTCACATCACCAACCCATCCCATCAATTTTTGTAATGTAATTATGATAAGGGCGTAGTTTAGGTATCTTGACCTGGTATCTTCCTAAAAGATGGTTGACCACTAAATGGGAGTCACCAAAGACTTGCAATTGCAACTGCTCCATATCGACAGCCATTTCAAGCCCAAGTATTAGTTCTTGATATTCAGCAACATTATTGGAGCAGAGTTGTGTCAACGTAAAGAAGTCGGGCAGAACCTTCCTTGAGAAGTGACAAAATCTACGCCAGCACTGGCTCCTCTGCGATGTGCAACACCATCAAAGTACATCTTCCATGGAGGTTGTACTTCAACGACCATTGCGTTTTCGTCAGGTAGTACATCTTCCATGGAGGTCTGCCAATGCTTGTCCTTTTACAACCTTTTGAGGGATGCACATAATCTTGAATTGTTGAAATTGGAGGTACCATCTCACTAGTAAATCACTAAGAACGGGTTTTGACATCACGAACTTGATAGGATTTGCTTTAGAAACGAGACGAACAATATGAGCTTGAAAGTATTGCTTCAACTTTTGAATTGAGAAGACTAACACCAAACACAACTTTTCAATTGGCGAATTATCCATCTCGTTTGGTGTCATCATCCTACTCAAGTAGTGTTACACCCCATGTTTTACGTGAAAGTGCACCATAAATAAATTAATGAAAGCTTGGAAATGAGATGTTACATACCGCATTTTCGTACGATAAAGTTTCGTCGTAAGTTAATCGACGTAAGTTCGAGAATGAGATTATTGTGAAATTATAAGTATTATGCTATTTCAAACAAGTGATGAGTAAATTCGTGAAGGTGGGAGGGTAAGCAAACCGAAGAAAGTGAATTTCATCGAAATTTGGCATTTTGGGATAAAATATTGTCCAAGCTATAATACCCGGTATTTATGGACTAGTTTCATACAAGGTACCACATAGCCATCAAAATAAGGTATATAAGGTGTGTTAAAAGTGAGTAGTATTTTAAGTAATTTGAGATAATTCTAAATTATGTGGGTAATTGGTTAATTATCGGGTAATGGAACATTACCTAATTAATTAATAAAATCTTAAGATAAGACTACCCCCCCCCCACCCCCAAAAAAAATGTGACAGCAAGCCACATACTAAAAGAATGACTCTTAGTCATTTTTTGATTAGGTGGCAAACTATGTTAGTTACATAACACTTCACTTCTAATATATTCAATACCAAAAACGATAACAATCCCATTAGTTTTAGTTTGAGGTTGCTGGATTTAGAGAGTTGTGGCGAGTTGTTTGTGTGGTTGCCCCTCTCTGTCACTCTTAGCAGCCAAGATCACCCAATATTTACCAATTTCAAATTATTCTTTAGTAAATTAAGTTCATTGTGGCATTGAAGATTTTCATTCTTCAACCAAAATCCAACGAGATTTCTTAGCACACTAGGAACGTGGGATTTTGCGATTCTAAGGGAGTACGGTGCAACCTTTTCCAAGAATATCATACGAATTTTCCCTACTCCTGGTATGTTAAGGCTATCCCTTCTTTCTTTTGGCATGATCCATACGACACGAATGAAACGAACAAATGCACAACTTTCTTAAATGACTTTATTCATAGAAGTATTAGAGGTGCCTTTCTTTTTGATTCTCCATGTGTACTATTATTATATCATTTTTTCATGGGTCTCAGAAAATACATAAGTTGATAAAGTTTATTTCATGGTGTTAATCAAAGACATAATGGTCTTAAATGATATTCCGAAAGATTTCATTGACATACTTCTCATGCATTGCATTCATTTATACATGTACATTGACCCATGACTAGATGGAGTTATATACGCGTATATATATATAATATATGTAATTATGGGATATGGATAAAGGTCACGGCATTATATACGCACCACCACCTGATCAGCTGGTATACGTTGATGATATTACCCATAGTGGCCGAGATGATATGATGGGATGCCTTCAGAGGTTTATGATGTTATGAACACATGTACCTATGCACGACATGACATTCATACGCATATGCATGACAATATGAGTATTTCATGATTTACAGAGTTATCCAGACTTACAGGTTGAGTCATTTACTCTATATTTTTCCATGTCTTTTATGTATTTATTTATGTGCCTTACATACTCGGTACATTATTTGTACTAATGTCCCTTTTGTCTGGGGATGCTGCGTTTCATGCCCGCAGGTCCCGACAAACAGATCGAGAGCCCTCCAAGTAGGCTATCAGCTCAGTGAAAGATGTTGGCGCACTCCATTTTCTCCAGAGTTACTTATTTGGTAAGTATAATTAGGACATTTATATTAATTAGTATGGCGGGTCCCGATCCCGACATTTATGATATTATATATTCTTAGAGGCTTATGGACAGATATCATGTATACGGATACTTGTATGGCCTTGTCGGCCTATATTTTGAGTGCATAAAGGATCATGCCGGCCTTATAGGCCCGTACGTCATATGAGTAAGTTTGGATTACATGTTGGGTCGTACAATGTCAAGTATTTCCCCATTTTGTATTTTACTTATCTCATGACAGTCTCTCTAGCTCATTTGTCGCACCCTTTTTTCCTCGTGGAGTCCAGGTTTTGACATTTTTTTGGACTAACTCCTTTCCTTTTGGGAATTGAGTATAGAATTTTAAGAGTCGCCACCTAACAGATTTAAGGTGCATTAGGGAACCTAAAGCAAATAACTCATCAACCGATTAGCATTACTAGAGATTGGGTAAGGGCTCGAAATAACCTTGAAGGGAAGGTATTAGGCACCCCTCGAGGTCCACAATGGTGGGTCCCGGCCAAACTCGAATTAGGTGAATTAGTCTTATAAACAAATAAACAAATAGAGATTATTTAAACGGGAATAAAGGGGGTCCTAGGTTTATTAGCCTATAGGATCACTTCTGTGCAGTACTCGGTAAAATTTCCTCAAATAGAGGTATTACGCGTAGCATTAGCGCACAGGTCATCATATCCTTTACTACCCAATTCCCCTTCCCTTAATTATGTTACCTAAGCTTTCTAATAGTATCCAGTAGTGCCTTATGCGTACATTACCCGTCCCTTACCTGTGGCCCTAGAGGTGTTTAGGACCTCTATTTAAGGAAGTTCTAGACTCACCTATGTTGTTTAAAACGGGAAAACTAAGTGACAAAAAAAAGTCAAATAGGACTATCACATAAAGATGCAACTAAGAGCTCATATTTACCTCCACAAATAGACAAACAATTGCACACCTCAAACAAACAGTTTTAAACGATTTAAATTCCTATAGCAGGATATCCAAATGAGCACCAAATATGCAGCAATTTCATTAAGGCGAGACAGTCAATACCTAATCAGTTTGCCTACTGATTTGATTACTTCTTGAATCTGGATAGGTTTCAAACAGCAGGACAATAGCAATTTTAAACCCAGAATACAATTAACCTACAGGACTGCCTAAGTGATAGCTTGGCGGAATCCTATAGAAATAGCATCTAAACATTAATCGGACCATGATTATGATCCAATGGTTAAAACAGGTGGGACTTTATCCTTTAGACCCTATAGGCATATTTTTTAGGTGCTGAAACTGATCTTAAAACCTTATAGGCATGGTATCTAAATGAAGAAATTAATTTTAAAACCTTATAGGCATGGTATCTAAATGCATAAATGATTCTGAAAATTCATATTGACATGGTATCTAAATGCAGAAATAATTCTGAAATTTCCTATAGACATAGTATCCAAATGCATATATGATTCTGAAAATTTCTATTAACATAGTATCTAAATGCAAAAGTGATTTAAAACTTTATAGGCATGATTTTTAAAATACAAAACGGATTTTGAAACTTTGTGGGCATGATTTAAAATACAGTAGTGAATCTTGACAGGATATTAATAACTATTTTGATCCTATGGGAATGACATCTAAAGTGGATCAGAACATGTTGAACAAATTAAATCCTATAGGCATGTTATCTACTACATATAGTAACAGAATATAACTAAATAAGAAATAACCTATAGGCAGGATATCTAACATATAGTAGTGAAAATATTTGAAAGAAACAGGCACCTAAAGCAGGTTTTCTACCCTATTCTCATGCAAACATTAACTAGGCCCGGTTTTACCCAATTTACTATTACCCCATTGTTATTACAAAATAATTATTACAGACCATAAGAAAATGAATAAATTACAAAATATATAATTATAGGAGGCCGGCAGCAGGCCCAATATATCCGGATAACCAAGGCCTTCAAACCATAACAACTCCAAAGCTCAGAGATACATAGTAACAATTGGCAAAGTACCAAAAACCCAAATCTCTAGTGTGTCAGAGTTCAAAAAGGGCTTCGAGAACCTAGGGCAGTGCTCACACTAGAGACCAAATGTTTAGAAGTAGTTCATAAAGGATTGGAAACCATCCCCAATGTGTCAAAGTTCAGAGGAGTCTCATGGACCCTAAGCAGTGCTTACATTGGGGGTGGCAAGACTCTAGTTGACTAAGAGTAGGAGTTGAAAATAATGTATGAAAATAGAAGACAATTTTGTTTTAGAAAAATAGTTTGGATTTTAGAAGTGCATAGAAGCAGATTACCATATTACAAGAACCACAAGCAGCACATATTTAGCAGGAGGAGTTCAGCCATGAACTCCAGCAATCACAACAGACAGGACAAAGTAACAATTAGTTTGAACAAAGTTTCACATAGCCTTAATCCATTAGTTATTACTAGGTGAACATACATGCATGTATTAATCAGAGAACAACATGCTGGGATCAGACAATCATACAGAATGGTAACAAAAGTTGAGAGCATAGAAATTAGGAACTAATCATGAGTTTGTTAAGGGGTGAACACTTAAAACAGGACAGAAATCTTGCTAGTTGAGAAACAAATAGACATAGGTTCAATTACATAGAGGTATACATGTTGAAAACAAGAAGCACATAAGTCTAATTTCATGGAAGTAGGCATGCTGGTTATGATCCATGAACAGGGAGTACATAGGCCTAATTACATAGAAGTGGAAATGCTAATTAAGAGTAATAAGCATGAAGCACATAGGTCTAATTACATAACATGTTGAATGATAGCAAAAGTGGAGACATACCAGTTAAGATGAGATTGAAAGGATGTAGAATCCAATAGTCTAGCCTTGGCTTTTAGTCGGCCAGATAGTGTAGCAAACACAAGTAACATAAAGGTTGAATGAAAGCAAGAGTTTTTGTGTGTGTTTCTTTCTGAGTGTGTTCGTGTAAGTGTCTTAATCTGTTTTTGAAAATCAGAACAAGAAGGGTTTTATAGCATGTAATAGGGTAGGTCACATAAGGTAATGAATCAATCACACATACATAAGGTATGAAAAATCAATTAGCAATCAGTCAAAAATCAATTAAGAGGACATAATCAAATAAGTATCACTTAATTTAAGGAGAAATATTATATAGAATCAATCCGTATGTCACAACCCCAGTCCTCCCTCCGTGAACTGTCATGATGTCACCTAGTCTCTATGACTAGGTAAGCCTAACAAGTGCGGAAAATAAACTAAACTTGCGGAATAAACAATCAAAAGCAGAAAACAACCGAATAAAATAATATTTAAATGTCGCTCGGCATATACACATAACTTCCCAAAATCTGATACACTATCCCAAAAACCTAGAAACTCATGGATCCACAAGCAGAGAAAAACACTACATGGCTCTAACTCTGGAATGCCTAATAAGAACAGGAAAGTATAGAAAGGCTAAATACTAAAAGCAAAAATAGAAAGGGGCTTCTCGGCTTGCGGACACGGCCGATGTACCTCAAAGTCTCTAGAGCAGTCACCTCCTCAAGGACGATAGGCCTGAGTAACGGTACCTGAATCTACACATGAAAACCATACGTAGAAGGGGCATGAGTACACCACAGCGGTACTTAGTAAGTGTCAAGCCTAACCTCGGTTGGGTAGTGACGAGGAAGGTCAGGGCCCTACTGAGGTTAAATAAAATACAAAGATCAATAGTAAAGAACATAACAGTATAAATAAGTACGACAGTAAAATAACACATGATGTACATGACAACAACAACTACACAAAAATAAGGTAAACATGGAAAGGAAATACAACTCAGCACCAATAATAACAATCGGGGATCTCCCAGGATACCGTCATATAGTCCCATCTGTACATGTCCAGTGGAACTCACGAAATCCCGTCCCGTAGTCCAACTCATAGTGCGCGGGGATCTACCGGAATCCCATTTCGTAGTCCTAAATGTAAATACCCAGTACTTGGGGAATCTAGCGGGTGCATTCCCGTAGTTCCATATACCTGTGCAGGGGGATCTACCAGGAATCTAACCCGTAGTCCCAAAGTAAATGTGCAGGGGGATCTATCGGGAATCTAACCCATAGTCCCAAAGTAAATAGACAAGGGGGATCTACCAGAATCCCACATCTGTAGTCCCAAAATAATTACACAGCAGAAGTAGGAAGATATACAGAAATGGAAAAATTTCATATTAAGGCAATTAGTGATTCTAGATGAGCATGCTGCACAGAAGTCAAGTAAGGCAGGTTGAATCAAATAAAGCAATTAAGTCACTTAGACATACTTTCCTAAGCTAACAACATGCTTAATAGTTCAAGTAATAGAAATAGGAAAGGAAACATGCTAGTATTTACTTAAAGAAAAATCGGATTTCCAACAATTAGCACAAGTACGCACTCATCACCTCACGTACAAGGCATTTCAATTACCAAACATACCAATCCTAAGGGGAAGGTCCACCACACAAGGTTAGACAAGCCACTTACCTCGAACCAGCTCAAAATCAATCCGAAACCACGCTCTTGCCAAGAGTACTCGACTCCAAATGGCCCAAATCTATTCAATTCAATTTCATAATGTAAATAACACTTCAAGTAACTAATTCTACAATTAAATTCTAAGCTAATACGCGAAATTAGGTAAAATGACAAAAATGCCCCTTGGGCCCACATCTCTGAATCAGGTGAAATTTACATTTTTAGATATATCGTACTCTCACGAGTCTATACATAACAAGAATACTGAATTAGGAGTCCAAATGACCCCTCAAATCCTCATTCAAAGGTCTTTTAAACTGCCCTAATTACCCATTTTTCCAAATTTTTCACCACTAATTAGGTCTTTAATCACATAAAAACGAGTTATGAAGTCAAGGATGTTACCTCCAAGTGATTCCCCTTTGTTTTCCTCAAAAATCTATCTTAAAAGCTTCAAACCCAGATGAAAATGGTGAAAGAATCGCTCAAATTCGCGAAGGCAACTATTTATATGTTCTGCCCAGTGATTTCCGCATCTGCGGCCCTGGGACCACATCTGTGGAAACTACATCGCATCTATGACTTTCATTTAAATGCCAGCTTCCGCATCTGCGGAACTCTAACCGTAGGAGAGGTTGCGCTTCCGCGAACAATTCACCGCATCTGCGGTTCCTGAGGAATTCCCAAATTCCACTTCTACAATCTCTATGCCACTTCTGCGGCGCCGCATCTGCGGTCCCCAAACCGCAGATGCGAAAATACCAAAAGCAGCAAAAATACAGCAGCTGCAACATATTCCTTAATTTCTCATTAACCATCCGAAATCATCCCCGAGGCCCCCGAGATCTCAACCAAAAGTACAAACATCACCTAATACCTTATTCAAACTTGTACCAATCCTTAAAACAACATCGAAACCTCGAATTAACCAAGGATTTAAGCCTAAGAACTCCAAATTACCTCAAAATATGCTTTCGATCAAAAAGTCTATCAAACCTCGTCCGAATGACCTAAAATTTTGCACACACATCACATTAAACAATACAGAACTACTGCAACTTCCAAAATTTCATTCCGACCCTCAGATCACAAACTCACTATCAGACCGAAAACTTCAAAAACATGATCCGAACACACTCCTAACCCTGAAATCACCTAGCGGAGCTAACGGAACCTTCATATTTCTATTCCGAGACCGTCTTCACACTGTTCCGACTACGGTCAACTTTCAAACACTTAAGCTCTCATTTAGGGACTAAGTGCCTTCTAAAACTCTTCGAAACTCAAACCGAACATCCCGGCAAATCGAAATAGCAGAAATAAACTTGGAAAAAGCAGTTAATAAGGGATCGGGGCGTTAATTCTTAAGACGACTGGCCAGGTCGTCACATCCTCCTACACTTAAACATTTGTTCGTCCTCGAATGATCATAGAGACATACTTGAAGTAGTGAAAAGATGCGGGTAACGACTGCGCATATCCTGCTCGGTCTCATAGGTCACCTCCTCGACCGGCTGGCCATGCCACTGAACCTTTACTAATGCAATGTTCTTTGACCTCAGCTTTCTAACCTGCCTGTCCAATATTGCCACTGGCTCCTCAACATAGGTTAGATCCTTGCCCAACTAGACTGAACTGAAATCCAGCACGTGTGACGGGTCATCGTGATACCTCTGGAGCATCGAAACATGAAAAATCAGATGAACTCCTGCCAAGCTGGGAGGTAGGGCAAGCTCATAAGCAACCTCCCCAACACGCCTCAATATCTCAAAATGGCCAATAAATCTCGGACTCAACTTTACTTTCTTCCCACATCTCATAACGCCCTTCATAGGAGAAACCCGAAGTAGAACCCGCTCTCCAACCATATAGGAAACATCACGAACCTTTCGGTCCGAGTAACTCTTCTGTCTGGACTAGGCTGTGTGGAGTCTATCCTGAATCACCTTAACCTTCTCCAAAGCATCCTGAACTAAGTCTGTGCCCAATAATCTGGCCTCACCCGGCTCAAACCAACCCACTGGGGATCTACACCGTCTCCCATATAATGCCTCATACGGTGCCATCTAAATGCTGGACTGATAGCTGTTGTTATTAGCAAACTCCGTCAATGGCAAGAACTGATCCCAAGACCCTCAAAACTCAATCATACATGCACAGAGCATATCCTCAATAATCTGAATAGTGCGCTCGGACTATCCATCCGTCTGAGGGAGAAATGCTATACTCAACTCTACCCGAGTACCTAACTCATGCTGAACGGCCCTCCAGAACCGTGATGTGAATTGAGTACATCTATCTGAAATGATGGAAACTGAAATACCATGCAGACGAACAATCTCCCGGATATAGATCTCCATGAAATACCATGCAGACGAACAATCTCCCGGATATAGATCTCCACCAATCGCTCCAAGGAATAAGTAGTACACATAGGAATAAAGTGAGCGGACTTGGTCAGCCGATCCACAGTCACCCAAATAGCATCGAACTTTCTCAAAGTCCGTGGGAGCCCAACTACAAAGTCCATGGTGATTCGCTCCCACTTCTACTCCGGAATTTCTATCTGCTGAAGCAACCCACACGGTCTCTCGTGCTCATACTTTACCTACTAATAATTGAGGCACCGAGCTACAAATCCAACCATATCCTTCTTCATCCACCTCCACTAGTAGTGCTGCCTCAAATCCTGATACATCTTCGCAGCACTCGAATGAATGGAATACTACGAGCTTTGAGCCTCCTCCATAATCAACTCCCAAAGGCCATCAACATTGGGTACACAAATACGACCTACATCCTCAATACCCTATCATCACCAATAGTCACATATTTGGCATCATCGTGCTTAACCTTGTCCTTGAGGACAAGCAAATGAGGGTCATCATATTGCCACTCCCTGATACGATCAAATAAGGAAGACCGAGAAACCATAGAAGCCAGAACCCGACTGGGCTCCGAAAGATCCAATATCACAAATTGGCTAGCTAAGGCCTGAAAATCCATCGCCATAGGCCTCTCCGATTCTGGTAAATATGCCAAACTCCCCAAACTCTCTGCCCGGCGACTCAAGGCATCAACCACTACATTGGCCTTGACCGGGTGATACAAAATAGTGATGTCATAATCCTTCAGCAACTCCAACCACCTCCTCTGCCGCAAATTTAGATCATTTTGCTTGAACAAATGCTGCAAGCTCTGATGGTCAATATAAATCTCACAGGAACTTCGTGTAAATATTGGCACCAAATCTTCAGGGTGTGAACAATGGCAGCTAACTTAAGGTCGTGAACAGGGTAGTTCTTCTCATGAATCTTCAACTGCTTGGACACGTAGGCAATCACCCTACCGTCCTGCATCAACACCGCTCCAAGGCCAATCCCCAAGACATCACAATAGACTGTATAAGACCCCGAACCTGTAGGCAATATCAAAACTAGGGCTGTGGTCAAAGCTTTTTTGAGCTTCTGGAAGCTTGCCTCATACTCCTTCATCCACTGAAATGGAGCACCCTTCTGGGTCAACCTGGTCATAGGGGCCACAATCTATGAAAACCCCTCCACAAAACGATGGTAGTAACCCGCCAAACCATGGAAACTGCGGATCTTTGTAGCTGAGGATAGTTTGGGCCAACTCTGCACGACCTCTATCTTCTTCGGATCTACCTGAATACTCTCACTCAATACCACGTGGCCTAAGAATGCCACTGAATCCAACCAAAACTCACATTTCGAGAACTTAGCATATAACTTCTTCTCTCTCAAAGTCTGAAGCACAGTCCTCAGGTGCTGCTTAAGATCTTCCCGACTCCGGGAACACACCAGAATATCATCAATAAAGACAATGACGAACGAGTCAAGATACGGCTGGAACACACTGTGCATCAAATGCATAAAGGCTGTTAGGGCATTGGTCAGGCCAAATGACATAATAAGGAACTCGCAATGACCATACCGAGTCCTAAAAGCAGTCTTCGGGATATCTGGCTCCCGAATCTTCAACTGATGGTAACCTGAGCGCAAATAAATCTTAGAAAACACCCGTGTGCCCTGAAGCTGGAAAACAGATCATCAATACAAGGCAAAGGATAACAGTTCTTCACTGTAACCTTGTTTAATTGGCGATAATCAATACACATACACATATATCCATCCTTTTTCTTCACAAACAAGACAGGAGAACCCCAAGGTGATACACTAGGCCAAATAAAACCCTTGTCTAGTAATTCCTATAACTGATCCTTCAACTCCTTCAACTCAGGAGGAGCCATACGATACAAAAGAATAGAAATGGTTGAGTGAATGCCCGAAAACAGATCAATGCCAAAATCAATATCTCTATCAGGCGGCATGCCTAGAAGATCAGCTGGAAACACATCGGGAAAATCCCGTACTACTGGAACTGAATCAACTGAAGGGGTATTAATACTGACATCTCTCACATAAGCTAAATACGCATCGCACCCCTTCTCAACCATACGTTGAGCTTGATGAAAAGAAATAACTCTATTAGGAGTGTGATCTAAAGTATCCCTCCACTCAACACGCGGTACACTTGGCATAGCCAGCGTCACGGTTTTAGCGTGACAATCAAGAAGAGCATAATGGGGCGACAAATTGTCCATGCCTAAGATAATGTCAAAATCTACCATGTTGAGTAACAATAAATTTGTTCTGGTCTCAAAACCACTAAGAGCAACCAAACACGACCTATAACCGCGGTCCTCAATAAGAGAATCTCCTGCGGGAGTAGAAATATAAATAGGGGAAAATGTTGAGCAAAATAAGAAGATACATAAGAGTAAGTAGAGCCTGGATCCCTCGGTATGGGTAGGAAGTGCATAGTATCTAACCTGGACTCCCTTTCTAGAGCGACCTTTACCTCCCCGACCTCCACCTCTAGCTGGCTGAGCAGGTGGGGGTAGCAACTGAAGCTGTAATCATAGCCTGAGAAATTTGCGGGGTATGCTGTGGCTGAGAAGTCTGTGGAGGTGCACCCCTCCTAAGTCTAGGACAATCCCTCACCATATGGCGTGTGTCGCCACAGTCAAAACAAGCTCTGGGAGGACATGGCAACTGTGACTGGCTCGGGCCAAGTATGCTGGACTGGCCTCTGAAAGCACCCCGCGCAGGAGGCGCGCTAGATACCGGTGGTGCATAATAAGGCTCCTAAGGCCTAAGAGGAGCTGGAGCACTACTAGCTACTGGAAGAGCTAAATAAATAGGGTGACTCATATAACCCCTACCATGATGTCCTGCAGCTGGGGCACGGGCACCAGAGATGTGGTCCGACTCTCGAGACCTCTTGGCCTCCCTCTCCTCTCTCTCCCTAGCATGCATACCCTTAATCCTCCTAGCAATGCTCACCACCTACTAATAAGAAATATCCATCTCCAACTCACGAGCCATGCTAGATCTGATGCTGAGAATAAGCCCCTCAATAAATCGGCGAACCCTTTCGCAAATAGTGGAAACCAAGGCTGGAGCATGCCTAGCCAAACTAGTGTAACAGACAACATACTCTGAGACAGTCATAGTACCCTGGCGAATGCTCAAACTCTACGCGCCACTTATCTAGAAATTCCAGAGCATCGTCCGATGCTAGACCACTAAATACAGGGGGCTTGTATTTCTTGAACCTCTCAAGCCTCATATCCTCATCCTCGGAAGCCGCTGCCCTATCCTCGGGCTGAACCGGCACTGCAAACGGCACATGAATAATCTCAAGGACCTGCTCAACATGAACTCGCTGCTCAGGAGTGCATGCGGCAGGAGTCTATGCTCCTCCCCCAGCCTAAGATGTAGCTGCAGCAAGGGGAAGCAACCCTGACTAAGCTAGAGTGGTGTACATCCTCATCAACTGTGCCAAAGTCTCCTAAAAAGTTGGAGTAGTAGTAGAGATAGGCGTATCAGGTGCCTGGACTCCGCCTGGATTTGCTGGTGGTACCTTGGCAGCAGCTCGCACAGATACTCTGACTGCACCACGTGCGCGTCCTCGGCCTCTACTCCGGCCCCAACTTCTACCGACTCTCGCAGGGGCGCGGGTGCCTGATCATTTCAGGTAGTGCGTGTCCTCACCATCGGTGAGAGAATTGAAGATAGAAGTTCAGAACTCGTGATGCCAAAAATCTCGCACGACAGGGAAAATCAAATGAAGTGGAATTTTCCTAACAGTTACACAACCTTTCGTAGATAAGTACAGATGTCTCCATACCGATCAGCGAGACTCTAATAAACCAGTTTGTGATCCATGACTCCTATGAACCTAGAGCTCTGATACCAACTTGTCATGAACCCAGTTCGCCCTCCGTGAACTATCGTGATGGCACCTAGTCTCTATGACTAGGTAAGCCTAACAAGTGCGGAAAATAAACTAAAATTGCGGAATAAACAATCAAAAGCTAAAAACAACCGAAGGAAACAATATTTAAATGTCGCTCGGCATATACACATAACTTCTCAAAATCTGATACACTATCCCAAAACCCGGAAACTCAAGGATGCACATGCTGAGAAATATACTACATAGCTCTAACTCCGGAATGTCTACTAAGAATAGGAAAGTACAGAAGGGCTAAATACTAAAAGCAGGAATAGAAAGGGACTTCTCAGTCTATGGACGCGACAGATGTACCTCGAAGTCTCTAGAGCAGTCGCCTTGTCAAGGATAATAGGCCTGAGTAACGGTACCTAGATCTGCACATGAAAAACATGTGCAGAAGGGGCATGAGTACACCACAGCGGTACTCAGTAAGTGCCAAGCCTAACCTCGATTGGGTAGTGACAAGGAAAGTCAGGGCCCTACTGAGGTTAAATAAAATATAAAGATCAACAGTAAAGAACATAACAATATAAATAAGTACGACAGTATAATAACACAGGATGTACAGGACATCAACAACTATAGAAAAACAAGGTAAACATGGAAAGGAAATACAGCTCAGCACCAATAATAACAATCAGGGATCTCCCAGGATACTGTCCTATAGTCTCATCTGTACATGTCCAGTGGATCTCCCGAGATCCCGTCCCGTAGTCCAACTCAAAGTGCACGGGGATCTACCGGAATCCCGTTCCATAGTCCCAAATGTAAATACCCAGTACTAGGGGAATCTACCAGGTGCATTCCCGTAGTTCCATATACTATGCAGGGTGATCTACCAGGAATCTAACCCGTAGTTCCAAAGTAAATGTGCAGGGGGATCTACCGGGAATCTAACCCATAGTCCCAAAGTAAACATACAAGGGGAAGATACCGGAATCCCACATCCATAGTCCCAAAATTAATATACAGTAGCTGTAGAAAGATATATAGAAATGGCAAAATTTCATATTAAGGTAATAAGTGATTCTAGCCTAGCATGCTGCACAGAATTAAAGTAAGGCATGTTGAATCAAATAAAGCAATTAAGTCACTTAGACATGCTTTCCTAAGCTAACAACATGCTTAATAGTGTAAGTAATAGAAACAGGAAAGGAAACATGCTAGTATTTACTTAAAGGAAATCGGATTTCCAACAATTAGCACAAGTACGCACTCGTCACCTCACGTACAAGGCATTTTAATTACCAAATATACCAATCCTAAGGGGAAGGTCCCCTACACAAGGTTAGACAAGCCACTTTCCTCAAACCGGCTCAAAATCAATATGAAACCACGCTCTTGCCAAGAGTACTCGACTCCAAATGGCACAAATCTATTCAATTCAATTTCATAATGTAAATAACACTTCAAGTAACTAATTCTACAATTAAATTCTAAGCTAATACGCGAAATTAGGTAAAATGACCAAATCACCCCTCGGGCCCATGTCTCGGAATTGGGTGAAATTTACATTTTTAGAAACCTCGTACTCTCACGAGTCTATACATAACAAGAATACTGAAATCGGAGTCCAAATGACCCCTCAAATTCTCATTCAAAGGTCTCTTAAACTCAAGCCTTAATTACCCATTTTTCCCAAATATTTCACCACTAATTAGGTCTTTAATCACATAAAAACAAGTTATGAAGTCAAGGATGTTACCTCCAAGTGATTCCCCTTTTTTCCCTCAAAAATATCTCTTAAAAACTTCGGACCCGGATGAAAATAGTGAAAGAATTGGTCAAATTATCGAAGGCAACTATTTATATGTTCTGCCTAGTGAATTCCGCATCTGCGGCCCTACGGTCCCGCTTCTACGGAAACTACGTCGCATCTGCGACTTTCATTTAAATGCCAGCTTCCGCATCTTCAGAACTCTAACCGCAGGAGCGGTTGCGCTTCCGCGAACATTTCACCGCATCTTTGGTTCCTGAGGAATTCCCAATTTTGCTTCTGCGGTCTCTACGCCGCTTTTGCGGCTCCGCATCTGCGGTCCCCAAACCGCATATGCGAAAATACCATAAGCAGCAAAAATACAGCAGCTGCAACATGTTCCTTAATTTCTCGTTAACCATCCGAAATCACCCCCATGGCCCCCAGGACTTCAACCAAAAGCACAAACGTCACCTAATACCTTATTCTAACTTGTACCAATCCTTAAACACTTAAAACAACATCGAAAACTCGGATTAACCAAGGATTTAAGCCTAAGAACTCCAAATTTCCTCAAAATACGCTTTCGATCAAAAAGTCTATCAAACCTCGTTCGAATGACTTGAAATTTTGCACACACGTCACATTAAACAATATAGAGCTACTCCAACTTCCAAAATTTCATTCTGACCCCCGGATCACAATCTCACTATCGTACTGGGAACTTCAAAAATTGAACTTTCGGCATTTCAAGCCTAAATTAGCTACGAATCTCCAAAACACGATCCGAACACACTCCTAACCCCGCAATCATCCAACGGAGCTAACAGAACCTTCAGATTTCCATTCCGAGGCCGTCTTCATACTATTCCTACTAAGGTCAACTTTCCAATACTTAAGCTCTCATTTAGGGACTAAGTGTCCCAAAACTCTCCGAAACTCAAAATCAAACATCCTAACAAATCGAAATAGCATAAATAAACTTGGGAAAAATAGTTAATAGGGGATCGGGGCATTAATTCTTTAGACAACCGGCCGGGTCGTCACACCGTAATTAAGAGCAAGGTTAATAAGGTAAGAAACTGTTTCCAGAATCAATTAGGAATCAGGATATACAATCAAGCCAATGGTACGAATACATAAATAGGGTAAGAACAAGTAAAACTTAAATAAGGAAATATGGGTACTGAATTCAAACCCTTATTTAGGTAAGTAAATCAATTAACAACTTAATGGACAGAGTTAAAGGTAACGGGCAAAAAGACAACAAGATAATTAGTCAAAACCCTAGGATATGTCAAAGACATAGAGATGAAACTTAAAAAGGATCGGTCGAGATAGTAAACAATAAAACCATAATAGAAGGTATTTAAATGTCTAAGTATTTCTACAGAAAACTTGGTAGAAATCAAAACCCTAGGGTTTAGAACATAGTCATGAGAATCAATCGAACAAGCAAAGAAAAGTTAGGGTTAAACACTAAAAAAATTAGTATATTTTAGAAACATAAAGGGATTAAACCCTAGCTTTAGAGAAGACAAAAATCGGTTAATAATAAGAAAACACAGAAAGTTTTTTAAGAGAAATAACAAATAAACTTAGAATTGTCTCAGATCTACAAGGATCTGAACAGATTCAAGTAGCAAGAGACTAGAGTTTTAAAAGAATGACAGAGATGAAAGAAATTTGTTGGAACCATAGATTCGAGCCAAAACACGAAGATAATAGTACTCACAAACGGAGATGACCATAGGTAGGTTCATAAAAAGGGTTTTGAACAAATCTGTGTTGAATATTTCAAGGTTCCTCCATGTAACAACAAAATCGAACAACCAAAAGAGGTGAGAGGCCGGTAGGGGTCAGAAATCACTAGATGACCCCAAATTTGGTCAAGAATCGAAGGGGTTTGGGGGGATTTTTGAGTGGAGGCGCTCTAAAGTTTGAGAGTGTTCAGAGAGAAGAGAGGAGGATAGGATTTAGGGGCGGTGCAATTGGAGAGAATGGGTAGGGTTTGGGGGTCGTTGGATTAAAAAATGAAAGGGATAACGTGGGTCGTTGATCTCAGAGATCAACGGCCACGATTAAAGGAGGTTCTGGGTTGGGTAGGGGTTATTAAATTTGTGCTGGGGCGTATTGGGCTAAGGTTTAATTTGAATTGGTCTGGGGGGGGCCGAATTTAAACATAATTAAAGGGGCTATTTGTTAAATACCTAATTTATTAATAAAATAATTTGTAAAAATACTAATTAAATGATACAAATGATTTTTATGCATGAAGATGATTTAAAATAATTACTTAGAATTATAAAAATATAAAAAGTTATTTTTTATAGATAATATAATTATGCATATGTATGGGCTATTATTGCAAAATAAGCAATTATAATCTTAAAAATATAAATGTAATTGTAAAAAATACAATTAAAATAGTTGAACACTTATATGAGCATAAATGATGAATTTAGATGATTAAATCATCATAAAGTAATATGAGGAATAATTATTGAATATTTATATAATTAAAAATGCAGAAATAAATTGATTTAAGACCTTTAAAAATTATAGAAAAAATTGTAAAAATACGTGTGCATGCATGTATAATATTGTGAAAGTATGTATGCAAATTTAAAAATATATGAGAGAAAAATTGGGTATCAACATCATTTACCTATGATAGTATGGTATGAAAGATACGTTACGCAGGTACTTGGTTAAGTAAAGTACCGGGTGCTCGTTGCGGACCATCAGTTTGGGTCATGACAAAAGTGGTATTAGAGCAGTTCTGTCGTAGGGAGTCTACAAGCAGTGTCTGGTAGTGTCATGTTTATGGGTGTGTCGTGCACCACACTTATAAGTAGGAGGCTACATGCATTTAGGACTGTCACTCTTTCTTCTTACTCTAAATTATGTGATAGAGCTCGCTTATAAGAATTCAAACTCCTAACTTCTATTCGTAATAAGGCGATACCTACATCCAGAATGACAGTTGGTAAGAGATTGAATGTGGCTATAGAATAGTTGAATCAAAGGAACTCGATTTTTCATGATGCTTATGATGAATAAATGTAAAGTCTTCAGTAGATCATGTGTGTACTAAGACGTGTAAGCTTCTTGATAAGGAGCTTTAAAGTAATAATACTTATTCACTCTTATGGTAAAAAGGAATAACGGAATCGGAAGTTAGACACAAGTTTCATCAAGTAAAAGAAGCAAGGTGAAGAAGGGTGCAAGATACCCAATTAATAAAGATTATCATTGTTTACCATTTAGGAAGGGAGATATAAGCATTTTGAGTTACCTTCAACAGTAACAAATGTATGTACAATCGGCCACACCGATCTTAGTTATACCCTATGGGAGCTAACATATATAGTTTAAGAGAAGGACGGGTTATCAGGATCCTGCTGGGGTTAGAGTAACCCAAAATATTTGATAGATTGGTAGAGTTAGATGACATTTCCAAAGGATAGTGCAAACGTGGTAATGGATCTCCTTGTGAGACACCTAGATGGTGCACTCTAAAATAGTACAGCTAGATATGAGTGCTACAAAGACAGGCACTGGAAGCCTGGAAAGGATAATTATTACCTTAGTGTGGCTCCCGTCCCTAGTAGGAAGAGAATGTAAGGCAACCCAAAGAGCTAATGGATGGAGCAAAGGGGAGCTAAAAGCAAAAGAATATCTTGTTGAAGTTTTCAGAACAAGGTGATAATAAAATTATTAGCAGGAAGATAAGAAGAGAGATAATGATGTATTATGAGTAAGAAGTGATACATGGATGACAATGATAGTGTCACGACCCCAAACCACCCCTATCGTGATGGCACCTATCACAGTACTAAGCAAGCCGATTCAACATTTACAACATCGTGTTCTTTTATAAATTTCATTTTCTAATCAGATAAATCTCAAATCTCTCAATTTGGTTTATATAAAAATACGCGGAAACAAGTACGTAAATACATCAACACAGCCCGAATTTGGTATCGCTAGTCATGAGCCACTAAGTATAACTCAACACTGTCTGCTTAATACAAAATAAGTTTGAAATATAAAGTACCAGGATAGGAAGGAGAAAGGCAGGGCTTCGAACATCGTGCAGCTACCTTGCTAACTCCGAAAATACACAGAAGTTGCTAAAAGCTCTCACTCTGATACTCTGGCACCTGGATCTGCACACAAGCTGCAGGGAGTAACGTGAGTACGCTAACTTAGTAAGTAACCAAAGTAAATAAAGTCTGAGTGTAGTGACGAACATTTAAAATCATATGCATACTCTATCAAAAATCTCAAAAGTAATATCAAAGTCAAAATCTGTAGTTCAATAACCAAAAATCTCGTAAAAACTCTAGTTTCAAGGAAAATCCTTTAAAGCATTTATTCAGCATTTTTCAATAGAGGCCCAGTATGAAAGAAGAGTGAAAAAAGAAAAATCTCATAAACAAGCCCTTCAGACAGAGTATCACTCATAAGTATAGCCACTCGGGCAAGCATCTTAGTCACTCATGACTCAACTCTCGTCAATCAGTACTCACACTCAGCACTCCCACTCAATAGATATCTCATAATAATAACCACTGCAGCATGCAGCCCGATCCATAATATATAGTCGACTACGCTCATTGGGGGTGTACAGACTCCGGAGGGGCTCCTACAGCCCAAGCGTTATATCACTGCGGCATGCAGCCCGATCCAACATTTCGCTGCAGCGTGCAACCCGATCCATATACATAAATATCGCTACGGTGTGCAGAACAATCCATATATACATATAAATATTGCTGCAACGTGCAGCCTGATCCATATATATATATATATATAATCCTCACCATCAGGTCTTCGACCTCTCTCTCAGTCATTAACCTTACAGCCACTCGGGCATTTCAGTGAAAATCAGAGAACTCAGCCCAACTAGTTTTCCTTATATTTGAAAGTAGAGTAATAAAACTGAATCAACAATAAACACGTAAAATCATGACTGAGGATATGCTTTCAAATCCTATCAATGTGAGGAAGCAGTAAAATACCCCTAAGGGTCTAGACGGTTCGGCACAAGGACCCAAACATGGCATTCCGCCCAAGTTAACAGATCCATTTCTAAAACACATGGATATCATATAAAGTTTATCAAAATATGCAACTCTATAGTCTCCGCGGGATGGACCAAGTCACAATCCCTACGGGTGCATGTCCACACGCCCGTCACCTAGCATGTGTGTCACCTCATTTATCAAAACAGTTCGAAATTTCAGGGTTTCATGCCCTTAGGTCCAGATTTACAATCGTTACTTACCTCAAACCGGATGAAATCCTACTCTGCGATGCCCTTGCCTCTCGACTCGGCTTCAACTCGCCTCGAATCTATCCAAAATTAGAATTATAACATCAATATATGTTATAGGAACAAAGCCCACGCAAAAATAATCAAATTACGTAAAAAACCCAAAATTGGTCAAACCCGCCCCCCAGGCCCACGTATCAGAATCCAATAAAAATCACATCAATAAAATCCTTATCCTCCCACGAGTCCATATATACCAAGAATATCAAAATCGGACCTCAAATTGTCCCTCAAATCTCCAATGGAAACTCTCGAATACCAAGCCCTAATTCTCAAATTTTAACATTTAATTTCCAATAATTTCAAGCCAAATCAGTAAGATAATGCCATAGAATCGAGTATTGGGCTCAAAAATCTTATCTCCAAGCGTTATCCCTTGAATCCCTCTTCAAATCCTCTCAAAAAGCTCTCAACCCATCTCAAAAATGGAGGAACAAAGCTGAAATTTGTAAAAGCAGGTTTATATAGTTTCTGCCTAGGCATTTCCGCACATGCGGACAAATTATCGCTTCTGCGGTCTGCACATGCAGACAAATCTCCGCTTCTGTGGATTTTCATTTAAACCCCTTGTCCGCACCTGTGGGCTCGCAGGTGCGCCTCAACTCCCGCTTCTGCGCTGCCCCACTACATCTGGCCTTTTCTTGCTTCTGCGATCTTCGCACCTGCAGTCCCCTAACCGCAAGTGTGGTTATGACAGAACTAGCATCTTCAGCTGCATTCTCCAACTTCCAAACATTCCGATAACATCCGAAATCATCCTGAGGCCCCCCGGGACCTCATCCAAAATTACAAACAAGTCACATATCACTATTCAAACTTATTCCAACCTTCAGAACACTCCAAACGACATCGAAATACCAAATCACCCTCGGATTCAAGCCTAAGGATTCCAAAACTTCCGAATTTCGCAAACGATCAAAAAGTCTATCAAACCTTACCCGAATGCCTGAAATTTTGCGCACATGCCACAAATTACACAACAAACCTACTTCAACATTCGGAATTCCATTGTGACCCCGATATCAAAATTTCCACTACCAACCGGAAAACGCCAAATTCTAATTTTGCCAATTCTAGCCTAAATCTACCACAAACCTCCAAAATACATTCCGATCACGCTCCTAAGTAACAAATTACCCGACGAAGCTATCCGAACCATCATAATTCACATCCGAGACCTTTTACCCGTAAGTCAACATTTGGTTGACTTTTCAACTTAAGCTTACTTAAAAGAGACTAAGTGTCTCATTCCTCTACACAACACTCCGAACCCGAACCAAACAACCCAATACCATATAATACAACTTAACAACACATAAAGAAGCAGAAGTGGGGGAAATGGAGCGGTAACTCATAAAGCGACCGACCGGATCGTTACAGATAGGTCAAAAAATGGTAGTATTATAGAGTCTATACTCAAGTGAAGGAAAAGACGAAAGGTGACAGGCCTTGAGACAACAAAAGAGTGTAGGCTATAAAGTCATATCCTTATTTTGAGAAATAGGTTTGTGACTACAACGCGATTACCAGAAGAAAAAGTTAGACCCTAGAGTAATAGAAATCAATGTAGGTTGGCAAACAAGGTAAACTAAACATGAATTAGGGACTGAATGATCTGGTAATGGTCGACATCATGAGAATTTCAGATTTCATTCCAGTAATAATAGAAAGGACAACAGAAGAAGATTCATGAGAAATTCAGAGAATGGTCATTCAGGAGGACGTTTCCCTAAAGCAAGCAATGTGAGCAAAGTTAAGTTTAAGGAACTGTGTGTGCCAATTACACTAGGTGTCACTATCGTGAGTAAGGAATTTTGTTATCTTTGGTACAAAAGGATTGTTGCAAGGCAAATAAGGATCATCGATGATGTGAACAGACTCCAAAAATGAAGAGGTAACACATCTATAAGTAGATCGTCGTAGCTCTAACTCTTAGTATTCCCCTAAAGGGGGGAATATGGAGTGATATTACATTAAGTCAGAATTAAGGGGTTCTAGTAATTATGGAATGGTAAAGGAAGAATGTGATAAAAAATAAAAAAGGGACGAGATTGCACTTATTCAGAGCCTACAGATATGCTATGATTCCAGAATATTATGCAAATACGACGTCAAGGAGAGGAAGTAAGGGTTCCTACCCGAGATGTTATTGATTTATAAGGAGCCAGTGGGATACGTAAGTCAAGGAAAGGAAATAGCCCAAGAAAAAATCTTGTGGAATATTGATTTGAAAATGGGCCAACGAGTAGTTGGTAGTTGATTCAGGAAGAGCCTAGTTATGGCTAGACAAGAGGATACAGACAAATCAGCAGATCATGTAGGATAAACATAGTAAAACCAAATATAGTGAATTTAGCCTCGCAGTTATGACAATGTAATACTTGAGATATATTCAGATGGGAGTTAGGGTAGATAAAGATACCATATGATTGCTACGGACATAAAAGAGAGTACCACTGGGAAATCAGTCAAAATATTAGTTCAGAAGTAACCTATAAGCACAAAGGCGTGGATATAAGTAACTACAGGTAAGTATAGGCAAGGAAGGACATCAGAAGGTCTATCGAGTATACAATGTAATAATCTCACAGTTTTACAAGATTCAGAGGGTCCCCCCTAAGTACTATAATAAAAGATTAGTTGAGGAAATAAGGAAGAATGCTTCAACCAAAGCATAGTGACCTAAAGAGGAAATGGTTGTATAACAACAATCTAACTACAAAATTGTATGCATTCCAAAAGAAAGTTACATCTACCATGGCTAATGAGCGGGGAGTAAAACCAAAAGTAATATTCGAGACCATATGAGTTGCGAAAAACTTTGACATGCGTGAAAACTTAGATAAGCTAAGTATACACACAAATGGGGGCAAAAAGACCAGGAAAAGAATTGCTTACAGAAAGCAGAAATGGAACGAAAGGAACTATTCGATTAATGATCAGTCGTAGAAGACTCCGGCATAAGTTAAAAAAAGGAATTGGGTCCAGGTCATAGACAAGGGATTGAATCATTAGAAGATTGTATCATGGTTTTCCATAGTGTCCATAAAAGGCTAAGGTAATAACTAAATGCCATAAGCCACAGATCGGAAGATAGTTTAAGCCTACATAAAGGCTAATCAGAAGAAAGAGGAAACTAAAGAGTTATATCAACTAAGTAAATTAGAAGTCTGCTTATTGGACCCAGAAAGTTATAGAAATCATGATTGAGAACACTGCATGATCACCCTTAAACATTAGAGGTGCAAGAGAGATAGTACAGTAGCCATATTCTATAATGGCTCTACGATAAAGCTAGTTAGAAGAGTAACAGTCTCATAAGAAGTCAGCATGAAGCTCCCACTGGATTGTGTGTGCACCAGAGACGCAAGTATTATAATAGAGCTTCAAGTTGTGAATGTAAATAATACCAATGTGGAAGGGAGGTCATGAAAGAAATAGAAGATATGATGCGAGATTTTAAGGTAAGTAAGGTAAAGGTGAACAACATACTAGATACTTAGATACAGAAGGTCGGGAATAGTCCATACTTCGGATAGAAGGCTAGAAGCGTGGGGATTTGGTATCCAAGAATGATAGCAGCGTCGTAAGTGGAATATCTTTTAGACTATGGTTTCTAGGTACCGAGAAGTCTAATTAAGATAGTAAAGAAGAGTTAGAGACAAGGTGATGTCTCGCTTGATGTTCCAGAATAACACAAGGAGATCTATGAAGCAAGCAGGTTAAAGGAAGGTTGCAAGTAGTATAAATAGATATGTGTAGGTCGCAAGCTAAAGTATGGTAAAGCGACAAGGTTTTAGGAAGACAATAGTAAAGAATAGAAAGGGCGAGTGAGAAGGTGATGAGAATGGATAAGTCCTCGGGATTAAGCACATGAAAATAAGAGAGATGATGGTTTCTCTAAATTATAGAAAGCTCAGTATAGCCTAAATGAACTCAAAGGAGTCTAAGACTAGTAGCATTCATGAATTATAAATGATTAAAACACCCTCGTAAGGTGAAGCACATTGGGATGTTATAAAATACGGTTATGGAAATTACTCCTGATGTTCCTCGACGCAACGTGAGCCTGAGTGATTACGTAAGAGGTTTCAAGTTATTGGTAATAGATTGTAGACCAATATTCAGGTGAATTAACAATAGATGGATAAAGTTCCAACGTATTAAAGGAGATAAAGATTCCATCCTTTAGATGAACAGTAATAAGGAAGTGTTAAAGGATTTAGATTTATGCATATAGGATAAGCACGAGAGTAACCTGGAGTTCAGTAGTAGACCTCAGTAATGATAAATCGAAGTAAGAATTATGGCATAGTATGGCCTATTTAGATGTAGTAAACTAATGACGCCTAGAGGGACAACTTGACATAATTTTGTATATGTTCACAAAGTGAAGCCTCGAGATTGGCTAAAAGTTGGAGGAAAGAGAAGAGAAGAGTCGCATAAGCGCACATACGAAGTTAACGTCATAAAGGCTATATGATAGAAGGTAGCAACAGTCACGAGATCAGAAGGATTTCAACTACAAGTTGTGGTGTGAGAAAGAGGCTTAAAGAGGGGAATGCCCTGGCATTTGGATTCATTTACAAAACAGCCGCCTAGATGGCAAGAGGAGTACTAAAGTATTCGCAAGAGCTATGGCTACGAGAATGATAAGTGCATCAGTCAACATTCGAGGACGAATGTTCCAAGGGGGGAATTATGTTACACCTCATGTTTCGTACGTGAAAGTGCGCCACAAATAAATTAATGGAAGCTCGGAAATGAGATATTACATCCCGCATTTCGTACGATAAAGTTTCGTCGTAAGTTAATTGATGTAAGTTCAGGAATGAGATCACTGTGAGATTATAAATATTATTCTATTTCAAACAAGTGATGAGTAAATTCGTGAAAGTGAGAGGGTAAGCAACTTGAAGAAAGAGAATTTTGTCGAAATTTGGCATTTTGGAATAAAATATGGTCCGAGCTATAATACCCGATATTTATGGTCTAGTGTCATACAAGGTACCCCATGGCCACTATAGTAAGGTGTATAAGGTGTGTTAAAAATTAGTATTTTAAGTACTTTGAGATAATTCCTAACTATATGGGTAATTGGTTAATTATCGGGTAACAAGACATTACCTAATTAATTAATAAAATCTTAAGATAAGATTAACCCCCTCCCAAAATGTGGCAGCAAGCCACATACTAAAAGAATGACTCTTAGTCATTTATTGATTAGGTGGAAAACTATGTTAGTTACATAACACTTCACTTCTAATATATTCAATACCAAAAAGGGCAACAATCCCATTAGTTTAAGTTTGAGGTTGCTGGATTTAGAGAGTTGTGGCAAGTTGTTTGGGTGGTTGCCCCTCTCTGTCACTCTTAGCAGCCAACGATCACCCAATGTTTACCAATTTCAAATTATTCTTTAGCAAATTAAGTTCACTGCGACAGTGAAGATTTTCATTCTTCAACTAAAATCCAATGAGATTTCTTAGCACACTAGCAACGTGAGATTTTGCGATTCTAAGGGAGTACGGTGCAACATTTTCCAAAAATATCATACGAATTTTTTCTTACTCCAGGTATGTTAAGGCTATCACCCTTCTTTCTTTTGGCATGATCTATACGACATGAACAAAACGAGCAAATACACAACTTCTATAAATGACTCTATTCATAGAAGTATTAGAGGTGCCTATGCTCTTGATTCTCCATGTGTCCTATTATTCTATCATCTATTCATGGATCTCAAAAAATACGTAACTTGATAAAGTTTACTTCATGGTATTAATCAAAGACATAATGGTCTTATGACATTCGAAAGATTTTTATGACGTACTTCATATGCATTGCATTGATTTAAACATGACCCATGACCAGATGGCATTATATACACACATATATGTATAATATACGTATATGGGATATGGAAAAAGGTTACAGCATTATATACGCACCACCACCTTATCAGCTGGTATACATGGATGATATTGCCCACAGTGGCCGAGATGATATGATGGGATGCCCTCAGAGGCTTGATGATGTTATGAACACATGTACCTATGCACGACATGACAATCATATGCATATGCATGACACTATAAGCATTTCAAGATTTACAGAGTTATCTAGACTTACAGGTTGAGTTATTTACTCTATATTTCTTCCATGTCTTTTATGTACTTATTTATGTGACTTACATACTCGGTACATTATTTGTATTGATTACCCTTTTTCTTGTGGACACTGTGTTTTATGCCCGCAGGTCCCGACAGACAGATCGAGAGCCCTCCAAGTAGGCTATCAACTCAGCGGAAGATGTTGGTGTACTCCATTTGCTCCGGAGTTGCTTATTTGGTTAGTATGATTAGGATATATATATTGATTAGTATGGCGGGGCCTGATCACGACCTTTATAATATTATGTATTCTTAGAGGCTTGTAGACAACTGTCATGTATACAGATACTTGTATGGCCTTATCGGCCTATGTTTTGAGTGCATAAAGGATCTTACCGGCCTTAGAGGCCCGTACGCCATATGAATAAGTTTGGATTACATGTTGAGTCGTCCAATGTCAAGTATTTCCCCATGTTATATTCTACTTATCTCACAATATTCTCTCTAGCTCATTTAACTATGATAGTATGATACGAAAGATACGTTACGCAGGTACCCAGTTGAGTACGATACCGGGTGCCCGTTGTGGTCCATCGGTTTGGGTCGTGACAAGTAGTATAGAGAGTTTTCATTCTCCTCACTATTTTCTTTGGCCAATAGTGCTCTAATAGACCTTTCGTGTCCAGTAATGTATAGTATCAATGGTTTTCCAAGTATAGGGGCTGCTAAAACTGGAGGCTTCATCAAGTAGGATTTAATGCTCTCAAAGGCATTTCTACACGCTTGGTCCCACTTGAAAGGGATACCTTTCTTCATAAGGCGACTAAATGGTTGGCATCTTCTAGATAGATTCAAGATGAATCTCCTAAGATAAACTAGCTTTCCTTGCAAACTTTTCAATTCATGAATATCTCGAGGCTCATGTATTTTCAAAATTGCATCAACTTTGGCCTGATCAATTTTGATCCCTCGATGCTGGACAATAAAACCGAGGAACTTTACAAAAGTAACTTCAAAGGCACATTTCAATGGATTCATCCTAAGCTTGTACCTCCGGAACAACTCAAATACCATTCTCAAGTCTTTCAAGTGGTCGCTCTTCTTTCTCAATTTTACCATCAAGTCCTCAACATAGAATTCAACATTCTTATGGAGAAGGTCATCAAAGATATTCTGCATAGCCCTTTGGTAAGTAGCACCAGCGTTCTTTAAGCCAAAAGGTATTATCTTGTAGCAATAAATATCCTTGGGAGTGCGGAATGCAGTAATCTCTTTATCTTTTAGTGCCATGTGAATTTGGTTATAGCCCAACAAACCGTCCATGAAAGACATTGCCTCACAACCAGTAGTAGCATCGATCATCAACTCTAGAATAGGAAGCGGGAATTCGTCTTAGGGATATGCATTATTGAGGTCCCTGAAGTCAGTGTACACTTGAATCTGGCCGTTCTTCTTCCGTACATGGACAATACTTGAGACCCAATTTGGGTATTTAACTTTACGAATAAATTTAGCTCAATGAGTTTATTAACTTCACATTCAATCAAGGGAACTAAGTCCGGCCTAAAGCGCCTTTGAGCTTGCTTAACAGGACAAGCGCCATTCTTGACTACAAGGTGATGGACTGCTACTTTAGGGTCCAAGCCAGATATCTCTTTGTAACTCCAAGCAAAGACATCCTTAAACTCCTTGAGTAACTCCATATAAGTGCTTTCTTCATCGTTTTCTAGTAAATCACTTAGATAAGTAGGCCTCGGTTCTTCATCAGTGCCAAGGTTTACTTCTTTCAAAGCGTCCACTATTGTCTTTACCCCTTATTCAAGTTCAAGTGGAGCATCCTTTGCATCTTCATCTTCTTGAGGGTCCCCATCATTGAAGGATATATGATAACACGTGAAACAACCTCCCATTTCTTGTCATCCTCCATTAGAGATGAAAGACCATGCTCTCCTTGTGCAATAATATGATACGAAGAACCCACAATTTTTTTGTCTTCATCACGTTCCCTTGTGTATACCATAGTATATTGTTTTACCTTCAGTACTTCTTTACATGAAACCATAAGTTTTGTTTGTCGCCTCATTCTAGAAGGAATCAAACATTGGAAATCCTTAGAGATCTTCGAGATTCTGGATGAAGCAAGTGTTCTTATGCTTTGATAATTTCTCTAGAACTTGTTCACCTTCTTTAGTGGACCCAATCTCTCAAATACGGAAGTCCTCACGGTTGATTTTCCAAGTCGATCAAAGACAGAAGGCTTGTTAAAAGTGGTAGATTCATCTTCTGCAGTGATATAATTGTTGCTCGCCCTTCTTATGGAGATGCGCACTGGTGGTGGTTACCCTTATCCCAAACCTTCATGTGGTTACCTCGTAGCAGCTTCAGATGGGAGCTTTCCTCACTTTAATGGCTCATTGGGATTGTGTCCAGCTTTTGCAAATAGCCTATAAGCATTAGGATCAAAGCCTTCATATGTACGCTTCGTAGTGCTACATTCTGTGAATGATTTTGGGCTACAAACCTTGCAAGTAGCATTGAGGACAACGTTTTTGCCTCAATTCGTTTGATCGAAAGAGTTAACTCCCTTAGCATGTTGATTTGCAGTTTGGCTGATTCTCCCCCCCCCCTCTTTATTCTTTTTAGGGACATAGCGAAGTGCAGGAGTTACATTCTTGCCATAAGACACATTGTTCCCTCCATGAGACTTATTTGAGTTAAGGTATACCTCTTCTGCAACAGCCTTGGTTTTGTTGGCAACCACCTCAAATATCTTAGTCATGGACTCGTCATTCTTTCCGTTCATGACATCATCAACTTTCAGCTCCTTCACAATGCGGTTCTTCAACTAGAACTTTGCATCGGCGAAGTGTGACTCTGCCTCAGTGAATGGCTTGTCATCAGCAACTATCTTCTTCTTGACTTCACCCTCATAGTATTTCAAATGTTGATGGTAGGTAGATGGAACCACGTTATTTGCAACCTGATCACACGTATGGATATTTGCCCCTCTTGGTTGAATCCTTGAATCATCATATGACTTTCCGAGTGTTCATTCATGGGAATACCAAGTTCTTTCATAGTGCGAATTGGTAAGATGTTCATTGAGGATCCTCCATCAACCAAAATTTGATTTACCCTTTCATCACGCACATAGACAACCATGTACAACAGGCGGTTATAAGGAGTGTCTTCTAGTAGAAGATCATCATTTGTGAACGTAACTATTTCCTCACAAACATTAACTTCTTGAAGAATGGACTCGATGATCTTTTTTGAAGATGGTGCCAATGGTAGGTCATCACACTTTTCTTCCCCTTTGTCAGCATGGAAATCGGAGGAATCAATACCCTCTTGGGAAATCTTCGTGCGGAACCAACTTGGTAAGAACTCCTCCAAGGGCATTTGATGTCGTGGCTTTTGCGGGTGGTGCACCTCCACTTTTGCTTTCTTCAAATGCTTAACTGGATTTCATTTCCTTGGTCTTTTCACCATCATTTTACTTGTTGGTTGTTCTATTGATTTTTTTTGTGGGCTCCTTTTGTGGCGCCTACAGCGAGTCACCAACGTCCAACCTTAATCATCATTATGGCGGTCTAATTCGACTTTGTTATTCTCCAGTAATTCTTCGTCATTGATTTCTTTTAAATTGCATAGGTCATCTAGACTGAATGAGCCAAAGTTGATAGAGACTTGGTTCTCACTTACCTTTTTTGTTCAATCACGATCTTCTTTTCACGGGTCAAGTCCATGACTTTGTCCTTGAAGACAAAGCACCTCTCCAGAGGGTGTCTTACAAGTCGATGATATTTTCAGTAATTTGGGTCATCAGTTTTCCCAGCTTCATTTGGCCGCTTCATCTCCGGAAGTTTAATGAGATTTAACTCGAGGAGTTCTTCAAAAGTTGCTGGCACATCAGAATCCATAAATGAGTACTCCTTCTCTTGCATTTCTTTTAGAGCTAACCTTCCACTTGGCTTATCTTGAAATGATGTGGATTTCATTCTCTGCTTCTTGCTCACCTTCGTTGTGAACTTCACAGTGATATGTTAACAATCATAGTTTCTTTATTTTCAGACTTGGATAGAAACTTGCTTTATTTCCTGACTTCTTGCTTGTCATTCCCTTTATAAAGCTCATATATTGGTAGCCTTTCATTTCCATCAGAGGCCATGCTCAACTCCATGTGATGGGCACGAATCGCAAGTTTTTCAAATGTTCTAGTCTTAATACCTTGTAAGATGTAGATCAACCCCTAATGCATGCCTTGGATGCACATCTCTATTCTGAAAGCTTCACTAAGCATGTCTTTGCAGTTGAGGCTTGCATTCCTCCAACGATTGATAAAGTCGATTATTCGTTCACCCTTTCATTGATGAGTATTTGTAAGTTCTATCATACTCACAGTACGTCTCATGCTATAAAAGCGATTGATGAACTATCACTCTAGTTGATCCCAACTATAAATAAATCCAGCCTCGAGATTTGTGCACCAAGCAAAAACATTTCCTTTTAGTGAGCGGACAAACTACTTGACGAGGTAATTTCTATAAGTCCCAGCATTATTGCATATCTTAACAGAGTGCGCCACATATTGCTTTGGATTGACCTTGCTATCAAACTGTATAAATTTTGGAGGTGGATAGCTAGCAGTCATCTTCAACATACCGATCCTTGAGCTGTACGGCTTTGCGTAGATAAGGGAGGACTTAGAAGAAACTTCATATTTATTTTTTATAATCCCTTAAATGAACTCCTTTATTTGATTGATTGGAATCATCCCTTCTGTAGAAACTTGAATTTCCATAATGGATACAACTTGTCTTGGGGAGGGGGGGGTCAATCTCTTGAACTTCTGGGAGATTGCCAGGTGCATGGGTCGATTCTTCTTCCATCCCACCCTGTCTATTAGCTTGTCAATTCTAGCATCCTTATTTTGCGTGTACTTGGTCAAGCTAGCAATTGTTTTTGTCAAGTTCTCTAGTTGCTCCTCCACGGATGAAACGTTCGTTACCATAGCTCGCATGATTGTTGTGGATGATAAAGAGTAGCATGGATTGTAACATATATTGATCTTTGATTGGCTCACGTTATGCAGTGTAAGTGGGAGGTTCTCTCACTTGAAGTATCACCATCCTCTTTCACAGCAGAGTTCTTGGATCTTAAGATGTCCAGAAGAGCTAGAATTTTCTTAATGATTTCAACAATATTGCTTCCTCCTTCAGGTGTGTTTGTAGAAGATCTTGCTCCTTTTGAGGATGAAGATCCGAAAATAGGGATTGATGTAGATGGCACTTGGGTGCTTGTTGTCCTAATGAGCTTGCTTTGCTCCTCATAACTGGTCCAAATCTTCCAAAGGCAACATCGAGGCGGCTTTCCACATCAGCATAGAACCTGGAATTAGCAGCCTTGGTGGAAGTTGATTTGGAGTTTATTTTCATTGAAGCCATTTCAATGTTCTTGAACTTTGGTGATTGAAAAGTTGATATTAGAGGTAGAGATTGTCCCACTGGGCGTGCCAGTTGCGTCAAGAAAATAAAATTAGGACCGAAAAATATCGCAACAATCGTAGTATTTTTTCAAATAATATGAGTGTATAATCTCCATGAATCCTCTAATTCTTCTTTCCAATAGTAAATAAATTCAAGGGCCTGTGAGCTTTATCTTGAATATGTAGTTATTGCCATGAACGATGATCTTGAATTCAACAAGCATGAACTTTGATTTGAACTCGTATATCTTGAACCTTGATTTGTTCTTCGTTCTTGAGCTTGAACTTGATTTGTTCTTCGTTCTTGAGCTTAAACTTGATTTGCTATTCATTCTTAAGCTTGAACTTGATTTGCTTTTCATTCTTGAGCTTGAACTTGAACTTGATTGCTTAAAGCTTGAAACTTGTGGAGGAATTTGCAGCGTTTGATCCACGAGCACTTTCTTGCTTCTTGTTATAACTTCTGGTATCTTTTCTCGCTTATGAAGACCTCTATTTATAGTTGTGAGTGGGAAGAGTTATGATAAGAGTAAATTCTTTTCGACTAATCAAATTGAAGTGTGACAAGACCACATTTGATTTGCCAGAATATGTCACTTGTCCATGTGGCATAATTTTATTGGTATTTTAATTTGACTTGGCATGCCTTGTCATTTTGACATGTGGCATGATCCTATTGGCTCTTCCGCTTGACTTGGCGTGCCATGTCATTTGACACGTGATATCAAACTGGACCTCTTGGAAAATGGCATCTTTGGCTTAATGAAGTGGGCTCATTATCTGTAGCCCAACTAAATGGACTAGCCCAATAGATTAGGGCTTATTTATTTAATCCTATATATATAATCCAAAATATTTTATTAAATAAATTTTGTATGCCTACATGCTTATAGAAGAAAAGACATGAAATACCAAAAGTGCCTAGGTTGGAAGTAGGGATGTCAACAAAGAGCACTTGCTTCACCTTATGCACGGACACTTCTAATATAGGTATTGTACTAGAAACTGTCCCAAATTTCGTACTGCTTTTTAAATTAAAAAATAATTTTTATTATGATTGTTATACTAATAGTTGGTCAGATTTAATATTTATTATATGATGGTTACTTTTAGTTCAAGAGATTATGTGGGCTACTATTTGATTAATTATTTTCTTTTCATATTCCTCCTTAAGAGATTCCTACCTTGATGACCCGAGAATATTTACCACTTGATCAACGCTCTCACATCAATTTAGTGTTGCTTTATAATATGAGTGCGGACGTAATCCAATAGACAAAAACAACTACGAACATGAACTAAGTATTTTGCATTAGACTATTCTAACTGAAAAAGTATAAATGTGACATAAGAACATAAGTAGTCAAAGAATCTTATAGTAGATAAAGAACAATGGACGGTAAAATTATTTGACTAGGTAAAGGAGAATTTGGTCGTGGAATTATAGCTGTAAAAAGTTAAATTGAATCCTTGAATAATGACCTAGTCCAGTAGCAGATGAATTTGGTTTGAATGGGTACCAAAAATCTATCATAGTTTTGGTAATTCAACTAGGATTGATTTTTTAAACTATATAAGATTAACTTAAGGTATGCACCCAAAAAAGAAAATGAAAAATATTTCTACTAATATTTATGACCCATTACTAAACGATAGAACAAACTAGTAGAGAAAATATCAACATAAAGCTTGAATACAAAAACTGCGATATAAATTGAATCAGAGAAATTTTTGTAGGGAAATGACATCGGAAAATAATGATAATAATATTGCAATAATATTATTTGTAAGTAGAGATACGAATTGGCTTGAGTCGTGTTGGGCACTGTCCTAAGAAACTATTTCAACAATGTGAAATATTCCCCAGGATTAAACAAGCTCATCTCTATTTATTTAGAGGATACAGGAATCAGAAAAATTAAATAATAAATCTAGTCGGTTCAGAAAATTAGAGAGAAGAAATAATAATAATAATAATAATAATAATAATAATAATAATAATAATAATAATAATAATAATAATAATAATAATAGGTAAATGATTGTATGTAACGATCCGTCCGGTCGTTTTATAAGTTACCGCTCTGTTTCCTCAATTTCTGCTCCTTATTGCCGTGTTCAGCTGTATTTTGTATTATCTGGTTGGTTGGCTCGGGTTCGGACAGATTTTGCTAAGGTATGAGACACTTAGTCTCTTTTGAGGAATCTTAAGTTGGAAAAGTCAACCGGATATTGACTTATGTGTTAAAGAGCTCGGATGTGAGTTCCGATGGTTCGGATAGCTTCGGGAGATGATTTGGGACTTAGGAGCGTGATCGGAATGTGTTTTGGAGGTCTGGAGTGGATTTAGGCTTGAATTGGCAAAATTGGAATTTTGGCGTTTTCCTGTTGATATGTGAGATTTTGATATAGGGGTCGGAATGGAATTGAGGGAGTTGCAGTAGGTCCGTTGTATCATTTGGGATGTCTTGCAAAATTTCATGTCATTCGGACGTGGTTTGGTAGACTTTTTGATCGAAAGCGGAATTTGGAAGTTTTTAGAATTCTTAGGCTTGAATCCGATGCAAATTTGGTGTTTTTATCGTTCCGAAGGTTGGAACAAGTTTGAATGATGTTATGGGACATGTTGGCATGTTTGGTTGAGGTCCCGAGGGCCTCGGGTGGTTAAACAGACCATTTCATGTTGAAAAAAATTGTAGAAAAATCTATTGTAGTGTTGCAGACAGCAGTGCTTTGCATCCCCGAAGGGCTAGAATGTGAGGCTTAAGGTTTGGCCTTCATGTTTGAGAGGGAGGTCTCGCGTTCACGAATGGTTGGGGGCATCAAGCTACACGTTCGCGAGATGGGAGCCGCGTTCGCAATTGCCTGGGAAGCTGAGCCTTCACATTCGCGAGAGGAGAGATGCGTTCGCGAAGAAGAAAAATTGGTCAACTTAAGTTTGTGCTTCGCGAACGCGAGGCATTGACCGCGTTCGCGAAGAAGGTATTGAAATAGCTGGGAAGAATGTTTAAAAGGCATATTCCGTGATTTTGAGCATAAGTTCCTCCATTTTTGGGTGATTTTGAAGCTTTTGAAGAGGATTGAAGAGGGAATCAAGGGGGAACACTTGGAGGTAAGATTTTTGGACTTAATACTCAATCCTAATGTGATTTCTACCTAATTAATCATGAAATTTGTAGAATTTTAGCCTAAATATTGAAGAACTAGGGCTTGTAATTGGAGACCTAGAATTTGAGATTTGAGGGGTCGTTTGTGGCTGGATTTTGGTGCTTTTGATATGAATGAACTCACGGAGTGATAAGGAGTCTATTGATGTAATTTTTATCAGATTCCGAGACGTGGGCCCAGAGGTCGGGTTTGGCCAATTTCGGGATTTATATTGTAATATGACTTCTTTTGAGTGGACTTTATTCCCTTAGCATATTTTGATAGTTTTGCACTGATTTTGGTTAGACTTAGAGCATCCGGAGGCCGATTTGAGAGGCAAGGGCATCGTGGGCTAGAGTTCGGACTGGATAGAGGTGAGTAATGATTGTAAATATTTTTCTAAGGGTATGAAACCCCGAATTTCACATTGTTGTGCTGTATTGAGGTGACGCACACGCTAGATGGCGAGCGTGGGGTGGTGCACCATTGAGGATTGTGACTTAGTCCATCCCATATGACTATTTTACTGTTTTGATTGAAAACTGTTTGTTATCATCATGTTTTGGGTTGAATATCATATTTGAGCTTCGTGCCAACTATTTGGACCCTTAGGGGATTTTTACTACTCTTTCCTCACTGTTTTGACTTTATACTTGCACTCAGGCATGCTATATTTTACTGTTTTTATAACTCAGCCATGTTTACTCTATTTTGACACCTTAAATGATATTTTGGGGCTGAGCAGGGCCGAGGGCCTGTGTTGTGAGGATTATTAGGGGATTAGGTCCCAGTTGTACACGCTTCAACAGCACCAGCTGTGCCCATTGTGATTCTGGGTCTTCTGGATGCCTTGGCTCAGATTCTATCAGTATGCACGGGCCTAGCTCAGGCGGTCTCAGTTACTACAACCGCAGCTACTTCTCAGGCCGCGGGAGGCACTCAGACTCCCGCTCGCTCGCACAATCATGCAGGGACTTCAGACACCGGGGGCACATCCAGCCCAACCAGTTGCAGCTTCTCAGGACTATGTAGCTCCTGCTATGCTAGAGGACAAGTATCGCAGGTTGGAGAGGTTTGGTAGACTTCAGCCTCTGACTTTCAGTGGTGTAGAGGGCGAGGATGCCCAGAGTTTCTTGGATAACTGTCAGAGGATTCTTCGTACAGCGGGTATTCCGGAGACCAGCGTGTCGCTTTCACTACTTTTCAGTTTTCTGGAGCTGCCTTCACTTGGTGGGAGGCTTATGAGAGGCGTAGGCCTATTGGTGCAGCACCCCTTACATGACAACAGTTCTCCGTTCTCATTTTGGAGAAATATGTGCCACAGTCTTGTAGAGAGGAGTTGCGCAGGCAGTTCGAGTGGTTGCATCAGGGAGATTTAACTGTGACGCAGTATGAGATGAGGTTCTCAGAGTTAGCTCGTCATGCTATTTGGTTGGTTCCGAAGAATAGAGAGAGGATTATGAGGTTTGTTGATAGCCTCACATATCAACTTCGTATTCTCATGACCAGGGATAGGGTGTCTAGTGCTACTTTTGAGGAGGTTGTATACATTGCTCGTGAGATTGAGCCAGTTCGTCGCCAAGAGTGAGATGAGAGGGAGGCCAAGAGGCCTCGGGGATCTGGTATTTATGGTGGTGCTTCTTTAAGGGGTCAGTTCCAGCACGGCAGAGGCCGTCCATTCGGGCATGCTCAGCCAGCTCGCCCAGGTTATCGTGGGGAATCATCTGGTCATGGTTCTCACAGTTCTCATCAAGGCCAGTCATCACTCAGTGCCCTTCCAGCTCAGAGTTCGTCCCGTGCTCCATCCGTTCAGGGCTCTTCTATGCCAGGTGCATCTGCTAGTCATTCCGGGGGTAGGGGTTCCCTTCAGTCCCCGTCTCCAGCACCCGGGAGTTGCTATGAGTGTGGAGAGATTGGTCATATGTGGAGGTAGTGTCCTTGTCATCTTGGGGGTTCATCTCAGTAGAGGAGTCATCCATCGGCTTCAGCTCGAGTTACTTCACCACCACCCACCCACCCAACTAGGGGTTGAGGTCAGTTAGCTGGGGGTCGCCCTAAAGGGAAAGGTCGATCAGGTGGCGGTCAGGCCCGTTTCTATGCACTTCTAGCTAGACCCTGTAGACATGTGATTTTTGACCCTCCCCAAGATTTTTCATATTTTAGCACGTAAATATTTAATTTAGGCCTAATATAGCTATTTCAATTAATTTTTACTCTTTTACTTTATTTTATTACAAGAAAAATGAAAATTACAAAAAATTTATTCCATTAATATTTTGTAGTCATTTTTAATCTTGAAAAAATACCAAAAAAAAAATAGTTTGTTTTAATGGTCATGTCTTATTTTAATAGTTATTTTATTTAAGTAGGACTAATTAATAAATGAGGTCGTATTTCCTGAGCAACCTATTTGTTTAGGCATAATTTTTGGACCTAGTCCATAATTCCCAAGCCCATAAATCCTAGACCCATACCTCTAACCTAATACATACCCTTATACAATAGTACCTAACACCTAAAATAGAGGGACCCTAAAAAAATTAGATCCACCTTTTGGGGACCTAGATATAGACTAAAAAACAACAGCAGCAATTGGATCAAAGAGGAACATCCGCCATTCTTTGCTTCTTATTCCTTGTGGAAACTTCATTCTCTTTTTCCATCAAATTTTCATAGCCATGTAAGGCCAGCCCTTCTCATGACAAAAGTAACCACAGGACCCTCTAAAATCAGTAACAAGAAGCAGCCAAAAGCATCCAAAAAAACGTAGTTGAAACCCGATGTTGCTTCACCCAAAAATCAGCTTCATCCATAGCTTCTCAACCTCAAAAACTTTAGCTCAAACACCCCTGAAACACCTGAAACTACCACGAAAAGAGCCCTAGACCAAGCTGAAATTCAACCCCAAAAATGTCACCCAAACTAGCCCCAAAAACTGTCCGCAAAATAGCTCTAAAGAGCAGTCAAACCATCTGCAAAATTGCTGAAAAACCAATCCGAAAATCCCAGAATAGTTGTCCCAAAATCAGCACCAGAGATCCAACGAAATGCCGTCCAAAACCAGCCGCAAACATCCATCGAACCGACTCCTTTACACTCGAAATAGCTGTCCAAATCTAGTCGAGTCGCTATAATTTTTGTCCAGATCCTTGTTCGAGGTCGCCGACAAGTTCTCCGTGCCTGGTTCGTTTTTTTTGAATTCTCTCGTCGAGCTCATATCTTTGTAGTCAATAAATTTCTATGTATATAAAAGGTCCGTCATTTCTGTTCCTTCTCTACTTTCATTCTAATTTATTGTCATGAATCCTCTGTTGCCTTACCTTGTTTGTGGTTTGAGTTAGTAGATAATCCATTCTTCACATTTATATTTTGTTCCGTCTATCTTCATTACTACTGCCTTTCATGCCAATATTGAGTTTAGTGACTACATGAAACTATGCTACTATTTACTTGTTAAATGAGACAAAGCAATTTAAATTTTGTTAAAGAGAATTGGAATGGTATCCACTGACAAAGGTTAAAAATTAGGCATGAGCTTATTGAAAAATGATTTGGCAGGTAAGGTTAGCTTGAATTTATAAACTTTGGCGTCAAAAATCATGAATCCAAAAATGCGAATGTGTATGTCCTCTCTTTTAAAATGATTTATTAATAATGTTTGTGATTTGTCTTATATGTGATCTTTATTTACCTCTATTTCACCTTAAAATTAATTTTATTTCTATTCTTATATTCTGTTTCACTTATTATTGTTTCTATTTATTTGATATAATATAAGATGGGTTATATGGAAAAAATGGAAGTTATGCTTTGACAGCAAAGTAGGGAACAACATATTTTATAATACACATATATTTGTCTTTTAGCTTTTTAGTGTGAAATGAGAATGTAAATACAGTAGATAGTAGATACAACATCATTTGCTAAAGGATTAAAAAAATAGATAAAAGTGTTGAAATTTCTTAGTCTTGTTACAATGTAAAAGAGCTGGCGTACTGTAGTTCAATCCTTAAATCATGACCTCTACAATAGATTACTTCAGGAAATGAATACATCGTAGTTGCTTTAGGCGCTATTTAATAATTTACCTTCCTAAACTCGGGTGCGCATTTATGTGACCCAAATCCAAATCTCGATAATGTTATATAAAATGTGTTGCAGACTGCGGGTGCATTATGTGACGTGGTTCAAGACATATTTTAAATGACGTTGCATTCTTCCTAAAAATGAATAAGAGCGGTTAATAATTTAAAATGGCACCATAGGCTAAAACATGTATTAAAATCAGATAATAGGCCAATTATAACGGTTGAGTGATCGTGCTAGAACCACGGAACTCGGGAATGCCTAACACCTTTTTTCGGGTTAACAGAATTCCTTACCCGGATTTCTGTGTTCGCAAACTGTAATATAGAATCAATCTTTTCCTCGATTCGGGATTAGAACCTGTGACTTGGGACACCATAAATTATCCCAAGTGGCGACTCTGAGTTTAATAAATAAATAATCCCGTTTCGATTGTCACTTTAAGTTGGAAAAAACTCCCTTTATACTCCCTTACGGGGGTGTAGGAAAAAGGAGGTGTGACTGCTCTGGCGACTCTGCTGGGGACCGAACCCAGAATCTCTAGTTCAAGGTTCAGAATTCGAGCTTAGCTGAATTGTTGTATTTGGCTTTATCTATTATCGGAATACATGCTCGGGCCTAATGTGTTAAATGATGCTTTTACCGCTTTGATATTATCTGAACTGTATATAAACTACCACTAAACCCTTCTCTTCTCATCTTCGGGGATGTGCTCTCTGGTCGAGACTCCTTATTCTGTTAGTGTCATACCTTGAAATAAGAAATAGGCTCGGACAAGTTACTAAGTCGGATGACCTTTTGGTTCCCGGTATGTAGCCCCCTCCTCGGCTCGAGTTGTCCACTCGGGTACACAGTCTAGAACACATACCTAGGTTTAGAACCTAGAATAACTCAGCCTCATGCCGGATCCATAGTAGGAACGCTTGTTTGCATCACGTGCATCTGACTTTGGGGACTCAACACAAGGGTTGGGTCCGTTTAGGACAGGTGTACCCAAAATAACAGACCATTTTGATGCATCCTATGTGCTACATGTTGCATTCTTCAAGGGTAAAAGGGTCATTTGGCAGACCAATGATAGTTGAGGGAAAATAAAAAATAAAAAGAAAAAGAGGTTGAAGTGTGAAGATAAAGCGAGTGTGGCCCAATTATGTTTTCTGTCACATTCTTATTAAAAAAAAGAGCTTGAAAATTCAAAAAAAAAGAGATTTTACACTTTTTCATCATTTTTCGTAAATCAAAAAAAAAAAGAACAAAAATCCAAAAAAAAGTTACATGTCTCCTCATTTTTTTTTAAAAAAGACAAAAAAATATGGTTTCTCTAAATTAGTTGTTTTTTTAATTCTTGCCCGTATCCAATCTGCCCGAACTACGCATACTTGATTCTCGTCTTTCGGGGTATGATACGTAGGCAGCCCACATAGGGTCCGGTCTTCCTAGTAAATCTTAGGCTCTTGGCTTTGCGGGGCCTTAGCCAAATTTTGCACTTCTAGCTATCTTTTGGCCAAATAAGTCATTTTACAAAAATAGCCTAAATCATGTCTTGCATGTTTCCAACAGGAAGGGTTATTGTCTCACATAGCGCTCTAGGTCTTTAACCTATTTGGTTTTAATTTTCTCATACAGGCGTGGATTTACTTATCGGAGTTTGAGCATGACAGCGCCCCAGGACATCTAGTTAGGATCGCTCATTCAGGAGTAGATTAAAAGAAGATTTTCTTTTCTTTTTATATTTTGAGTCTGTTTTTTTTTGTTTTTTTATTTTATGTCGTCTTTTACCTTTTAATTTTGTATAGTAATGTCGAGTTTTATTATTATTATTGTACTTTCTATTTTTCATTTGAAAGGGTGTGTAATAAATCAAAAATCCAAAAAAAAATATTTTGCGTTTTATATTTCCGTTAGGAATTTTCTTTAGAATACTAATGGTAGGAATGAAAAAAAAAAGTATTTTGGAGGTGGTTTTTATTTTAGGCAATTAATATCTAGGACTTAAATAAAAATTATTTTTATATTCCCTTTACTATATTAGGACCAAAATTCAAAAAAAAATTTCCTTTTAGTACCTTTTTAAAAGTTTTCTTTAAGGCATTAATCTCAAAAATCCAAAAAGAATTTCTTTTGAGGTTCTTCTTTGGGAAATTAATGAAAAATAAAAAAAAATATATTCTTTTATTTTCCCAAGAACATTAGGATATTGTACATAGAAGAAAAAAGAACATACTTTATCTTTTGTTTAAAATTTCTTCCTTTAGGCAATCAAATTGAAATCAAAAAACATGTTGTTTTATCTTTTTCATTGCTTGTTTCAAAATCCTGCATCAGGATATCAAATGAAAATTCAAAATATTTTTCTGTGGTATATTCTTTCGATCTTCTTCCTAAAAAAAGAATCAAAAAATATTTTTTTTTTCTCTTCTAGGATTTTTCCTTAATAATTTCTCATAAAGTGTTTGTTTCAAAAAAGAAAAAAAAAGCAAAAAATATATGCCCGTTAAGCTTGAGTTTGCAATAGGTTATAGAACATTAAGTCTAGAAAATTCAAAAAAAAAGATTTTCTTCTTTTATTCCTATTTTCTTATAAGAATAGTCCTTAAGGTAAAAAAAAAAAGAGAAAAGAAAAAAGAATGTTAGTTTTTTACTTTATTCCCGTTCTTCCATAACTACGCAAAGATCTGATTCATGCGGGGTCATGATACGTAGGCAATCTTCATAGGATTCGACCATAACCAAAAGAAAGAAAAAAAAAGAGAGTGATAAAAAATAGAGGAAAAGAAAAAGAGAGGAAAAATAAGAGCGAAAAGAAAAGGAAAAGAGAGAAAATAAGAAACCGTGAGAAGGAAACAATGGTAAAACAAGAGAGGGAAATGAGAGAATAAAACAAAGGGAAATTAAGCAAGTAAAGGCAAGAATGAAAAAGAAAAAAAAAAGATAGAAAAGAGAAGTTACAAATGGAAGTAATGAAAAGCCGGGATGACGCAAACAACCGATCAAATGCATAATAGAAACGGTTAACTGCTTAAGTGCATTCACTCCTCAAATGTGTGGTTGCCTATCTGTTAAAGCCCTAATCACTAACAAGTTTGTTATTGATGAAATTCTAGTTCAGGCAGGCGGTTAGTTTGATTGGAATTCTGGCAACTCACTCCTACAATACCCGGTCCAAAAACAAGTTAAACTTGGCCAACCAGGAACTTGAGGCAAGTATTGTCGATCTGTCAAAAGAGATGGAAGAATCGGAGGTCAATCTGAAAGATGAGTTGTATAAGTTGGAGCAGCAGATGACTGAAATGTACCAAGCATGGGCAAAAGGGCACCCACCACCAGTTTACCCCGCCAACCCTACTTTTATCCTGCCATTGGCTCAGCCCCAGGAACCTCCCACTCTGAACTCATCTCCGGCCTTTCCCCTCTACCAACAATTCCACGGCACCACTTACCATACATCTCAAACTCTACCACCCAAACATGTCTCGTACTCTCCTTCACCAGTCACTCCTATTTTTGTGGCACCCCTACCTGCTGAATTATACCGATCCTCTAGTGAGCCTCTGTTCCAGACTCACGACAACCAATATTATCCCCCGGGAAAGATGAGCTACACTAATGGCATATTTCAGTCAGATTCTGAGTGGTTCAGCGCTGGAATGGTATACTCGACAGGATCACGGAAGATGGTACACATGGGATGATCTGGCCCAGGCATTTGCATGTCACTTCGAGCAATCTCGAGATTATTCCGGATCGTCTGTCTTTGATGAAACTTGAGAAAAAACACAATGAAAGTTTCAGAGAATATGGTTTTCATTGGAGAGAGCAGGCAGTGAGGGTTGACCTTCCAATAAAATAAAGTGAAATGGTGGATTATTTTCTGCATGCCTTAGAACCTACTTATTACGGACATCTGGTATCGGCTATAGGCAAGTCCTTCAATGAAGTGGTAAAAAGGGGCGGTATGGTAGAAGAAGGGCTCAAGACAAATAAAATCATGAGCTATTCGGCGATTAAGGCAACCACCCAGGCCATTCAAAGTGGAACTGGGGGAGAAATTGGAAAGAAGAAGAAAGAGGATGTTGCAACGATCGAGTCAGGAGCTTGGTTTGGACCCAGGGGCCCATCACATTACTACAACCAGCTTCGACCCCACCACCAAACCTACCATCATACCCCATATACCCACCACAACACTATTACTCACCACTAGACCCCCATTTTTCTATCCACCATGCCCAAACATACAACCAATCTCTGGCCCACGCGCAATGGCGTGCGCCAACCCTACAAAATACCTACTCAGCTCCACAAAATGCCTATCCACCCCCAAGATCCTACTGAAACCCTCCTAGATCAGGTTTCCGGCCCAACCAAGCATTTAAGAATGAGAGGTCGCAGAAGAAGAAAACCTTCACTCCATTGGGAGAATCCTATACCAGTTTGTTCCACAGGTTGCGACAATCGGGTATGCTGAGTCCGATCGAGCCAAAACTGCCAAATCCTCCCCCGAGGAATCTTGATCACTCTGTGAGTTGCGAATATTGTTCCGGTGCTCCTGGGCACGACACAGAGAAATGCTGGCAATTGAAAATAGCTATTCAAGAGCTCATTGATACTAATCGGATTGAGGTCCAAGCTTCGGAGGTGCCCAATATCAACTAGAATCCGTTGCCGGCCCATCATAAGACAAATATGATCGAGATAGTGCATAGGGTAGGGGAGCCTAAGAAGCCTTCACAGACCACCATGATGATTCGGTCCAGTGAAGTCAGGCCGGTTAAAAAGCCAACAAGTGAGAAATCAGTGATCAGGTTGAACGGGGCAAACAATGAACTATCTGCAGTAGTCAAGAAGTGGACCCCAAGTGATGTAGCAGTAAAACAAGAAAGAGAAAAAGTGGTTGTTCCAGGAGTGGCGAACAAGCCTGTTGTAATTATGGAGGGTGCCCGCACAGATCCTGTCATTATCAAGCCGATAACTCAATTATCGATAGTCAACAGCAAGGCGGTCCCATGGAATTATGAACGAGTTATAGTGACTTTCAAGGGGAAAGAGGTTAAAGAAGAAGTTTGTGAGACCCATGGTTTGACGCAATCGGGGAGATGCTTTACCCCCGAAGACTTGAGAAAAGCTAAGATCTCCAAAGATAACTCGGTGCTAGTGAAGAAATCTGTGACCGAGGAAGAAGCTGAGGAATTCTTGAGAAAGATGAAAGTGCAGGACTATTCCATTGTGGAGCAGTTGAGGAAGACACTGGCTCAGATTTCACTATTGTCATTATTGATCCATTCAGACGAGCACCATGGCTTTGATGAAGATCCTGAATGAGGCCCACGTTCCGGACAAAATCTCAGTAAACCACTTGGAAAAGATAGCTAACAAGATATTTGAGGTAAACAGAGTCGCTTTTTCTGATGATGAGTTGCCCGTTGAGGGTACTAAGCACAATAGAGCCATCTATCTTACGGTGAAATGCGAAGTTCCTGTGGTTACTCGGGTACTGGTCAACAATGGTTCTAGTGCGAACATTTGCCCTCTGTCCACTCTAAACAAGTTGAAGGTGGATGATGAAAGAATTCAGAAGAACAATATCTGTGTTCGGGGATTCGACGGTGGAGGGAAAGATTCAGTCGGGGACATAGTGCTTGAGCTTACGATAGGGCGAGTTGAATTTACCATGGAGTTCCAGGTGCTCGATGTGGCTGTTTCTTACAATCTACTGTTGGGTCGACCCTAGATTCATGCTGCCAAAGCAGTCCCGTCTACTCTACATCAAATGGTCAAGTTTGAATGGGATAGACAGGAAATTGTTGTGCACAACGAAGATAATTTGTCTGTTCTCAGTGATGCCATTGTTCCGTTCATAGAGGTTGAAGATGATAAGGGTCCTTGGGTCTACCAGGTTTTTGACACGGTGTCGATAGAGAAAATTCCAGAAGGGAAGTGCGTCCCAATTCCGAGGGTAGCTGATGCATCAGTCATGATAGCCGTTGAAATGTTGAAAAATGGGTTTGTACCAGGCAAGGGTTTGGGTGCATCTCTTCAAGGTATCGTACAGCTAGTGTCTCTCCCCAAAAACTTGGATACATTGCATTGGGGTTTAAGCCCACAATTGTGGACATAAAAAGAGCCAGAAAGTTGAAACAGAGGGCCTGGGTCCTCCCAAAGCCCATCCCACGGCTCTCCAGATCATTTGTCAGGCCTGGCGCCAAGAAACGCCCAGTAACAATAGTTCCCAATTCCGTGGTTGGTCCAAATAAAGAGTTGATTGAAAGGCTCGAGAAGTTATTCGATGATGTGAACATGGTGGAAGCTGGAGAGGGTTCTAGCAAGGCGGATGTGCAATTTGTTGGGCCCAATGCAAAGATTAACAATTGGGAAGCTACTCCTCTCACCACTAGGAAGGAGTTTTGGTAGTTTGCTTTGATTTTCTTTCAGTTTATCTGGATTATCCAGGGTTTTAATTCAGATTCTATGTGTCGTCCGTTTGGATGTATAAAACTTGTTATCTTTTAATTTCAATGAAATGCAATTTCCCTTTTTCCTCATTCCTGACAGTTTTATTTTTGTTTTCTTTTCTTCCTTCTATAGTTCTTTTTATGTTGGTTTCAATAACATGACATGCATGAGGAATCTTCGGCCCAGTCTTAAAAGCCAATCTAATTCTGAAATAGTAATTCAAGAAATAGAGTGTGATGATGAATCAGAATATGATGAGGATGAGGCCTTTGAAGAGATTAGTAAAGAATTAAGCCATTTTGAAGAAAAACCCAAGCCTAACCTGAGTGATACAGAAGCAATCAATTTAGGTGACCCAAATAATATCAGAGATACTAAGATAAGTGTCCATCTTGAACCTCAACTCAGGGAGGAGATAATTAAAGCGTTATTTGAGTACAAAGACGTCTTTGCATGGTCATATGACGACATGTCGGGTTTAAGCACTAACTTGGTGGTTCACAAATTGCCCACTGACCCAGCATTCTCTCCTGTCAAGCAGATGTTGAGGAAGTTTAAAACAGACATGAGTGTAAAGATTAAATAAGAGGTCACAAAGCAGTTTGAGGCAAGGGTCATTCGGTTCACTCGATATCCCACTTGGTTAGCCAACGTAGTACCTGTGCCAAAGAAGGATGGCAAGACCAGGGTGTGTGTTGATTACCATGATCTCAACAAAGCAAGTCCCAAGGACAACTTCTCACTACAAAATATCCACATTCTGATTGACAATTGCGCCAAACATGAGATTGGGTCTTTTGTGGATTGCTATGCGGGCTATTATCAGATCTTAATGGATGAGGAAGATGCAGAAAAGACGGCATTCATTACACTATGGGGTACGTACTGCTATCAGGTCATGCCATTCGGTTTGCAAAATGCTGGGGCAACTTACATGAGGGTGATGACGACCATATTTCATGACATGATACATAGGGAGATCGAGGTTTATGTGGATGATGTGATCATAAAGTCCAAAAAACAGTCTGACCATGTCAGAGATCTGAGGAAGTTCTTCCAAAGGCTCCATAGGTACAATATTAAGCTCAATCGTGCAAAATGCCCATGTGGTGTGCCATCTGGAAAATTATTGGGATTCATAGTCAGCCATTGAGGTATTGAATTGGACCCGTCAAAGATCAAAGCTATCCAAGAGTTGCCACCCCCGAGGAACAAGACTGAGGTGATGAGTCTATTAGGAAGGTTGAGTTACATCAACAGGTTTATTGCTCAACTTATGACAACTTGTGAGCCTATCTTCAAACTATTGAAGAAGGATACTGTGGTCAAGTGGACAGATGAGTGTCAAGAAGCATTTGATAAGATAAAGGGGTACTTGTGAAACCCACCTGTGTTGGTCCCACCAGAATCATGGAGACCTTTGATTCTGTATTTGATGGTTTTGGACAATTCGTTTGGTTGTGTGCTGGGTCATCATGACATCACCAGCAGGAAGGAGCAGGCCATCTACTATCTCAGCAAGAAGTTCACATCTTACGAGGTTAAGTACACTCACCTTGAGAGGACATGTTGCACCCTAACTTGGGTAGCACAGAAGTTGAAGCACTATTTGTCATCTTACACTACTTACCTCATCTCTTGTTTGGATCCATTAAAGTATATCTTTCAGAAGCCTATGCCCACAGGAAGGCTTGCAAAGTGGCAGATTTTTCTCATAGAATTCAACATCGTCTATGTGACCCGGACTGCAATGAAAACCCAGGCACTAGCCGACCATTTAGCCGAGAATCCGGTGGATGAAGAATATGAGCCGTTGAAGACCTACTTCCCTGATGAAGAGGTGATGCACATTGATGAGTTAGAACTAGTTGGAGAGTTAGGTTGGAAACTTTTCTTTGATGGAACTGATAACATGAAAGGCATCAGGATAGGGGCTGTACTAATTTCTGAAATAGGGCATCACTACCCTGTTACGGCTCAACTTCGTTTCTATTGCACTAACAACATGGCTGAGTATGAGGCATGTATTTTGGGTTTGAGGTTGGCTACAGATATGGGTATCTAGGAAGTCTTGGTCTTGGGAGACTCGGACCTTCTGGTGCACCAGATCCAAGGAGAATAGGAAACACGAGATTTAAAACTCATACCGTACCTGCAATGTTTGCATGATCTTTGTCAACTGTTTCGATTAGTAGAGTTCAGGCATATTCCAAGGATCCATAACGAGGTTGCTGATGCTTTGGCTACCTTAGCATCAATGTTACATCATCCAGATAAGGCTTTTGTAGACCCTTTGCATATTCAGGTTCATGATCAACATGCTTACTATAATGTGGTGGAAGAAGAACTTGTTGGTGAGCCTTGGTTTCATGATATCAAGGAATATATCAGTATGGGGGTGTATCCAGTACAAGCCACAGGTGATCAAAAGAGAACAATTCGGTGGTTGGCAAGCGGAATTTTCTTCGGTGGAGGGGTTTTGTACAAAAGGACTCCGGATCTTGGACTGTTGAGATGCATAGATGCTAGACAGGCCACAGCTATCATGACCGAGGTACATTCTGGAGTCTGTGGACCACATATGAGTGGATACGTGCTGGCAAAGAAGATTCTCCAAGCAGGTTATTATTGGCTCACTATGGAGTGAGATTGTATCAGTTTCGTGCGCAAGTGTTATCAGTGCCAAGTGCATGGGGATTTGATTCATTCTCCACCATCGAAATTGCACATAAGTTCTGCACCGTGGCCTTTTGTCGCATGGGGCATGGATGTCATTGGGCCAATTGAGCCGGCAACATCAAATGGGCACAAGTTCATTCTAGTGGCCATCGACTATTTCACCAAGTTGGTGGAGGCTAAAACGTTCAAGTCTGTAACCAAGAAAGCGGTGGTTGATTTTGTGCACTCAAATATCATTTGTCAGTTTGGGATACCAAAGGTAATCATTACAGGCAATGGGGCTAATCTCAATAGTCATCTGATGAAAGAAGTATGTCAGCAGTTCAAGATTACACATCGCAATTCCACCCTTTACCGCCCCAAGGCAAACGGAGCAGTTGAGGTGGCCAACAAGAATATAAAGAAGATACACCGGAAAATGGTGGAGGGTTCTAGACAGTGGCATGAAAAGCTGCCTTTTGCATTGTTGGGTTATTGCACTACTGTTCGTACTTCAGTAGGAGCTACTCCTTATTTGCTGGTGTATGGCACCGAAGCAGTGATACCCACAGAAGTGGAAATCCCATCCCTTCGAATTGTTGCGGAGGCTAAAATCGATGATGATGAGTACCCGCCTGGAACAATTGGGCCTGATCGATGAGAAAAGATTGGCAGCAGTGTGTCATGGCCATTTGTATCGACAGAGAATGTCAAGAGCATATAATAAAAAGGTGCGTCCGCGGAAGTTTGAAGTGGGTCAGCAAGTGTTGAGACGTATCCTTCCACATCAGGCTGAGGCCAAAGGCAAGTTCGCCCCAAATTGGCAGGGGTCGTTCATCGTAACTAGAGTGCTGTCGAATGGTGCTTTGTATTTAATAGATATAGAAGGCAAGTGTGTAGAGATGGCCATCAATTCTGATGCGGTCAAGAGATACTATATATGATTTTCTTTGGTTAAATTGTATTTGTTTGTACTTGGCATATTTTGAAGATTGGAATGACGAAGGCATTTTGTTCTGCTATTTAAATACTTTATCCTTTGTTACCCCCTTTGAGCCTTATTTATTTCATTTCATATCCCCCTTTCGGAATCAGTAGTAGAGATCAGAAACACAAGCGTGAAAGATAAGTAAAGGAAAAAGAGAGAAAATAAAAGAATGAAAAAGAAAAAAGAAAAAAAAGAAAAGGAAAAGAGAAAAATAAAGAAAAAGAAAAAAACCAACAGAACAACGAAAAGAAAAGGAACGGAAAAGAGAGAATAAAAAGAAAGAGATAAGAGAAAATCACAACAACAAAGCAATTTCTATGACGTGAGCTACGTTTGACCGGATTCTTGTCACCATAAGATACGTAGGCAGCCTCAAGGTTCGGTCATACCAAATAAAATATTTCATAATCCCACGAAATCGAGAGTGGAAATTTTTTTTAAAAAAGGGAAAAATAGATTCAAATTCCCATGTTTAGAAACTCGGGTAAAGTTTTTAGAATGGATTCCAAAAGTTGTAAATAATTTAACCCCGTTGTCTTAGTTATTTTTGAGCCTTTATGATATCCTTTCTTTTAACCCCGTCCAAAATCCACATTACAGTCCGAAAGACCTCCCCGATAATCTTTGAGAGTGCTGAGTTTAGACATGCCAGGAGAATATGATGTTTTTACTTTGGTCAATGCCTTGTCATCTACTAAATCAGAGGAAATAAGAAGAAAAGAACAAAATGAGAGAGTCTTATTGGTGAAAACCTTCACAGGAACCATAACGAGATGGTGAGTTGAGAGAAAGAACAAAATTAGAGAGTCTTGATGGTGAAAACCCTTCGGGCTCTACAAGTCGAATAAAGATCGTGAATCAGATAGGATAATCGGAGTATTAAAGCCCAGTTTCACGGCTTAAAGGTACAACAAGAGTCGAACATTAGACTTGCTTGACAGATTAGTCCACCTACTCCAAAGGTGCATGTCATGGTCATTAGAGTTGGTATCCGCATCTGATAAGTTTCTACTTTGTAGTTTTCTTGTTAGGAATCGTCTCATTCCATTGACCTTTACTCTGTTCCTTTTGTCTTGTTTACTTCCTCTTCCTGAGTCTATTTGGTTTGAACGAGTGAGAAATGACTTCAAAATTTGCCACCATCTTTCCAATTGCATAAAACGGGATCTGGCTAGCATATCAAAGTGGCATAAGTCAGGAAAAGAGCAGCAAACGCACTGAGTTGGTAACAATCAGCGTGCTTTGAGATTCATGTAAAATACAGAGGATCGATATATGCCAATTCATGAACAATGCAACAGATAGATGGTGTTGGGTTGGAACGGATCAAAGGTATTTTTTGTGATAAAATTGACAAAAGAAAGTGGTTAACTAGTAAGAGGCAAGGTCTTCCAAGCAGAAATCAAAGTTATCATGGCAAGTGATGGAGCAATAGACCTCAAGACTAAGGCCAGTGGTTTAAGTCAAGAAGGAACAACATACACACTGAGTGGGTGGCAATTGACGTGCTTTGGGATTCATGTGAGACACAACGGTTTGGTAAATGTCAGTTCATGAGCAATGCAACAGATAGAAGGTATTGGGTCTGAACGGAAAAGAGGTATTTTCTGTGATATGAGTGACAAAGAAAGTGGTTAGTCGATAAACAAGCAAGGTCTTCGAGTGGAAATCAAAGTTATCGTGGGGAGTGAAGGAGCAATCGCCCTAAAAGTTCAAGGCCACAAACCAACCACCGCATTTTAAACTGATAAGATTTTTCTTTGATTGAAATAGGGGCAAAGAATTTCGTCTGTTTCGGAGAAACCCTCCGTAAGGAAAAGCAAGCACCAGACAGGTTTTACCATAAATTTTCAGGACCCTCCTTGAAAATGGGACCCAGTTTAAAATTCAAACATGCATGAGTACAAGATCTACCATAAATCTTACCCCAAAGAAATATAAGTTGGCTTTGAAGTTTTCATTCTTAGGATAGGACTTAATTCGAAATTGTCAGGATCCTCCTGAATAATGGGACTTAGCTTTAATATTTCCATTAGATAACAAGATTTAGCATAAGTTCTCTTGAAGGGTATTATAATTCAGTCGTAAAAATTGTCACTTTTAAGATAAGACATGATTGTTGATTTTTAGGACCCTCCTGGATAATGGGATGTAGTTTTAATATCCTCTTAGATAATAAGATTTAGCGGAAGTCACATCTTTAGAAGATATAATTTAGATTTAAAACTATCATTTAACTAGGAGTTTTCAGGACCCTCCTGGATAATGGGATTTAGCTTTCAAATTCATAGAGATATTTGGTAACATGATTCAATTAACATTCACAGATGCGCCCAGCACCAAACTGGGGCAAGAAAATTTCTTTTGTTTTATTTGTTTTGTTGTAATCAGGTTCAAAGGCAACAGTTTTAGAGGAGCAGTTCAAGTTTTGGCAATCAGGCGCCCACCTGGAGAGCAAGGGAATACAATTCAACTTTTGCCAATCAGGCACCCACCTGGAGAGCAAGTGAATACAGTTCAAGTTTTGGTAATCAGGCGCCCACCTGGAAAGCAAGGGAATACAGTTTTGGTAATCAGGCGCCCACCTGGAAAGTAAGGGAATACAGTTCAGATGTTGTAATCAGGCGCCCACTTGGAGAGCAAGGGAATACAACTAAAGATTTGGTAATCAGGCGCCCACCTGGAGAGCAAGGGAATACAGCTAAATATTTGACAGTCAGGCGCCCACCTGGAGAGCAAGGGAATACAGCTAAAGATTTAGTAATCGGGCGCCCACCTGGAGAGCAAGGGAATACAGCTAAAGATTTGGTCGTCAGGCACCCACCTGAAGAGCAAGGGAATACAGTTAAAGTTTTGGCAATCAGGCACCCACCTGGAAAGCACGGGAACACAATTCAAGTTTTGGCAATCAAGCGCCCACCTGGAGAGCACAGGAATATAGTTAAAGTGCAGCAATCAGGAGCCCACTTGGAAAGCACGGGAATACAGTTAACGTTTTGGCAATCAGGTGCCCACCTGGAAAGCACGGGAATACATTTAAAGTTTTGGCAATCAGGCGCCCACCTGGAAAGCACGAGAATATAGTTAAACTTTTGGCAATCGGGTGCCCACCTGGAGAGCATGGGAAAGCAATTCATGTGTTGGTAATCAGGAGCACACCTAGAGAACAAAGCAATTCAAGTGTCGGTAATCAGGAGCCCACCTGGAGAACAAAGCAATTCAAGTGTTGGTAATCAGGAGCCCACCTGAAGAACAAAGCTGCAATGTTCAAAGGAAGACTGTTCAAGTTCGGCAATCAGGCGTCCACCTGGAGAACAAAGGGAAAGCAATTCAAGTTTCAAAGGAAGATAGCACAGATTTCAAGGGAAGACAGTCCAAGTATCGAAGGAAGACAGTTCAAGTATTGGCAATAAGGAACTTTACCTAGAGAATAAGGGAATTCACTTTAGAATGCAATTCAAGTCAGCAACAGAAGAAGATCGCAGCAAGAATGCGAGTCAACAGTCCAAGATGATCAATGGAAGTTAGTCACGAAAAAAAAAAAGCAAGAAGTGAATTCAAATGCAAAAGTTGATGAAAGATGTGAGCTTCTCAAGACATGGTTGAGGTCACAAGCACTACATGTCCGGTCTTGATCCGAAAATCTGAAGAAGAACGAGCTAGCACCTGCAACTAGCAAGCGTCAAGGTTCAAATCCAAAGTCTGCATGAAGAACCATTCAAGACTCAGGATCAAGCTTCAGAAGACTTATAGATAGGAATCTTGTAACTCGTAGTTGACAAGCTTAGCTACTCTTTTTCATTTATTTTGATTTTGATGTAATAACAGGACCGCGGACCGGAACCTCGGCGGAATGGCACCTCGATTGGCTCTCCTCCTCGGCATACTCCATCATCTCACTCATTTCTGAACTACACGTGGCCTGATTCCTTTATAGCCAAGGATATGTAGGTAGCTCAGATACCAGGGCTCGATCACATTCCTCTTTTCTCAGTTTTAGTCTCTCCTAAATAAAGGTCAGGTCAAATAACATGTCTAGTCATTCTTTGTCTGAAAACTCTTCACATTTCCAGTCAAAGAGGGACAGCTGTAGACATGTGATTTTTGACCCTCCCCAAGATTTTTCATATGTTAGCACGTAAATATTTAATTTAGGCCTAATATAGATATTTCAATTAATTTTTACTCTTTTACTTTATTTTATTACAAGAAAAATGAAAATTACAAAAAAAAATTGTTCCATTAAGGTTTTGTAGTCATTTTATCTTGAAAAAAATACCAAAAAATAGTTTTTTTTAATGGTCATGTCTTATTTTAATAGTTATTTTATTTAAGTAGGACTAATTAATAAATGAGGTCATATTTTAGCCCCGTTCGCGGAGAAAAAATAAAACTTGGGCTCGAGCAACCCATTTATTTAGGCCTAATTTTTGGACCTAGTCCATAATTTCCAAGCCCATAAATCCTAGGCCCATACCCCTAACCTAATCCCTACCCTTATATAATAGTACCTAACACCTAAAATAGGGGGACCCAAAAAAAAAATAGATCCGCCGTTTTGAGGATCTAGATATAGACTAAAAAACAGCGGCAACAATTGGATTGAAGAGGAGCATCCGCCATTCTTTGCTTCTTCTTCCTGGTGGAAACTTCATTCTCTTTTTCCATCAAATTTTCATAGCCATATAAGGCCATCCCTTCTCATGACAAAAGTAACCACAGGACCCTCTAAAATCAGTAATAAGAAGCAGCCAAAAGCATCCAAAAGAAAACGTAGCTGAAACCCGTTGTTGCTTCACCCAAAAACTAGCTTCATCCATAGCTTTTCAACCTCAAAAACTTCAGCTCAAACACCCCTGAAACACCCGAAACCACCACGAAAAGAGCCCTAAACCAAGCTGAAATTCAACCCCAAAAACGTCACCCAAACTAGCCTCAAAAACTGTCCGCAAAAGAGCTCTAAAGAGGAGCCAAACCAGCTGCGAAATTGCTGAAAAAACAGTCCAAAAATCCCAAAAGAACTGTCCCAAAATTAGCACCAGATATCCAATGAAATGCCGTCCAAAACCAGCCGCAAACATCCATCGAACCGATTCCTTTACACTCGAAATAGCTGTCCAAATCTAGTCGAGTCGCTATAATTTTTGTCCAGATCCTTGTTCGAGGTCGTCGGCGAGTTCTCCGTGCCTGGTTCGGTTTTGTTTGAATTCTCACGTCGAGCTCACATCTTTGTAGTCAATAAATTTCCATGTATATAAAAGGTCTGTCATTTCTGTTCCTTCTCTACTTTCATTCTAATTTATTGTCATGAATCCTCTGTTGCCTTACCTTGTTTGTGGTTTGAGTTAGTAGATAATCCATTCTTCATGTTTATGTTTTGTTCGGTCTATCTTCATTGTTATTGCCTTTCATGCCTATATTGTGTTTAGTGACTACATGAAACTATGCTACTATTTACTTGTTAAATGTGACAAAGCAATTTAAATTTTGTTAAAGAGAATTGGAATGGTATCCACTGACAGGGGTTGAAAATTAGGCGTGAGATTAATGAAAAATGATTTGGCAGGTAAGGTTAGCTTGAATTTATAAACTTTGGCGTCAAAAATCATGAATCCAAAAATGCGAATGTTTCTGTCCTCTCTTTTAAAATGATTTATTAATAATGTTTGTGATTTGTCTTATATGTGATCTTTTTGTTTACCTATATTTCACCTTAAAATTAATTTTATTTCCATTCTTATATTTTGTTTCACTTATTGTTGTTGCTATTTATTTGAGATAATATAAGATGGATTATATGGAAAAAATGGAACTTATGCTTTGACAGCAAAGTAGGGAACAACATATTTTATAATACATATATATATTTGTCTTTTAGCTTTTTGGTGTGAAATGAGGATGTAAATATAGTAGATAGTAGATACAACATCATTTGCTTAAGGATTAAAAAAATAGATAAAAGTGTTGAAATTTCTTAGTCTTGTTACAATGTAAAATAGCGGGCGTACTGTAGTTCAATCCTTAAATCATGACCTCCATAATAGATTAGTATAGGAAATGAATGCATCGTAGTTTCTTTAGACGCGCTATTTAATAATTTACCTTCCTAAACTCGGGTGCGCATTTATGTGACCCAAATCCAAATCTCGACAATGTTATATAAAATGTGTTGCGGACTGCGGGTGCATTTATGTGACGTGGTTCAAGACATATTTTAAATGACGTTACAATCTTCCTAAAAATGAATAAGAGCGGTTAATAAGTTAAAATGGCACCATAGGCTAAAACATGTATTAAAATCAGATAATAGGCAAATTATAACAGTTGAGCAACCGTGCTAGAACCACGAAACTCGGGAATGCCTAACACCTTCTCCCGAGTTAACAGAATTCCTTACCCCGATTTCTATGTTCGCATACTGTAATACAGAATCAATCTTTTCCTCGATTTGGGATTTGAACCGGTGACTTGGGACACCATAATTTATCCCAAGTGGCGACTCTGAGTTTAATAAATAAATAATCTCGTTTCGATTTTCACTTTAAGTTGAAAAAACTCCCTTTATACTCCCTTACGAGGTTGTAGGAAAAAGGAGGTATGACATACCCGATGCTATTGCTTCAGACTCCGTGATCACAGGTATTATCTCAGACTGCCACAGAGATGCCTCTGTATTATTTGATCCCGGTTCCACTTATTCTTATGTGTCATAATACTTTGCTCGTTATTTAGATATACCCTGTGAGTCTCTCGTTTCATCTGTTCGTGTATCTACTCCGGTGGGCGATACTGTTGTTGTAGATCGCATGTACCGGTCATATGTGGTGACTATTGGGGGTCTGGAGACTCGAGTGGATCTGTTTTTGTTATGTATGGTAGACTTCGATGTTTTATTGGGCATGTATTGGTATCTTCGTGTCGTGCTATTTTGGACAGTCATGCTAAGACAATGACATTGGCTATGTTAGGTGTGCCACGGATTGAGTGGCGAGGTTCGACTGATTATGTTTCCAATAGGGTAATTTCATTCTTGAAGGCCAAGCGGATGGTTGGGAAGGGTTGTCTTTCATATCTAGCCTTTGTTAGGGATGTCGGTGCAGAGACTCCAAGTATTGATTCTATTCATGTTGTGAGGGAGTTTCCCGATGTGTTTCCTGCTGACGTGCCAGGCATGCCACCGGACAAGGATAGTGATTTTTGTATTGATCTGGTGCTGGGAACTCAGCCCATTTCTATTCCACTGTATCTTATGGCACCATCGGAGTTGAAGGAGTTAAAGGAGCAGTTTCAGGAACTCCTTGATATGGGGTTCATTCGGCCTAGTGTATCGCCTTGGGGTGCACCGGTTTTATTTGTGAAGAAGGATGGAACTATGAGGATATGCATTGATTACAAGCAGTTGAACAAAATAACAATCAAGAACAATTATCCTTTGCCTTGTATCAATGATTTGTTTGAGCAGCTTCAGGGAGCGAGAGTGTTCTCCAAGATTGATCTCTGTTCAGGTTATCACTAGTTGAAGATCAGGGACTTGGATATTCTTAAGACGGTTTTCAGGACCCGATATGGTCATTATGAGTTATTGGTGATGTCTTTTGGGCTGGCCAATGCCCCAGCAGCGTTTATGCATTTGATGAACAATATGTTCCGACCGTATCTCGACTCGTTCATCATAGTTTTCATTGATGATATTCTGGTGTATTCGCATAGTCAGAAGGTGCACGCGGAGCATTTGAGAGTTGTGTTGCCGAGATTGAGGGAGGAGAAGCTTTATGCAAAGTTCTCCAACTGTGAGTTTTAGCTCAGTTCAGTGGCTTTCTTGGGGCACGTGGTGTCCAGTGAGGGTATCAGGTTGATCCGAAGAAGATAGAGGCTGTTCAGAGTTGATCCAGATCGTCCTCGGCCACAGAGATTCGTATCTTTCTTGGTTTGGCGGGTTATTACCGCCGGTTTGTTCAGGGATTCGCATCTTTCGCATCGCCCTTGACCAAGTTGACTCAAAAGGGTGCTCTATTCAAGTGGTCAAATGAGTGTGAGGAGAGCTTTCAGAAGCTTAAGACTGCCTTGACCACAACTCCAATATTTGTTTTGCCATCAGCTTCAGGTTCATATACCGTATATTGTAATGCTTTGAGAGTTGGTATTGGGTGTGTGTTGATGCAGGAGGGTAAAGTTATTGCTTATGCTTCTCGTCAGTTGAAGCCCCATGAGAAGAACTACCCTGTTCACGATTTGGAGTTGGCTGCCATTGTTCACGCGTTGAAGATTTGGAGGCATTATTTGTATGGTGTGTCTTGTGAGTTTTTTACTGATCATCATAGCCTCCAGCACTTGTTCAAGCAGAAAGATCTCGATTTGAGATAGCGGAGATGGTTGGAGTTGCTAAAGGATTATGATATTACTATTTTGTACCATTCGGGAAAGGCCAATGTGGTGGCCGATGCTTTGAGTAAGAAGGCGCGAGTATGGGGAGTTTGGCATATATTCCAGTTGGGGAGAGACCTCTTCCAGTTGATGTTCAGGCCTTGGCCAATTGGTTCGTGAGGTTGGATATTTCGGATCCCAGTCGGGTATTGGCTTGTGTGATTTCTCGGTCTTCCTTTATTTCATCGTATCAGAGAGCGCCAATATGATGATCCTCATTTGCTAGTCCTTAAGGACAAAGTTCAGCACGATAATGCCAGAGATGTGACTGTTGATGATGATGGGGTGTTGAGGATGCAGGGCCGGATATGTGTGCCCAATATAGATAGTCTTCGGGATTTGATTCTGGAGGAGGCCCATAGCTCGCGGTATTCCATTCATCCTGGTGCTGCAAAGATGTATCAAGATCTAAGACAACATTATTGCTGGAGGAGAATGAAGAAGGACATTGTGGGATTTGTGTCTTAGTGTCTCAATTGTCAGCTGGTGAAATATGAGCATCAGAGACCGGGTGGCTTGCTTCAACAAATGGATATTCTAGAGTGGAAGTGGGAGTGTATCACCATGGACTTTGTAGTTGGGCTCTCACGGACTTTGCAGAAGTCCGATGCTATTTGGATGATTGTGGATCAGCTGACCAAGTCCGTGCACTTCATTCCTGTGTGTACTACCTATACTTTAGAGCGGTTGGCAAAGATCTATATCCGGGAGATTGTTTGTTTGTATGATGTCCTATTTTCCATCATTTCAGATAGGGGCACTCAATTTACCTTGCAGTTTTGGAGGTCTGTGCAGCGAGAGTTGGGTACTCAAGTTGAGTTGAGCACGTTTTTCACCCTCAGATGGAGGGGCAGTCCGAGCACACTATTCAGATATTGGAGGACATATTGTGTGCTTGTGTTATTGATTTTAGAGGGTCATGGAATCAGTTTCTACCGCTCGCGGAGTTTGCTTATAACAATAGCTACCAGTCGAGCATTCAAATGGCTCCATATGAGGCTTTGTATGGGAGGCGGTGTAGATCTCCAGTTGGTTGGTTTGGGCCGGGTGAGGCTAGGCTATTGGGGACAGACTTGGTGCAGGATACTTTAGAAAAGGTGAAGGTAATTCAGGAGAGGCTTCATAATGGGCAGTCGAGACAAAAGAGTTATGCTGACCGGAAGATTCGGGATGTATCCTACATGGTTGGTGAGAAGGTTCTGTTGAAGCGTTCATCCATGAAGGGTGTTATGAGATTTGGTAAGAAGGGTCAATTGAGTCCTCGGTTCATTGGGCCGTTTGAGGTGCTTCGGAGGATTGGGGAGGTGGCTTATGAGCTTGCTTTGCCACCCAGCTTGTCAAGTGTGCATCTGGTATTTCATGTTTCTATTCTCCGGAAATATATTAGGGATCCGTCTTACGTTTTAGATTTTAGCACGGTTCAACTAGATGATGATTTGACTTATGATGTGAAGCCAGTAGCTATTTTGGAGCATCAGGTTCGAAAGTTGAGGTCAAAGGATATAATTTAAATGAAAGTGCAGTGGAGAGGTCGGCTCGTGGAGGAGGCTTCCTGGCAGACCGAAGGGGATATGCGGAGAAGATATCCTCTCATATTTGAGGTATCCGGTGTGTTTCTTGACTCGTTCGAGGATGAACATTTGTTTTAGAGGGAGAGGATGTAACGACCCGACCGGTCGTTTTATGAGTTACCGCTCCATTTCCCCAATTTTTGCTTCTTATTGCCTTGTTCAGTTGTATTTTGTATTATCAGGTTGGTTGACTCGGGTTCGGAGAGGTTTAGGTAAGGTTTGAGACACTTAGTCTATTTTGAGGAAGCTTAAGTTGAAAAAGTCAACCGGATGTTGACTTATGTGTTAAAGGTATCAGATGTGATTTCTGATGGTTCGGATAGCTTCGGGAGGTGATTTGGGACTTAGGAGCGTGATCGGAATGTGTTTTGGAGGTCAGGAGTGGATTTAGGCTTGAATTGGCAAAATTGGAATTTTGGCGATTTCCGGTTGATAGGTGAGATTTTGATATAGGGTTCGGAATGGAATTTAGGGAGTTGCAGTAGGTCCTTTGTGTCATTTGGGATTTAGGTCATTCGGACGTGGTTTGGTAGACTTTTTGATCAAAAGCGGAATTTGGAAGTTTTTAGAATTCTTAGGCTTGAATCCGATGCAAATTTGGTGTTTTGATGTTGTTTTGAGCGTTCCAAAGGTTGGAACAAGTTTGAATGATGTTATGGGACATGTTGCCATGTTTGGTTGAGGTCCCGAGGGCCTCAGGTGAGTTTTGGGTGGTCAAACGGACCATTTCATGTTGAATAAATTGCAGAAACATTTGTTGTAGTGTTGCAAACAGTAGTGCTTCGCGTTCGTGAGTGGACCTTCATGTTCGCTAAGGGCTAGAATGTGAGGCTAAAGGTTTGGCCTTCACGTTCGCGAGGGAGGTCCCGCGTTCGCGAAGGGTTGGGGGCATCAAGCTACGCGTTTGCGAGATGGGAGCTGCATTCGCGATTGGCTGGGAAGTTGAGCCTTTACGTTCGCGAGAGGAGAGACGTGTTCGCGAAGAAGGAAAATTTGTCAACTTAAGTTTACGATTCGCGAATGCAAGGCGTTGACCGAATTCGCAAAGAAGGAATTGAAATAGCTGGGTAGAATGTTTAAAAGGCCTATTCCGTGATTTTGAGCATAAGTTCCTCCATTTTTGGGTGATTTTGAAGCTTTTTGAAGACGATTGAAGAGGGAATCAAGGGGGAAAACTTGGAGGTAAGATTTACGGATTTAATACTCAATTATAATGTGATTTCTACCTAATTAACCATGGAATTTCTAGAATTTAAGCCTAAATATTGAAGAACTAGGGCTTGTAATTGGAGACCTAGAATTTGGGATTTGAGGGGTCGTTTGTGGTTGGATTTTGGTGATTTTGATATGAATGAACTCGGGGAGTGATAAGGAGTCTATTGATGTAATTTTAATTGGATTCCGAGATGTGGGCCTGGGGGTCATATTTAGCCAATTTTGGGATTTGGGTTGTAATTTGATTTCTTTCGAGTGGGCTTTGTTACCTTAGCATATTTCTATGGGTTTGCAGTGATTTTGGTTAGAGTTGGAGCATCCGGAGGCCGATTCGAGAGGCAAGGGCATCGTGGGCTAGAGTTCGGATCGGGTAGAGGTGAGTAATGATTGTAAATGTTGTCCTAAGGGTATGAAACCCCAGATTTCACATTGTTGTGTTGTATTGAGGTGACGCATATGCTAGATGATGAGCATGGGGTCGTGCACCGTTGGAGATTGTGACTTAGTCCATCCCGTATGACTATTTTACTACATATTTGATTGAAAATTATTTGCTATCATCATGTTTTGGGCTGAATGCCATATTTGGGCCTCGTACCAACTGTTTTGATCCTTAGGGGACTTTTACTACTATTTCCTCACTGTTTTAACTTTATACTTGTACTCAGTCATGCTATACTTTATTGTTTTTATAACCCATCCATGTTTATTCTGTTTTGACATCTTATATGATATTTTGGGGCCGAGCATCATGTTTTACTTTGCCCGAGTGGCTTTTAGAGATTTCTGACTGAGTATGGCCGAGGGCCTGTGTTGTGAGGATTATTATGTGATCAGGCTTCAGGCCGCAGCAGTGTTGTACTGATTATGATTATAAGGTCGAGGGCCTAAGTTGTACGCCACAATGTGGCTTGATGTGAGGCCGAGAGCCTATTGATTATGCCACGAGATGACTTGATATTGTGCTTGGGCCGTAAGGGGCCCCTCCCGGAGTCTGTACACCCCTAGTGAGCGCGGGTACCTAGTGTGATATGTGATATAGCCCGATGGGCTGGTGTTGTTCCATGTTATTGCTCGAGGGGCTGATTTTGTTAACATTGTGCCCGAGGGGCGGATTTTATGTGTGTATCTTTCTTGTTGCTTTTCATTTACTTGTTTAGATGTTAAAAATGTGTTTTAAAGAAGCTTATACTTAACTAAGGTGTTTTTATAAGATTTCACTATTTTATTGCTTTTTATTGGTTTTACACTACCTCTTTATAGCATGTTGTTGTGTTTTACGTGATTTCTTATCGCTCAGTCTTTATTTATTGTTATTACTCACTGAGTTGGAGTACTCACTTTACTCCCTGCACCCTGTGTGCAAATTTAAGAGCTTCAGGTCCCACCATTGAGGGTTGATTGCTCCCAGCAGGCTATTCGGAGTCCACTAGGTAGTAGCTCGGCGTTCCCAGCCTAGTGTTTCTCCCTCGTATTTTACTTCCCTTGTTCTAATTCGGTAATAGACTATATAAACTCTTTCATACTCTTAGATTTGTGTTAGATGCTCATGACTGGTGACACCCCGATGTTAGGCTGTGTTGGTTTCCGCAAATTGTACTTTTCATGTACCAATTATCTAAGAGTATTTGGCCACGAAGCTTTATGCAAGAAGCCACTTGGAAATAGATAGGACACTTGTAAAATAAAAAAGACCCATGGCTAGTTAAAATTTGAAAATTCTCCCACAATCCACACATATTTTCAAAATTTATAGGATAAGAATAAAGGAATGAAAGAATTGACTTACTGGATTTGCATGGTCCAAATTTAATAGGTTTGGTGTCTTTTGGACTATGAACCAAACTTAGACCAATAAAATTTAACTCACAGAATTACTGGTGAAATATAATATTTCTATGAACCAATAATTCTTATTGTAAGCCAGATATTTTATCAATCACATTTTGACCCTCGGTAATTTTGTTGTTCAACACGATTTTGCGCCCAATAGGCCATGCGCGTGCTTGGTTATTCATGAGAGCTCTAAAGACTAGGCCAAAATTTCATAGGAGCGGCCCACTCCACTCTCATATAGGTGAATTCATCAAGTGTATACTGCTTTTAAATACACCATCCATAAGAACTATGAATTTAATTAAGAGTTATAACTCAGCCTCTCAATTAGTAGCATTCAAGCACTCTCTTTTAGTGTTTTAGTGCCAATATAGACTTGTTATTACCCACATGAACCTACTTCATGAGATCTCCAATCACATAGGTTGGGTTATCATCTCTATTAACAACATATCGGCCTTAACCTCATCTCTTTTGAGGTTTGAAGAATTAATTTTCTTCTCACAGATTTAGTCAGAGGATCTGCCAAATTTATCTCTGACTTCACATAGTCAATGGAAATTATTCCATATCTCAACAGCAATTTTATGACATTATGTCTCAGTTTCATGTGTCTATTTTATAATTATAAGATTTATTCTTTGCAATAGCTATTGTCGCTTGACAATCACAATGCATAGACACAGGAGGCAATACGTCCTTCATTAAAGGGATATTAGCTAAGAAGTTTCTTAGGCACTTAGCCTCAGAACCATCTAACTCCAGAGCTACAGACTCTTATTCCATAGTTAATCCAGCAATGAATGTCTATTTAGCTGATTTTCACGATATTGCACCACCGCCAAGGGTGAATACATAACCACTAATGAATTTTGTCTCATCTGAATCAGAGATCCAGTTTGCATCACTGTACCCTTCTAAAGTAGAAGAAAATCCACTATATAGGATACCATAATTCATGGTTCCTTTCAAATATTTCATTAGTCAATCTAATGCAGATCAATGCTCTCTGTTGGGATTATGAGTATATCTACTCAGTCTACACACAACATAGGTTATATCAGGCCTTGTAAAATTCATTAAATGCATCAGACTCTCAATAATCTACGCATATTTAGACTAGCAACTGGGTCACCATTATATTTTTTTAACTAAGAGTTAGCATCAAAAGGAGTGCTCACAGATGTGACATTAAAATATTCAAACTTCTTAAGAAGTCTCTCAACATAATGTTCTTGTGACAACATTATTTTATCTTCATTCTTTATAACTTTAACTTTCAATATTGTATTTACTTCACCCAGATCTTTCACATCAAAATTAGTAGACACAAATAATTTTTTACTTTGCACAATATTTAAATTTGTACCAAATATAAGCATGTCATCATCATATAGACATATTATCACATAATCATTGTCTACCACTTTAGTACAAATACATTTATCTACCTCAATTGAGGAAATATTGTCTCTCAGTAAGACTTATTCAAATTTCTCATACCACTGCTTAGGAGCTTCTTTAAGGCCATAAAGAGATTTAATTAATTTAAAAATTTTATTTTCATGCCCAATAATGACACAGCCTTCAGGTTAAACCATATAAATTTCTTCTTCTAAATCAACATTTAAAAAAACTGTTTTGATATCCATTTGATGGATAAAAAGATTATGAATTGAAGCTAAGGCAATTAAAACTTGAATAGAAGAAATTCTAGTCAGTGGTGCAAATGTATCAAAATAATCTATATTTTATTTTTGAGAAAATGCTTTTTCTACTAACCGAGCTTTATATTTATGTAAAGATCCATTGAGATTAAATTTCTTTTTGAAAATCCATTTACAACCAACAGGCTTTGTACCAGGAGGTAAATCTGTTAAAATACATGTTTTATTTTTCAAAATAGAATGGATTTCAACTTTTATTGCCTCTTTCCAATAATTAGCTTCAGAAGAATATAACTTCAAAATAATTTAATGGTTCATTATTGACAAGAAAAGTTTGAAAATTATTTTCATAAGAAAAATATTATTTTCTAGGCTTTTTACTCCTTCTCAGTTCCTCATTACAGGTAATTTTACTATTTGTTTCAACAGGTGTATGAGAAATTTTATTAGACAATGGATAAATATATTCAAAGAACTCAGCATTTTTTGTCTCAATTATAGTATTGTAATCAAGCACATCACTTTTTATTATAAGAAATTTATATGCAGCACTATGTTCAGCATATCCAATAAGCATACAATCAGCAATTTCAAAACCTATTTTTCTCTTTTTAGGTTCAAGCAAAAGAACTTCAGCAAGGCAAGCCCACATTTTTAAATATTTCAAGTTAGGTTTATAACACCTCCACAATTCATACAGAGTTTTGTCAGTTCTTGTATGTGGTATTCTATTTTATAAGTGACATGCAGATAAAATAGCTTCACCCCACAAATTATCGAGAGCATTAGAGCTAACTAACATAGAGTTCATCATCTCTTTCAATGTTCTATTTTTTCTTTCGGCTACTCCATTTAAATCAAGTGAATTAGGCGGGGTTACTTCATGAATTATTCCATTCTTTTCACAAAAATCATTTAAAGAAAATTTTCTCCACCTCTATCAGATCTAATTCTCATGATTTTTCTACAAAGTTGATTTTCACCCTCAATTTTATAAGAAATAAAAGCATCATCTTTATTTTTAAGCTAATACAACTTAATATATCTAGAAAAATAATCAATAAAAGTCACGTAATATCTTTTACCACCTCTAGTCATAGTATGTTTTAATCGTCTAAATCAGTGTGAATAAAGGATAACAAATTGGTTTCTCTATTTACAAAAAAATAAGTCTTTCTAGTACTTTTAGTGTGACGACCCTAATTCGAATCTGGTTGTGATGGAGCCTCTCGTGAAGACAAGGCCAGTCGACACTTCCCATTTTCCAATTATTAACAGTTAAGCATTTAAGAAACGATCTAAACATGATAAATTAAATTCAAAATAACAATGATAATATAAATACGTGGAAGAACACCCATACATAGCCCTAACCGGGGTGTCACTAGTCATGAGAATCTATAAGTCATAATACAAATCCGCTAAGACAATAAACTAGTACAACTATCTGAAAAGTGATAGAAGTGATAAAGGAGTAGAGACACGGGGTTGCGGACGCCAACAGCTACCTCGTGAACTCCGAATGTCCGCCGGGAGCTCTCAACTTGCACTGGCAGGATCAGCAACGCCTGAATCTGCACACAGGGGTGCACGGAATAAAGTGAGTACTCCAACTCAGTAGGTAACAAATGTAAATAACGACTGAAAGTAAGAAAACACGTAAGGCACAAGACATTCTATAATGAAGTAGTGAAACATTAAAAAACAGTAAACCAATGAAAATTTAAGTAACAATCCTTTTCCATCAATTAAATAGGTTATTGACAGGTAGTTAAGGTAAAGTAAACAAATAGAAGTTCTCCCCTCGGGCACAGTATCAACAAATCCGCCCCTCGGGCTCAATCTCACATCACAATGGGTACCCGCACTCACTGGGGTATACAGACTCCTGGAGGGGCCCCTTACGGCCCAAGCGCAATATCAAGCCATCTCGTGGCATCAAAACTAGGCCCTCGGCCTCATATCAATCAACCCACCTCGTGGCATACATATCTCATGCCCTCGGCCTCATAATCAGTATCAAATGTTTCCTCACAACATAGGCCGTCGGCCTTACTCAGTCAAAAATCCTCACAAGCCCCTCGAGCAATAGTAAAATAGTGTTTCTCAACCCAAACATCATTTAAAATATCATTTAAGTCTTAAAATTGAGCAAATGTGGCTAAATATGAAAACAATGGAAAATAACATGACTGAGTTCAAGTATAAAGTCAAAATAGTGAGGAAATAACAATAAAAAGCCCCGAAGGGTTCAAATAGTTAGCACTAGGCCCAAATATAGCCTTCATCCCAAATAATGATGAAAACAAATGGATTTTAGTCAAATACACCATAAAATCATCAGTAGTGATAGACCACTCGTCATCAAGCGTGTGCCTCACCTCAATATAGCACTACGATGTGCAATCCGGGGTTTAAAACCCTCAAAACATCATTTACAATCATTACTCACCTCGAACCGGTCAAATCTCTAGCTCGTGATGCCTTTGCCCCTCGAATCGGCCTCCACTCGCGTCGAATCTATCCAAAATCAGAACGCGGACGTCAAAATATGCTAGTGGAACGAAGACCAAGAGAAAACAATCAATAAATGACACAAATCCCGAAATTACCAAAACCCGACCTCCGGGCCCACGTCTCGAAATTCAATAATTTTTACATCAATAGATTCCTTATGTCCCTACAAGTTCATACATATCAAAAGTTCAGAAATCCGACCCCAAATGGTCCTTCAAATCCACAATTAAATACCTAAGTTTCCAAGCACTAGTTTTCCCAATTTTAACCTTTAATTTCCATAATTTCTAGCTCTAATCCATGAAATAATAGCATAGGAATGAGTTTTAGGTCCAAGTTCCTTACCTCAATGAAGTTCCCTTGAAATTCCTCTTTTAAATCGCCCAAAAAGCTCCCAAGCCGAGATAAAAATGGTGAAATAGCTCAAAATTCGCGAAGGCTACAATTTATACCTTCTGCCTATGCGGCCCAATACCCACTTTTGCGGTATCGCATTTGCGGTTCTTCTTCCGCTTCTGCGGAAACCACTTAATGGACCAAACCGCTTTTGCGATCAATCTTCCGCATCTGCGCCTTCGCAGGTGCGGTCCATCCACCACATCTGCGGTTGCTGCCTTTCCAGGCACTCTTGCTTCTGCGATCCCTTATCCGCATCTGCGGATTCGCAGATGCAGTCCCATTAACCGCTTCTGCAGTTCCTGCTCCTCTAGACCTTTTTTTGATTATGCGGCCTATCTTCTGCACTTGCGGCGTCGCACCTGCGGTCCCCAATCCGCAGGTGCGGAAATACCAAAAGCAGTTGAGATTCTGCAAATTTCACAAGTCTCAAACCTTTCCGTCAACCATCCGAAATCACCCCGAGGTCCCCGGGACCTCAACCAAAAGCACAAACATATTCTAATACCTTATTCAAACTTGTTCCAATCATCAAAACACCTCAAACAACATCAAATCACCCAAAACACATCAGATTCAAGCCAAATTTCCTAAAATCCTCCAAATTAGGCTTTCGAGCAAAAACCCAACCAAACTCGTCCGAATGACCTGAAATTTTGCACACATCGCAAATCACACAACGAAACTACTGCAACTCTCGGAATTGCGTTCCGGCCCTTATATCAAAATCTTGCCTATCAACTAGAAATCGCCAAAATATCAAATTCGCCAATTCAAGCATAAATCTACTCTAGACCTCCAAAACCCATTCTGATCACACTTCTAAGTCACAAATCACCTAGCGAAGCTAACCGAACCTTCATAACTCACATCCGAGCCCTCTAACACATAAGTCAATATCCAGTTGACTTTTCTAACTCAAGCTTCGTCAAAAGAGACTATGTGTCCCAAACCTTACCAAAATCATTACGGATTCGATCCGACCAACCTGATACCACATGACACGGACAAACAAAGTATAAAGAAGCAGAAATAGGGAAACAGGCACTAACTCATGAGACGACTGGTCGGGCCGTCACATTTAGCTTCAGCACATATTTCACATTTGCCAATATTATTTGAGTTGAAACCAGATATTAATCCTAGTGACTGCATTTTCTTTATATACGCGACATTAACATGTCTTAGTCTAGCATGTCATAGAAAAACAGACTCAACCATATAAGCAGAAGAAGATGCATTTTCATAGCTAGTATTAGAAATATTAAGCATAAATAAACCATGGTTACAATATCCATTGCCCACAAAATATCATTTTTGGTCAATACGACCTCATTATTTTAAAATAAAACCTTCGCTCCAACTTTTCTTAATAACCCCACAGAAATCAAATTGGTTTGGATATTAGTGCAATACATCTCTCAATGCTAGAGTTTTACGAAATATGAGTTTGAGAGGAATTTTTACATTCCCAAGAACACAAGTTGTTCTTGAATCATCAAGATAAATAGTTTCTTCTCCTTCCTCAACTTGGGTGTATCACACAATTTCTCACATTGGCCATATTATTTATTTGGGAAATGGCCGCAACAATTCTTTAGTCAAATTTAATTTTGACTTAGCAAGATTATCAATTGTCACAACTCTTCTCTTGCATTGAGGTGCAATTTTTTTGAAGATTTTAATATTAGTATTGGATATGTAACCATGTCTATTCACATACCTGTGCTTTGACATTACTATCTGCCAAAGTTGTGGATGCAATAACGTATTTGCAACACCGTAGATATCTATCAGGACAGCTAGAAGAGTAGCAGTGGAGACAACACCAAAAATGATAGTACCATCAAAAAATTTCAGAGTAGTATTACTTGTCATAGTTTCATAGAGTGTAGGAAAATGACACCGGAAAATAACGATAATAATACTACAATAATATTATTTGTAAGTAGATACACGAATTAGCTTGAGTTGTGCTGGGAACTATCTTGAGAAACTATTTCAGTAATGTGAAATGTTCCCATGATTAAATAAGTCCATCTCTATTTATTTAGATGATACAGGAATCACAAAATGAAATAATAAATGTGATGACCTTTTTGATTTACAAGTAAATTCTGCATTCTGAGGTCTTAAAACCCTCCTTTTATCTTACCTCGATTTGTGTGCGCACTCTGGGCGTACATCTGGAACGCTTTTATGTGACAATTTGATGAAAATGCTAATTTGGCCTTAAAATTAAATTTAAGTTGACTTAGATCAATATTTTGGATAAACAGACTCAGACCCGTAATTTGACGGTCCTGGAGGGTCCGTAGAAAAATATGGGACTTGGGTGTAAGCCCGAAATTGAATTCCGAGGTCCCAAGCCCGAGAAATAAATTTTTGAAGGAAATTGTTTAACTGAAATTTTAACTATTTTTAGTAATTTGAATGTATTTGAAATTGATGGTATTGGGCCCGTATTTTAGTTTCAGAGCTCGGTACAGGTCTTATATGGTATTAGGTTGAGCCTGTAAAATTTTGTAAGAAACGGACTTGAAATTACGTGAATCGGACCCTCAGTTGTTAAAATTTTAACTTAAGAGTTCTTGGGATTCTTCTTTGATTTTAATGCTAAATTCATTGTAAAAGGTGTTAATTTGGCGATTTGATCACACGAGTAAGTCCATATGATGTTGTTGGGTTAGTATGCATGTTTGGTTTGGAGCCCCGAGGGCTTGGGTGAGTTTCGGATAGGTTTCGGGATGTTTTTACACTTAGAAAAGTTGCAGGTTTTGTTGTCTCGGGTGCACAGAGATTTTGTTCTTCGCATTTGCATGGCTCCACTAGCGAACGCGTAAGGCAATTTTCCTCAGGTGCCAGTTTGTTCTTCGCGAATGTGGAGCTCAGGACGTGAACGCGAAGCTTTTGGGGGAGTTACCCTTTGCGAACGTGTTCAGGCTCTCGTGAACGCATAGGGTTAGTGGGCCTGGGGGAGGGGTTTCAAATTGTTCTACACGAACGTGGCCACCTGACCGCAAACGCGAAGGCTTGAGGAGCTGAAACTCCGCGAACGCGAGCCATTGAATGCAAACGCGATGGCCATCTAGGCCTGACCCATCTCGAATGTGATAGGCCCATCGCGAACACGATGAAGGCCTGCCCAGTCATTTTTAAAACAGTAGCAAAAAAACGGGCAAAACCCATTTACTTCATATCTTCAAAACTAGAGAGAATTGAGGCAATTTTCAAGAGACAAGTTCTTCCCTAAAGCATTGGTATATGATTCTAAACCTTTTTCTTTCGATTTCCCATTGAATTTCATCAATCTTCATCAAAAAATCTAGAGTTTTTATGGTAGAAATTGGGGATTTGGGTAGAGCTAGGGCTTTTTGAATAATCTTAATTTAGACCTCATTTTGGGGTTGGATTTCGAAATTAATTGCATATTTGGGCTCGTGGTGAATGCATGATTGGGTTTTGATCCGAACCTCGAATTTTGGCCAAGAGGGCCTGGGGTCAATTTTTGACTTTTTGGGGATATTGGGTATGGATTCCTTAGCATTTATTGATGTTGGTAAATTAATTTGGACTAGATAAAAGTAATTTGGAGGCGAATTATAAAGGAAAAAGTGGTGTTCGAGGCTTGAGTTGGCTGTGAAAATTCGAGGTAAGTGTTTGGTCTAACCTTAGCTTGAGGGAATAGGTATCGTGCTATATTTGCTATGTGCTATTGTAGTGTACGACGTATAAGTGTAGTGACGAGTATCAATGCGCCGTTGTCAAGCATGCACGTGAGTCTTAAATTGAAATCGTTGTGTTCTTAATAAGTACTACAAATGCCTAAGTTGTTGATTCTCGGTGTTGGGTAAGAATTATGATTATTCTCGTGGCAATTGTTTATGGTTTAGTATTGGCTCTAGTTGAGGCTTCTTTTGTGAGGTTAAATATTGGAACAAGTTTGGTTATAGCTGATTCCCTTGCTGGGACGTATTTACTTCTTACTGTTGGTTCCCTTGCCAGGATGTGTTTATTCTCATTGTTGATTTCCTTGCCGGGATATTGTTGTTTCCTTATTGTTCCCTTGTTGGGATTCTTTTGTGATTGGTGTTGAATTGTATAATGGGATCGGGTTGCACACCGCAACAACATTATATAGAATTGGGTTGCACACTACAACGTGGAGTAATAAGGGAGGACAGGAGGGGTCGGGTTGCACACCGCAACAATGATATATTATTGGATTGGGTTGCACGCCACAATAATGATATATGATTATATTGGGTTGCACGTCGCAACAGTGTTATATTATTTGGATTGGGTTGCGCGCCGCACCAATAAATTATAAGAGTTGATATTGACTTATTGTTGTTTCCTTATTCTTACTGATGCAAACCTTAAAATGTTCTTTATGTTTTTCTTCTGAGTTACTGTTGTTACTTGATATCCCCCGCAGCATGCTCCTTTTCCAATCTTTAACTGCTAGTTTCCATTTTTATTGCTTATCTTATATGCTTTAACTGCACAGGCTTATTTGGTAGTCTCGTCCTAGACTCATCACTACTTCGCCGAGGTTAGGCTCGACACTTACCAGCATATGGGGTCGGTTGTGTTGATACTACACTCTGCACTGTGTGCAGATCTCGATACTAGAGCATACAGACCTTAGCTAGGGGTTGCTACCTTCAGTCCATCAGGAGACCCGAGGTAGACTTATAGGCGTCCGCAGGTCTTGGCGTTCCCTCCATATCTACTTTCTTTTTGTTCTTATATATTCCAAAGACAGACATGTACTTTCTTGTTCAGACATTATTTGGAGTTTTCTTAGATAGTCCATGAGATTGTGACACCAGTTCTGGGTGGTTTATGTTATGGATTTGTATCGGTATTAGCTTAAAATGTTACATTTCATTCTTCCATTTTAATAATTCCACTGTTTTTAAAATGTTAATCTACAACTGTTAATGTATTAAAAATAAAAAGGGTAAAGTAATTGAAATCATTGGCTTGCCTAGCTTTCACTAGCAGGTGCCATCACGACTCCCATGGGTGGGAAATCCGGGTCGTGATAAATTGGTATCAAAGCTCTAGGTTGCTTAGGTCTCACAATTCACGGACAAGCTTAGTAGAGTCTGAGGGATCGGTACAGAGACGTCTGTGCTTATCCCATAGAGGCTGCAGAGTTGGGAATAGTTTCACTTCTATTCATCTCTATCGTGCGGTTTGGTTTCTCAATGCTAATTGGATTTCTACTATGTTCTTTCGCAGATGACGAGAACATACGTTTCTTCATCCACTGACCAGTATCTCGAGCCCCCAGTAGCAGCTCCCATGAGGGGCATAGGGTGAGGCCGAGGCCGTGCTACAAGCCAAGGCAGGGGCAGAGCTCAACCCGAAGCAGCAGTACCAGCGGCAGAGCCTCAGGTAGAGTTTGATGATGAGGTTCCGGCCCAGACAGTTTCGGTGGGCCCAGCTCAGGTCCCAGAGGGGTTCATTGCTACCCCAATACTCCAGGATGCTCTAGTCCGTCTAGTGGGCCTTATGGAGAGTGTCACCCGGGCAGGCTTACTTCCTGTAGCATCAGCCATCTCTCAGGCTGGGGGAGGAGCACGGACTCCCGCTACCTGCACTCCGGAGCAGATGACTCCCCAGTTTCAGACTCCAACAGCTCAACTAGTTAGAGTAGTTCAGCCTGGTATGATAGCTCAAACCGGTGATGGAGCAGCTATGTCTGCCGATGCTTTATGGAGATTGGACAAGTTCACCAAGCTGTTCACTACTACTTATGGTGGTACATCTTCAGAGGATCCCCAGGATTTCTTAGACAGTTGTCATGAGGTTCTTCGGAACTTGGGGATAGTGGAGACCATTGGGGTTGACTTTGTTGCTTTTCGTGTGTCATGTTCCGCCAAGACTTGGTGGAGGAATTATTGTTTGGCTAGTCCATCTGGGTTGCCTGCCTTGACTTGGTATCAATTCTCTTAGGTATTTCTAGAGAAGTTTCTTCCTAACACTTAGAGGGAGGACTATCGGAGGCAGTATAAGCGTCTCCAGTAGGGTTCTATGACCATCACTCAGTGTGAGACCAGATTCATTGCTTTGGCCCATCATGCTCTTATCATACTTCCCACCGAGAGAGAGAGGGTGAGGAGTTCATTAAGGGACTCGCTCAGCTGAATCGATTGCAGATGGCTAAGGGGACTGGGAGCGAGATTTCTTTTCAGGATGCGGCCAATGTGGCCAGGAGAGTTGAGATGGTTTTATCATAAGGTAGTGGTCAGGGGTCTGACAAGAAGCCCTGTCATTCAGGCAGGTTTAGTGGTGCCTCATCTGAAGGCAGGGATTCTTTTGGTAAGGGCCATACTCCCAGACCATTTCATTCAGCACTTCAAACTTCTCATGGTGCTTTAGGTGGTCGTGGTTCTCATATGCAGTATTCTGATCAGCAGTCCTACCGTGCACCATCAGCTCCTATTAGAGCACCTCCTATTCAGAGCTATTCTCATGGTCAGCTGGCCAGCCAAGGTCAGTCTCAGTTCCCTCAGCCGCAACACTCAAGTGGATGCTTTGGTTGCGATGAGTATGGTCATATCTGAAGGTCTTGTCTGAGATTAGTAGGTGTTCAATCGCAGCAACAAAGTTCCCATGTTATGTTTCAGGCACCAAGTGTTTTGCCGCATGCTCAGCCAGCTAAGGGTGGGGGTAGATGTGCTAGAGGTGGAGGTAGAGGTATTAAAGGTGAAGGTCAGGCCACTAGAGGTAGAGGCCAGCCAGCAGGAGACCGTCCTAGGGACGTAGCTCAATGTTGTAGGGCCCAGCCCCGATGTTATGCTCTTCCAGCCGGCCCAAGGCTGAGGCCTCCGATGCAGTTATCATAGGTATCGTTCCGATCTATAGTAGAGATGCTTTAGTTCTATTTTATCCAGGGTCTACATACTTTTATGTGTCATCTTATTTTGCCCCGTATCTGGTCATGCCTAGTGATTATTTGAGTGCTCATGTATATGTGTCTACACCTGTGGGTGATTATATTGTGGTGGATTGTGTCCATCGTTCATATATAGTTGTGATTGGGGGTTTTGAGACCCGAGTAGATCTGTTACTTTTGGATATGGTTGATTTGATGTCATATTGGGGATAAACTGGTTATCGCCTTACCATGCTATCTTGGACTGTCATGCCAAGACTGTGACATTTGCCTTACCGGGTTTACCTCATTTAGAGTGGATAGGGACTCCTTGTCATTCTACCCATCGGGTTATCTCATATATGAAGGTTCGGCATATGGTTGAGAAGGGGTGTTTGTCCTATTTTGCATATGCTCGTGATTCTAGTGCTAAGGTTCCTTCTATGGATTTTGTGCGTGTTGTTCGTGAGTTTCCTGAGGTATTTCCTTCAGACCTACCGGGTATGCCACCCGACAAGGATATTGACTTCTGCATTCATTTGGCTCCGCGCACTCAGCCCATTTCTATCCCAACGTATCGTATGGCCCTGCCAGAGTTGAAATAATTGAAAGAACAGTTGCAAGACTTACTTGATAAGGGCTTTATTAGGCCTAGTATCTCGCCTTGGGGGTGTGCCAGTGTTTTTTGTTAAGAATAATGACGGATCGATGAGGATGTGTATAGATTATCAGCAATTGAACAAGCTCACAATCAAGAATAAGTATCCATTGCCGAGGATTGATAATTTGTTTGATCAGCTTCAGGGTGCAAAGGTATTTTTGAATATTGACTTGAGATCTGGCTACCATCAGTTGAGGATTAGGGATCCGATGTCCCTAAGACAGCTTTTCGCACTTGGTACGAGCATTATGAGTTCTTGATGATGTCATTTGGGTTGACAAATGCCCCAACGGTTTTTATGGATTTGATGAATCGAGTGTTTAAGAATTATTTGGATTCATTCGTGATAGTCATCATTGATGATATTTTGATCTATTCCCATAGCCGGGAGGATCACGAGCGGCATCTTCGAGTCGTTCTTCAGACACTGAAGGATAGTCAATTGTATGCCAAGTTTTCGAAGTGTGAGTTCTGGTTGAGTTCGGTTGCGTTCTTGGGTCATTATGTATCAATAGAGGGTATTCAGGTGGATCTTAAGAAGATTACGACAGTTAAGGACTGGCCTAGACCCACATCAGCTATAGAAATTCGGAGTTTCTTGGGTTTGGCAGGTTATTATCATCGATTTGTGGAGAGGTTTTCATCCATTGCAGCCCCGATGACCAGGTTAACCCAGAAGGTTGCCCAGTTCAGGTGGTCATATGAGTGTGAGACGAGCTTTAAGAAGCTCAAGACAGCTTTGACTACAATGCCAGTGTTGGTTTTGCCCATAGGTTTAGGGCCATATATAGTGTATTGTGATGCATCACATATTGGACTTGGTGCGGTGTTTATGCAGAATGGAAAGGTTATTGCATATACTTCGCGACAGTTGAAGATCCACGAGAAGAATTATCCAGTTCATGATATGGAGTTAGCAGCCATTGTTCACGTGTTGGAGATTCGGAGGAATTATTTGTATGGCATGTCATGTGAGGTGTTCACGGATCACAAGAGTTTGCAATACTTGTTCAAGCAGAAAGAGCTAAATTTGAGGCAGAGGAGGTGGTTCTAGCTATTGAATGACTATGATATCACCATCTTGTATCATCTAGGAAAGGTCAATGTAGTGGTCGATGCATTGAGTAGGAAGTCAGCCAGTATGGGCAGCCTTCTATATATTCCAGTCGGTGAGAGACCACTTGTTTTGGATGTTCAGGCTTTGGCCAATCAGTTCGTGAGGTTGGATGTTTCTGAACCCAGCCATGTTATAGCTTGCACAGTCGCTCGTTCTTCATTATTTGAGTGTATCTGAGATCGGCAGTATGATGACCCTTATTTTCTTGTCCTCAGAGACATAGCGTGGCATGGAGGTGCCAAGCAGGTTATAGTTGGAGATGATGGAGTTCTGAGGATGCAGGGTCGTATTTGTGTGCCTAATGTTGATGGACTTCATGAGTTGATTCAAGAGGAGGCCCATAGTTTCCGGTATTCTATTCACCCGGGCGCCACTATGATGTATCAGGATTTGCAGCAACATTATTGGTGGAGAAGGATGAAGAAGGACATTGTTGCCTGTGTAGCTCGGTGTTTGAATTGTCAGCAGGTAAAGTACGAGCATCAGAGACCTGTTTGTTTCAGAGGATTGAGCTTCTTGAGTGGAAGTGGGAGCTTATCACTATGAACTTTGTTGTTAGACTCCCACAGACTCAGAGAAAGTTCGATGCAATGTGGGTTATTGTTGATAGGCTGACTAAGTCAGCACATTTCATTCATGTCTCCTATTCTTCCGAGAGGTTAGGAGATCTATATCTGGGAGATTGTTCGTCTTCATGGTGTTCCAGTGTCTATCATTTCCGATCGAGGTACGCTGTTTACCTCAAATTTCTGGAGGGTAGTTCAGCATGAGTTGGGCACACAGGCTGAGTTGAGCATAGCATTTCATCCCTAGACGGACGGACAATCCGAGCGTACTATTCAGATTTTGGAGGATATGCTCCGAGCTTGTGTTATGGACTTTGGAGGTTTGTGGGATGAGTTCTTGCCTTTAGCAGAGTTTTCCTACAATAACAGCTACTAGTCGAGCATTCAGATGGCTCCCTATAAGGCACTATATGGTAGGCGGTGTCGATCGCCAGTTGGATGGTTTAAGCCGGGAGAGGCTTAGTTGTTGGGTACAGATCTAGTTCAAGATGCCTTGGATAAGGTGAAGATTATTCAGGACAGGCTTCGTACAGCTCAGTCCAGGCAGAAGAGTTATGCCGACTACAAGGTTTGTGACGTGGAATTTATGGTCGGAGAGCGGGTGTTGCTTCGGGTGTCGCCCATGAAGGGCGTGATGAGATTTGGGAAGATGGGCAAGCTAAGCCCTAGGTTCATTGGTTCTTTTGATATTCTTGATCGAGTGGGAGAGGTGGCTTATAGAATTGCGTTGCCGCCGAGTTTATTAGTTGTGCACCTAGTGTTTCATGCTTCCATGCTTCGGAAGTATCACGGCGATCTGTCCTACGTGTTAGACTTTAGCACTATCCAGTTGGACAAGGACTGGCAGGTTCGTTAGTTGAGATCGAAGAAGTTCCTTTCTGTTCGTGTTCAGTGGAGAGGTCAGCCTGCCGAGGCAGCTACCAGGGAGTCCCCGACTCAGGTACTTCTTTTCTATGTCCGTTCGAGGATGAACGGTTGTCTTAGAGGTGGAGGATGTGATGACACAAAAGGTCATCACTTGATTTATAAGTAAATTCTACATTTTGAGGTCTTAAAAGCCTCCTTTTATTTCACCTCAATTTACGTGCACAGTCCGGGCGTACATCCAGAACGCTTTTATGTGATAATTTGATGAAAAAGTTAATGTGGCCTTAAAATTGAATTTAAGTTGACTTAGGTCAATATTTTGGGTAAACGGATTCGGACCTATGATTTGACGGTCCCGGAGGGTCCATAGAAAAATATGGGACTTGGGTGTATGCCCGGAATTGAATTCCGAAGTCCCAAGCTCGAGAAATGAATTTTTGAAGAAAATTTTTTAACTGACATTTTAAGAGTTTTTGGAAATTTGAATATATTTGAAATTGATGGTATCAGGCCCTTATTTTGGTTCCGGAGCCCGGTACAGGTCTTATATTGTATTTAGGTTGAGCTTGTAAAATTTGGTAAGAAACGAACTTGAAATGACGTGAATCGGACCCTCGGTTGTTAAAATTTGGAGCCTCGAGGGCTCGGGTGAGTTTCAGATAGGTTTCAGGATGTTTTTACACTTAAAAAAGTTGCAGGTTTTGCTGTCTGAGATGCACAGAGATTTTATTCTTCGCGTTCGCATGGCTTCACTCGCGAACGTGTAAGGCAAGTTTCCTCAGGTACCGGGTTGTTTTTCGCAAACGCGAAGCTCAGGACGCGAACGCGATGCTGTGGGGGGAGTTACCCTTCGCGAATGCGTTCAGGCTCTCACGAACGCGTAGGGTTAGTGGGCCTTGGGGAGGGGTTTCAAATTGTTCTACACGAACGTGGCCACCTGACCGCGAATGCGAAGGCTTGAGGAGCTGAAGTTTCGCGAACACAAGCCATTGAACACGAATGCGATGGCCATATGGGCCTGACCCATCGCGAACGTGACAGGACCATCACGAACGCGACAGGCCATCGCGAACGCGATGAAGGCCTGCCCAGTCAATTTTAAAACAGTAGCAAAAAAATGGGTAGAACCCATTTACTTCATATTTTCAGAACTAGAGAGCATTAAGGCGATTTTCAAGAGAGAAGTTCTTCCCTCAAGCATTGGTATATGATTCTAAACCTTTTTCTTTCGATTTCTCATTGCATTTCATCAATCTTCATCCAAAAATCTAGGGTTTTTATGGTAGAAATTGGGGATTTGGGTAGAGTTAGGGTTTTTTAAATAATTGAAATTTAGACCTCGTTTTGGGGTCGGATTACGAAATTAATTGCATATTTGGGCTCATGGGTGAATGGGTTATCGGGCTTTGGTCCACACTTCGAATTTGACCAAGCGGTACCGAGATCAATTTTTGACTTTTTGGGGAAAATGGTAGAAAATCTATAATTTATCATTGTGTATGAATTCCTTAGCCTTTATTGATATTGTTAAATTAATTTGGACTAGATACAAGTAATTTGGAGGCGAATTCTAAAAAAAAAAAAGTAGTGTTTGAGGCTTGAGTTGGCCGTGGAAATTCGAGGTAAGTGTTTGGTCTAACCTTAGCTTGAGGGAATAGGTATCGTTCTATATTTGCTATGTGCTAGTGTAGTGTACGACGTATAGGTGTGGTGACGAGTATCTATACGTCGTTGTCAAGCATGCCCGTGAGTCTTAAATTGAAATCGTTGTGTTCTTAATAAGTATTACAAATGCCTAAGTTGTTGATTCTCGGTGTTGGGTAAGAATTATGATTATTCTTGTGGCAATTGTTTATGGTTGAGTATTGGTTCTAGTTGAGGCTTCTTTTGTGAGGTTAAATGTTGGAACAATTATGGTTATAGTTGATTCCCTTGCCGGGATGTATTTACTTCTTACTGTTGGTTCCCTTGCCGGGATGTGTTTATCCTTATTGTTGATTCCCTTGTCGGGATATTGTTGTTTCCTTATTGTTCTCTTGTTGGGATTCTTTTGTGCTTGGTGTTGAATTGTATAATGGGGTCGGGTTGCACGCTATAACAATATTATATGGGATGAGGTTGTACCCCGCAACATGGAGTAATAAGAGAGGACATGAGGGGTCGGGTTGCATGCCGCAACAATGATATATGATTGGATCGGGTTGCACAGCGCAATAATGATATATGATTGTATCGGGTTGCACGCTGCAACAATGATATATGATTGGATCGGGTTGCACAGCGCAACAATGATATATGATTGGATCGGGTTGCACGCCGCAACATGGTTATATGATTTGGATCAAGTTGTGCGCTGCAACAATAAATAATAAGAGTGGATATTGACTTGTTATTGTTTCCTTATTCTTACTGATGCAAACCTTAAAATGTTCTTTATGTTTTTCTCCTGAGTTACTATTGTTACTTGATATTCCCCCGCAGCATGCTCCCCTTCCCATCTTTAACTGCTAGTTTCTGTTATTATTGCTTGTCGTATATGCTTTAACTGCACAGGTTTATTTGGTAGTCTCGTCTTAGCCTCATCACTACTTCGCCGAGGTTAGACTCGACACTTACTGGCACATGGGGTCGGTTGTGCTGATACTACACTCTGCACTGTGTGCAGATCTCGGTACTGGAACATACAAACCTTAGCTAGGGGTTGTTGCCTTCACTCCATTAGGAGACCCGAGGTAGACTTGCAGGCATCCGCAGGCCTTGGCGTTCCCTCCCTATCTAGTTTCTTTCTGTTCTTTAATATTCCAAAGACAGACATGTACTTTCTTGTTCAAACTTTATTTGTAGTTTTCTTAGATAGTCCATGAGATTGTGACACCAGTTCTGGGTGGTTTATGTTATAGATTTGTATCAGTATTAGCTTAAAATGTTACATTTCATTCTTATGTTTTAATATTTCCGCTATTTATAAAATGTTAATCTACAACTGTTAAGGGATTAAAAATGAAAAGGGAAAAGTAATTAAAATCATTGGCTTGCCTAGCATTCACTAGTAGGTGCCATCACGACTCCCGAGGGTGGGATATCCGGGTCATGACAGTAAATCCAGTAGGTTCAAAAATTTGGAGAGAAGAAATAATAATAATAATAATAATAATAATAGGTAATTGTAGTGTAACGATCCAACCGGTCGTTTTGAGCATTTTCACATTACTAGGTTGTTTGAGGGAATGAGTAGTTCCGTGTGATGTATTATGACATATGTGAATCGTCGGTTTTAGTTTTTAGGTTATTCGTAATTGATTTAGAAGAATGATTCCCAGCTAGAAACTTCAAATTGAAAGGTTTGACCAAGTTTGCCTTATTAATAATTGACCTCGGATGAGATTTCTGATGGTCCCGTTAAATCCGTTGGGTGATTTTGGACTTAGAAGCACGTCCGGATGGTGATTTAGAGGTCCGTAGTGGAAATTGACTTCAAATGGCGAAAGTTGTAATTTTAGAAAGTTTGACGGGGAATGGAATTTTTGATAAAGAGGTCGAATTCCTACTCCGGAAGTTGGAGAAGGTCCATAAGGTCAAATGTGACTTGTGTGCAAAGTTTGAGCCCAATCAGACGTGATTTGATAGGTTTCGGCATCGGTTATGGAAGTTGAAGTTTCAAAGTTCTATGATTTCGAATTGTAATGTGATTCGTCATTTCGATGTTGTTATGTGTGTTTTAAGGCCTCGAGTAGGTCCGTCATGTTATGTGACTTGTCGGTATGTTTTTACGGGGTCCCGAGGGACTCGGGGTTGATTCTGGACGGTTATCGGATCGAAAGATGGAGTTGAGTGATTGTTGAAGGTGAACTCTGATGGTGTAATTGCACTTGCCGAGCTTTGATCGCAGGTGCGAGCTCGCATGTGCGAGCAGGGGCACACAAAAGAAAATTTTGGGTTGGTGAACTGTAGTCACAGGTGCGAAGATTCTCTCGCACCTGCGTGGTTGTAGAAGCGGGGTGTTAGGCGCAGGAGCGGACGTTTGCGTAGGTGCGATAGGCTATCCCACACTTGCGGTTGTGCAGATGCAGGGAAAGTACCACAGAAGTGGAGGCCCAACTTTTGTATTTTTACCGCAGAAGCAGAATTTTGGTCGCTTTTGCGACACCGTAGATGCGGTTAAGTGTCCGCATAAGAGGAAGTGCTGGGCAGAATGATAAATACAAGGGTTCACAATTTTGGCTTCATTTAGCATTTCCAAGCTCGGATTGAGGATTTTTTTGGAGGAATTCTCACCATAGGAATTGGGGTAAGTGTTCTCTACTTAATTTTGATTATATTTCATGAATCTATCTTGGATTTTAGCAATTGGTTGATGAATTTTAAAAAAGAAATTGGGGGGGTTTTGGCCTAAAGTTTCTTAATATGATATTTTGAGTTTGAAAACCGATTTGTAGTCGAATTTGACTGAAACTAGTATGGTTGGACTCGTAATTGAATGGGTTGTTGGTTTTTATTAGTTTTGTCGAGTTTTGAGGCGTGGGGCCAGGTGTGATTTTTGGCCGAATTTTGGATTTGATTTAGGATTCTATCTTTATCATTTGTAATTACTTCCTTGGACTTTATCTGATGTATTCAAGTTGCTTTTGACTAGTTTTGAGCCGTTCGGAGGTCACTATGCGTGAGATGGCATCCTTGGAGAAACGCTTGGCTTGCTCGGAGTTGTAATTGGCTTGTTTAAGATAAGTAACTCTTCTAAACATAGTGTTGACGGTATGAAACCCCAAATTACGTGCTATATGGTTGATGTTGAGGTGACTCACATGCTAGGTGACGGGTGTATGGGCGTGCACCCTGTGAATTATGACTTTGTTGTGTCCAGGGTACTAGATAGTGGCCATATTTTGTTGATATCTATGTTTTCACCATGTGATTAAGTACCTGAGCTATCAATCATGCTAGATATCATGTTTTTTCTTTATGCTTATATTGTTAGGACCTATAGTGGTCGTTTCTTGCTATCATCTCACTGATTTTATTGATATTTCCTACTCAGTCATATTCATGCATTCATATCATATCTCAGTCTCAGTTGTTGTTTATTGATACATTATATCATTGTTGTCGGGCTAGTTTCATGACATTGTGATCCCGTGAGTGAGACTGGAGAGATTGATGACTGAGTGAGGTCGAGAGCCTGAGTGAGAGTGACATTGTGGGTTTGGGCTACATGCCGCAACATGTTATATTGATTACACTTTTGGGATCAGGCTGCGCGCCGCAGCGATATAGAGCTTTAGCTGAAGGAGCCCCTCAGTAGTTTGCAAACCCTAGTGAGCACAGTCAACCTTATGGCTATATGTATACGGATAGGATTGCATACCGCAACGAGCCTTATTGATATATGTATATGGATCGGGTTGCATGCCGCAACGAGCCTTATGGTTACATATATAGATATGGATCGGGTTACACACTGCAACGAGTATTGTACAATGTTGAGTAATTGAGTGTGCAGAGTATTGAGCACGTAAGAGATAATGCGAGACAGTGAGGTTGGGTACTCTGAGAGTGTGAGTACATGAGTTCATCACTAAGAGGCATTGCATTTGACATGCACACTTGATACATATGCATAGAGATGCATTTCCTTTTGCTGCCCAATTTTGTGACATTCATGATTTTTACCTATATCTTGACATGTAGGCATAGATATGTACTTTCCTCATTCTATCTTAAAATGAAACATTTACCAAATGAAAATGTTACAACCCATATCCACATGTGTTAGTTTATGCCATATATTAGTTAACATAAATCCAAAAAGGAATTATCTTTGAGATGATAAGAAGTCAATCCTATTGGTCTTAAGTGATACAAGAGTGTATAAGGGTGATTAACAAGTATTAGAAGTTAAATGAATCAAGGATGTTGTAACTCGTATTTTCAGGTAAATCTAGCGGTGCTTAATACACTCAAGAGGTCATGTATTAAGGTATTTTAATCATATAATATCCGTATCATAAGTCTTGAAGTCAAACGAGTTATGAAACAAAAGTCGACAAAAGTTGTCTCAACTTAGGTTCATAATGTTACGTAAACATTAGGTCAAATGTTTCTAATCTTTTCTCCTAATTTAAAAGGAATTACGGGGTGATCTACCAACTAAATTAAAGATCTATGAGTATAATTTCCAACGCATTAAACCGTTTATCTATACGATCTCGGAGTAGAGAGATATTCGCGTTTTCGCGAGACTGCGCCAAGCACCTCTCTATGGGGCCCACTAAGTCGGTTTAAGATATTTGGACCTATATAGGATGACTCCAACCCGTTTTAAGTCATTTCTTTTCACTATTTTCAGACCTTAGAACCCTAGGAACATCCTCTCAAGGTTCTCTCAAGATTCAAGACCCAAAAAAAGGGCAAACAACACAAATCAAGTGTCGGGAATTCCGTGGCGCTAGTAAGTCTCTTGTTCTTCTTGTTGTTGCTCATTTTTGTGTCGTTCCAGCTCGTGTGGGAGGTTGTTTTAAAGGGTTTATGTTCTGTAAATACTCCCTCATGTTCTTAATATCAATCCTAGGTGATTTCAAGCCTTCTAAAGTGATTCTAGTGCCGAAAAACACTAATTGATCGCTAGTTTCGCTTTTTTGTTGTTGTGGCAGCATTGGAGGGATATTTCATGGAAATTTAAGGTCAAATTGGAGTTGTTCTTTCTGTATAAAGGTAAGGAACCTCTTACTCTATATGTATTTAAGATTATCCAAGTTGCGGCTAAGCCATTGAAGCTAGAACTTGTGAAATATATATCGAAAGGCTTGGTAGTAATGTTATTGTTTTGTGGACTGTTTTGTGTTGCTGTTGGACTGCATATTTTACTACTATCTTGTGGAGTTTTGGAGGAGGAAGGGTGTGGAGAAACACCATATATATGTAGGGTTATGGGCTGATAGTTATTCGTAACATTTCCAGGTTGTTTGACACGACTACGGTGGTCGTCGTATGTATGGAGTGATTAGGCTGTGTGTGGACTATTTTGGGAGGCTCAATATGTTTATTATTGATGTTGTTTGGGATGTTTGGTGACTGTTTTGAATGGTGTGAGGTCATATATATAGGGGAGGTGCTGTCCGTTTCATCGTAAAATAGGTTGTGGTCGATACATAATAGTTATGACGCTTAAATGATAACGATAGTATCGTTTCTCTTATTGTAGACTAAGGAGTTTTGACAATTGCATAGCTTGAGATTGGGGCAGTATATACAAGGTATGTGAGGCTATCCCTTTCCTTCTTTTGCACGACTCCAATTGTACATAATGTAATGAACGAGCTTCCAAGATACTCTACTCTTAGAAGCTAGCAGCACTTACATTGTTTTCCCTCTTATGGAACGATTGATGTTAATGTTGCTTCTCTTATTCTTATGTTATCACTGTTGTTGGTACTTCCTGATTCTTATAAGGTTCATATTGAAGAGTTAGTCCTAATAACGTGTACAGTGCATACCGACCTTACGTCACTCCGAAAGGTTTAGAATGTGATTCCATGAGTCGAGCATGCATTATATATATGTATCTATTTTACTCTACCGAGCCACGCTATATTTGGCCGGGTACGACACCTATTGTGCAACCAATGATCAGTTGGGTTTTACCGAGCTCCATGTGGACGGGTACGATTCTACCGAGCCTTATGATGGTCGGGTACGCTTTTTACCGAGCCTATTATGGCCGGGTATGATATGATGATGATGATGCCCACAGAAGCGAATGCTTTAAAGGTTTATGTATTTATACATATGTATCATGCATTTCATGTCAGTAGCCCTCAGAGGTACTAAGATGTTACAGGTTGCATATTCTCTATCCTTGCTTACATTACTGATCGTATTTATGGTTCCCTGCCTTACATACTCAGTACTTTATTCGTACTGACGTCCTTTTATTCGTGGACGCTGCATGTCGTGCTGCAGGTCCTGATAGACAGGCAGGTGCAGCTCCCCCACCACAGTAGGCTGTCCAGTTCAGCGGTGATTGGCGAGATTCCTTCTCCGGACTTGCCTTGGTCTTGGTATGCATTTTTGTTATAGACATTATGGCTATGTCGGGGCCCTGTTCCGGCTATGTGTCAGCACTTATGTTCATTTAGAGGCTCATAGACAAGTGTCGACTCATGTATAGTTTGGTATGCCTTGTCGGCTGGTTTTTGTTATATAGTCTTTCATGGTAGCGTGGTAGCTCATACCTTATATGTAGTTTCTTGATTGTCTGGTCATCCCCTGCTATGTATGTTCATGCCGTCATATTTTATTGCTGGTTGTCCATGATCCAGGTCTACCATTTATATTGATCTCGTCAGCCCTAAAAGATAATAATGAAGGTTAGATGAAATGTACGTTGGTGCTCGGCAAGTATGGTCGGGTGCTAGTCATGGCCCTCCAGTTTGGGTCGTGACAAACTTGGTATCAGAGCAAGTCTGTCCTAGGGATTGTCTATGAGCCATGTCTAGTAGAGTCTTGATTATGGATGTGTAGCGCGCCACATTTATAATCAGGAGGCTACATGACATCTAGGGTTGTTACCTTCTTCCTGAATCTAGATCGTGCGTAGAGTTGAGTCGTAAGTGTTTGTCTCTAATATTCACCTTGTTTTTTTTCAGTGATGCCTTCGACTAGGAAGCAAACGATTAGTAGACGGCTTGATACAGCAGCGGGAGAGGGTACCAGTCAGGTGCCCCAAGTCAGAGCAGGACAAAGTGAGGCTCAAAGTGAGATGCCCTCTCATACCTCATCTACTCCATCTCCTCCAGAGGATATTAGAAGGCACCCAGCGCCTCCAGTTCCTCCGTCTGGCACTCCAGACCAGGATATGCGGAGTGCTTTGCAGTTATTGACTAGCTTGGTAGCTGCTCAGGCTCAGAGGCAGAATACAGGTGCTGCTGAGAAACCAGTTAGTACAAGAGTTCGTGATTTTATTAATTTAGACCCTCCAGTGTTTACCGGATCAGACCCCAAGGAGGACCCACAGACTTTTATTGACCAGGTTCATCGTACACTTCGGGTTATGCATGTTAGTGATACAGAGGCAGTAGAGTTGGCTTCTTATCGGCTACGGGATTTAGCGGTTCTCTGGTATGATAGTTGGGAGAGATCCAGGGGTCCGAACCCTCCTCCAGCTGTGTGGAAGGAATTTTCTGAGGCCTTTCTTCGTCACTACTTGCCAGTTGAGATACGACGAGCTAGAGCTGATAAGTTCTTGAACCTTAGACAAGGTAATATGAGTGTGCGAGAGTACAGTATGCAGTTTGATTCTTTGGCAAGGTATGCTCCCCATATGGTGGCCGAGATGAGTGATAGGGTGCATATGTTCGTGAATGGGTTGGGACCACATCTGATAAATGAGTGTACGACAGCCTCCTTGGTGGAGGGCATGGATATTTCCCGTATTCAAGCTTATGCCCAGACCCTAGAGGATCGTAAGCGCCAGCAGAGGGCAGTTAGGGAGCAGGATAGGGGCCAGCATAAGAGGGCGAGATTTGCAGGGTATTCTGATGACTTCAGAGGCCGCATCAGGCCACAGTTTTCGAGGAGTTCGGCGCCACCTGTAGCTAGTGCTCCTCCACAGTTTCAGAGGCCTCGATATGATCGATCCTATTCTGGTCCAGGTCAGAGTTCGCGGGCATCTGGCTCGCAACATCACAGGGATACTAGTCAGATGAGACCCCCAACACCACATTGTGATCAGTGCGGCAAGGCCCACTTTGGACTGTGTCGTCGAGGTTCTGATGCATGCTATTCGTGCGGGCAGCCTGGCCATATGATGCGGGATTGTCCTAATAGAGGAGGTGATGGTATGGCTCAGCCGACTGGATCTGTGTCTGGTTCTTCCTCATCAGTTCGACCTCCAGCACGGGGTTTTCAGCAGTCGACAGGTCGTGGTAGGGGTAGAGGTGCAGTGCCGAGTTCGAGTGGTGCTCAAAATCGAACCTATGCTCTAGTAGGTCGACAGGATCTCGAGTCGTCTCCAGATGTTGTTACAGGTATTATATCTGTGTTTTCTTATGATGTATATGCGCTGATTGATCCGGGATCTACATTATCATATGTTACACCCTTTGTGGCTAATAAGTTTGGCATTGAACCTGAATTGATAAGTAAACCCCTTGCGGTATCTACTCCGATAGGAGATTCTGTGATTGCTAGAAGGGTATATAGAGGTTGCACTGTGATGATTTGTAGTCGTCAAACCTCGGCAAATTTATTTGAGTTAGAAATGGTTGATTTTGATGTGATAATGGGAATGGACTGGTTGGCCTCATGCTATGCAAATGTTGACTGTCGTACGAAGATGGTTAGGTTCCAATTTCCGGGTGAACCCGTCATTGAATGGAAAGGGAACATTGCTACACCGAAAGGTAGGTTTATTTCCTATCTTAAGGCAAGGAAAATGATCTCAAAAGGTTACATTTATCATCTCGTTCGCGTTAGGGATGCGGAGGCGAAACCGCCTACTTTACAATCAATCCCTGTGGTCAACGAATTCCCAGATGTTTTCCCAGATGAACTCCCAGGCCTTCCTCCTGAAAGGGAGATTGAGTTTAGCATTGATGTGTTGCCTGACACTCAACCGATCTCTATTCCTCCATACAGAATGGCCCCGGCAGAGTTGCGAGAGTTGAAGGTGCAGTTGAAGGACTTGCTGGATAAGGGCTTTATTAGGCCTAGCACTTCACCTTGGGGTGCACCAGTCCTATTCGTGCGGAAGAAAGACGGGTCGTTACGGATGTGTATCGACTATCGACAGTTGAATAAGTCTACTATAAAGAACAAGTATCCACTTCCAAGAATTGATGACCTGTTTGACCAACTCCAGGGTGCCAAGTATTTCTCTAAGATTGATTTACGTTCAGGGTATCATCAGGTGAGGGTTAGGGAGAAGGATATTCCAAAGACGGCCTTCCGGACAAGATATGGGCACTTTGAGTTCTTGGTGATGTCGTTCGGGCTAACAAATGCCCCAGCAGCTTTTATGGATCTCATGAATACTATATTCAGGCCCTATCTTGATGTGTTCGTGATTGTATTCATTGATGACATTCTAGTGTATTCTCGTTCGGAGGCGGAACATGCGGGCCACTTGCGGATAGTATTACAGACGCTTCAGGATCGTAAGTTATATGCTAAGCTCTCCAAATGTGAATTTTGGTGGAACTCAGTAGTGTTCCTTGGCCATGTGATATCTGACGAAGGTATTAGTGTCGACACTCAGAAGATCGATGCAGTAAAGAATTGGCCGAGACCTACAACACCATCAGAAGTCCGCAGCTTCCTAGGGCTAGCAGGATATTATAGGCGGTTTGTGGAAGGGTTTTCCTCTATATCATCACCATTGACTAAGTTAACACAGAAAGCTACCAAGTTCCAGTGGTCTGACACTTGTGAACGTAGTTTTCAGGAGCTGAAGAATCGATTGACATCCGCACCAGTGCTCACTCTTCCTGAAGGAACAGAAGGTTATGTGGTATATTGTGATGCCTCAGGTATAGGTTTGGGGTGCGTATTGATGCAGCGTGGGAAGGTGATTGCTTATGCATCAAGACAATTGAAGAAGCATGAAAAGAATTATCCAACCCATGATTTGGAATTGGCTGCAGTAATATATGCTTTGAAGATATGGCGGCACTACTTATACGGCATCCATGTTGACATCTACACAGATCACAAGAGTTTACAATACATCTTCAAGCAGAAAGAGTTGAATTTGAGGCAGCGTAGGTGGCTTGAATTATTGAAAGACTACGACGTCGAGATATTGTATCATCCCGGTAAAGCCAATGTTGTGGCAGACGCTCTCAGCCGTAAATCAATGGGAAGCTTAGTACATATTGAGGCAGGTAGATGGGGGTTGATTAAAGAGCTTCATCAGCTTAGCCAATATGAGAATCAGATTGTTAGACTCTGATGATGGAGGTGTTACTGTACAGAATACATCAGAATCATCTTTGGTAGCCGAGGTAAAAGCACGACAATATGAAGATCCTATCTTAGTACGATTAAGAGAAAGCATTCAACAGTGTAAAAGTATGGCTTTTGGGATCGGAAAAGATGGGGCACTGAGATACCAGAGCCGATTGTGTGTGCCTAATGTGGCAGGGTTGCGAGAGAAGATTATGAATGAGATTCATCAATCCCGATATTCCATCCATCCCGGCTCGACAAAGATGTATCATGATGTCAAGGAGCAGTATTGGTGGGATAACATGAAGAAGTCTATTGCAGAATTTGTAGCCCAGTGTCCCAATTGTCAACAAGTAAAGATAGAACATCAGAAACCCGGTGGATTGCTTCAGAATATAGAGATTCCGACCTGGAAATGGGAGGTGATTAATATGGACTTCATTATTGGATTACCTCGCTCTTATCATAAGTTTGACTCCATCTGGGTGATAATTGATCGACTTACAAAATGTGCCCATTTTCTGCCAGTTAAGACAACTTACACGGCTGAAGATTATGCGAAGTTGTATATCAAGGAGATTGTTAGGCTTCATGGTGTGCCGGTATCTATTATATCAGACCGAGGAGCTCAATTTACAGCTAACTTTTGGAGGTCTTTTCAGAAGGGTTTAGGCACACAAGTGAATCTCAGCACTGCATTTCATCCGCAGACTGACGGACAGGCTGAACGTACCATTCAGACACTGGAAGATATGCTACGAGCATGTGTTCTAGATTTTAAGGGAAATTGGGATGACCATCTTCCACTCATAGAATTCGCCTACAATAATAGCTACCATTCCAGTATTAAAATGGCCCCATACGAGGCACTATACGGGAGAAGATGTAGATCACCAGTTGGATGGTTCGAAGTCGGTGAAACAGAATTATATGGGCCAGATTTGATTCACCAAGCTATTGAGAAGGTGAAAGTGATACAGGAGCGATTGAGGACGGCACAAAGCAGGCAAAAATCTTATTCCGATGTCCGACGTCATGATCTGGAGTTTGAGGTTGGTGATTGGGATTTCCTAAGGATCTCACCAATGAAGGGTATTATGCGTTTTGGGAAGAAAGTTAAGCTGAGTCCAAGGTATATCGGGCCATATAAAATTCTTCGACGGATTGGACAGGTTGCTTATGAGTTAGAATTGCCATCCGAATTGGAATTTGTCCAGCCGGTATTCCATGTATCTATGTTAAGGAAATGTATTGGAGACCCTTCTCGAGTCGTCCCTATCAAAGATGTACAAGTTACAGAGGACCTATCATATCAAGAAGTGTCAGTGGCGATATTAGATCGACAAGTCCGCAAGCTGAGAACAAAAGATGTAGCTTCCGTCAAAGTATTGTGGAGGAACAAAAATATGGAAGAAATGACATGGGAAGCAGAAGAGGAGATGAAGTCTAAATACCCTTACCTATTCCAGAATGAAGATAACAAGGATGCTGGTGGAAGACAGGATACATTGGAAGGTGAAACGGCTCTATGAGGTAAGCAATAATTTGAGAATACTCCTCCTTAATACAAAATGGTGATATGTAGATAATGTAAATATGCATAATGCTTTGTGTAGCCTTGTGAAGCCATATGTTGGGCTTAATTTCTTGCAAGTTTTGCTAGTGACCATTTTATAGGGGAAAATTGATCGGAAATTTCCATTGGAATCCATGATGATTTAAACTCCCCATGAACCCTTACATTCGAGGACGAATGTTCCTAAGGAGGGGAGGGTGTTACAACCCATATCCACATGTGTTAGTTCATGCCATATATTAGTTAACATAAATCCAAGAAAGAATTATCTTTGAGATGATAAGAAGTCAATCCTATTGGTCTTAAGTAATACAAGAGTGTATAAGGGTGATTAACAAGTATTAGAAGTTAAATGAATCAAGGATGTTGTAACTCGTATTTTCAGGTAAATCTAGCAGTGCTTAATACACTCAAGAGGTCATGTATTAAGGTATTTTAATCATATAATATCCATATCATAAGTCTTGAAGTCAAACGAGTTATGAAACAAAAGTTGACAAAAGTTGTCTCAACTTAGGTTCATAATGTTACTTAAACATTAGGTCAAATGTTTCTAATCTTTTCTCCTAATTACAAGGAATTAAAGGGTGATCTACCAACAAAATTAAAGATCTATGAGTCTAGTTTCCAACGCATTAAACCGTTCATGGATACGATCTCGGAGTAGAGATATATTCGCATTTTCGTGAGACTGCGCCAAGCACCTCTCTATGGGGCCCACTAAGGCGGTTTAAGATATTTGGACCTATATAGGATGCCTCCAACCCGTTTCAAGTCATTTCTTCTCACTATTTTCAGACCTTAGAACCCTAATAACATCCTCTCAAGGTTCTTTCAAGATTCAAGACCCAAAAAAGGGCAAACAACACAAATCAAGTGTCGGGAATTCCGTGGCGCTAGTAAGTCTCTTGTTCTTCTTGTTGTTGCTCATTTTTGTGTCGTTCCAGCTCGTCTGGGAGGTTGTTTTAAAGGGTTTATGTTCTGTAAATACTCCCTCATGTTCTTAATATCAATCCTAGGTGATTTCAAGCCTTCTAAAGTGATTCTAGTGCCGAAAAACACTAATTGATCGCTAGTTTCGCTTTTTTGTTGTTGTGGCAGCATTGGAGGGATATTTCATGGAAATTTAAGGTCAAATTAGAGTTGTTCTTTCTGTATAAAGGTAAGGAAACTCTTACTCTATATGTATTTAAGATTATCCAAGTTGCGGCTAAGCCATTGAAGCTAGAACTTGTGAAATATATATCGAAAGACTTGGTAGTAATGTTATTGTTTTGTGGACTATTTTGTGTTTCTGTTGGGCTGCGTATTTTACTACTATTTTGTGGAGTTTTGGAGGAGGAAAGGTGTGGATAAACACCATAAATATGTAGGGTTGTGGGATGATAGTTATTCGTAACATTTCCGGGTCGTTTGACACGACTACGATAGTCATCGTACGTATGAAGTGATTAGGCTGTGTGTGGACTATTTTGGGAGGCTCAATATATTTATTATTGATTTTGTTTGGGCTGTTTGGTGACTGTTTTGAATGGTGTGAAGTCATATATACAGGGGAGGTGCTGTCTGTTTCATCGTAAAATAGGTTGTGGTCGATACATAATAGTTATGACTCTTAAATGATAACGATAGTATCGTTTCTCTTATTGTAGACTAAGGAGTTTTCACAATTGCATAGCTTGAGATTGGGGCAGTATATACAAGGTATGTGAGGCTATCACTTTCCTTCTTTTGCACGACTCCGATTGTACATAATGTAATGAACGAGCTTCCAAGATACTCTACTCTTAGAAGCTAACAGTACTTACATTGTTTTCCCTCTTATGGAACGATTGATGTTAATGTTGCTTCTCTTATTCTTATGTTATCACTGTTGTTGGTATTTTCTTGATTCTTATAAGGTTCATAGTGAAGAGTTAGTCCTAATAACGTGTACAGTGCATACCGACCTTACGTCACTCCGAAAGGTTTAGAATGTGATTCCATGAGTCGAGCATGCATTATATATATGTATCTATTTTACTCTACCGAGCCACGCTATATTTGGCTGGGTACGGCACCTATTGTGCAACCACTGATCAGTTGGGTTTTACAGAGCTCCACGTGGACGGGTACGATTCTACCGAGCCTTATGATGGCCGGGTATATTTTTTACCGAGCCTATTATGGCCGGGTACGATATGATGATGATGATGCCCACAGAAGCGAATGTTTTAAAGGTTTATGTATTTATACATATGTATCATGCATTTCATGTCAGTAGCCCTCAGAGGTACTAAGATGTTACATGTTGTATATTCTCTATCCTTGCTTACATTACTGATCGTATTTATGGTTCCCTGCCTTACATACTTAGTACTTTATTCGTACTGACGTCCTTTTATTTATGGACGCTGCATGTCGTGCTGCAGGTCTTAATAGACAGGCAGGTGCAGCTCCCCCACTACAGTAGGCTGTCCAGTTCAGCGGTGATTGGCGAGATCCCTTCTCCGGACTTGCCTTGGTCTTGGTATGCATTTTTGTTATAGACATTATGGGTATGTCAGGGCCATGTTCCGGCTATGTTGCAGCACTTATGTTCATTTAGAGGCTCATATACAAGTGTCGACTCATGTATAGTTTGGTATGCCTTGTCGGTTGATTTTTGTTATATAGTCTTTCATGGTAGCGTGGTAGCTCATACCTTATATGTAGTTTCTTGATTGTCTGGTCATCCCCTGCTATGTATGTTCATGCCGTCATATTTTATTGCTGGTTGTCCATGATTCAGGTCTACCATTTATATTGATCTCGTCAGCCCTAAAAGATAATAATGAAGGTTAGATGAAATGTACATTGGTGTTCGACAAGTATGGTTGGGTGCTAGTCATGGCCCTCCAGTTTGGGTCGTGACAGAAAAGTTTTGGGAAAAAGTAACAATTTTCAAACTTACTCATATGGTTGACGATTTCGGTAAAGGATTTGGATTTTCACTGATATACTTGAAAAGCAGAACTGTTTCGGAAAACTATGAAAAGGCTAACATTTTATCTCTGAGCTACTTCTTTATTTACTTACTTTACATAGTTATGAACTGCTATTGGTTATTGGTGTTGGACCCGACCTATGTTCCAGCTCATCACTACTTTCAACCTAAGGTTAGGTTTGTTACTTATCGAGTACATAGGGTCGGTTGTACTCATACTACACTTCCTGCACATTGCGTGCAAATTTTGGATGTCGATATTGTTGTGCATTGCAGGAGCTAGATTAAAAGGTGCACCTGCGTCCCTGTTGTAGCTGCATCTTGTTCATGGTAGCCTTAGATTATAAAACTCTATTTATGTACTTTTCAAACAGAAGATGTATTTACTTCATATTAGCTTTGTAAACTATATTCTTAGAAGCTAATGATTTGTACTACTAGTCCTTGGGAAATGTATAAGATTCAGATAACCTATTTGTTTAATTGTCTTATTAATATTATTGAACCTGAATAGTTATTAGTTGGCTTACCTAGTGGGTTGGGTTAGGTGCCATCACGACTAGTAAATTTTGGGTTGTGATAGATTGGTATCAAAACTCTAGGTTCATAGGTTCTACAAGTCATGAGCAAGTTTCTAGTAGAGTCTTGCGGATCCGTATGATGACATCCATACCTATCTTTGAGAGGCTACAGGACATTTAGGATATACTTCCCATCTTTATTTCCTTATCGTGCGGCATTGATTCAGCTTGAAGCATAGCTCTTTGAACTCCTTCCATGCATTCGTAGGCACACATGAGCGCTCGAAATTAGCTATGCATCGATGACATGTGATTCCCTAGATGAATTGCGAGATGTAATTTCTGTATGTTGATAATGGGCCAGTCTGGAGGACTTGAGGCCGGGTTTTGATAGAAACTTGAGCACTGAGATGTTGATTGTGTGAGCACGTTCCTTTGGATTTATATGTTCGGTAGTGTCCATATTAATGGAACTTATGGCCGGATGGCTACATGATGAGTATGATGTGACTGCAAGATGTGTTCATATGATTTAAATGTGACGAGAAGGATTTTCTTGAGGTATAGAAAGAACTATTTGGTGCTTGATTCCCATCCTGATTTGACATATAGTCTCAAGTTATGAGTGTGTTGAAGGATCCTTTTCATGTTGTTTAGTTGAGGAGTGAAGTAGATTTTCATGTCGTGATATGAGTTCAGACTCAGGAAGGTTAAGTGGTTGCGTAATAGTTTGGCTGTGGAAGGGTATAGAAAGATGTCAGTTTGAGGCTAAGCTTGTGGGTTATCTCTTGCGGGATGTCCTGAGGTTATGTGATCCCTATGTTATTTTGTAGCGAGTTCTCTTTTACCGGTGAACTATATGTGTTACAATTTGAGTTTAGATCGTTTATGAGAGTAGACTTGACTATTACAAGGGTGAATGCGAGAATTGCAAATGATCTGAGATATTACATGGTTTGTGTTACATGAGCTTATGAAGGATTTAGTTCATTTTAGTGTGGGATTTTGGCATAGAGTTTGGGTATTGTAAGTTATCAGATGCTTTATTCCTTGGCCTTGCGCCAAGTGGGGGAGTCTGTTATCGATGGGTTGTATTATGTTTTATAGGTATATAGGAAAACATTGAATGATTGAGTTGTTGTTCGTAAAGGATGTAGTGTGCCTGGAGTAGGGATTCACTCGATTGCTTAGAAGTGTGGAGTACTTCTTAGGGGGTTGGTGTGCAAATGGGGCATATGTCATTTAGCCTGTTCGATTAGTTTAATTGAGATTTGAGCAGAGTAAATGATTCTCAAGAATGGTTCTAATGGATTCAAGATTTATATGTAACAATTGAGAATCTTCAGGATGTGTATTTGGCTAGAAACTGAGATTTACATTGGATGGTGTCAAGACTAGTGGCGTTTATACATCATTATAGATTCTACATATCAGCATCAAGAAGATGAAGGTAATGGATTTAGATTCATAGGAAGTCTCTTTAGAGTAAGTATTTTGGTTGTGGCACTTTTGGGATACTTATGAGGGAATTCAGTGACTTATGAGCCTTAGGGCAGTGTGGTTCTATGCTAAAGTTCATGGGGCAAGTTTTGATTAAGGTTACTAGTGTTCTAGCAAGGAAATATATCAATTTGAAGGAAATTTATAAGGAACTCGAAGAATTAGGACATGTTGGTAGTAGGTTGGACCTGCACATTAATGGATATGATCGGTTCTTTAGGTTTTTATAATGTGGCTAGTCTCTACAGGTGTCTCGTGGCAATGCTCTTGGGTTTTTGGTGACCTGCATGTCTTGGTTGAGTTAGAGAGAATTAGATCTGATGGTTTTATTATAGGTAAATGAGTTTCAAAAATTTCTTAATAGTTTTTACCACGGTTCGAGGAGTATATTCCCTAATGGCATAAGGAGCATGTGATGTACAGTGATTTCTCCTAGATGAAATTAGATGGAAGGTCCTTGGCTAATTGAGTATGTAGTTGCTTGTGACAAAGAGTAGATTATGAAGTTCTCGTATTTTTTATATGATTGCAGGGTATATGTGGTGTGATGTGTGGGATGGAGATTTGCATGAGCAAGGTCACAGTTCAGTTTTGAAGGGAAGACCATAAAATTCTTAGGCAGCATGGACGGTTTCAGATGACTAGGTAAATGATATTACTATTTGGTATGGTTTAATGAAAGTGTACATTTCAGAAGGGGCAATATGTTTTGATTTATGGATACTTCATTGGTATTGCGGCACCCTCCTAGTTGATCGACGGTTGATATTCGGATTTTGCTATGTGGCACGAAAGAATTCTAGAAGTATTCCTCGTGGGATGATCGTGTATGAGAGATATGTTAGATATTCGGGCAGTGGAGTTGGGAACGGATATGGTGATTCGTGTGCTCTATGGATTGAGAGACTGGGAGTTCTCATAAACAAGTTATTTTGTGGTTGTGGACTGTGAAGATGTGGGAAAAGCTAGCTAGATGATAGTATGTATTATGGTTCAATCATTGTGGACTTTCGGAGGGTTATTCATCTATCTATGGATGACTAGAGATGATTTGAGGGTCCATTAGTAGACCCAATTTGGATGTATATTCTACACCGAGCCAGATTGGTTGGCTCCATATTGCTATTATTGAGGGATGTGCCATTCGGTTAGAGTTGATTTATATTTGTATCGAATATGTTCTATGTGCTACTCTTTCATGTTGTGGGGTTTGTGATTCGTTGGTTATATGCATGCATGGTATGGTTTTATTTGGGTTTTACAACACAATTTGAGCGAGATGGGTATTTGGGTGTTGCATGATTGATTGCGCATTGGTTATGTTCTTTCGGGCTTGTCCGGCATTGCGCCATTTGCTTTTTTGTGGTTATGGTAATTCACTTTGGGAACTTGATGTTGAATCGTACATGGTTGTTGATATTGAGCAAGGTGGCTTGAGGCATATGCCATGGACCAATGTTGGATGGGGTCATGCATTATAGCGGAGTTTTATTGGGGTATGATCCTTTGTGATAGATTCGTGTATTTTTGTCATGTGGTGTGTGATGGGTTCTTAGCATTGCGTTGTGGTGGTAATTGTTAAGCCTGTGGGACAATTCTCTCATTTGACTCATTTTCCATGATTTGAGTACATTTGGATTGTTGCTTATTGGTGCACAAATTGCACGGGTTATGGCTTTAGATTTTATTGATGTGTCATGTCACTAGAGTGGTCGTGTTGGATGAGATGAGGTCATTGGACCTAGAATGGATACTATCGGAATTGATTACAACATGTTGGAAGGATAATATCGAAGGTCGGCTTAGAAAATTTGCTATAGTTCTTGTCGAAGAAGAGGGAGATTCCACAGCTGGTTGATCTGATGAATGGTTATGAGCTTCTGCGTGCTTCTTTCATCATTGGCAGTATATGAAGGTGTTAGAGTGAGGCTTTGTTTGATAAGAGATTTATTACCGGCATTAAGTTATTTTGAGAAACTACTATGATTAGAAATTATCGCTATGTGTATTTGAGTTTTGCAGTATATCATGTGATTACTTCTTGGGTTATGGATATGGCTTGATACAGCTTGTTTAGACTTACACAGTGTGTAGATGCGAGGTTCTAATCTTATTGTAAATTTCGGATGTTGGAAATTGAATTCTAAGGCTTATGGGCAAGGTTCAATTAAGATATTTTAGTTATGTTATGTTATCAGACCTATATGGGATATGGTGACATAGGATCACCCCCGGTTATGTGCATGGTAAGGTTACTCGGCGATTTGATGGCTTTTGGAACAACTCCGGGCACATTCGAGGATGAACGTATATTTAAGTAGGGGTGGATGTAATGACCCAACCGGTCGTTTTGAGCATTTTTACTTCGCTCGGTTTTTTGAAGGCATGAGTAGCTCCGTGTGATGTATTATGACTTATGTGAATCGTCGGTTTAGGTTTTCAAGTTATTTGGAATCGATTTAGAAGAATAATTCCCAGCTAGAAGCTTCAAATTGGAAAGGTTTGACCAAGTTTGACTTTTTAGTAATTGACCTCGGATGGGATTTCTGATGGTCCCGTTAACTCCGTTGGGTGATTTTGGACTTAGGAGCGCGTCCAGATCATGATTTGGAGGTCCGTAGTGGGAATTGGCTTGAAATGGTGAAAGTTGAAATTTTGGAAAGTTATATCGGGAGTGGATTTTTTGATATCGAGGTTGTATTCCGGAAGTTGGAACAGGTCCGTAATGTTAAATGAGACTTGTGTGCAAAATTTGAGTCTAATCGGACTTGACTTGATAGGTTTTGGCATCGGTTGTGGAAGTTGAAGTTTCAGAGTTCTATGATTTCGAATTGTGGTGTGATTCATTGTTTCGATGTTGTTATGTGTGTTTTGAGGCCTCAAGTAGGTCCGTGTCATGTTATGGGACTTGTCGTTATGTTTGAACGGGATCCCAAGGGGCTCGGGTTGATTCCGAACGGTTATCGGATCGAAAGATGGAGTTGAGTGATTTGCTGACGGTGAAGTCTGCTGGTGTAATCGCATATGCGGAGCTTTGATCGCATGTGCGAGCTCGCAGGTGCGAGCAGAGGCACGCAAAAGTGAAGTTTGGGCTGGTGAACTATAGTCGTAGGTGCAAAAATTCTCATGCACCTGCGTTGTAACAAAAGCGGGGTGTTAGGCGCAAGAGCAGATGTTTGCGCAGGTGCGATGGGATGTCCTGCACCTGCGGTTGCGCAGAAGCGGGGAAAGGACCGCAGAAGCGGAAGCCTAGCTTTTGTATTTTTACCACAGAGGCGGAATTTTGGTCGCTTCTGCGACACCAGATGCGGTTAAGTGTCCGCAGAAATGGAAGTGCTGGGCAGAATGATAAATACAAGGGTTCGTGATTTTGGCTTCATTTTAACATTTCCAAGCTCAGATTGAGGCGACTTTTGGAGAAATTCTCACCATAGGAATTGGGGTAAGTGTTCTCTACTCAGTTTTGATTATATTCCATGAATCTATCTTCGATTTTAGCAATTGGTTGATGAATTTTAAAGAGGAAATTGGGGGTTTTGGCCTAAAGTTTCATAATATAATTTTTTGAGTTTTGAACACCGATATAGAGTTGGATTTGAGTGAAACTAGTATGGTTGGACTCGTAATTGAATGGGATATCGGATTTTATGAGTTTTATCGAGTTTCAAGGCGTGGGCCAGAGTGTATTTTTGGCCGGATTTGGGATTTGATTTAGGATTCGATCTCTATCATTTGTAATTGCTTCCTTGGGCTTTATCTGATGTATTCGAGTTGCTTTTGACTAGTTTTGAGTCGTTCAGAGATCGCTACGCGTGAGATGGCATCCTTGAAGCATCGCTTGACTTGCTCGGCGTTGGAATTATCTTGTTTAAGATAAGTAACTCTTCTAAACTTAGTGTTAAGTGTATGAAACCCTGAATTATGTGCTATGTCATTGATGTTGAGGTGACGCACATGGTAGGTGACAGGTGTGTGGACGTGCATCCTGTGAATTGTGATTCTGTTGTGCCCAGGGTACTGGATAGTGGCCCTATTTGGTTGATATCTATGTTTTCACCATGTGATTAAGTAATTGATCTATCAATCATGCTAGATATCATGTTTTGGTTTTATATTGATATTGTTAGGACCCATAGTGGTCGTTTCTTGCTGTCATCTCATTGACTTTATTGATATTTCGTACTCAGTCATATTTATGCATTCATATCATATCTCAGTCTTAGTTGTTGTTTATTGATACATCATATCATTGTTGTAGGGCTAGTTTCATGACATTGTGAGCCCGTGAGTGAGACTGGAGAGATCGATGACTAAGTGAGGTCGAGGGCATGAGTGAGAGTGATATTATGGGATCGGGCTGCACGCCGCAACTAGTTATATTGATTACACTTTTGGGATCGGGCTCTGCACCGCAGCGATATAGCGCTTGACCTGAAGAAGCCCCTCTGGAGTTTGCACACCCCCAGTGAGCGCAGTCGACCTTATGGCTATATGTATATGGATCGGGTTACACGCCGCAACGAGCCTTATGGCTATATATATATATATATATGGATCGGGTTGCACGCCGCAACAAGACTTATGGATATATATATATATATATATGGATCGGGTTGCACGCCGCAACGCGTATTGTATAGTGTTGAGTGATTGAGTGTGCTGAGTATTGAGCACGGTAAGAGATAATGCGAGATAGTGAGGTTGGGTACTCTAAGAGTGTAAGTACATGAGTTCGTCATTGAGAGGCATTGCATTTGACATGTGCACTTGATACACATGCATAGAGATGCATTTCCTTTTGCTGCCCGATTTTGGTAGCATTCATGACTTTTACCTGTATCTTGACATGTAGGCACAAAGATGTACTTTCCTCATGCTATCTGAAAATAAAACATTTACCTGATGAAAAGTATTGGAAAAAAGTTACAGTTTTTAAATTTACTCATATTTTTGACGATTTCGGTAAAGGATTTGGATTTTCACTAATATGCTTGAAAAGCAGAACTGTTTCGGGAAACTATGAAAAGGCTGAGCATTTTATCTCTGAGCTACTTCTTTATTTACTTGTTTTACGCTGTTATGAACTGCTATTGGTTATTGATGTTGGACCCGACCTATATTCCAGCTCGTCACTGCTTTCAACCTAAGGTTAGGTTTGTTACTTATCGAGTACATGGGGTCGGTTTTACTCATACTACACTTGCTGCACATTGCGTGTAGATTTCAGATGCCGATGTTGCTGTGCATTGCGGGAGCTGGATTCAAAGGTGTACCTGCGTCCCTGTTGTAGCTGCCTCTTGATCATAGTAGCCTTAGATTATAAAACTCTGTTTATGTACTTTTCAAACGAAAGATGTATTTACTTCATATTAGCTTTGTAAACTCTATTCTTAAAAGCTCGTGATTTGTACTATCAGACATTGGGAAATGTATAGGATTCAGATAACTTTTTTGTTTAATTGTCTTATTAATATTATTGAACCTGAATAGTTATTAGTTGGCTTACCTAGACGGGCTGGGTTATGTGCCATCACGACTAGTGGATTTTGGATCGTGACATGTAGGAAGAAAGTAATGATTAGCTAAAGAAGAATTCTTGGTTAGGAATTTGAGAGAGTATGATGGCTAATGACCATCTTATTTATAGCATGAAAATGAGTTTAGTTTCATGACAAATGTCTGACTTACTTGTCAACTTTCTTTCATGCAAGATGACAACACATCTCACGCAAAATGACACTTGGCTTAGCAAGACCATTTATCAAACAATCTTTTAAATCAATGCCACATGTAAAAACTTTTGTCATGTGCCAATTATCTAAGAGTATTTGGCCACAAAGTTTTATGCAAGAAATCATTTGAAAATAGATAGGACATTTGTAAATTAAAAAAAAACCATGACTGTTTAAAATTTGAAAATACTCCCACAATTTTTACTTGAATTGGTTACAATCAGAACAATGCTTAATATCGGCAATGTGCGAGCTTAAGTCCTTATATAATTACAATAGCCTAATCAGAACGTAGTCGGCAAAAACATTGTCCATTTAAGCAACCACATTAATTAAGAAATAAATTTTTTCGTGCCGTCTCAATTACAATACACCTATATAATTTAATTCAAAATTAAGTCAATAAATACAATGTGTATAAATGAAGGAAAAACTCGATTAATATTTAGCCAAGTACTCCGAAACCACCTATTTCTTATTTTGATAAGTTCGAAATAACACCCTTTAAGGACAAGGGCCTTCGCCAAAGAAGAGAAGGGTTCGACCTCGATCGAAAGACGACGGTTTTTATTTCGATAAGTTCGAAATAACACCCTTTAAGTCCAAGGGCCTTCGCCAATAAAAAGAGAAGGGTTCGACCCCGATCGAATGATGACGGGCTGTTATTTTGATAAGTTCGAAATAACACCCTTTAAGGCTAGGGGCCTTTGCCAAAAGAGAGAAGGGTTCGACCTCGATTGAATGAAGATGGGCTGTTATTTCGATAAGTTCGAAATAACACCCTTTAAGGCTAGGGGCCTTCGCCAAAAGAGAGAAGGGTTCGACCTCGATCGAACGACGACAGACATTTATTTCGATAAGTCCAAAATAACACCCTTTAAGGCCAAGTGCCTTCGCCTGAAAAAAGAGAGAAGGGTTCGACCTCGATCGAACGACGACGGGCTGTTATTTCGATAAGTTCGAAATAACACCCTTTAAGGCCAAGGGCCTTCTCCAATGAAGAGAAAGGTTCGACCTCGATCGAACGACGATGGGATGTTATTTCGATAAGTTCGAAATAATACCCTTTAAGGCCAAGGGCCTTCGCCAAGGAAGAGAAGGGTTCGACCTCGATCGAATGACGATGGGCTATTATTTTGATAAGTTCGAAATAACACCCTTTAAGCCCAAGGGCCTTCGCCAAAAAAGAGAAGGGCTCGACCTCCATCGAATGACGACGGGTCGTCATTTCGATAAGTTCAAAACAATACCCGTTAAGGCCGAAAACCACTGGAAGGAAAGAAAAATCGGGACTCGCCATACGGGCATCTATCTTGCACCAAAGCCATAAATAATTGAAATAAAAGTGAAGTACAAGACAAATAGCGAAGAAAAGAAATATCATTTATACAAAGTCACAGTGCGGGCTATCGCCACTTAAATATGGCCCAAGCCAACCAAAAAAAAAACAACGACACAAACGAACGACAATCGACAAACAATTGAAAATAAAAACAAAGGAAAACATTCTTCATTCGGCGTCATCACCACCGTCACCAGCACCATCACCATCACCACTATTATCACCGTCTCCAAGAGGTTCTCTATTACCATCATCCGCATCCCCATTATCTTTGGGCGTCGTTGTGTCATACCCACAATTGATGCGAGCCTCTCGTGCTTTCGCTCGCGCTTCTTCATAAGCATCCTCAGCCATGATGCCCGCCTCCCACAAACACTTATATATATCCCGCTGGGCTTCAGCATAAACCCAGAGCTCATGCATTTGGCGGGGAATGGCAGAGGAAGATGACTCAACTTGAGCCAATAATCGCTCATTTTCTGCCTCCAGAGCCGCAACCCAATCTCCCAGAACCAATGCCTCCTGATCAATCACGCTGATGCGTTCCTCGAGCCTCGCCTCCCTGAGGGTAGCTATCGCTCTCTCCGACTCCTATTCAGATTGGAGGATGCGTATGGTGTTCTCCAGGGCCATCACCTTCGCTAAAGCCTAGGACCAGACACTCTCAATGCTCTCCAACCCAACGACTTTACTCTCTAGCGCAGTCAATTTTCTCATCCACTCCATGCTCATCGCCTTGATCTTGACCAAGTTCCGGTCCATCTCCGACTGCATCATCCTCAACCTTCCCTGCATATGCTCGCATTCCGCTGCAACCCCCTTACCAAACTCGAGCTCCTCGTCCTTAATTCGAAGCTGCTGCTCGAGTGTGCTCTTGCTGCGGATGGTCTACATCAATTCCTGGTCCCTTTTCTCCAACTTCTCACCAAGAGCCCGATTACGGGGATCCGTCCTCAGTCGCTCATGCATCTCGCGACACCTATCGTGGTAGCGACGATATTTCTCCAACATCTTCAAGAAAATCCTTGCCCAGATGTTGGCCATGCGAATGCTTTCCACTTCCACCATATATGCCTGGAAAACGTAAAGACGAGGTTAGAATAGTACTTTCGAGAAGGGCAAAAGCATAAAGCAAAAATAAAATGTAACGTACCCTTAAGTCTATGACGACTACCTCGTCCATCAACTCAGCATCGGGAACAGACCGAAGGGACTCATTCTCAGCTTTAGAGCATAACAGACTGAATTGCAGTACCAGATCCTCCCCTTTCACCAAGAGATTAACGCCATAAGGGAACTGAAGAATACGGGCCGAGCCCCCGCATTAATCACCGAATGAGTAAGACCCTCCTCAAACATCCTAACACCATCGGGGTCCAGGTCTGACTCAGATTCATAGTTGTCAACCACCACGCCTTTTCCCCTTTCTGTTGCTGAAGAAGAAGCACGACCCGCTGCAGAAGATGAGGGCACGTCTGAAATCATGATGGCAGCCCCAGAAGTCTGATTCTCCATCGCGACAGGTTATTGGTCACCAATAACGGTAGGGATTTCTGATTGAGCCAAGATGACAGCAAGAGTTTCTGATTGCTGATCGCGGACACTGATGATTCCAACGGTTTGCTCCGTCCTTATGGGTGGAGCCGCAATAGCACCCTCTCCAGAGCCTGTTCGAGGAGAGTTGTCTAGATGAATTACTATTGGGGGAGCCATCTCAAACTCTACTCTGCGTCTCTTCGATGGCCCCTCTTCCTCTCCAGTAGAGGGTGACTCGCCCGTTAGGCGAACGAGATCGGTCGGAACTTTGTCATGAGAAGTGGCCCTCGCCGGAGTAACCAAGGCCGCAGACTCAACTGAAGCATCCCTCGATGAAGGTCGGGCGGTAGGTACTACAATAGGACGAGCTAATACGGCCGGCTGGCGGAAAGCTAACGGAGGGGCCCTTGCTCTCCCCACCCTCCCTGACAACGACGAACGACGCCTAAGAAGCTAAACAAAAAGAGGAAGAACAGTAGATAGAGACAACACCTCACCTGTAAGGGGCCTGCGTTCGAACCTCTTATAAAAGGTCGACCATGTGCAAATCCCCACTGTATGGGGAAGAATGACTTCCACCCATTCACGGATACCTTTGATAGGCAGATGGGGAAATCTCTCAGCTGCAAAGACGAGATAAAGCTTAGTTCTCGCAAAAAATGGTTGAGCATTTCACTAACTAAAATGCAAACTTACGTGCGAAGTTCCATCTCTCAGGGAATCCCGTTGGGTCTGCCACAATATGTTCAGTCCGCACATAAAAGTAATTCTCATAGAAACGACGGTTGGTCCTGTCATCCATCTTTACCACCAGACCCCTCGACCCCCGAGGGCGCATGTGAATCATCAAACCACAAATAAGTTGAGGAGCAAAGATGCTGAGCATATGGTCCAAAGTAACCTCACGACCGGTGAGTTCCGCATACGTGAGCAGCATAAGAAATATCTTGTACAAATATGGCGAAAGTTGGGCGGGACACACTTCGCAGAAATGGCAAAACTCCATTACCAACAGGGGAAGAGAAAGTGTGTACCCTATGATAATTGGGTAGGCGTAGAACACACAGTACACGGGGCAGTCGAAATGAACTACATCTTTTCCCACTGTCGACCACATATCCACGTAACTGGGAATCCTCCACCTTTCCTTCAACTCTGCAATGTCCCTCTCCCTCATGACAGAGTGAACAGGTTCTGGTTCAACCCTGGCGGGACTATTGAAGTCAGTCGGCTCTCTTCCAGGGCGGGGCAAGATCTCAATCACTGAGGAGACCTCCTCATCCTCCACCACGTCTGCCCCTCCGGTGATCTGGGCAACATTTTCCAGTGCCGGATTAGTAGCAGGGAGATTGTCACGAGAAGAATCACCAGCCATTCTTGTCAGAAAGTACGCCAAAGAAATAACAGAAAGAAGAGATGAAAGTTTTCAGTAAAAAAAGGGGGGCACAAAGAAATTTGAGGTATCGGAAAGAAAGTATATCGACAGAATTCTCTCAAGTGAAAGATGAAGTGTGTCAATCGAATGACAAGTTTCCTCTATTTATAAGAGACATAAATTCCCCGAGCACGAAACCCAAGAGTCGCCATTCGAATTTGATAGGGCACGAAACGTTTGAGTCTACCAGAGACGTGTGTCATAATGGTGATAACCACGAAACAATGCTTCAATACCAAATGACGTTTCGGTTCAGAAACCGCCGCAACGGTCCATGAGGATCGAAAGAACGCCGCCACTCTATTAAAAACCCACAAAATGTGACTAAGGAACAGAAAGTCGTAGGTCAGATTTCTCTTGAAGTCGTAACGAACATGATCCGTCTGTCGAGTCCGACATAAGACGACGCCGACAGACGGAGAGACTAACTGTATTCTGACCATCACGACCAAGTTGACCAACACCCCATCTCAGTAACTATTAGTGAAGGCCAACAGAGCCCACTCTATTTCTCCTCTATGACATTCGATGAATCGGTAAGAGTGACGCCTAAAATCATGACTTATACACATCAGTGGCAAGAAGAGTCGAGCCAAGCAAAAGGCAAGGATACCCTGACTATATATAGCCAGGGAAAGCTCTCAACACGGGGGCTTCTCCGATTTCTCAAAAGGAAGACAAAAAGCTCCCTTATTGTATTCTAGAAAAAGAGGAAATGACCTCGAAGAAAATATGTAAATCTACTTCCTCATCGAATTAATGAGAATGACAATGTCGAATTTTAATAAGATCAATCATATCTCTTTCATCCCATATGCAATCATTTTTGTTAACTTTTCAATCTGGAATTAATTATGTTTGACTAAGATTTACCCCTTCATCTTTGATTGACTTGTTCAAAAAGGTTTTAATATCTTTCGAGTCAAACAACATGTGCTTTCATTTACTAAAAGACATACAATATATACTATTGTCTATGTCACAATTTGTATGATACTTTTTATTTTTCGAGATTAAACCTTTTAATTTTGATTATGCATTTAAACATTATTTTTTTAGATTTTTCAGAATAAAATTTATATATTTAAAAACTACGTAAAAAGTATTATAAATTATAACAATTAATAATTTAAAATTTTTTAAAAACATATAAAAATTATGGTTAAAACAATAATTCGATTGACTCTTAAAATCTTAACATCTTCTTATAAATTGAGATAGTGTGACTACTTTGTAAAACTATATTATCATGGTGGATTGCATTGGGAAAACCAGTTATAACACCTACTCTGATCAGTTTGTGGTCCATACTTCATAGGACATAATTACTGAGATTTGCACGTAAATATACAAGACATAGTGACTGAGTTAAGGTTTTCTTGGGGAGGGTGTAATGGGTAAAACTTTATTTGCACGTAGTGTTTAATGTTTATAATAATTAAAAAATAATAAATGGTACATACTACAAAAAAAAAAAAAAAATTACCAATGTACATCATCATCGTTAATTAACCACTAAATTGTTATAATTAATAAAATTTCTTTATAATTTATTATTAATTTATCGCAAAATAAAATTAGCAATAAATTTTTTATTTAGCTACAAAACTTGTCAATTGCTAACTCCTGTTTTTAGTAGTGACAATTTAACCATAGGAGTTGAAAATTAAGGAGTGATAAGTGCAGCTTATACAAAACATATGTCTTAATTTCATTAATTTGGCGTAAATATGAATATGGATAATTTTTTGCCGTAGGTTACGTGGAAATAGTATAGATTATGATATTTCACGTGAAGGCACGCATCGAGGTAGTTTATGTTGGGTCCCTTTTTCGTCGGTATATAAGTAGTCGATGTGTAGGACACTGTAAATCTAAAACACACTGCAAAAAAACGTGGCGAATAGACTGTGACATTTTCGTTTAACTATACTTTAGCTCCACTTGTTTTCATATTTATACTTTTGCCCGAATCTTTCATGTTTATTGCATTGTGTTGTACTGTTATTTGCATATTAGCTTCATCCTTCAAATACACCTTCCTGTTTATTTTACTTTTCCACTTGAACATAATCATAAAAGTAAAAAAGAAAATTTATGAAATTCTTATATAACACAAGAAATGACCAGCATTTATCACTCGAGCAATTTTAGCAAATACTACATTGGCAGAAATTTCATATCTTTATGGTAGTAGCAGAATAGTCAAGAATATATACAATCAAAGATTTTACGTTATCCGCGTCTAGTAGTATTTGACCCAAAATTTAGATTTAGGTTTAAACAATTAGATTTTCGAATAGAATAGAGTTAATCTTAGCAAATATTAATATTTAAAAGATTGTTTAACTAATTTTGTGGCAAAATGTCACAAATTCCGTTTAAATAGCAGTGAATGTGTAACAATAAACAGTATTCAATGGCCCAAGAACAAAGATAATAACATTAAATAATAATAAATGATATATAATGTTATTTATGTAAATAAATGCAAGTGAAGTAACCGAAAAGGAGTGAGATTCTGTGATGTTCCTCCTGACAATGATGAACGATTGATGAGCCTTTGAATATTCAGGTTCTCCTTGGATCATCAGAGAAAAGTTAGACAAAGATTTGAGAAAAAGGTATATTTTGTATGTATCTAATAAAGCAAGAATCTAGAGAATGCCAATATGTTGTACTATACAATGAGTGTCTCCTCCCCCGTTGTAGCTACCTATCTTTCTACTTATAGGGGCACATGGGCCACAAAAATCCTAATAGTACTGATCAGAGAGAGTAATATTCACTAGAATATTCTCCTTAAAGTCTTATCATTGAAACTAGTCGTTGTTGTACTTCTAAAGGGAGTGCTCGTCCTCGTTCTTCTATTGAATCAGCTCGACCTTGTCTTCATCCTTTGTTAGATCACTCCGACCTTGCCTTCATCTTTTGTCGAGAACACATTGATGATGCGTGGCAGCCTTCAAAGGATCTTTTAATATTGACTCGACCCACATATAATTAGGATAACTTTTAGCCTATACAGTTAGTCCATCCGCTTATTGAGGTAGCCTTAGTGGGCGGGTTCGACGAGCGGATGATAGTGTTCATGGTCGTCTCTGTGGTTGAGCTCATTGAACAGATAACAACGGGCGTGAGTGTTGTGATGAGCACGCGACACGGCTATTTGCAGACCATATGTTTCAAACCCCTGTATTTCCTAGGTGATTTGTTAGAACCATTTGGTCCAAGAGAAGAGGTGACGTCATGACATCATATGTCACGATGATGCCGATTCCCGATGCATTGTGTCAATTCACGCATGACCTTTGATTGGCTCTGCCGTTTCGATCCTAGTGCCAATTATGATGAACCGTTTCGATTTTAGTGCCTTAAACTCTATAAATAGGGACGACCTTATCGAAATTCAAACTTTTACACTCTCTTCATTTCTCCTTTGGAATTCCTTCTTTTGCTTTATAAGATTTCATCGAATTTTCGATTTCCTACTCTGTCTTCTTCTTAATCACGTTAACTATGTCGAACCTTTCATTTGATACCAATGTGGAGGACCATTTTGTCCCTTTGGCCACTGTATTCCCCGTTCGCGAGGAAGATACTATTGTTGCTGCTGAGGAGGAAACCCTCCCGTTTGTGGAGGAGATTATACCTTGATACCCCGATGCTAAACCCGACTTCCACAAGCCACCAGAAGTGGCTACTAAAATGTTCCAATCCATAATGATGGTTGAGCTCTCAATTAAGCTTAAGAAAAAGTTTGGCCTTCCTGACCCCGTGAAGTTAGATCCTGATGGTACCGGTGAGGTACAGATCCACCATTTTAGGTACTATGCTCTCTACGCCTATCCGTTCACCATCGACTTCTTGTTCCCCTTCCCTCCGCTGGTAGATGAGCTTTGTCGCCACTACAATGTGTGTCTTGTGCAACTCGCCCCCTGTGTTTTCAAGGTGATAATGATGTTGGCAAAGTTCGCTGAACTAGCCGAGGTCGAGGTCATTATGCATCACTTGGTGTATCTTTTTGCACCCCATTTTTATCGAGGAACGATGCTGAATCTTCGTTATCGTGGAGGAAAGTGCTTGGTGGTGAAGATGGATGACAAGGGTAGTCGACAGTTCTGGCTTGACTACTTTTTCATCAGGACCAAGGTCGTGGTGTCTGACGTTATTGGCTTCCCTGAGGCTTGTAACCCCACATGCAAATATTCAAGTTGTTGTTTTTCCTGTTTTTAAAAGCTTTGTTTATTTTGACAAGAAAGGTTGTTCTGATGGTAAGCAACCTCCACTTCCAACCAAGAGGTTGTGAGTTCGAGTCTACCCAAGAGCAAGGTGGGAAGTTCTTGGAGGGAAGGATGCCGAGGGTCTATTTGGAAACAGCCTCTCTACCCCAGAGTAGGGGTAAGGTCTGCGTACACACTACCCTCCCCAGACCTCACTAAGTGGGATTATAATGGGTTGTTGTTGTTGTTGTTGTTGTTGTTGTTTATTTTGGGCTGGTTGAACAACTTTTCTCTTTCTGCAGCCACTAATTGACCTCTTCAGTTGGTGGCACATCTCGCTGACTAGATTAGGCGAATCCTTCCCTGTACGAATGGGATTCGTGACTGGCTGAGCTTCTTTCGGAAGTTCAAACTGGCTCTCCCCTCGACAAGTAATATCATTCTTCCAGTCAATGTCGTAATTACGTTGGTGTACATTCATCGTGTTTACCTTTTTCTTCCTTTTTATTTTTTTCTAGGTTTCGTTGGGGGACTACGAGAAGGGCCTGGGTGCCTGTGTCCTCATTCAGGAGGAGACAAGTTGCCATGCCTTCTGCTTCTGCCCCTGTTTCAACTGTCACGCCCGCCCCTTCCTTGGTTTCCCTCATTGATGAAGATGAGGAGGTTCCTCATTATAATACGGACCTGAGGCCTCGCAAGAAAAAGGTCATGGATTCAGAAGGAACTCCCTCAGCCATCGACATGTTAGAGGCGAGCTCATGATATGGGAAACGGTGACAATACACATCAGGGATGATGTCGTGTCTACTTCTGAGGCCCCTCATCCCGAAATCGCCAACGCTGACATGATTATGTGCCCCGAGGATGAGGAAGTCGTGGAGAAGAAAATTGGCAATGACTCTATTTCAGGAGGAGTCTTATTCCTCCAGGCCGACATGGGAAACTTCTCCTTTTGATGGGAACAAAGGTAAGGGCATCACCAACGATGGTGATGAGTCGGGTTCAAACATGGACCCTGATGATCTTACGATGATTGACGAAGGGACCACCCAGATCGAGATAAGGACGGAGAGAGGTTCCAGGACTATCACGGTCCCTAGGGATCGTGTTCTGCTGAAAAAATACTGAGGACATGGTTAATGCTCTTGGTCCTCTCTGCTCTGAAGCGGAGCAGGTGACCCTCCAGACTTTAACCAATGGCACCTTGTCGACAAGCATTGCTAGTCTTACCCTAAGGGTAAGTTTCTTTGTTCCTCGTTCTTTTTCTTTTGCCTCGTATTATTTCGGGGCTCTAACTCTTGTTTTGTAGACCATTATACTGGAGATTGAGAGTGTGCGAAGGGAGAAGAAACGGAAAGATATCTATCAGAAACTGAAGGGCAAATACCAACAATTTTGTGATAAGTATCGGGATGCTCGAAGGCGACTCCGTGAGGAGGGTGACATGTCTACCGTGAGGTAAAATCTAAAAAAGAATGATGAGGAGTTGATAGTGGCAGTGGAAAGGTTCAGCTTCCTTGAGGGCTCGCTGAAAAGAAAGGAGGAGGAGCTCGAGCTGAACAAAGGTGGAGGCCCAATGCAGTGACCTCCAAAATCAGGTGGTTCAGCTGCAAAGTCAGCTGGACAAGTGCCAACTCAAAGTGGAGGCTCTACATGGAGAGGTTACTGAGAAGCAGGGGATGCTTAAACAGGCGGAGTTCTCTCGACTGGATGTTCGGAGGAAGATGGATATCCTCGAGTTGGCGAACATAACTCTCCATTCCGAATGAGATAATATCCAATCGGTTGTGGAGGCTATACTCAAGGGGAGGATTGGGGATTTGGATAAGAAGAACTTTAAGTTGCATGACCGAGTTGTTGCTCCTGAGGCCGAGAAGGCCCAGTTATTTGCAGGGCCCTCAGCGTCTAATTCTTCTAAGTATCCCAACATCCCTCGAAAGTTTTAGAAGGACTGGATTCACGCTGAAGCCCGGCTGGACGTGATCCGCGATTTGCATAAGGTGGTCTCTATTTTTTAAATGACCCTCGAGGATCCTCAAGTTAAAGCTCATGAGGCTCGGCATGCTTGCGACTATGATCTTGCAACGCCTCAGCCTTGTTCCAAGGAGGACGAGGGAGGGGTGTAGACCAGCTTTCTAATGGTGCTTGGTATGACTCCTCTTTTGGTCAAGGAAGGATGGAGAGCACATCAAAGGCCGGGATGGTGATGACCGCTAGTTTTTGTTTTAGCTTCTTGTATTTTTTGTTGGCGTATTCGAGCGCTTTTGTATAAACTCTTCGTCTGAATATCAAAGTTGAATTTTATTTAACAAGCACTTTTTCTTTCTGCGCTTTGTTTCTGTATTTACATGTTTACTTCTGTACTTACGTATTTTACTTATTTATTCCTTTTGTTGTTATCCTATAGGTGGTCGTAGCTTTTGGGCCAAATAGTCGTGGGCCATATTATCCCTTTGTTTAAACAAGTCGAGTATGTCTCTTAGTTGAGATATGGTCAAGGGTCGATAGGTGTTATTCGACTCGATCTAATGCACCTTTAAGTTGAGTTGAGGCCAAGGGCCGATAGGTGTTGTTCGAGCTAGTCGAACGTTCCTTTAAATGAGTTGTAGCCAATGGCCGATAGGTGTTGTTCAAGTTTGGTCGAACTTAACCATTCATTAAGTCATGGATGAGGGCTGATAGGTGTTGTTTGAGCTTGGTCGAACTTAATCGTTTATTAAGTCATGGCCGAGGGCTAGTTGATGTTGTTCGAGCTTGGTCAAACTTAACCGTTCATTAAGTCATGGGTGAGGGCCGGTAGGTTTTGTTCGAGCTTGGTCAAACTTAAGCGTTCAGGCGAGCAGTTTCACTAAATGTGCATTTCTATTACTTTGACGTCATTGCACTGATTAGATAATTTTTCCGTTGGGCAATTTTTGAGAAAGTTACAAGTTTTGGGTGTTTGATGGCGTTCTAGTACCAGTCTCAGTATATCTAGTCCCTTCATTGTTTGACTTCGAGAATCTTAAGGAGCCGAGCAATGAAAAATCTATATGCTCTCGTATACTTCAACTCGAAGTGTCCCACTCGTCACCTCGTTAAAAACCTCTTTGATAAAACCCTATTGGGATAAAACTCAACGACTTATAGGGCATTTCTTATTTTTTTTAGAAGTTGAAGTACTTGCGGTGGATGATATTCCAATTGTTTGGAAGAGGTTTTCCTTCCATGGTTTCTAGTTGGAATGAACCCTTGTTTTCTTTGCCTATAATTTTATATGACTTGTCCCAGTTGGTTCCTAACTTGCCTTCTTGTGGATCTCTGTTTGCTTGGGTTTTGGCTTTGAGTACGTAGTCCCCGATCTTGAGCGATCAAACTTTTTCCTTTTTGTTTTAGTAACACTCTGCTTGTTGTTTCTTGGAGGCCATCCTTATGAATGCTATCTCTTCGTTCATCGACTTCGTCGAGATCTTGCCTCCTACTCTCATCATTTCTGGTGCCACTTTCATGGGAGTACCTCAGGCTGTGTTCTCTAACCTTGACTGGTATAACTGCTTCTATTTCGTAGACTAGGAAATAAGGTGTCTCTCCTGTGCTCGTCTTCGGGGTGGTTCTATGCACTCATAAAACTTCTGGGAGTATTTCCAGCCACAGTCACTTAGCTTCTTCGAGTTTCTTTTTCATGATGTTAAGTATAGACTTATTAGAGGATTTAGCTTGTCCGTTGCCAACTGGGTGATAAGGACTTAAAAGTATCCTCTTAATGTGCCATTTCTCTAAGATCTCGATGGTTTTTCGTCCTGTGAACTAGTGATCATTATCGCAGCTTATCTCTTTGGGTATGCCGAATCGGCAGATGATGTTTTTTCATATGAAGGCGATTACCTCTTATTCATGCCCTTGGGCGAATTATCCTGGTTCCACCCACTTAAAAAATAGTCAGTTAAAACTAAAAGGATTTTTACGTTATCTCGTCCTAGTGGAAGTGGTCTTACGATGTCCATTCCCCATTTAATGAAAGGCCATGGAGAAGTGAAAGAGTGGAGGTGTTTGCCTGCTTGGTGGATTATTGGGACGTACTTCTGACATTGTTCGCACCTCTTTAAGAACTCAAAGGCGCCTTTTTTCATGGTGGGCCAATAGTATCTGGCCGGTATGAGGCACCTGATGAGTGCTCGATCACCTGAATGAGTGCCGGAATGACCTTCGTGTACTTACTCGAGAATGCATTGAGTTTGATTTGGAATCAATTATTTTTCCAAGGGACCCCCATATGTTCTTTTGTATAAATCTTCGTGAAGGAGGTTGTATCTAGAGGCTTGCATTCTTAGATTTTTAGCTTCCTTTTTATAGTTTGGAAGAATGCCATCCTGCAAATACAAAATAATACAATTGTGCCAACTCCACGTTAAATTTACATATTTTACCTTGATTTGGTGTAATGACAAGTTGAGGAGATGGACTACGCTATTGTCCCTGGTCATTATTCTTTTGGTGGGGATGGCCAATTTGACGAGGTCGTCTGCTTTGATGTTTTGAGTTCGTGGGATTTGGTTAAGTTGGCATTCGCCGAAACTGGGAAGCAATTTGCAGATCTCGGTTTGATATTTTTGCAACCTTTGTTCTTTGATTTGGAAAGTCCCCATAACTTGGTTGATTACGAGCTAAAAATCATAACGAATTTTTAACCGCTTCACCCCATATTTGAGTGCTAGCCTTAACCCTGTAATTACGACCTCGTACTCGGCCTCATTGTTAGTCATATCTGGGCACCTTATGGACTGGCAAATTACTTCACCGGTAGAGCCTCGAGTACGATTCCTAATCAGGACCTGGAAGCATTAGATGTGCCATCGATGTATAGGATCCAGAGGTCCTATGTTCAAAGGGAAGCTTGAGTGGTTTCCTTCTCAGCTTCAGGGATTACCTTTGTGCTAAAGTCTGCGATGAAGTCGGTGAGCACTCTAAACGTTATTGCTGCTCGAGGCTGATAAGTGATGTTGTGCTCAGTTAACTTGATGGACCATTTGGCCAGCCTCCCTGACATCTTGGGCTTATGTAATATGCATTTTAAAGGAAAAGTGGTGACGAACGAGATAGGGTGGCACTAGAAATAGTGTCTAAGCTTTCGAAAAGCTACAACCAGGGCTAATTTCTCGAGGTGTGGGTAACTCATCTCGATGTCGACAAGTGTTTTACTGATATAATAAATTGGAGATTGTGTACCTTTATTTTCTAAAACCAGGACCGCACTTACTACTACTTCGAATACGGCAATGTAGACGGGGAGATGCTACCCACACTCGGGCTTCAAGAGTAGGGGTGGTGATGACAAGTACACCTTGAGTTTCCGAGAATGTAAACGAGTATGACCAATCTATCAAAGGTGTTATGATTTAAAATCATGTTTCAATTGTAAGTTATTATGCCTAATTGTGGAAGAAGAACTCAATGTTCTTAAGACTCTTATTGCTCATATATAAACTTAAAATATTGATTATAAATGACCTTTTGTTAATAATCTATGTTGATGCTTGAAAGAGAAAGGAATGAGTAGGAAATATGAAATACAGCTGACGTGCCAAGAACGAAATTTCACTTGTGGCCATAGTGCCAATGAAATGAAAAGACGTGTGAAAAACTATGAAATAAACTGTAATTTCTTTATATAATAAATATTTTGGGAGTATCGTTTAGTCACCGAGGAAGGGTAGGTTGAATTAACCTAACCTCGAAACTACACGTGCAGGTGTAGGAGTGATTGAGGGGTAAAATCCCCATATTGATGTGATGAAATTGTTCCCCTTAAATTGGACAAGATCGATGTATTGAGAATATTCCCCTTAATTGGGATGAGATAATTGCTAGCGGAATGTGATGTGATGTCGACCCACATGGCATTGTGGTGAGACGACTTAGCCGATCGGGCTAAGGTCGGACGCCATGCCGTGCACATGGTGGTATTGTGATTGGATGTCTTTGGGTGTGACGGCCTAGCCGATCGGGTCATGGTTAGACTCCATGATAATAACATGTTGGTTTATTAGTACTAAATATCTCCCAACCTAAAAATATTGATATTTATGTGAAATCTATTTTCTCTTAACTTGACGTTTTATATTGTTTGAAGTTTTCCTTGATCCTATGTTGTTTCTCCTCGTACTGTTACTCTATTCATTGAGAGGGTATTTAGACTTGCATACTATTACTATTTCATATGTACTAACGTCCCTTTTGCCGGGGGTGCTGCATCTTTAATGGATACAAGTGGTTTCATAATAGGTGGCATCGATTAGTGATAGCGATGCACCCTTTTCTCACCTGACTTGGTGAGTCCCATTTCATATCGGGGTCTTGTGTCTTTCATACCATATGTATATTATTTTGAGGTCTAGCCGGGGCTTTGTTGCCGGCACCATCACATTACTCTATTGTATCCATTAGAGGCTCCATATACACAGTGTGGGTTATATCTTAATTTTTGGGAAGTCAAACTAGAAATTTTGTGTATGTATCACATGGTTGCACTTCTAAAGCTACAAATGCGCATGGTGTTTTGGCAATTTTCAATGAAGTAATAATTGGTAATTAAATTGGTATTGTTCATGTAATCTTATCATTGTCTAATTAATGGAATACATCTTCACTTTATTCATGGGTAAGTTCAGGTAAAAGGCATTGAATAATCTTGCTCGACAGGGGTATCTCGGTTGAGCGTTGATCGCCCTCCCCAAGGTCGGAGCGTGACACAATAGCTCAGGTATCCCGTCAATAGACTTTATTTGATCTGGGTTGACCTCAATTCCTCGCTGTGATACTAAGAAGCCTAAAAAATTTCCTGAGGCTGCGCCAGACACGCATTTCTCGGGGGTTTAATTTCATCTCGTACTGTCTTAGTATATCGAAGGATTCCTTTAGGTAGTCGATATGATCTTCTACCTTTACGAACTTTACCAGTGTGTCATCTATATACACCTCTTTATTTTTGCCGAGTTTATCTTGGGACATCTTTGTGACCAACCTTTGATAGGTGGCCCCTGCATTCTTCAACCTAAATAACATAACCCTATAACAATACGATCCCCTATTGGTGATGAACGTCGTTTTATCTCGGTCCTCTTCCTCCTTGATTATTTGGTTGTAACTTGAATAGACATCCAAGTAATTTAATAGCTTGTGCCTGGTCGTTGCATCGATAAGTTGGTTGATGTGTAGTAGTGGGAATGAATCCTTCGGGCATGCTTTGTTTTGGTCTATGAAGTCCACGCACATCCTCCATTTCCTATTTTTCTTTTGGACCATCACCACATTCGCTATCCATTTTGGGTACTGCACCTCCCTGATGGAGTTGTTCACTAATAACTTCTCTACTTCTTCGTTGACAGCCTCATTGTTGGCAGGGTTGAACTTTCGTCAGACCTGCCTTGCCGGGGGTGGAAGAGGTCGACATTTAACTTGTGTGTGGCGATTTCTTTGGGGATACCTAGAATATCTGCATGACTGAAGGCAAATAAATCTGTGTTAGTTATTAAGAATTGACTAAATTTACCCAGTTCTCGGAGTTTGCAGCCGATGTAGGCCTTTTTGATGTGGTCGTTATTGATAGGTTACAAGTACTCTACTTTATGTTTTCATGATCTAACAAACTTACTATTTATAACCAAATAAGGAACCTGTTACACATTTACAAGACCTCAAGATCACAGGATTGTAGGATGTGATTCAGTAGGGAATATGATTCAACTCTTCAGAAGTAGAAGGAACAGCTGAGGGACCAGGTCCCTATCAGTTCTCGAGGATACTGCACGAAGTCAACTTTCCAACTAGAAAGTTGCTGCCTGCACACGCTACTGTGCAGAACAGTGCTGCAGTCAACTTTCCAGGGAAGACTTTTTACCTGCCTTTCTTGCATCATTGTAAGTGATGTCACGCATGTATATATGCATGCAAGGGAGGTAAAACAAATACTTGAACATTTGACAAGCTCATTAACGTGACTATCCAGCCAGCAATTTTCAAGTACTTCAAGAATAAGGAACAAAACAACTACGGACCAGTTCCCACATAGAGTTATTGTATGTCCTTAGTTGAGTTGTAACTTTGTAATAGTTCTTTAATTGTAATTCCCATCTAGCTTGTTTAGAAGTATTCTTTAGGAACCCATTTGTAAACCATAAACCAGTATGTTTGAGTCTTGACTAAAGTTAGACATGTTGTGAAGTCTTTGTAATAGAGTTATTACAAAGTGGCTTGTAATAGGTGTATTACAAGTTAGTGAGGGATTAAGAGGTTAATTCCTAGGTTGCATAGGTTGTAATCTAAAAGTTGCTCAGTAGTGAAGTTAAAATCCTACAAGGGTAGGTCGTGGCTTTTGATTCTGTTGAGCTGGGAATTCTCCACGTAAATTTCCTCTTGCCATTTAATTACTATCGTGTGTGTGTACTGTTGGACCTGATAGAGAACCTAGTTCTCTATAGAGTTTGGTAGACCCTTACATTCTATCAATTGGTATCAGAGAGGGCTCTTTCTATCGGGTTAACACCTAGAAAGGATCCTCATGGCTGCTCCTCCAAACTTCGAAGAAGGCCAGTCTATATACAGACAACCTAGGTTTAATGGAAAGTACTATGGATGGTGGAAAGCTAGAATGCATGACTTCATCATGGCTAAAGATTCTGAGCAATGGCATATCATATGTGATGGACCATTTGTTCCTACCAAAAATCTTGGCGACCCACCAATAGCCATTCCCAAGACAAGAAAATAATCCAACGATGCAGATAGAAAGGCCATAGAGAAGAACTTTCGTGCTAAGAAAATTCTAGTATGTGGTATTGGACCGGATGAATACAATAGGATATCAGCACGTCAGTCAGCCAAAGAAATCTGGGAAGCCCTGCAGACAGCTCATAAAGGAACAATACAGGTCAAGCAATCCAAAATCGACATGCTCACAACTGAATATGAGCTCTTCAGGATGCAAGACAATGAATCTGTCCAAGAAATACATACCCGGTTCACCTCCATCTTCAATGAGCTTCACTCCCTTGGTGAATGTTGATACCCCATTTTTACCTATATATTTTTAATATGCATAAATACTTTCAAAATAACATATATAAGCATGGACAAGGTTTTTATAATTTTCCTATATTTTTAAAGATTTTAAATTAATTTATTTCCTCCCATTTTACTTATAAAATCCTCAATAATTACCCCTCAAGTTATTGTTGCGGTGGTTTAGTCATCTAAATTCTATATTTATGCCAAAATATTGTTAAAATATTTTTAATGCATTTTTATAACTGCATTTTACATTTTTAAAGCTAATTTGCATATAATTGCAAAATTAGCCTTATTAATGTACAATTACGTTTTATATGCATGAACCAACCTTCTATATTTTTTAAATGTCTAATATCTATTTTAAATCATTCTAGTACATGAAATTATTTTGTAGAAATTATTTACTATTTATTATAAATTATATGGGATTAAATTGGTTGTTTAAAACAAAGCCAGATTGCATTTCAATTTTAGCCCCAATTTTAACCCAACCCCAGCCCAATTTCTAATCAAATTACCCGACCCAAACCCTAAACCCTCCTACCCAACCCAGAACCAATTAAATCATGGTCGTTGATCTCAGAGATCAACGGCCCGTATCAACTCTTTCCTTTTTTAACTCTAAACGACCCCTAACCCTAACTCATTCTCCCAAACCCGCCGCCTCTATATTCTCTCATCTACTCTTCTCACCCTCAAACCCTAGCCCTTCAACCGCCGACCTCTTTTCTCCAGTGTTCTCCGGTGATCTCTCATCGACTCCTAAGTCTCCAATGGTTTCTCTCATGCCATGCTTTCCTTCTCTAAGGTCTTCAAGGGCCCAAGGCCACACCGACTTACATCTAGGGTTCGTCACTTATCTGTTCTTGGATACTCCAGTGTTACTTCTAGCAAAATCATGTTGTATTTTTTATGATCCTTGGGATTCTAGACAGGTTCTTTCATCTCTATATGGATTTCTTCTGAAACCCTAATTTCTTCCTATATCTCTTAGATCTGTACAGATCTAGGACGATTCGAGTTTGTTTCTTTAATGTTTTACACTGTCCTTGGAACTCTTTTACAAGAATCATGTGATTTCAAGTGTTTTTGTCTTCTTCTAAAAAATTAGGGTTTCAGAAATTCTTTTAAAACTTTATTTAAACTGATTCTTTATGTTTAAACTTCTATTTCTTGCATATTTCGACTGATTCTATGATTTTACTACCTTCTCAACTCGCCTATATTGAAAGCTCTAATTTTCTAGATTTCTTCATTTGGTTCTGTGTATTAGTATGACTGATCGTTGCTTGTTTGAGTTTTTGTGACTATCTAGCCTCGAATATGTTCTTACTGAGTTTTAGCCTAACTTATATCACTTCTATGTGCTTGTGTCCATCTTGACTATTCAAGACTTGATTCTTTCTATCAATGTTGTTTAACCTTCGTGTTTGCTATGTCTGGTTGTTCTTATCTTACTCTATTTATATGTTGAACACTGAATCATGACTTTCTCTTTGATTGATTCTAGATTCCCTATTTCATGGTTTGATTGGAAGACCTTCCTTTAAACCTTCAATTCCTACTCTTAACTTATGGGAGTGCTGGTACTAATTTTGCTCTAATTGATTCTGAGTTCAATAATTACTGCACTATTATGATTCTTGCCTTATTTTACCTAGTTTCGGACTACTATATATACACTCTCTCTCATTAACACAAACATACAGACATTGACTCATAAACTCTCTCTTTCACACTAAAGAGCTTTTTGCTCTCTTTTGTGTCACTTACTACTGTCTAAAGTCAGCTGGTTGTAAGCCAAGGCTGACTACTGGGTTCTCTTTCACTTTGTTTACTATCCCCTTACTGGTATGTTCTAATTTCAGTTTAAGTCCCAATACAACATGCTTCTCCTATTACTTCAATTTGTCATGTTTCTAATATGCTTCTATCTATGGTTTTGTTGTTCAACCTGCAATTAGCATGTCTACTTCACTGTCTTCTTTACTGCATACTATATACCCCCTTAAGATCCCCTTCTAGTATGTCCCAATGTGACTATGTTTTCTCTGATCCCCAGCATGCACCTTCCTGTACGAAGTAAGTGGCTATCCTAGGCCTATTGATTATATATAAATTCTACAGTTCATGCTATACTTTAAAAGCCTTGACCCTTTTTAAAGGCTCATCTGATTCTGTACCTATATGCATCTATGTTTACTATGTGCCCTATGTTTACCCCAAACCCCCATTACCTCCTAAGTAGATGTGTGCACCTGTTTGACTACATGTATTGTAGTGCTGATGAGCTTCTTCTAGTTCTGTATTTGGTCTGATTGATTGTTAGTCACCTTACCCTTTTCAAATTGTCTTATTGAATAACTCCCTATGTTTTTTACAAAACTATTTCAAGCAAATCTCTTTTTAACACTATTTTCCTACTGAAACCTTTCAAACTATGTCAAGAACTCTCACTCTACTCCTAAGTCACTAGGTTATTCCCCCTCCAGTATGTGTACTGCTTTGGGATCCTCTTGATAACCCTATGAACTTTGGCACACTAAGGTTGTCCCTTCTACACTGCACTCACTCAATTTGGTTAAAAGTCTAGGTATGAGCATTACCCGAGATTCTTGAGATCCTTAGGGAACTCTGACACACCTAGACAATGACATTGTCTATGGAATTTGGGACATTTGAGGCTATTGGAGGCTTTGGAAATCTGGGCCTATTTGTAGGCTCCCTATAGAATAACTTCTTATTCTCTTGTCTACTTATGTAATTCATTCGGTATTGGCCTGTAATAATTTGTAAACGTATATTGGGGTTGGATAGTGAAAATGGGAGGGTAGCTATGCATGTTATAGACATCAAGGGGTAGAAACCATGCTTTAGGTTTATATTTCCTATATGCGCAATAGAACCATGTTTAGAACCAACATGAATAAAGCATATCATGTATTAGAAACCATGCTCTTATTTTTCATGTGCACTGTTTCAGCATCTCATTTTTGACACTCTTGCTATCACTCAGAAATCCTATTCTAGGATAAAAGGCGTTAAAGCAAAGATTATTACTCTTGCACACTTGTCAGCGTACTCTATAATGCTGTAACCTTTCTATGCATTTAGAAATCCTGCTATAGGAAATTATACAATCATGTCGTGCATATTAGAAATCATGCATTAGGAATTCTGCATATAAATCACTCTACATTTATACATGCATATTAGATACCATGCTTTAGGATATCATTTGTACTTGCTCAGTCACACCTAGAGTAAACTACTGATTACAAAAGATGTAAAAAATAGTTTCACATTTGATTTCAAATAACTGGTAATAATCCCTGTATTTTGTAACACTTAGAACAACATGCTTTTAGGGTAAAATAACTTCTTCATCGCTTTAGTGGTAATAATTGTGCATTATCATACACCTAGGCAAGCCTTAGGTAATCAACTCCTATAAACTAGGAGCCTTCTCTTTATGTTTATTAGTTAGTGATCAACATGCTTGAAATCAGTAGGTAAACTGATTAGGGCCCTGCTTCTGAGTTTATAAATAAATTGCATATCTTCTGTGTCTTGATATCCATTTCGATGTCATGCCTTAGGATACTATTTAACAAAAGGCCCTTATTTATGTTTGAGTCGTGCTGCTTATGTGCATTGTTTGTGGAGGTAAACTTGAGCCTCAAATTGCTTCTTTAATGTCTTATATGCTAAGTTCCAATTTGTTCCTGCCTATAGCCTTAGTATTTTCTCCTTTAAACCTTAGGTGTACGTCTAGAACTACCTATAGGTAGAGGTCCTAAATTTCCTCTAGGACCATTAAGAAGGGACGGGAAACAGCACGCAATAGAGATCGCTGACCAACTCTCGCTTTAATGTCCACTAAGGGGGTGGGAAGGGTAGATATGGGATATGATGGTTACACGCTAATGTCATGTGTAGCCCCTCATTGAGGAGTGTTTACCGAATATTGTGTAGGGTGATCCTATAGGCTAATCAACCTAGGACCCCTAATTTTTCCAAATCCCTTCTGTTTAAAATTCTGTTTTATATACAACTTGTTCAGAACCTTTGACTTATTATTTGAGTTATACAGCGTTCAACGTGCTTTACTTGCAAATTACTTGATTCGACTATTTATTTGTCAATAGACTAATTCGTGAATATAAGTTCGACCGGGACCCACCATTATGGACTAAGAGGGGTGTCTAACACCTTCCCGTCAAGGTTACTTCAAGCCCTTACCCCAATCTCTGATAATGCAAACTAGTCTAAGAGTTAATCACTCTAGGTGCCCAAACACACCATATTCCATTAGGTGGCGACTTTTCAAATACCGAATTCCCAAACGGAAATGAGTTATTACCCCCCATGAATGTCAAAACCTGGATTTCTCTCTACGGAAGGAAAAATGGGGCACGACAACATGGTGACTCTGCTGGGGATACCCTTAGGCTCTTACCATAACGAACTTATCTTTTTACAAATTAGTCCAAGCATGCTTTATCTCGTACCTTTCTCCCTTATTTGAATTTAACTATCCATTTTTTAAGTGTTTATGGTTTTTTATCCCTGAAACTGACTTGTCTCTTTGTTTTTCTTTTCCCTGTAACTGTCTTTCAATTATTTAAATGTTGTATTTATTTTTCCCTATGTGCAAATACTTGACTACATGGTATTAATTGCTGCATAAATTATGCTCCACATTATATTCCACTCGTACGTATCAAATCCTATAAAAATGCTTTAATGAGTGGTTGCGCTCTTCCTACTTACTACCCTTAAATTAGGAAAAGCTTATTTGTGGTAAAACCAGTCGATCAGCGGTGCAGTCGACGGTTCCATGTCTTCCCCCTCGAGTTGTCCGCTTGAGGGTACCAGTCTAAAACCCCATAGAAACCTTACTATGGTTAAAATTGTGCATACATCATGGTCAAACCCAGTCGGATCAGTTATGTTATCCACATAATGAACCATTAAGATAAGCCTTATCCAAAGTCCATCGAGTTTTCCATAATCCCAACGGATACAACCACGTTCTGTGCATTAATCTAGAGAACTAAATGCCGATATGTTGATCATAAATGTATAAATAGTTGAGTCTGGTGGGGGTAAGACCTAACCCTTTTGTTTTGCAGAAAATGAGGCATGAATTCCCCAAATTTGGTATGGTTAGCAACATCCCACCATTGCTACTAGATTGGTGGGAGGACTTTTCCTTAAGTGACAAGAAACATATGAGAAAGTACCGGGGTAACCTGCCTTCCTTGCTAGATATTAAGCCAAACAACAAATTGATCGAAGCTGCCACTTTATTCTGGGACAGTGAAAGGGCTGTGTTTCGTTTCGGCGACATACAAATGACACCGCTTCTAGAGGAAATTGGAGGGCTTGCGGGATTGACTTGGGACAGTCCTAGCCTATTAGTACCAGAAAACCGTACGGACAGGGATTTTTGAAGATGATGGGGCTGAAGAAGAATGTCGACCTTGTGTGCTTAAAAGAATCTTACATACATTTTGAATACATGTACGAGAGGTATGGCCATAGCAAGTCTTTCCGTACTTACCATGATGAGATCTCTCTCACTTCTCTGGGTCACATCCACCACAGAGTGTTTGTATTCATTATGTGCTTCCTAGGCCTGATAGTGTTTCCAATGAAAAAGGGAAAAATCCATACTAGGTTGGCCATGGTCTCCAAGACTTTTATGGAAGGGGTTAATGGACAGACATATACCATAGTCCCCATGATCATAGACGACATCTATAGGGCTCTGGAGCGCTGTCAAAGAGGGGTCAAGCATTTCGAGGGTTGTAATTTGTTGCTGCAGTTATGGTTGTTGGAGCATTTCCAAAAGGGTCGCTATCGCCAAGAATTTCCGCGAAGGGCTGGGAACGACCATATTTCCTTCCATCAACCTATGCAGATGACTTACATTCCAAAGAGATTTGCTCAGTCAGAAAGTGCCAAAGAATGGTTAGAGTTCTTCAACAATCTAACCAAGGAACAGGTGTTGTGGATGTTTGAATGGTTCCCAACAGACAAATTTATCATCAGATCCAGGGATACTCTGCACTTGGTACTGATCGGATTGAGAGGGATATACCCATATGTCTCTATGCGAGTTCTGAGGCAAGCAGGCAGAAAATAGGTTGTACCAAGGGTTGTCAAAATAAGTCATTTTAGGGCAAACTTTCAAGATGATGATGTCCCTTACAAGTGCCAAGGTCTGCACATGTGGCACTACAAAATTATTGTGGAGAAGAACACTGTTGAGCCAGACAAGTATCATGAAGGGTGCGAGCCTCTCTACCCGGCATGGTTGGAGGACAATCTGAAAGGAATGGTGACACTAGGGGTTGGTCGAGGGAACATAATCATAGATGAGGAAGTTGAAGCTCAAGTCAAGTACAACAGGTTGCGCAAGAGGTCCACAGCTCTAAGAATGAGCACCGGGAGATACATAAGAGGAATGCGAGGTTGATTGAGGAGCGAAAAGAAATGGCAGTCACTTCCAATAGGAAACTGGAATATCTAGAGCGAGGAATAGTGGAGCTTGAAGGTAAAGTCATAAAAAGGATTGAAAATTGCCAAAACGCTGAAGGAGCTGAAGGAGGACATCTGGCCAGGGCCTACTTGCTGCTAGGGCTGCGCCAGCTGGGGGATCTATATGATGCAATCTGGAAGATCGAATTTGGGGAAGGTCCTTCTGGGACCAAATAAGCTAAATTTATTTGTTTTTTCCTAAAAATATAATAAAGTCAAGTGCCAGTAGTGACTTATTTTATTTTAGTGTCGTTTTGGGATTCGTCTATTTTTATATTATGAAATGAAGTATTTATTGGCATTAAAAAGTTCTCCAAATCTATTTATCGCTAGGCCTACCTCGACCACAAGGAGGTTCGCAAAGTAGGACATGAATTTACATTTCTGCAATATGTATTTAAATACCACAAACATTTCAGGATCCCCACTGATTTGTTACCTTTTTGTTTTTGCTTAGTTTTATTATTCCCATCCCCTTAGGTTGGTTCACTCATACTGGCCTCATCAGCATACCACACCAGATCTAGAGGCCCTTCACCTCCTCCACCTCCAAGCCACACAAAAGGTAGAGAAAAAGCAAAGATGGACAACTTAAATGGAATCCAAAAGGAAAATATTGAGAACGCAGATACTTCAGATGGTCGTAGTATTTCGGCCCCAAATGATCTAGTCTTGAGGCTGGAACAAAAGATACTGGAATTGCAAGGAGAACTTGAGCAGGTCTGCAACTTGGAAAACCTGTCACTCACCCTCAATGTCCCCGATATCCACCAACAACATACAAAGAACCCAACACCTCCTCAGAACACACAAAACCAACAAAACCAAAATCCTCCCGCACCAAATCAATACACAACTCCACCCTAAAATATCAATCCGCTGCTAATACCAACTCCACTGCAACATCATCATCAACCAATTCAGTACCCACCAAAAACCACTTACCACACTCCCCAAAACACACCACAACACATTCCCGATCCACAAAACTCCACCAATGACCATCACTACACCCAAGTTCCTGGAACCCATCAAAGCAACCCTATATATGTGGAAACTATACCTCATTCTACCCAATACACCGGAATCTTCCGAGAAGGACTTTCTCATTAAAAACATGGCTGAAGAACTCAAGAAGTTAACAAGCCGAGTTCAAGGTGTTGAGGGCGACAAAGAAATAAAAGGTTTGAACTATGAAGATATGTGCATACAGCTGGATGTCAAATTGCTAGAGGGGCACAAACCTCCTAAGTTTGAAATGTTCGATGGTACAGGTGATCCCAGGGTTCATCTGAGGACCTATTGTGGCAAGCTTGTTGGGGTCGGAAAAAATGAAAAGTTCCGGATGAAGCTCTTTACGAGGAGCCTTTCTGGGGATGCTTTGTCTTGGTATATCAGCCAGAATCCTAAGAAATGGTCCAATTGGGTAAGCATGGCGTCGGATTTCATGAACCGGTTCAGGTACAACATAGAAAATGCACCAAATATTTTCTACATTCAGAATTTTAAGAAGAAACCTACTGAGACTTTCGTGAGTATGCTACTCGCTGGAGGTCGGAAACAGCCAAGGTTAGGCCATCTTTGGACGAAGAACAAATGAACAAGTTCTTCGTCAGAGCATAGGATCCTCAATACTATGAAAGATTAATGGTTATCGAAAATCACAAATTCTCTGACACCATCAAACATGGAGAAAGAATCGAAGAAGGAATCAAAAGCGGGATGGTAACGAATTTTGAGGCACTACAAGCCACGAATAAGGCGCTACAATCAGGTGGCATATCGAAGAAGAGAGATATCGGGGCGGTAATGGTGGCTTAGGGCCCAAAATCTCCACTTACCTATCAGACACCTCCACCCACATACCAAGCATCATTGCCTACATATCAACCTTCATCTCTCAGATATTCCCAACCAGCCACTGTCTATCACACCTATAACTCCCAACCATCCCACTTCCAATCACCACCAGCACGCCAAAATTATCCAAGACCAAGACCCAACTTTGACCGCAAGCCACCCAAACAATACACCACTATTGTTGAGCCCATCGACCAATTGTATGAAAGGTTGAAAGACGCAGGTTACTTCACTCATGTTCCCACTGTGGCATTAGAAAATCCATCCCAATAGGTCAATCCGAACAAAACTTGTGCATACCATTCCGGTATGAAATGGCATACCACTGCTGAGTGCCGAACATTGAAGGATAAGATCGAGACGCTAATTGACAATAAGGTCATACAAGTAAAGGAAGACACACCTAATGTCCGCAACAATCTCCTCCCTGATCACAAAGGTGATAGTGTACATGTGATAGAGACAAATGAAGAATGGGACCCTGAGGGGTCGATCGGGCTTATTCGAGGAGGCGATGACTTTAAGGTTGCAGTCATACTTACTCCTATTGTGGTTCAGACTCAGGCACCAATCGAGGTTTAGGTAACTGCATCAGTTCCATTCGAGGTTAAAGTGGTTCCGCCCTTAGCCACCCCTGCTCTATTTGAAGTAGAAGTGGTCATACCTTTCACTGTGACAGTATCAACCACACCCCCATTCAACTCAAAAGCAATACCCTGGGATTATGTTGCCGAGGCTCGGCGGAAAGGGAAAGCCAAGGTAGAGGAATCTGACGTTGCACAAGGAATGACTAGAACCGGAAGAGTCTATACACCTGAGAGGTTCAAGTAAGAGGGCCACTACTAGGCAGCCTATCATTGAGATCGGGCCAGATGACCTATGGAGAAAAGTAAAGGAAAATGAGTACTCTGTTGTTGACCATCTGAACAAAGTCCCTACGCAGATATCTATCCTATCACTATTGCAGAATTCAAAGGCACACAAGAACGCTTTAATGATAGTGTTAAGCGAGGCTTATGTACCCAATAACATCACTGGCGGAGAAATGGCCAACATGGTTGGGCAAGTACTAGAAAGTCATAAGATCATTTTCCATGAGGATGAGCTACCACCTAAGGGGCTGAATCACAATCAAGCATTGCATATTATAGTGCAATTTGAAGACAAGATCATTGCTAGGGTCCTCGTTGACGGAGGTTCAAGCCTAAATATTTGTCTATTGGATACTCTGAAAGGTTGGACAAAGGTTTCCATGAGATACGAGTAGGAAACATGAATGTAAAGGCTTTTGATGGGTCTTAGAGGGCCACGATCGGGGAAATAAACCTTTGCTTGCAAATGGGGCCAACTTGGTTCGACGTTGAATTTCAGGTGCTTGACATACCAGCCTCATATAATCTTCTGTTGGGCCGGCCATGGATCTATGCTACTGGAGCCGTGCCTTCCACATGACATCAAGTCGTGAAGTTTTAATGGAACCGCCAAGAGGTAATTATTGACGGAGATGGAAGTAACCCCATCTACACTAGTCAAACCATCCCAGCCATTTTACATAGAAGAAGGCTAGGAGGGGAAATCTATTATCGTATTGAACGGGTCAACGTTGTCGAGAAGGATAAGTGGTGGTGTAACAAAATAGAAAGCATACTAGCATGGTTAGGATATGAACCCGGAAAAGGGTTAGGAAAGAACCTCGAAGGTATCACCAAACCAATACATCTGAAAAATCATGGTACCACATTTGGGGTCGGATACCAGTATACATGGCAAGAGTACAATGATTGGTCGCCTCCATGGCGCGGACCGTATTACACTCTTGAGCAACCAGTGCCATGTTTAGAACAAGCTTTTCACCAGGCTGACACAATATGGGGGACTGTAGAGGAAGAAGTGCTAGCTGGGTTGAAGAATTCGTTCTTGGAGGATGAGGACATGGACTGCGGTGCCATAATTAAGGAGGAGGAGGAAGAAAGCCTCACTATTCAGACTGTGGCAAAGGGAGCTGTTCTCAGGAACTGGACCGCCACACCATTCCAAGCTCGCCGAGTCCCTGGCATTATTATTACTTTTTCTGATGAACCAGTAACTGTGACATGTAATGAGGCAATGCAACATGAGAATAGTGATTCAGAGGAAGAAGATGAGATACCTGAGGAAATTGTCAGGGAGGTTGAAAATTTTGAGAATAAGCCTAAGTCCAACATGGACGAGACTGAAGTAGTAAATTTGGGGGACGTTGAAACCATCAAGGAGACCCGCATCAGCATTCACTTGTTACCAACAGAGAAGGAAGAGTACGTCCATTTACTAAAAGAGTATGAGGACATTTTTGCATGGTCATATGATGACATGACCGGTTTGAGCACTTCTATAGTGGCTCACAAGTTGCCTACAAATCCCATGTGTCCGCCAGTAAAACAGAAACTCAGAAAGTTCAAGCCAGACATGAGCCTGAAAATCAAGGAGGAAGTTACCAAGCAGATCAAAGCCAAAGTTCTCAGGGTGGTTGAGTACTCAACCTAGTTATCTAACATTGTGCCAGTTCCGATGAAGGATGGGAAGGTCAGAGTATGTGTTGACTATCGGGATTTAAACAGAGCAAGTCCCAAGGATGACTTTCCACTGCCCAACATACACATCATGATCGATAACTGCGCCAAACATGAACTCCAATCCTTTGTCGATTGCTTCAAGGGTTGTCACCATATTTGGATGGATGAAGGATATGGAGAGAAGACAACTTTTATTACACCATGGGGTGTGTACTTTTGTTATAAGATGATGCCATTCGGTTTGAAGAATGCTGGGGCCACTTACATGAGATCCATGACAACCATCTTTCATGATATGATACACAAAGAAATAGAGGTGTATGTGGACGATGTCATTATCAAATCCAAGAGGGCCGCAGATCACATAGCAGACTTGAGGAAGTTCCTTGATAGGCTAAGGAGGTACAATTTAAAATTGAACCCCGCAAGTGTGCATTTGGGGTTCCTGCAGGAAAGTTACTGGGATTCATCGTCAGTCATCGAGGGATCGAACTGGATCCATCTAAAGTCAAAGCTATTCAACAGTTACCACCGCCTAAGAGAAAAAAGGATGTGATGAGATTCCTAGGACGTCTCAACTATATCAGACACTTCATAGCACAGTCCACGGTTATATGTGAACCCATATTCAAGATATTGAGGAAGGAAGCTAAAACAATCTGGACAGAGGAATGTTAGAGAGCTTTTGATAAGATCAAGAAGTACTTGCCCACATCACCAGTTTTGGTCCCGCCAGAACCAGGATGACCTTTGTTACTCTATCTGTTTGTATTGGATGGAGCCTTTGGGTGTGTTCTGGGACAACATGATGAGACAGGAAAAAAGGAGCAACCCTTAGAAGTTCACACCTTATGAAGCACGTTATTCTCTTATTGAATGCACTTGTTGTGCTTTGACCTGGACAACCCAGAAATTGAGGCATTACTTCTGTGCATACACTATATACCTCATATCTAGGATGGATCCTCTTAAATACATATTCCAGAAACACATGCCGACTGGAAAGTTGGCCAAGTGGCACATACTGTTAAGCAAGTTCGATATCATCTACGTGACTCAAAAGGCGGTCAAAGAAAAAGCATTGGCAGATCATCTTGCTGAAAATCCAGTGGGAGGAGAATACGAACCTTTGAAAACATATTTTCCTGATGAAAAATTGTCATTCGTAGGGGAAGACATTACTGAAACATACCATGGTTGGAGGATGTTCTTCGATGGAGCCGCAATTTTTAAAGGTGTGGGCATCAGAGAGGTTTTGGTATCAGAAACGGGTCAACACTATCCGGTATCTACTAAACTCATATTTCCTTGCACCAACAACATGGAGGAATATGAAGTTTGCATACTAGGGCTCAACATGGCAGTCGACATGGACGTTCAAGAGTTGCTAGTGATCGGTGATTCAGATTTGCTTGTGCACCAGGTACAAGGAGAGTGGGCCACCAAAAATTCCAAGATATTGTCGTATCTACACCATGTGCAGGAATTGAGAAAGAGGTTTAGAAATATAGAATTCTGACATGTGCCCAGAATTTAGAATGAGTTTGCCGATGCATTGGAAACTTTGTCATCCATGATATAACATCCGGATAAGAACTACATTGATCCCATTCCAGTGAGGATCCGTAATCAGCCGGCATATTGTGCTCATGTCGAGGAAGAAGCAGATGGAAAGCCTTGGTTCCATGACATCAAAGAATACTTACCAAAAGGAGAATACCCGGAGCATGCAAATCAAACCCAGAAACGCACACTCCGAATATTGTCAAACCACTTCTTCCATAGTAGAGGAAACTTGTACAGAAGAACTCCTGATTTGGGTTTACTAAGGTGTGTCGACGCAAAGGAAGCTTCTAATCTACTTAAGGATGTGCATGATGGGACCTGTGGTCCACACATGAATGGTTTCATCTTGGCTAAGAAGATACTCAGGCAAGGTCAATTTTGGATGATCATGGAGACAGATTGCATTCAATATGTCCGCAAATGCTTTCAATGTCAAGTGTATGCCGACATGATAAAAGTGCCGCCAAAAGAGCTCAACGGAACAAGCTATCCTTGGCCATTCGCTACTTGGGGAATGGATGTTATTAGTCCGATTGAGCCCACTACTTCAAACGGACACACGTTTATTCTGGTAGCCATTGATTACTTCAAAAAATGGGTAGAAGCTGCATCTTACAAGGCTGTAACCAAGAAAGTGATCGCAACGGTGATCTGATGAAAGCTATGTGTGAAACTCAACAGTGATCTTCATGAGTCCATTATTACTAACAACGCTGCCAATCTCAACAGTGATCTGATGAAAGCTATGTGTGAAACTTTCAAAATCAAGCACAAGAATTTCATAGCCTACAGACCTTAGATGAATGGAGTCGTAGAAGCCGCCAACAAAAACATTAAGAAGATACTAAGGAAAATGGTAGAGAACCACAAACAGTGGCATGAGAAGTTACCCTTAGCTTTGTTGGGATACCGCACTACAGTTCGCACATCAATCGAAGAAACTCCCTACATGTTGGTTTATGGTATCGAGGCTGTCATCATAGTCGAGGTAGAGATTCCTTCTTTTAAAATCGTACAAGATGCTGAACTCAACGATGCAGAGTGGATAAGGGGCCGCTATGAGTAATTGGCCTTTATCGATGGAAAGAGGATGAACGCAGTATGTCATAGCCAACTTTATCAGAACAAAATGTCCAAAGTTTTCAACAAAAGGGTCAAACCAAGACAGTTTGCACCAGGACAGCTGGTATTGAAGAAAATCTTCCTGTATCAAGATGAAGCCAAATGGAAATTCTCTCCCAACTGGCAGGGTCCATACATGGTTCATAGGGTTCTAACAGGGGGGGCACTCATACTTGCAGAAATAGATGGAGAAATCTGGCCAAAGTCAATCAATTCAGACGCAGTCAAGAGATACTATGCTTAGATTATGTACATTTCCTCATCTAATATAATTCAACTACGCTTGACCTAATTCCCGTTTAAGAAGGGATACGTAGGCAGCCTTATGGGTTCGGTCATATCGTAATAAATTTTCCATTTCCCCCAAGCTTAGAAACAGGAGCAGAATTTTGAGGAGGGTCCTCAAAATTTCGGAGCAAGTCCAGCCAATGCCATCGCATGTCAGACGGTCATGAATCGGTTAAGAAACTGGGGCAGAATTTTGAGAAGGATTATAAAATTCCGAAGAAGGTTCAGCAAGATCCATTATCCGTAAACAGTCAAAGATCATCTACCAAACTGGGGCAGAATTTTGAGGAGGACCCTCAAAATTCCAATATGAGAAAGCTGCAATGCCTTTGAGATGTGTCACATTCACTAGTTCATCAAAATTACTTGATATATCAATACATTTCTAAAATGACTCTATTTTTATCAATAATTGCATATTTTCAAAAACTCTATTTCTATAACAGTCAGGTGTCACCCAGGGGAACTCGAAATGCTTGCAGAACAAAGCAAAGCCAGCCGATAGGAGCACGAACCAACCTCCCCCCCACAAAACATATAATTTTTCTTTGAATGCAGGCACATTTAACGTAACGATAGCATTCGCGAAATATGTATACACAAAGATAATTCATTATCAATCAGGCCATCAGACATCGAATACATCTCTACTTAAGACATACACTACTCTTATTTGTTGCTCGCTCTTTACATGGGACTGATCCCCGTCCCCCATATTTGCATGAGTCTAATCCTTAACTCCATACTTGCATGAGGATAATTGTTGCCTCCCTACTTGCATGAGTCTAATCCTTGACTCCATATTTGCATGAGGCTAATCCTTGCCTCCCTATCTACATGAGTCTAATCCTTGACTCCATACTTGCATGAGTCTAATCCTTGACTTCATATTTGTATGAGGCTAATCCTTGCATCCCTATCTGCATGAGTCTAATCCTTGACTCCGTAATTGCATGAGGCTAATCCATGCCTCCCTATCTACATGAGTCTAATCCTTGACTCCATACTTGCATGAGGCTAATTCCCGCCTCCCTACTTGCATGAATCCATTCCTTGACTCCATACTTGCATGAGTCTAATCCTTGACTTCATACTTTCATGAGGCTAATCCCTGCCTCCCTACTTGCATGAGTCTAATCCTTGACTCCATACTTGCATGAGGCTAATCCCTGCCTCCCTACTTGCATGAGTCTAATCTTGACTCCATACTTGCATGAGGCTAATCTCTGCCTCTATACTTGCATGAGGCTAATCCCTGCCTCCATACTTGCATGAGGATAATCCCTGCCTTCATACTTGCATGAGGCTAATCTCTGCCTCCATATTTGCATGAGGCTAATCCCTGCCTCCATACTTGCACTAATCTCTGCCTCCATACTTGCATGAGGCTAATCCCTGCCTTCCTCTTTGCATGAGTCTAATCCTTGACTCTATAAGGCTAATCCCTGCCTCTATACTTGCATGGGGATAATCCTTGTCTCCACATTTGTATGTGACTAAGCACTATCCCGTTTTGCATAGATATTGCTCTATTTGACTATCTATTTGTTTTCCAATGGGGCTAAGCTCTGCCCTCCATTTCATAAGACTAAGCCTTGTTTTGTTAACATACTATTATTACATATCATGGGCTGAATATCGCCAATCTATCAGAAGGCTTCATAGTCAAAAGGCATCATCCTCATAGCCGGAAGATACCATGCCATAGCCTGAGGATCTCTCAAATTTGCATATTATTGTTCAAAGGTGTCATGGTTCAGAGGCACCATCTTCATGGCCCGAGAACATCATTTCATGGCTTGATAATCCCTCACTAAATAATTCATGGCCCGGGACGTCATGGTCCAAGGACGTCATCTTTAACCGTCCAAAGACAACCTTCATGGTCCAAAGGGAATTTGCATCATGTTTAATTTTTCACAAATACATGTTTGTAGCATCTTTTATCTGCAGGAAAAAAGTAAGCAACTGCTATCCTAGCATGAGCAATCTCACTCCAGTTCCTTCAACTATCCCGAGCTTTAACCGCTCACCATAGTCACTTCAGCATCGCGAGTCCGTCTTGCAATAATTTCATCGGCATATTCCGTAGATGAACCCAAAACTACACATGGCCTGATTCTTGTAAAACCAAGGATAGGTAGGCAACTCGAAGATCAAAGTCCAGCTTCTGCCTTTCAAAACATCCCATCCAGTCAAATTTGGCCATCATTTCTTTACCCGAAAAACTCTTTCATCCTTCACGGGTAAAGATGGGCAGCTGCTGATACCCAATTTTTTTCTATATATTTTTAATATACATAAATACTTTTAAAATAGCATATATATGCATATATAAGAATGCACAAGATTTTTATAATTTTCCTATAATTTTAAAGGTTTTAAATTGATTTATTTCTTCCCATTTTACTCATAAAATCCCCAATAATTACCCCTCAAATTATTGTTGTGGTAATTTAGTCATCAAAATTCTATATTTATGTCAAAAATATTGTTAAAATATTTTTAATGCATTTTTATAACTGCATTTTGCATATTTAAAGCTAATTTGCATATAATTGCAAAATTAGCCTTATTAATGTACAATTATGTTTTATATTCACAAAATGACCTTCTATATTTTTAAAATGTTGAATATATATTTTAAATCATTCTAGTACATGAAATTATTTTGTAGAAATTATTTACTATTTATTATAAATTATATGGGCTTAACTTGGCTATTTAAAACAAAGCCAGATTGCATTTCAATTTTAGCCCCAATTTTAACCCAACCCCAGCCCAATTTCTAATCAAATTACCTGACCCAAACCCTAAACCCACCTACCCGACCCAGAACCAATTAAATCATGGTCGTTGATATGACAGATCAACGACCCTTATCAACTCTTGCCTTTTTTAAACTCTAAACGACCCCTAACCCTAACCCATTCTCCCAAACCCGCCGCCTCTGTATTCTCTCATATCCTCTCCTCAACCTCAAACCCTAGCCCTTCAACCGCCGACCTCTCTTCTTCGGTCATCTCCGGTGATCTCTCATCGACTCCTAAGCCTCCAATGGCTTCTCTCATGCCATGCTTGCCTTCTCTAAGGTCTTCAAGGGCCTAGGGCCACGCTGACTTACATCTAGGGTTCATCACTTGTCTGTTCTTAGCTACTCTAGTGTGATTTCGAGCAAAATCATGATGTATTTGTTACGATCCTTGGGATTCTAGACAGGTTCTTTTATCTCTATATGGATTTCTTCTGAAACCCTAATTTCTTCCTAATTGTTTACCCTATACTTAATGAATTTGAAATCTATCCTTATTAGTCATACAGTGATTTATTTCCTTATTTGTTATTTGTTCTTACCGTTTGAACTAATTACCTTAACTTATGGGAGTGCTGGTACTGATTTTGCTCTAATTGATTCTGAGTTCCATAATTACTGCACTATTATGATTCTTGCCTTATTTTACATAGTTTCGGACAACTATATATACACACTCTCTCATTAACACAAACACGCGGATACTGGCTCACAAACTCTCTCTTTTACACTAAAAAGCTTTATGCTCTCTTTTGTGTCACTTACTACTGTCTAAAGTCAGCTGACTATAAGCCAAGGCTGACTACTGGATTCTCTTTCACTTTGTGTTTACTATCCCCTTACTGGTATGTTCTAATTTCAATTTAAGTCACAAAACGACATGTTTCTCCTATTATTTCAATTTGTCATGTTTCTAATATTCTTCTATCTATGGTTTTGTTGTTCAACCTGCAATTAGCATGTCTACTTCATTGTCTTCTTTACTACATACTATATACCCCCTTAGGATCCCCTTCTAGCATGTCCCAATGTGACTATGTTTTCTCTGATCCCCGGCATGCACCTTCCTGTACGAAGTAAGTGGCTATCCTAGGCATATTGATTATATATTAATTCTACAGTTCATGCTATACTTTAAAAGCCTTGACCCTTTTTAAAAGGCTCCTCTGATTCTGTACCTATGTGCATCTACGTTTACTATGTGCCCTATGGTTACCCCAAACCCCCATTACCCCCTAAGTGGATGTGTGCACCTGTTTGACTCCATGTATTAAAGTGTTGATGAGCTTCTTCTAATTCTGTATTTGGTCTGATTAATTCTTAGTCACCTTACCCTTTTCAAATTGTCTTATTTAATAACTCCCTATTTTTTTACAAAACTATTTCAAGCAAATCTCGTTTTAACACTATTTTCCTACTGAAACCTTTCAAACTATGTCAAGCACTCTTACTATACTCCTAAGTCACTATGTTCTGCCCCCTCCAGTGTGTGTACTGACTTAGGATCCTCTTGAGAACCCTTTGAACTCTAGCACAGTGAGGCTAGCCCTTCTACACTACACTCACTCAATTTGGTTACAAAGTCTAGGTGTGAGCACTGCCCGGATTCCTTGAGATCCTTAGAGAACTCTGACGCACCTAGACAATAACATTGTCTATGAAATTTGGGGCATTTGAGGCTATTGGAGGCTTTAGAAATCTGGGCCTATTTGTAGGCTCCCTATAGAATAATTTCTTATTCTCTCATCTACTTATGTAATTCATTCAGTATTGTCCTGTAATAATTTGTAAACGTATATTGGGGTTGGATAGTGAAAATGGGAGGGTAGCTATGCATGTTATAGACATCAAGGGGTAGAAACCATGGTTTAGGTTTATATTTTCTATATGTGCAATAGAACCATGTTTAGAACCAACATGAATAAAGCATATCATGTATTAGAAACCATGCTCTGAGGTTTCATGTGCACTGTTTCAGCATCTCATTTTTGACACTCTTGCTATTACTCAGAAATCCTGTTCTAGGATAAAGGGTGTTAAAACAAAGATTATTACTCTTGCACACTTGTCAGCGTACTTTACAATGTTGTAGCCTTTCTATGCATTTAGAAATCTTGCTATAGGAAATTCTGCAATCATGTCGTGCATATTAGAAATCATGCTTTAGGAATTCTGCATATAAATCATTGTACATTTATACATGCATATTAGATACCATGCTTTAGGATCTCATTCGTACTTGCTCAATCACACCTAGAGTAAACTACTGATTATGGAAGATGTAAAAAACGACTTCACATTTGATTTCAAATAACTGGTAATAATCCATGTATTTTGTAACACTTAGAACAACATGCTTTTAGGGTAAAATAACTTCTTCATTGCTCTAGTGGTAACAATTGTGCATTATCATACGCCTAGGAAAGCCTTAGGAAATCAACTCTTATAAACAAGGAGCCTCCTTTTTATGTTTATTACTTAGTGACGCTTGAAATTAGTAGACAAACTGAATAAGGACCTGCTTATGAGTTTATAAATAAATTGCCTATCTTTTGTATCTTGATATTCATTTAGACATCATGCCTTAGGATACTGTTTAAAAAAAGGCCCTTATTTGTGTTTGAGTCGTGCTGCTTATGTGCATTGTTTGAGAAGGTAAACTTGAGCCTCAAATTGCTTCTTTCCTGTTTTATATGCTAAGGTCCAATTTGTTCTTGCCTATCGCCTTAGTATTTTCTCCTTTAAACATTAGGGGTACGTCTAGAACTACCTATAGGTAGAGGTCCTAAATTTCCTCCAGGACCATTAAGAAGAGACGGGGGTGGGAAGGGTAGATATGGGATATGATGGTTACACGCTAATGTCACGTGTAGCCCCTCATTGAGGAGTGTTTACCGGATATTGTCTGGGGTGATCCTATAGGCTAACTAACCTAGGACCCCTCCTTTTCCCAAATCCATTCTGTTTAAAATTCTATTTTATATACAACTTGTTCAGAACCTTTGTCTTATTATTTGAGTTATACAACGTTCAACGTGCTTTACTTGCAAATTACTTGATTCGACTATTTATTTGTCAATGGACTAATTCGTGAATATAAGTTCGCCCGGGACCCACCATTGTAGACCGAGAGGGGTGCCTAACACCTTCCCCTCAAGGTTACTTCAAGCCCTTATCCTAATCTCTGGTGATGCAAACTAGTCTAAGAGTTAATCGCTCTAGGTGCCTTAACGCGCCATATTCCGTTAGGTGGCGACTCTTCAAATACCCAATTCCCAAAAGGAAATGAGTTATTACCCCTCATGAATGTCAAAACCCGGACTTCTCTCCGCGGAGGGAAAAATGGGGCGCGATAGTGAAACTATTCCACGAAACAAGCATGTTAGAAAGATCCTAAGTGTGCTACCCAGTTCTTGGGAAAGCAAAGTGAATGCCATTACAGAGGCAAAGGACTTGCAGGAGATAACTATTGATGAACTTGTTGGCAACCTAAAAACATATGAGATGTAAAAAGAAGAAAGACAGTGAAAGAAGAGAGCCCAAGAAGGAGAAGAATCTGGTCCTCAAAATAGAAAACTACGAGTCAAGTGGTGAAGATGGTTCAGAAGAATGAAGGCATTCCAAAAAGGGGAAGTTCTAGCAAGCTAAAGAATTATGATCTCTGTCATAAATATGGCAATCCAGGACATTTCATCAAGGATTGCCCTCTCCTAAAGCAGGATCAGCACAAGAACAACTCTGATAGATCAGCCAAAAGAACATGGTTCCTGACAGGCACTTCAATAAAGAAAACACCACTGATAATGTTGCAAGACAAGCTCTTGCCACATAGGGAGATTCATCAAGCGAATCTGGAGAAGATGATGAACTATGTAACAACTCTATAATGGTAGAAGAAAGTGAATCAATCGAGTATGATTCAATTTTTGCTTTGATGGCCCAGTCTGACGATGAAGATGACGATAATGATAAGGTAAATTTTTTGGATGTTCAAAGAAATCTAAAATCTTATTCTTCTAAGAAACTCATGTCTTTGGCAAATGTGCTAATCGACGCTTATCATAGTCTTGTAAATGACAGAGATCTCTTAACAGTTGAACTAGGAGAAGTAGAACAGTCTAGAGATGACCTAGTAATAATTGCAGTCGATCTAAGAGAGTCAATTGAGAACCTAAAAAAAAAAGAAATGTCTTAAAGAAAAGAATTGAAAATGTAGAACAAGAAAGAGATGACCTTCTAGTGGTAGTAATAGACTTGAAGAAACTATTGGGAAACACACAATGGAAAGTAGGGATGAAAATTATGAAAAAGGAAAGGAAGTTGCAAGCGAGGCACACATTAAGAATGAAAATGAGCTAAAGATAGTGCAGTTTAGTCTATGTGTTGAGCTTGAGAAAAACAAACAACTTTAGGAAGACCTAGGTAGAGTGAAGAGTGATCTTGAAAAATCACTCAAGTGGACCTAGTCCTCTAATACTATCACTGCCATGTACTCCAACAATAGGGTAAACAGGAAAGGGATTGGGTTTCAAAGGGAAAAGATTCCTTACAACCTTCATAGCAAGTATGTTACTGTACTTGGAAATTGGATTTGCACCCACTACGGTAACAATGGGCACCTTAAAGAAAATTGTAAGGCCAGATGTTAGTCACAACAGAAAAATAAAGCCTTTGCTGAAAAAGTAACTACTAGTAGAAAACCTGGTCCCTCATTTAAAAAACGCATAATGCCTGCATGGACCAAAAGATCCCTTATTCACCCTTTTCCTCATTACAAGGAACCCAGATTGGCTTGGATTCCTAAAGCTAACTCCTAATATTCTTGTGCAGGGAACAGTGAAAGGAAGCAACCTACAATGGTACATGGATAGTGGCTGCTTAAAGCATATGACTGGAAGTACAAATGATTTCCTTTCACTAAAGGCCCTCCAAGGAGGGAGTGTGTCCTCTAGGAACAACAAGAAGGGATACATTCTAGGAGTTGGAAAGATTGGGAAGTGTCTCTCTCACTTAATCGAAAATGTGTACTACGTGAACAGCTTGAAGTACAGCTTACTAAGCATTTACCAAATCTGTGACAAGGGAAATAAGGTCAAGTTTGTGTCAAAAATCTGCACCTTGACGAACCGAGTCCCGGATGAGGTGGTGCTAGTGGAAAAAAGATACAAGAGTATCTTGTAGATGATTTTGAGTCACTGAAGAATGGCGATTTAAGTTGCCTAAGTGCCGTTGATGATGATACTGAGCTATGGCACATGAGGCTAGGTCAAGCAAGCTTCACACTGTTGAACAAATTAGTAAGGAAGGACCTGGTTCGTGGTCTAAATCATGCTTCAAGAATCACAAAGTGTGTGATTCATGCGTAAAAGGAAGCATGTCAGATCTTCGTTCAAGCCCAAGAAGGAAGTCAGCACCGCAAGGCCACTCGATCTCCTTCACATGGATCTATATGGACCTATGAGGGTGCCATGTAGAGGAGGAAAGAAGTACTTCTTTGTAATAGTCAATGACTATTCCAGATTCACCTGGACCTTGTTCCTTAGAACCAAAGATGAAACCTTTGAAGCGTTTGTTGCCTTTGTCAAAAAGATCCAAGTGAAGATAGGTAATAAAGTAGCTTGCATCAGGTCTGATCATGGAATGGAGTTTGACATTGCCAAGTTCGATGAATTCTGCAATGAAAATGGCATCACTCACAATTTTTCTGCTCAAGAACACCTCAACAAAATGGTGTTGTGGAGAGGAAGAATAGAACACTTGAAGATATGGCAAGACAATGCTAATTGACAGTGGAATTGCAAAATATTTCTTGGTAGAAGCTATCAATACTGCGTGCTACATGGTAAATAGGTTCATGATTTGGTCCCTTCTAAACAAAACTCCATATGAACTACTGAATGGAAGGAAGCCCAAGCTGACACATATAAGAACTTTTGGGTGTAAATGCTTTGTTCATAACAATAGAAAGGAAGCTCTTGGGAAGTTCGATGCTAAAAGTGATAAACGAATCTTCCTCGGATACTTATCTCAAAACAAAGATTACAAGGTCTACAACAAAAGGACTCAATGTATAGAAAAACGCATTCATGTGATGTTTGATGAAGCTCACCTCTCCTTTGAAAAGGACAGACATAGCAAATGGAAAGGCACACATAATGAGCCATGTTAGGGAATCCAGTGAAGATGATGCAAATACATCTTCATTAACTGAAGAGGAACCTGGTTCCCCAATTACAACAACTGAAGTTGAAAATGTAGTTGTTGATGCAGTCCAAGGAACCCCACTCGGTAAAGCAAGAAACGCTCAAGAATCCCAGTTAGATGTGCCTGGTATTGAGTGTCATGAACACCCTGATCATGTGTTTAAACTAGATAAGGCATTATATGGGTTAAAATAGGCTCCCAGTGTCGCACCCCCTTTTTCTTCCTTCCTTTTTTGCGGGGAAGAAAAGGTCCGGGTTTCGACATTTATGGGGGTAATAACTCATTTTCTTTTGGGAATTGGGTATTTTTAAGTGTCGCCACCTAACGGATTATGGTGCGTTAGGGTACCTAGAGCGATTAACTCCTGGATTTGTTTGCATTACCAGAGATTTAGGGTAAGGGCTCGAAATAACCTCGAGGGGAAGGTGTTAGGCACCCCTCTTGGTCCACAACTGTGGGTCCCGGCCGAACTTATATTTATTAATTAGTACCTTAACAAATAAGTAGTTGAAACAAATAATTTCAAGTAAAGCACGTTGGACGTTGTATAATTCAAGTGATGAGACAAAGATTGTGTACATATAGGATAAGTAAAGCAAAAGAATTTTGGAAAAGGAGGGGTCCTAGGTTGGTTAGATTATAGGATCACCCAACACAATGTCTGGTAAACACTCCTCAATGAGGGGCTACACGTGACATTAGTGCATAGTCATCATATCCCATATCTACCCTTCCCACCCCTTGGTCATAGCCTAAAGCATTCTAGTAACCTTGACAATGCCTATGCGTGCACTACCCATCCCTTCCTTGTGGCCCTAGAGGTATTTTAGGACCTCTAAATCTAGGCAGTTCTAGACAACCCCTAAAGTGATTAAAAGGAGAAAATACTAGGCGACAGGAAAGAACAATTTAGGACTTCCTATAACGCAAGTTAGAGGCTCACAGTTACCTCCTCAAGCATATCACATATGTGCACTTCTTCAAACAACATCCAAGCACTTAAGAAAACAAATCCTAGAACATGATATCTAAGTGGGCAGAGGTTATAAAGTACTGAATTAGGACAATATGTGAAATAGCCTATTCAATTTGCCTACTGATTAAACCTGTTAAATCTGAACAACTTTAAGTAGCAGAAATGCAGTTTCAGAGTTGCAGGATTTGAAAACGCCCTATAGGCTTGCCTAGATCCTGAATAGTGATGTCCTAAGGGCATGATAACTTCATTTGATATAGTAAAACAATGGGCAGATTTTAAAATGGACCGTTGAATTCCTATAGGCATGCTTTCTAATAGTAAATTACGGCAGTACTTGAAAGAATTCATTTAAGGAAAACAAACCACTGATTAGGCCAGTTTCGAAGTAAACTAACATGAATTGGACTGACTTATTTAAACTAAACTGATTTTGGATCTATAAGCAGAATTTCTGATGTTGTTCCCTATAAGCATGATATCTAGTTGTTAATAGCTTATGTTAGAAACTTGCATGATATATATTGAAAACAAACGTAATTACCCGTTATAACAGAAACTTGAACTTGATCACATGCTTAAGTATGGTATCTACTTGATTGTAAAGCCTATAGACATGATTTCTATTATTTGGGACCATTTAACCCTATAGGCATGATTTCTAGCATGGTGAGGCAAGCATAACAATTATATTAAATGATCCTAAAGGCATGGTTTCTACCCATATTACTCCCACAAATATGTAACTACCCACCCCTTTTCACTAATCACCCTAATATTCATTTACAAATTATTACAAACCAGATGAATGAATTACATAAATAAAGAAAAAGAAGAAGTTACACTATTGTTGATAAATAAAAAATTTCCTTTGTATTTTTACATGAAAATACTTTCAAAATAGCATATATATGCATATATAAGTATGTCCAAGTATTTCAATAATTTTCCTAATTTCTAAAAGATTTTTAAACTGATTTATTGCCCATTTTAGCAACACGAAAACCAATAATTATTCCCAAAATTATTATTTTGGTGAATAACTTACTTTATTCTCATATTTATACCAAAACATAGCTAGGGTAATTTTTATACGTTTTGTACAAATTTATTTGGTATTTTAAAAGCTAAATTGCATATATTGCAATTTTAGCCTATTTTAAGACTAATAGCATTTTATAATTATGAAATTAGTTCCAATATTTTTAAATTAATATTTATATATTATTAACTGATTTAGTACTTTTAATTTGCTTTCAAAGTCATTTTTACTTTTTTTTATAAAATAGAAAGATAAAAACTGGCTATTTAAAATCTGACACATTTTTATTTCAATTATAGCCAAATTTGATCCCCTTAATTGACCAAATTCCAAGCCCAATTTTGGACCAACCCAATTTCAATTTAACCTGCCCCGGACCCAACTAATTTAACTCGCCCGGCCTTTCCTTTTGATCCAGGTCCTTGATCATTTTGATCAACGACCACGATTTCCCCTTTCCTTTTTAGTTCACAAACACCCCCCAACCCTACTTCATTTCTCACCAATCGCCGCCTCTGAACTCTTAAACTCTCTCAAACACTCTCGAACCTTCCCTAACCCTAGCCCCCTCTCACCGTCTTCCACCTTAAACTCACCGGAATCCATGGCTTCTCAGGCCATGAGAGTCTTAAACTCACCTCCCTTTGCTCTTGTACACTTGGTACTTGAAGATTCTGGGTCTGACCTCGAAGGTTCTCACTCAGATCTTTGCCGGCTCGAGGTTTCATGGCCATCTCCAGTTTTGCTCCGGCGTATCCTGGTCTTATGAGCCTGTTTCTGACTTCTCCGACTCAGATAGGAGACCTTTTCGAAGTCTTTCTCATTCTAGGGTTCTTCTGAAACCCTAAACCTTCGAGGGTTTCTCCGATTTTTCTTAGATCTGTTATATATCTGTGCTCTACTTGAGTTTTCAAACCATTTCCTCAATTTCTTTCTTTCAAAAATTATTTTTTTAAGGTCTTTCTGTTCCGATCTAGGCTTTTCTAAAATGTTTAAGTGATTTCTGACTTTTCTTTTCCTTTACGTGTACTTGCTCCTACTGTGTTCTTGTATTCTTCCTTTTACCATGCTCTTGTATGACTATCTTACTCTGTTCTTCTATATGTGCTTTTCTGCTATAATTTTCTGATGTTTTTGTGTTCTTCTACTGTATGTTCCTACTAAGTTCTTAAAGTTCTTTGTTTGCCTTCTACTGAGCCCTATTTAAGTTCCTTTTAGAAAACTCCTTAAGCATGTTTCTTCTACTATTCCTACCAGTATTTCCATTATGTTCTGTGAATCTCTCTACTGTATTTTCTACCGTGTTCTTAAGTGTGCTTACTACTTTTCTTCTACTGAACTTTGTTTGAGTTCTTCAAAAAGAGCCTCTTAAGCATGTTTCCTCTGCTATCTTATCAGTATTTCCATTCTATCCTCTGAATCCTGCTATTGTTTGCATGTTACTTTGCTACCATGTTCTCTCATGAGTTCTGAAAGAAGCATGTTAGAAGCTTCAATTCTCTTCTGAAACCTCTATACATGTCTCGACTTAACTTGTTTGCCCTCTCCTTTATGTTTTCTGGTTTGTTCGAACTAGGGCTTTATTTCAAAGACCTCTTAGCTCTTTCAGACTGGTTTTAAACCTCTAAATGAGTATGAATATCTTTGTTTTCATACAATGTTGAACCTTTTCTTTCTACTAATTTTACAAAGGCATGACAAGTTTCTTTCTTGTTTTAGCATGTCTGTATGCTTTTATATATGTGTTGAACCTTTCTTCAAAAGGCTTTCCAACTTATGATTGATTCAGAATTCCTTGTTAATAGGTCTAATTGATTGTTTGCTGATTTTCCTTAAGTTAAAATCTTTCCCATCCTTATGACTTGGTCATTCATACCAAATCTCGGACCTTGTGATTTACTGACTTTTAACTGATTTCCTTTCCTTATTTGCACAAACCATGTGTTATCAATACCTTGTCCTTAAATAGACCTTTATGTATTTACCCCTTTTATACTGGTTTGAAAAAGGTTTGATGAATCCATTTCCTTAATTAGTTTTGCCCGTTTGAAATCAGAATCCCTTAATTAGAGGGAAACCTTGTGTAATTGATTTTCAAACTATTTTCTTACCTATTTCTACTTGCTTTCTACACTATAGAAAGGGCACGACCCTTCTGCACTTTAACACTCTCAATTTAACACTTTTATACTACTCAAGTATCACAGTTGTCTAATCATAGCATTCTGACTATTTGCTTGCACTTTGGCTTCACAAGACTACTATTTTCTTTTCTTGTTTCTCTGAAACTGGTATGTTCTAGTTTTATTTTCAGCCTCATCCCAACGTGTTTATTTTACAGCTTCTACACCCCTGTCTGCTTTACTACCTATTTTAATGTTAATTAGCATATGTTTCTACTATGAATCCCTACATCCCTGTCCCCTTCTATGTATTTGAGTTGAAGTTCAGAATATGGAAACATCCAAGTTGTTGATCATATCTGGACTTGATCTCTTAGGGTATCCTAACTCCCAAACAATGTGGCTAACAGGCTGGTTGGGGTGTGCCGGCACTCCAATTGCTAGGTATGACCACTAGCTTGTCTTGGCTTTCCCCAAAATCCTCTCTCTACACTTACACTCTCTCTTAGATTCTAAGTTCTGCCCCACCTCCTATGAGCCTTGCTTTGGGATCTTGAGTTCCCTGTGAACTTGGACAATTGAGGGCTGGCCTTCCACACTGCACTATGACTCATATTCTACAATATACTTGGGTGTAAGAACTGCCTGGAGTCCATTTGAGACTCTTAGGGAGCTCTGACACATCCCAAGTAAGAGAAAGGCTTTGGATATTTGATCTTTGGAGTTGGTTCATTTCATATTTCAGACCTGGAGTCTGAATTAAGCTCCCTTTGGTTGTACATTATTTTTTGATGTAATTTTCTTTTCATATTCATTCTGGGCTGTAATGATTTGTAATAACTTATGAGGTTTTAGTGAAAAGGGGAGGGTAAATCATGCATGCAAAAGGGGTAGATATCATGTTCATAGGTATTTATTATAATTCTGCAATCATGTCCTGCTTTCAATTCTGTGTTTTCATATAGAAATCCTGTTTATAGGTTCTGCATTTTCATATAGAAATCCTATTTATAGGTTCTGCATTTTCATATAGAAATCCTGTTATAGGTTCTGCATTTTCATATAGAAATCATGTTTACAGGTCCTGCATTTTCATATAGAAACCATGTCTATAAATTTCTGCATTTCTGTATTATCTAGAAAACATGTCTATAGGTTCTACATTTCATAACGCTGCATATCATATTGATAACCTGTCTATAGGACTTCTTGAATTCTGAATATGCATCTATCACTAGGCAAACATGTTCATAGGTTTTTATAACAAACAACATTTTAGATACCATGCCTATAGGGCTTCTGCATTTTTATTTTGACTATAAATGTTTTTTAAATCAATAACGCTTAGAAAGCATGCCTATAGGAGTAATCAACCGAATCTGAATCATCTATCTCGCTTATAAGTCTAAAAAACAGTAGTAATGTTGCGTAATATTTGCAGAACTTATGTTCCTGCAATTAATAAGTCCTTTTTCTTTAAAATCAGTATATTTCTGTTATACATAGATATCATACCTATAGGTTTAACCTAGTCAAGCTTTAGGGTAAAGGTTATAACAGCACCAGTCTTTGATAATTACAACTAGCGGGCAGGCCTAATTCGGACTTCTTATCTAAAAATATGTGATAAATCAGCCTGCTTTAACGTTTTTTAGGTTTAATTCAGACCATAACCAGTACATGCAAGATATGCTAAATAATCTGTCTTTAAGTTGAGGAGGCCTATTTGAGACTTTAAATGTTATGTGTTTTCCCATATCTGCTCTATATGTTTTGTTTGTCGCCCTAGATTTTGTCCTTTAAACCATAAAATCCCAATCTCCCTTCCCTTTGGTACTAGTAGTCCCAAATGCCTCCAGGACTGATAGGATTGGGACGGGTAAGAGCATGTAATAAGTAATGAAACTATTCCACATTTTACTACCTTAACGGGGTGGGAAAGGGTAGATATGGATATGATGACCGGTGCGCTAATACCACGTGTAACCCCTCTTCCGAGGAGTGATTACCGGTTATTGCATTGATGTGATCCATATTATTTGTAAACCTAGGACTCCCTTCCCTTTATTTGTGTATTTTATTACTTTTCAGAATTTTCAAACTATTTCCTCAAAATTTCAACTTTCTTTGTTTCTTCAAACTTTAATTTATTTGCAGCCATAATGTGACAATCCCTCATGTTTGAAACCTTTATTTTCTTACTTGTTACTTGTACTTAAAGTCACAATTGTAGCATGACCGGGAACCACACTAGTGGATCCTGAGGGGTGCCTAACACCTTTCCCTCGGGATAATTTCTAGCCCTTACCCAATCTCTGATTTTCTAGATCAATTCCTTCCTAGTGTCCTAATGTACTTTAATCATTAGGTGGCGACTCATCAATGCAAACCCAATTCCCAAAAAGGGAACGAGTTGTCCTCCCAAATGTCACAAACCCGATTTCGTGAGAAAAAGGGGGCGCGACAGCATGGCGACTCTGCTGGGGAAATACTTTTAGGCTTTTACCATTTCAAACTATTACTGTGACTTTACCTTTCTTCTGCGCTTTATTTGTTTAATACCTTTAAGCATTTAATTCCCTCTTCTACTACAAAAACTAACTTGTCTCTTGTTTCTTTCCCTTGTTTCTTTCACTTCTTTCCTTTATTACTGTTTTAAATTATTGTAATTATCACTTTATGAACGTGCAAATATGTGACAACTTGTTTTAATTATTGAATAAGCATGCTTTCAGCATCATATTTCACTTGTGTCAAACAAATAACATAGAAACGCTTATAATGAGTGGTTGCGCTCTTCCGATATTATTACCCTTTAAATTCGGCAAAGGCATATTTGCGGTAAAACCAGTCGATCAACGGTGTAGTCGACGGTTCCGTGCCTTTCCCTCTTGAGTTGTCCGCTCAAGGGTACCAGTCTAAAAACCCCCATAGAAAGCTTACTCTATTTAATTGTGAATGCATCATGGTCAAACTAAGTCAAGTCAGTTATGTTGTCCGCATAATGAATCTATAAGACAGCCTCGTCCAAAGTCCACTAGGTTTCCCAAAAACCAAACGGACACTATCATGTTTTGTGCATTCATTTGGAGAACTAAATGCTTTTATGCTAATTGTTGGTATTAAATAGTCGAGTCTGGTGTGGGTAAGGGCCTAACCTTGTTTGTTTTGCAGAAAATGAGGCACGAGGTCCCTAGTTTAGGTATGATTAGCACGCCCTCACTCTTGCTAGACTGGTGGAGGAGTCTTCCATCAAATGACCAAATCAATGGGTGGAAAGAGAGGGCCGCCAAAGCTAGCAAAAATTTGGAATATCTGGAGTACAGTCTGCTAGAATTGGAAGGGAAAGTGAGGAAGAGAGTCACTGACTGCTAGAATACTGAAGGAAACGAAGGAGATCACATGGCAAATGCATTTTTACTGGTGAACCTACACGAATTGGAGGTTCTGATCAACGAGAGCATTCAACCTAAGGAAAGTCCTTCTGGGACTAAATAAATAGGAATTTACTTTTCGTTTTATGAATGTAATAAGGCCCATGGCCGCTAGTGACATTTTATTTCCTATTATTTAGCGTCGTTTTGGGATTCGTCTACTTTTTATCAATAAAATAAGACATTTAGCATTCTAAGTTCTCCAAATCAATTTGTCGTTAGGCCTACCTCGGGCACAAAGAGGTTCCCCAAATTAGGACACGACTTACATTCTTGCACTACGTGTTTAAATATCGCAACGTTTCTTTTCATAATCCTCACTGACTTGTTGCCTTTTGTTTTTATTTTTTTATTTATTCGCCTCCCCAAGGTTAGTTCGTGCACTCTGGCATCTTCATCATATTCCAAAAGATCAAAGGACCCTCCACCCACTCCTCCTCCAAGTCCTGTCAAAAACAAGAACAAAGAAAAGATGGAGGATCTGAACAACTCAACTGAACAGGTAGAGGTCACTCATGGTACTCAGGTCTCCAAAGAAAGTGCGTCCCAACTCGAGCAAAAACTATTGAAATTTCAAGAAGAACTTGATCAGGTCCGGAACTTGGAAAGCTTATCATTTTCCCTCACCACCCCAGATGTCAATTTTCCTAACGCTCAGAACCCCACACCTCCACAAAACATCCCAAAACCACAAAACCATCCTGCTCCTCACCACCACTACAACACCTGTCATACTTCTAACAATACTCCACTGTTCATCCCAGAACCGATGAACTCCACAAATGACCATTTCCACACTCATAACACCCCATCTACGTGGAAACCATGTCGTACTCCGCCTAACCCATTTCAAGCACACCCGAGTCTGATGATAAAGACTCACTCATTAGGAGTCTGGCTGAAGAGCTTAAGAATTTGACTAGCCGAATTTAGGGCGTCGAAGGAAGCAAATGAATTAAAGGGGCTAAACTATGAAGATCTATGCATACAACCGGATGTTGAACTGCCCGAGGGGTACAAACCTCCGAAGTTCGAGATGTTTGATGGTATCGGAGATCCGAGAGTTCATTTGAGAACATACTGCGACAAGCTGTTCAGAGTAGGAAAGGACGAAAGGATCCACATGAAGCTTTTCATGAGGAGTCTGAAGGGAGATGCTTTGTCTTGGTACATTAGCCAAGACCCGAAGAAATGGTCGAACTGGGTGAGTATGGTGTCTGACTTTATGGACAGGTTCAGGTTCAATACAAAAAATGCACCAGATGTGTTCTACATTCAGAACTTGAAGATGCCCACGGAAACATTCCGCGAGTATGCCACTCACTGGAGGTCAGAAGCTGCCAAAGTCAGGCCTGCTCTAGAGGAAGAATAAATGAACAGGTTTTTCGCCCGAGCTCAAGAACCCCAAAACTATGAAAGGTTGATGCTGATTGAAAGTCAGAAATTTTCCGACATCATCAAGCTAGGTGAGAGGATCGAGGAAGGCATCAAAAGTGGTATGGTCACAAACTTTGAGGCTTCACAGGCTATTAACAAGGCTCTGCAATCTAGTGGCACAACCAAGAAAAGGGACGTGAGCGCCGTGATGGTTGCACAGAAAACCAAGTCCCCTATCAAATACCAAACCTACCCGATGCCTCCACTCCCATATCAACCTACCCCAAATTATTAAGCACCCTCGCCCTCTTACCAAACTCCACCACCTACTTACCAATCACCTCCACCTCCTACATATCATCCTACTTCACCCAGATATTCCCAACCCGCACATGTCTACCAAGCCTACAATACTCAACCCTCTCACTATCAATCACCGTCCACTCGCCAAAACTTTCTTAGACCCTGACCAAATTTTGACTGCAGACCTCCCAAATAATATACCGCCATTGCTGAACCAATTGACGAGCTATATGAAAGGCTCAAAGCTGCTGGTTATGTCACCCCCATCCTTGCTATAACTCCTTAAAACCCTTCCCAATGGGCCAATCCTAATAAATCTTGTGCATACCATTCTGGCATGAAAGGGCATACCATTGATGAATGTCGCTCTCTGAAAGATAAAATCCAAGCACTGATTGATAACAAGATTATTGTGGCAAAGGAGCTCACTTCGAATGTCTGCAATAACCCTCTACCAAACCACACGGGTGGAGGCGTTCACATGATTGAAATAGAGGACGGCTGGGACCCCAAGGGGTCAATAGGTTTGATCACAGAAGGCAACGATCCAAAGAAACCAACAGTTACCCTTAATCCGATTATAGTCCAGATTCAGCCTTCTAGGGACGCTGAGGTGAGAATGTCCATACCACTTGAGTTTGAAACACCATCCTCTACAAAGATGTCAGCACCAATCGAGGTCGAGTTTGGGTCCCCGGCAAATATACCTGAACCATTTGAAGTTGCAGTTTTTCCTTCCAAAATATAGGCTCTGTTCGGAGTAAAGGTGCCAATTCCAGTAGCAATGTCGGATATAACGCCATTCCATACGAATTCTATACCTTGGGACTACACAGCCGAGGCAAGAAGGAAAGGGAAAGCCAAATCCAGAGAAGCAGTCGCGACACAGGGTATGACAAGAACCGGCAGAGTATACACCCCTAAACATTTGGCTGAATCAAGCAAGCAAGCCTCTAAATGGCCAACCATCACTGAAGCTTGTCCCGATGATCTGTAGAAAAAAATAAAAGCAAAGGAGTACTCAGACATTGATCAGTTGAACAAAACACCGGCACAGATCTCTATCCTAGCTTGCTGCAAAGCTCCGATGCACACAGGAACGCCTTGTTGAAGGTGCTGAGTGAGGCATATATACCAAGCAACATCACTGGAGGAGAAATGGCAAACATGGTAGGGCAGGTATTGGAGAGTCACAAGATCACTTTTCATGAAGATGAGATGCCACCAGAAGGGTTGTGACACAATGAAGCGCTGCACATCATTGTGCAATGCCAGGATTATTTCATCACCAGAGTCCTGATTGACGGTGGGTCCAGCTTCAATATTTGTCCGTTGGTAACACTCAGAACATTGGGAAAGAGTCTTCATGAGATCAAGGACGGGGCCGTCAACGTCAAATCTTTTGACGGTTCCTAAAGGTCTACTGTTGGGGAAATTAGCTTGTGTTTGCAGATGGGGCCTACTTGGTTTGATGTTGAATTTCAAGTAATAGATGTGTCGTCATCTTACAACTTGCTTTTGGGACGTCTATGGATTCATGCCGCTAGGGCCATAGCGTCAACACTACATCAGGCGATGAAATTTGAGTGGAACCACCAAGAGGTGATCATTCACGGCGACGGTAGCAATCCCATATATAGTCGCCAAACCATCCCAGCGATTGGAGGAAGGAGAAAGATATGCGGGGAAACCTATCACCACATCGAGCGAGTCAACGCCCTTGACAAAGACAAATGGTGGGACAACAAAATTGAAAGCATATTGAACTGGAGCGGATATAAGCCTGGCAAGGGACTTGGCAAGAACCTCCAAGGAATCGCCAAGCCGATCAAACTGAAGAAACATGGCACCACTTTCGGTCTGGGATACGAGTATACTTGGAAGGAATTCAACAACTGGTCGCCACCATGGCGTGGCCCTTACTACCCACTGGAGCAGCCGATACCCCATTTAGAATAGACTTTCCATCCAGTCGATGTTATATATGGGTTGAAAGAAGAGGAAGCACTGACAGCAATGAGGGATTTATTTGTGGAAGATGATGGCATGGATTGTTGTGTCATTTTCAAGGAGGAGGGGGAGGAAGGCCCTTCTATAGAAGCCGTAAGACGAGGAGTATGCCTCAACAATTGGACCATCAGAACCACTAGAGCCCAGAAAGCCTCGGGGTAGCAAGGTTGAACAAAGCATCATGCACTAACTTTCATTTTTACTAGTTGATTTTCCTTTCGCATTTTTGAATTTTTCCCAATAAGACTTTCAATATTCAAAATAGTCATGGAATTTAGCAAAACATTTTCTCTATAAATCTTACTCTTATTATTTTTTCTCTCATTACTTCACTCATACAACATTACTATTACTTATCTTGATAAACCTTGACTGTAACATGCAATAAGACAATGCAACAAACGGACATAGATCCAGAGGAAAATAACATACCAGAAGAGATTGTTAAAGAGGTTGAAAATATTGAGAGCAGACCTAAGTCCAACCTGGATGAGACCGATATTGTTAACGTGGGAGATGTAGAGAATGTCAAAGAAATGAGAATCAGTGTCCACTTATCGCTGTCAGAAAAGAAGGAATACACATAATTTCTAAGTGAATATGAAGACATATTTGTTTGGTCGTATGATGACATAAATGGTCTGAGTACATCTATTGTGGCTCACAAACTACCAACTGATTCGACATGTCCACCGGTAAAGCAGAAACTTAGAAAGTTCAAGCCTGACATGAGTTTGAAAATCAAGGAAGAAGTCACTAAGCAAGTCAGAGCTAAGGTTCTCAAGGTAGTAGAATATCCGACATGGTTAGCCAACATCGTGGACGGGAAGGTCAAAGTCTGTGTCGACTACCGGGATCTCAACCGGGCTAGTCCAAAAGACGACTTCCCCTTTCCAAACATACATATCCTGATTGAAAATTGCGCCAAGCATGATTTGCAGTCATTCGTGGATTGTTTTGCTGGGTATCATCAGATCTGGATGGATGAAGAAGACGCTGAGAAAATGGTTTTCATTACACCGTGGGGAATGTACTGTTACAAGATGATGCTTTTTGGGATAAAGAATGCTGGGGCCACCTACATGAGGGCCATGACTACCATTTTCCATGATATGATACATAAAGAGATCGAAGTGTATGTAGATGATGTCATCATCAAATCCAAGAAAGCCACTAATCACATGGAAGATTTGAGGAGGTTCTTCAATAGACTGAGAAGGTACAGCTTGAAGCTGAATCCCGTGAAATGTGCATTTGGGGTTCCTACCGGAAAACTACTTAGGTTCATTGTGAGTCACCGAGGAATAGAGATGGATCCATCAAAGGTCAAAGCTATTCAAGAATTGGCACCGCCAAAGAACAAGAAAGAAGTAATGAGTTTCTTGGGGAGACTCAACTACATCAGTCGGTTCATAGCTCAATCTACTGTCATCTGTGAGCCAATCTTTAAGATGTTAAAGAAGGACGCCGCTACCGAATGGACTGATGACTGCCAGAGGGCCTTCGACAGAATCAAAGAGTACCTGTCCACACTGCCAGTTTTGGTCCTGCCCGAGCCGGGTAGACCCCTATTACTCTATGTTGCAGTGCTAAATGGAGCGTTCGGTTGTGTTCTTGGGCAACATGATGAAATGAGGAGGAAGGAATAAGCCATCTACTATCTTAGCAAGAAGTTCACCCCTTATGAAGCCCGGTATTCTCTGTTAGAACGCACCTGTTGTGCCCTGATTTGGGTAGCTCATAAGTTGAGACACTAATTCTGTTTCTATACCACGTATCTCATATCAAGGATGGATCTGTTGAAGTACATATTTCAGAAGCCAATTCCCACTGGCAAGCTAGCCAAGTGGCAAATCCTACTGGGTGAATTTTGCATTGTCTACGTAACTCAGAACGCAATCAAGGAATAGGCTTTGGCAGATCATCTTTTCGAGAATCACGTGGACAAAGAATACGAATCCTTAAAGACGTATTTTCCTGATGAAGAGATATCATTCATAGGAGAAGACATTGCAGAATCCTATGACGGTTGGAGAATGTTTTTCGATGGAGCAGCAAATTTCAAAGGAGTTGGCATAGGAGCAGTCCTAGTGTCAGAAAGTGGTCAGCATTATCCGGTGTCTGCCAAACTCAGATTCCCTTGCACCAACAACATGGCTGAGTACGAGGCCTGCATCTTGGGACTCAAGATGGCCATAGTTATGAACACTTAAAAGTTGCTAGTGATCGGGGATTCAGACTTGCTTATACATCAGGTCCGAGAAGAATGGGCGACCAAGAACTCCAAGATACTCCCTTATCTACATCACGTACAGGAGTTGAGAAAAAGGTTCACAAAGACAGAGTTCCAGCATGTTCCCAGAGTCCAAAATGAGTTTGTCGATGCATTGGCTACCCTATCATCCATGATACAACATCCAGATAAGAATTTCATTGACCCTATTCTAGTAAAGGTCTACGATCAGCCAACTTACTGTGCCCATGTCGAGGAAGAAGTGGATGGAAAACCTTGGTTTCATGATATCAAGGAATACTTGGCGAAAGGAGAATACCCAGAGTTCGCAAACCCTATTCAAAAGTGTACACTTCGAAGATTATCCAACAATTTCTTCCACAGCAGAGGAATTCTATATAGGAGGACTCCGGATTTGGGATTGCTAAGGTGTGTCAACGCAAATGAAACATCTAAATTACTAGAAGAAATCCATGATGGAACCTGCGGGCCACATATGAATGGCTTTGTCTTAGCTAAGAAAATACTCCGAGCTAGTTATTTTGGATGACTATGGAAATGGACTGCATCCAATATGTACAGAAGTGCCACTGCTGTCAGATACATGCAGATATGATAAAGGTGCCTCCAAATGAGCTTAATGCAACAAGCTCAACATGGTCGTTCGCCGCTTGGGGAATGGATGTTATCGGACCAATCGAACCTGCCGCATCAAATGGACACAGGTTTATCCTAGTGGCAATTGATTATTTCACCAAATGGGTTGAAGCAGCATCATACAAAGCAGTGACTAAGAAAGTCGTAGCAGACTTCGTCCGCAACCGTATCGTTTGTCAGTTCGGAATTCCAGAATCAATCATTACTGATAATGGTTCCAATCTCAACGGTGACTTGATGAAAGCCATTATAAAACCTTCAGGATCAAGCACAAGAATTCTACAGCCTACAGACCTCAGATGAACGGAGCTGTAGAGGCCGCCAATAAGAATATCAAGAAGATACTAAGGAAAATAATAGAGAAGCATAAGCAGTGGCACGAGAAATTATCACTTTCTTTATTGGGGTATCGCACCACAGTCTGCACATCAACAAGGGCAACCCCCTATATACTGGTTTACGGTACAAAGGCTGTTATTCCCGCTGAGGTAGAAATTCCTTCCCTAAGGATCATACATGAAGCTGAACTCGACAAAGTAGAATGGGTAAAAAGTCATTACGAACAGCTAGCTCTTATAGACGGAAAGAGAACGAATGCAGTTTGCCACGGTCAGCTTCATCAGAACAAAATGGCTAGAGCCTTCAACAAAAGAATCAAGCCAAGACAATTCGCACCGGGGAAGCTGGTGCTAAAGAAGATTTTCCCGCATCAGGACGAGGCCAAAGTGAAGTTCTCTCCCAACTGGCAGGGTCCGTACATGGTCCATCGGGTTCTAACAGGAGGATCCCTCATACTTGCAGAAATGGATGGAGAGGTTTAGCCGAAGCTGATCAATTCAGATGCAGTAAAGTGATACTATATGTAACCTTTATGCTTTCCTTTATGATGTAATTTGAACTACGCCTGACCTGATTCCCATTTAAGAGAGGATACGTAGACAGCCCTATGGGTTCGATCACAATTCAATAAAATTTTCATTTCCCCCGTAATTAGAAACTGGGACAGGACCCTCAAAATTCCGAAGTGATTTCAGCCATTCGCCGCAAGCAGCCGTCAGAAGTAGCAGCCCAGTAAACTGGGGCAGAATTTTGAGGAGGACCCTCAAAATTCCGAAGCAAGAGAGGTTGCAATGTCTTGAACCATGTCGCAGTCGTAGGTTCATCTAAGGAAAACTATTCTCAATTATGTATTTATGTTATATTTTTACTAAATCATGCATGTCTGTTACCAAAGTTGCTTCGTTTAGCAACGCTACCCCAATGATATGCACAGTATCACCGGAACAAAGCCGAGTAGGCCAAGCAGAGCCAGCAGGAATACGAACTAACCTCCCCCCTTTAAAAAACTCACGATTTTCTTTAGATGCAGGCACTTGAGTTGCAAAAACATCAAATATACTATACACTCACAAGACTCACATTACTCGAAAATACTACTCTTAGAACCGTTGCACTTGCTCACAGCTACTATCCGTACGCAGTGTCCCCAGCAGACACAGTATCCCCAGCAGTTGCAATATCGCAATCCTCTATCAGCTAAGAAAATTCTATTATTATTTGCCTTTTTACCTCATGCATAAGGCTACCATTCTGCCTTCCAAGGTTAAGCTCTACCTATATCTGCATTCTCTGCGTTGCATAAGGCTACCATTCTTCCTTCCGAGGTTAAGCTCTACCTCCATCTGCATTCTCTGCATTGCATAAGGCTACCATTCTGCCTTCCAAGGTTAAGTTCTACCTCCATCGGCATTTTCTGCATTGCATAAGGCTACCATTCTGCCTTCCGAGTTTAAGCTCCACCTCCATCTGCATTCTTTGCATTACTTAAGGCTACCATTCTGCCTCTCGAGGTTAAGCTCTACCTCTATCTGCATTCTTTGCATTGCATAAGGCTACCATTCTGCCTTCTGAGACTAAACTCTATCTCTATCTGTATTTCCTGCATTGCATAAGGCTACCATTCTGCCTCCCGAGGCTAAGCTCTACCTCCAGCTGCATTCTCTGCATTGCATAAAGCTACCATTCTGCCTTCCGAGACTAAATTCTGTCTCCATCTGCATTTCCTGCATTGCATAAGGCTATCATTCTGCCTCCCGAGGTTAAGCTTTACCTCCATCTCGCATGGCTGAAAGATCGCCGCTTTCATTTACTTCTTGCATGGCTGAAAGATCACCATCTTCATTTACTTCTTGCATGGCTGAAAGATCGCCACCTTCATTTACTTCTTGCATGGTTGAAAGATCGCCACCTTCATTTACTTCTTGCATGGCTGAAAGATCGCCACCTAAGTTGCATTTGCATGGCTGAAAGATTGCCACCCTACTGCATCTCACGGGCTGAAAGATCGCCAAATTATTCGAGGGCATCATCGTTCAGAGGCACTATTTGCATAGCCCGAGAATACCATGCCATGGCCCGATTATCCCTTTTATTCTTTTGCATATCATTATTCAAAGGCATCATGGTTCGGAGGCATCATTCTCATAGCCCGAGAACATAATTTCATGGCCTGCGAATCCTTTACTATACGCTTCATGGCCTAGGACGTCATGGTCTAAGGACGTCATCCTAACCGTCCAAAGACAGCATTCATGGTCCAACGGGAACTTGCATCATGTTTAAATTTCCGCACAATACATATGGTTCATTTGTAGGTAAACCATCGAGTAATGGCCATCTCAGAGGATCAATCCCGCTCCAGTTCCCGCAACCTTATTAGACTTTAACCATCCATCCTAACCCAAATATTGTGTCTGTCTTGGAAAATCTCCATCGGCATATTACGCCGACGGATCTTGGACTACATATGGCCTGATTCCTGTAAAACCAGGGATATGTAGGTAGATCGGGAACCAGAGCACGGTCAAGTTCTTCAAACCATTTCGTTCGGTCAAATTGGCGATCATATATTTACCCGACAACTCTTTCATCCTTCCTGGGTAAAGAGGGGCAGCTGTTGAAACCTAATTTTTCCCTATGTATTTTTACATGCAAATACTTTCAAAATATCATATATATGCATATATAAGTATGTCCAAGTGTTTCAATAATTTTCCTAATTTCTAAAAGATTTTTAAATTGATTTATTGCCCATTTTAGCAGCACGAAAACCAATAATTATTCCTAAAATTATTATTTTGGTGAATAACTTACTTTATTCTCATATGTATACCAAAATATAGCTAGGGTAATTTTTATACATTTTTTTACAAATTTATTTGGTATTTTAAAAGCTAAATTCCATATAATTGCAATTTTAGCCTATTTTAAGACTAATAACATTTTATAATTATGAAATTGGTTCCAATATTGTTAAATTAATATTTATATATTATAAACTGATCCAGCACTTTTAATTTGCTTTTAAAGTCATTTTTACTATTTTTATAAAATAGAAAGGAAAAACTGGCTATTTAAAATCTGACACATTTTTATTTCAATTATAGCCAAATTTGATCCCCTTAATTGACCCAAATTCAGGCCCAATTTTGGACCAGCCCAATTTCAATTTAACACGCCCCTGACCCAACTAATTTAACCCGCCCGGCCTTTCCTTTTGATCCAGGTTGTTGATCATTTTGATCAACGGCCACGATTTCCCCTTTCTTTTTTAGTTCACAAACACCCCCCAACCCTACTTCATTTCTCACCAACCGCTGTAGACACGTGATTTTTTACCCTCCCTGAGAATTTTCACATTTTTAGCATAAATATGTAATTTAGGTCTAATATAGCTATTTTGACTATTTTACTTTATTTCGTTGCAAAAAGAAAATTACAAATATATATATATAAATTTTAGTTTATGTATTTCTCATAAACTTGAAAAAATACAAAAATTGTACCTTACTTTTGTGCTTTATATAATTTCGAAAATTACCAAAAAATATAGTTCTATTAATGTTTTGTAGTCATTTTAATTTTTGGAAAAAATACAAAAATATTACTTTATATTTTATCTTTATATAAAAACGAAAATTACAAAAAATAGTTTTATTAATATTTTGTAGCTATTTTAATCTTGAAAAAATATTAAAAAAGATATAGTTTTGTTTTAAATATTAGTCTTATTTTGGTAGTTATTTTGCTTACATAGGATTAGTTTAGCAACGTCGTGTTCTTATTCTCGGATCCGGGCAAAAGAATAATATTCGGGTTCAAACTACCCGGTTTTAGGCCTAATTTTCGGATCTAGCCCATAATAATCCGAGTCCACCACACATGGGGGACACACGTGGGGAACACGGACGGAACACCGTACACGGGGAACCCCACCGCGCATGGGGGACACAAATCTTGGACCCCTACACACGTGGGGTCCATTTGCTTGGCATTGGGTACAAAATACACGGACAAGGCCAAGGCAAAAGGGGACTTTTTTTGACAGATTTTTGAAAACCAAAAGCACTGTTCACCATCTTCTTCAAAGAAGAAACCAACGAAAACCCTACTGTCCAAAAACCACCCTCGCACCCCCCAGCAACTCACCAAAAACCACCAGCCCGGACTCCCTCCATCTTCGTCACTGCCCCCTACTCCCTCACGTCCAAAACGACCACCATCAACCACCCCGTCTCCTCCCAAACTCCATCGCAACCAGTCCGTCACCTTCCCCATCACCCTCCCGTCGTGAAACCACCATCAACAAACCCTACTCGAAACCACCACCAGACACCACCCTAAAACCACCATCAACGACCCCAAAACCATCGTCGCCCCAGCTCCCTCTCCGCCTCACGACCCTACTGTCGTAACCACCCCCCCCCTCGTCGTCATTTTCCAATCGACAATCAAACAACCCGTCACCTTCCAGTCGTAACCCCAAAAACCAGTCGCACCCCTACTCCCTCGCGTCCAAACACCATCGCCCAAAACCACTGTCGCCCCAGCTCCCTCACCTTCCCCATCGCCTTCTTCCTCCGTGAAACCCGTCACTACTGTCGCCACCAACTCCCCCATCGTCACTGCCCCCAGCTACATCCCTCATCGTCAAACAACCTACCCCCCAGCCAACAAGCTCTACTGCCCGTCGACCCTACTGCTGCCACCATTGTTGCGTCGTTCGAGCAGCAGCCATTGCCGCTGTTGTTCGTTTTCATCACACCCGTCAACCACTCTCCAAACAACCACCCCTTCTCCTCCAATCTCCATCGCCACCAGGCGATTATCCAGTCGCCATTCGCGTGCCCAGTGACCGCTGTTTCTTCGCTGTCGTCGCGCAGTCCGTCTGAGGTCGTCGTCGGGTTGTGCTCGTGGCTTCCGGTCTGATATCGTTGAGCTTGACATCGAGGTTCCGTCTTTGGAGAGGTTTCCGACAGTTGTCGGTCCAGTTGGTTGTTGTTCTTGCTTCAAACAGGTGCATACACATTTCTAAACTTGTGATATTTGGTTAAATGGAATGAGATGATATGGATTTCCTATGCACTGTTTGTGTATCGTCTTTGTTGAATTGCGCTTCATTTTTACCATGGATATTATTACCTATTAGAATTGTTGTTTTTTGTTTAATCTCGGATGGTTTCATTGGTAGAAAATCGTAGTTGTTTTAAGTTTGCCCTTAAATAATAAAAAATGAGACGAGCTCCACCAAAAATAAAAAATGTACAGATTGCGGAGCCCTCACAAAAATATATGTATTAAAATTACTTAGAAGTTAGGAGGACCGTTTAGCGAATTTCACGGCCTTCCCAAAATAATAACACGATAGTCTCTTTAGGCGCGTGTTTAATAATCTATTTTCGTAAACTCGGGTGTGCATTTCATGCGACCCAAATCCAAATCCCAAAACATGAAATAAAATATGTTCCGGATTGTGGGTGCATTTCATGTGACGCAATCCAAAGACATGTTTAAGCGATGTTCACATTCTTTTAAAAATAATAATAATAATAAAGTGGTAAAAAGTTAAAATTGGCACACCGGTTCATAATTGTATTAAAATCAGATAAAAAAGCTGAATATGACAGTTGAGCGACCGTGCTAGAACCACAGAACTCGGGAATGCCTAACACCTTCTCCCAGGTTAACAGAATTCCTTATCCGAATTTCTGGTACGCAGACTGTAATATGGAGTCATTCTTTTCCTCGATTCAGGATTAAAATTGGTGACTTGGGACACCCTAAATCTCCCAAGTGGCGACTCTGAAATAAATAAACCAATCCCGTTTCGATTGTCCTTTAATTGGAAAAAACTCCCTTGTACCCCCGCGGGGGCGGAAAAAGGAGGTGTGACAACCGCTGCCTCTGAACTCTCAAACTCTCTTAAACACTCTCGAACCTTCCCTAACCCTAGCCCCCTCTCACCGTCTTCCACCTTAAACTCACCAGAATTCATGGCTTCTCAGGCCATGAGTGTCTTAAACTCACCTCCCTTTGCTCTTGTACACTTGGTACTTGAAGATTCGGGGTCTGACCTCGAAGGTTCTCACTCAGATATTTGCCGTCTCGAGGTTTCACATCAATCTCCTGCTTTGCTCCGGTGTACCCTGGTCTTATGAGCCTGTTTCTGACTTCTCCGACTCAGATCGGAGACCTTTTCAAAGCCTTTCTCATTCTAGGGTTCTTCTGAAACCCTAACCCTTCGAGGTTTTCTCCGATTTTTCTTAGATTTGTTATATATATGTGCTCTACTTGAGTTTTCAAACCATTTCCCCAATTTATTCTTTCAAAAATTATTTTTTTAAGGTCTTTCTTTTCCGATCTAGGGTTTTCTAAAATGTTTAAGTGATTTCTGACTTTCCTTTTCCTTTACGTGTACTTGCTCCTACTGTATTCTTGTATTCTTTCTTTTACCATGCTCTTTTATGGCTATCTTACTGTGTTCTTCTATATGTGCTTTTCTGCTATAATTTTTTGATGTTTTTGTTTTTTTCTACTGTATGTTCCTACTAAGTTCTTAAAGTTCTTTGTTTGCCTTCTACTGAGCCCTGTTTAAGTTTCTTTTTAGAAAACTCCTTAAGCATGTTTCTTCTACTATTCCTACCAGTATTTCCATTATGTTCTGTGAATCTCTCTACTGTATTTTTCTACCGTGTTCTTAAGTGTGCTTACTACTTTTCTTCTACTGAACTTTGTTTGAGTTCTTCTAAAAGGGCCTCTTAAGCATGTTTCCTCTGCTATTCTTATCAGTATTTTACATTCTATCCTCTGAATCCTACTACTGTTTGCATGTTACTTTGCTATCATGTTCTTTCATGAGTTTTGAAAGAAGCATGTTAGAATCTTCAATTCTCTTCTGAAACCTCTACACATGTCTCGACTTAACTTGCTTGCCCTCTCCTTTATGTTTTCTGGTTTGTTCGAACTAGGGCTTTATTTCAAAGACCCCTTAGCTCTTTCAGACTGGTTTTAAATCTCTGAATGTGTTTGGATATCTTTGTTTTCATACAATATTGAACCCTTTTTTTCTACTGATTTTACAAAGGCATGACAAGTTTCTTTCTTGTTTAAGCATGTTTGTATGCTTTTATATGTGTGTTGAACCTTTCTTCAAAAGGCTTTCCAACTTATGATTGATTCAGAATTCCTTTTTAATAGGTCTAAATGATTGTTTGCTGATTTTCCTTAAGTTAAAATCTTTCCCATCCTTCTGACTTGGTTCATTCATACCAAATCTCAGACCTTGTGATTTACTGGCTGTTAACTGATTTCCTTTCCTTATTTGCACAAACCATGTGTTGTCAAGACCTTGTCCTTAAATAGACCTTAATGTATTTACCCCTTTTATACCGGTTTGAAAAAGGTTTGATGAATCCATTTCCTTAATTAGTTTTGCCCGTTTGAAATCAGAATCCCTTAATTAGAGAGAAACCTTGTGTAATTAATTTTAAAACTATTTTCTTACCTATTTCTACTTGCTTTCTACACTATAAAAAGGGCACGACCCTTCTGTACTTTAACACACTCTCAATTTAACACTTTTATACTACTCAAGTATCGTAGTTCTCTAATCATAACATTCTGACTATTTGCTTGCACTTTGGTTTCACAAGACTACTATTTTCTTTTCTTGTTTCCCTGAAACTGGTATGTTCTAGTTTGATTTTTAGCCTCATCCCAACGTGTTTATTTTACAGCTTCTACACCCCTGTCTGCTTTACTACCTATGTTTAATGTTAATTAGCATATGTTTCTACTATGAATCCCTGCACCCCTGTCCCCTTCTATGTGTTTGAGTTGAAGTTCAGAATATGGCAACATCCAAGTTGTTGCTCATGTCTGGACTTGATCCCTTAGGGGATCCTAACTCCCAAACAATATGGCTAACAGGCTGGTTGGGTTGTGCCAGCACTCCAATTGCTAGGTATGACCACTAGCTTGTCTTGGCTTTCCCCAAAATCCCCTCTCTGCACTTACACTCTCTCTTAGATTCTAAATTATGCCCCCTCCTATGAGCTTTGATTTGTGACCTTGAGTTCCCTCTGAACTGGACATTAGAGGGATGGCCCTTCCACACTGCACTATGACTCATATTCTGCAATATACTTGGGTGTGAGCACTGCCCGGAGTCTATTTGAGACTCTTAGGAAGCTCTAACACATCCCAAGTAAGAGAAAGGCTTTGGATATTTGATTTTTGGAGTTGGTTCATTTCATATTTCAGACCTGGAGTCTGAATTAGGCTCCCCTTGGTTGTACTTTAATTTCTGATGTAATTTGCTTTCCTTATTCATTCTGGGCTGTAATAATTTGTAATAACTTATGAGGTTTTAGTGAAAAGGGGAGGGTAAATCATGCATGCAAAAGGTGTAGATATCATGTTCATAGGTATTTATTATACTTCTGCAATCATGTCCTGCTTTCAATTCTGCGTTTTCATATAGAAATCTTGTTTATAGGTTCTGCATTTTCATATAGAAATCCTGTTCATAGGTTCTGCATTTTCATATTGAAATCCTGTTTATAGGTTCTGTATTTTCATATAGAAATCATGTTTACAGGTCCTGCATTTTCATATAGAAACCATGTCTATAAATTTCTACATTTCTGTATTATCTAGAAAACATGTCTATAGGTTCTACATTTCATAAAGCTGCATATCATATAGATAACCTGTCTATAGGACTTCTTGAATTTTGCATATGCATCTATCACTAGGCAAACATGTTCACATGTTTTAATAACAAGCATCATTTTAGATACCATGCCTAGAGGACTCCTGCATTTTTATTTCAACTATTAACGTTTTTTAAATCAATAACACTTAGAAAGCATGCCTATAGGAGTAATCAACCGAATCTGAATCGTCTATCTCGCTTATAAATCTAAAAAAATAGTAGTAACATTGCGTAATATTTGCAGAACTTATATTCCTGCAATTAATAAGTCCTTTTCTTTAGAATCAATATATTTTTGTTATGCATAGATATCATGCCTATAGGTTTCACCTAGGCAAGCTTTAGGGTAAAGGTTATAACAGCACCAATCTTTGATAATTACAACTAGCAGGCAGGCCTAATTTGGACTTCTTATCTGAAAATATGTGATAAATCAGCCTGCTTTAACATTTTTTTAAGTTTAATTCAGACCATAACCAGTACATGCAAGACATGCTAAACAATCTATCTTTAAGTTGATGAGGCCTGTTTGAGCCTTTAAATGTTATGTGTTTTTCCATATCTGCTATATGTATTTTGTTTGTCGCCCTAGATTTTGTCTTTTAAAACATAAAATCCCAATCTCCCTTCCCTTTAGGACTAGTCGTCCCAAATGCCTCCGGGACTGATAGGATTGGGACAAGTAAGAGCATGCAATAAGTAACGAAACTATTATGTGTTTTAATACCTTAACGGGGTGGGAATGGGTAGATATGGATATGATGACTGGTGCACTAATACCACGTGTAACCCCTCTTCTGAGAAGTGATTACCGGGTAGTGCATTGATGTGATCCATATTATTTGTAAACCTAGGACTCCCTTCCCTTTACTTGTGTATTTTATTACTTTTCAGAATTTTCAAACTATTTCCTCAAAATTTCAGCTTTCGTTGTTTCATCAAACTTTAATTTATTTGCAGTCATAATGTGACAATCCCTCATGTTTGAAACCTTTATTTCTTACTTGTTACTTGTACTTAAAGTCACAATTGTAGCATGGCCGGGAACCATACTAGTGGATCCTGAGGGGTGCCTAACACCTTCCCCTCGGGATAATTTCTAGCCCTTACCCAATCTCTGGTTTTCTAGATCAATTCCTTCCTAATTTCCTAATGCACTTTAATCATTAGGTGGCGGCTCTTCAATTCAATCCCAATTCCTAAAAAGGGAACGAAATGTCCTCCCAAATGTCATAAACCCGATTTCGCGAGAAAAAGGGGGTACGACAACTATATGGAGCCTGAAGCAGGTCCGAGTGATTTCCGAAACCTCCAATAGCCTCAAATGCCAATTTCATAGACAATGGCATTGTCTAGGTGTGTCAGAGTTCCCTAAAGATCTCAAGGATCCCGGGCAGTGCTCACACCTAGACTTTATAACCAAATTGAGTAGTTGCACTGTGGAAGGGCCAGCCTCAGTGTGCCAGAGTTCAAAGGGATCTCAAAAGGTTCCAAAGGCAGTACACACACTGGAGGGGGCAGAACCTAGAGACTTAGGAGTAGAGTGAGAGTGCTTGACATAGCTTGAAAAGGTTTCAGTAGGAAAATAGTAAAAAAACTTAGTTGAAATAATTTTGTAAACAAGAGAGTTGTTTGGTAAACAGCTTTTGAAAATAGTGGTGTAATTAGACAAACAATAAGTCAGTCAAACAAGTTCAGCAATACTCAAATAACAGTCTTTCACACAGGGGAATGGGAATTGGGGACACATAGAGCACATAATATCAGGAGCATAGCAATTCTTGTGGGGTTTAAGGGATTAGGGGATAGCTATTGGTACCAATACAGTAGGAGTTTTAGAAATAATCATAGAATCAGCCATTTAAAGTGACAGATCAGCTTGTATATCAAAACTGGATAACAAGTAGACAAGCATTCAAAGCGGGGTAGAGTCATGTTGAGACAGACTACTAGGGGAGGGGTTAGAACATGTTCTGAAAGGCCCTAATAAGGTTAGAGTAGCATCCTAGATGAAGCAGTAATGTAAACATGTCAATTGCATGTTGAACAACAGAACCATAGATAGAAACAAATTAGAAACATGATAAACTGAAGTAGTAAAAGAAACATATTGGTTTTGGGACTTGAATTGAAATCAGAACGTACCAATAGAGAGATAGTAAACACAAAATGAGGAATAAGGAAGCACAATAGTTAGCCTTGGCTTGCAGCCGGCTAACTCAAGATAACAGCAAGTAACCAAAGAGAGAGAGCAGAACACTTTTGAGTGTGAGAGAGAATTTTTGAACCAATGTGTTCGTGTGTTGTGTTAGTGAAAGAGTAGGGTATTTATGTTTGAAAATAGGCAAAAAATAAGGCATGAATCAAAGTTCAGCAATAATTATGGAACTATGTACTAATTAGAATCAAATCTATGCAAGTACTCCCTTAATTGAGGGGTAATTAACTAACGGTAATGGGCAGAAAATGTTTAAGGGAAGAAATCAAGGCATTAGGTACAAAACAGACAATTAGGGGAAAATACACAAAGGTTCAATTAAGGAAACAGTTAGTGAAGAATCAGCAAATAACACGGTTAACCCAAATAAGGTAAGAAAAGTAAATAAGGTTGCAGAATATGGAAATAATCGAGAATCAGCATATAGCAAATCAGTGAATCAAGGACTTGAAATAACACTGATTTAAGGAGAATAACATAGGTTCCCATGAATAGGCAAATAAGCCAAGTTTAAACAAGAAGAATCGAAGGTCTAAAGGAAAGTTTTCAAATCAAGCCAAGAAATATGGAACTCAGAATCAATCAGAGAGAGAGAGAGTCGGAGTCAATGTTTTAGCATATAAATAGAGTAAGATAAGAATAACCAGAGGTCGACACATAGCAAACATGAAGGTTAAAAACACTGATAGAAAGAGGCAAGTCTTGAACAGTCAAGATGAACACAAGCACATAGAGTTGATGTAATTTAAGCTAAGAAATTCAGTAGAAACATATTCGAGGCAAGATAGTCACAGAAACTCAAACGAGAACCGGTTAGTCATGCTGATACACAGAACCAAATGAAGAAACCTAAAAAATTAGGGCTTTCAACATAGACGAGTTGAAGATGTAGTAAAATCATAGAATTAGTTAAAATAATGCAAAAAATAGAAGTTTTACACAAAGAATCAGTTAAACAAGGTTTTAAAAAGAAGTTCTAAAAACCCTAGTTTTAGAAGGAGGTGAAAAATGCTTAAAATCAATGATTCTTGTAAAGAATATTAAGGACAATGTAAAATATTAAAGAAACAAGCTCAAATCGTCCTAGATCTGTACAGATCTAGGAGGCGTAGAAAAGAAATTAGGGTTTCGAAAGAATCCCGTATAGAGATGAAGAACTTGCTTAGAAAACCCAAGGATTGTTGCTAATACAGCACGATTTTCCTTGAAATCACACTGGAGTAGCCAAGAACAGGTAGGTGACGAATCCAAGATGCAAGTCGGCATGGCCATGGACCCTTGAAGACCTTAGAGAAGGCAAGCATGGCATGAGAGAAGCCATTGGAGGCGTAGTAGACGATGAGAGGTCACCGGAGATGACCGGAGATGAGAGGTCGGTAGTTGAAGGGCTAGGGTTAGATTGAGAGTATAGTAAGAGTAGAGAGGATTTTAGGGCGGCGGCATGTGGAGGGTTATGGGTCGTTCAGAGTTAAAAAGGAAGGAATGAACGAGGGTCGTTAATCTTTTAGATCAACGGCCAGGATCTGATGGGTATTGGGTCGGGTAATTGCATTTAGGGCCTGGGTCAAGTAATTTGGCCTAAAACTGGGCTGGGTATTGGGTTTAATTGAGGCGATAATTGAAATCCAATTTGGCTAAGTTTTAAATAGCCAATTTGACCTATATAATTTATAATAAATAATAAATAATTTCTAAAAAATAATTTTGTGTACTAAAATGATGTAAAATAGATTTTTAATATTTTAAAAATATAGAAGATCAATTTATGCATATAAATGTAATTATACCTTAATAGGGCTAATATTGCAATTATATGCAAATTAGTTTTAAAAATATAAATACAATTATAAGAGAAATGCACAAAAATATTTAAGCAATATTTTGGCATAAATATAGGATTTAGATGATTAAATTATCATAACAATAATATGAAGGATAATTATTGGAATTTGTATAAGTAAAAAAGGAAGAAATAAATAAATGTAAAACCTTTAAAATTACAGAAAAATTATAAAAACCTTGTGCATGCTTATATATGCATATATATGTTATTTTGAAAGTATTTATGCATATAAAAAATATATAGAGAAAAGTTGGGTATCAACACCCAAGGCTTGGTATAAAAGATTGTCAAAATTCCTTCTGGAAAATGGCTTTGCAAGAGGGAAGATTGACAACACTCTTTTCCTAAAGAAACAATGGAGTAACCTACTCATTGCTCAGGTGTATGTCGATGATATCATCTTTGGAGCCACAACGGACTCTCTCTGCGAAGAATTTGCTAAACTCATGGGGAGTGAATTTAAGATGAGTATGATGGGAGAACTAAACTTCTTCCTAGGACTTCAAATGAAGCAATATAAGAAGGGAACATTGATAAGTCAGCAAAAATACATCAAGGAGATGCTGAAAAGATTTGATATGGAAGTCTCAAAAGTTATCGACACGCCCATTGCAACAACTACTCGTCTATTATCCTTCAGAAGATAGTTTTGATCTTATTGGGTATGCTGACGCTGATTATGCTGGATATCTGGTGGATAGAAAAAGCACTTCTGGGATGGCACACTTCATGGGTTCCTGCTTAATCTCATGGGTACAAGGAAGCAAAATTTTGTGGCACTTTCAACTATGAAAGTTGAATATATAGTAGTTGCCTCTTGTTGTGCTCAACTTCTATGGATCAAGCAATAATTAGAAGATTTTGGAGTATCCTCAAATTGTGTACCTCTCTTATGTGATAATACTAGTGCACTCAACATGGCAAAAAATTCAGTTCAACATAAGAGGACAAAGCACATTGATGTACGTCACCATTTCCTCATAGACAATATTGTGAAAGGGCTTATATGCATGAAATTCTGCAGCAGAGAAGACCAAATTGCAGATATATTTACCAAGGCCCTGAGTAGAGAACACTTCGAGCAAAATCATCTGGCATTGGGGTTGATAAAACCCAACTGAGCACCCGGTTCCTCAATGATTGGCTATGAAAGAAAGATTTAGGTAAACTTATCTAAAAGGTATTTTTTGGTAAAGTCTAACTCATCTCTATACTATTACAGGTAGACACGCTTGATGATTACAAAGCAAATAAACATTTGAAGTTCTACACTCGTAAAAGGGGCAAAGTTACAGACAAGAGATAAGTCAGGGAATCTGGTTCTCCTAACATAGGTTAGTAGTTTCTATGTTCTGTCATGCACAATTCTAAACAATCAAAACAAGTGCCACATCATCAGCTTGTCGGCATTTAGTTTTCATCTTTTAAACTCAAATGCCTCACTAGTTATAAGATCGACCATCTCCTTATGACCTGTCACCCTTTTTCTAACCAATCCCCTTGTCATCATAAATATATCTATCTCTGTCACCGCACTTCACACATCAACACTTCCAAACATGTTCCATATTCACTCTCTCTTCAAGTTACCAAATCTTCTCCTCCTCTCACCGTGGCTGAAGATCAATCAATCTTTAATAGTATCGAGTCCTCACCGGTCGAAACACCAGCACCAGTCTCTTCTCCTCACAATATTGATGACCAAAACCCTAGAACTAAGTCACCCCCACCCTTCATCTCCTCTCCTACCCATTCAAGTTCCTGCTCTCTCAAGAGTTACCCAGCATCACCTCTTACAGAAGGTGTTGCGCAAAGCTCATCTCTCACTTCGCCAGAAAAGAGAGATGTCACGAATATTGCTGAGAATGAAGGAAATCAAAAACTCTAAAGTTATCTTGTAGGAGAAAAGTCAAACGCAAACCAAGTTGAGGGAAGTAAAGTCATTGACTCAACAGAGACTGCTCTCGAACCTCAGTCCACAAGTGCCTCTCCTAATTCTCCTGAGCCTCTCATGAATCTGTAAGAAAAGGAAGCAATCGAAAATGTGTTATCCATCGCAAATAAAGGGGTTTTTGTTGGAGGAAGCGAGGATGGTCTTAAGACTTAGGGGGAACATCTAAACCTATTGAGGGGATAGTGAGCGTGTGTCTGTTGATCTTTCAGCACAGGAAGGTACTACTGGGGAACCTGTTGAAGGACCTGATCCGCCTTCACTTCAGAAACCCTATGTCAGTACTGACCCTGCTCCCTCTCATCATTTATATGTTAAGCCTCTGAATGTAATCATGCCTGAGACAGGTCCTACATCTGTCAATCAAAAGGAGAATAGTGAAGAAGATTCTGATTAATTACCAATCGCAAATCTGCCGAGGCGAAGAGTAGTTGTTGGTGAAGTTCCCACTTCTAAGCGACCTACAACAAGGCTAAAAAAGAAGGAGGATCTTGAGTCTACTCTTAAGAACAGTTAGGAAAAATCAAGGAGGAGATAATTAGTGAAAGATGGCAAAGTTGTAAATGAAGAGTTAGTTCTTGTTGTGAGTGTGGATGAAGAAGAAGAGGAGAAACCTAGTACGTTGACTAGGAAGTTGTCACAAGAGCATGGTCTTATCAAACCAAAAAGGGGATCTTCTGTGTCTTTGAAATGTCGGACTAAGCTTGTTGATATTGTTGCTACTGAGGGCATGGATAAGACTCAGGTGAAAACCCTATCAAGTTTGATAAGAATAAGAAAAGTGTTCGCAAGACTGCTAAGAGAAAAGTTGATACTGCTGATGAACCTGGTTCCTCAAAGAAGGCCAAGGCTGATGATCTGGGGAGTGCTTGGAAAGAAAGATTGAGAAGTCAAAAGGTACTATGGGGGCGTACATTCGCCTCTGATGTCTTGGAGGAGGCTGGTATGAGACAGTTAGTTAAAATCTATGATTTTCAACAATGGACACATTTGTTCATAGGTGATGTTGCTAGGGTATATAAGGAGGAAGTTCAAAGCTTTTATGCCGACTTGTACAAGGTTGATGATGGTCACATTTGCGCCTTGGTAAATGGTGTTGATATGGTATTAGACGTTGCTTTGCTGGGATTTATTCTTGGTGTGCCCGCTGAAGGGTTATCTAGTGTTCAAGGAGTTTGTACTTAGAACTTTAGAAATGCAATATTTAAGGACAGAATGGTTCAGCAGGGGGAATGGGTTCAGAAGAAGACCCTCCTTCTAGTTTACCAATTGCTATTTAAAATGGTAAACAAAGTACTGCTGCCTCGAGTTGAACGATGATCCATCACCACTCATGCATACCTGTTCCTCATGGAAGAACTGGATGACTTTACTACCATCTACCAGGGATCATGATAGAGCACATGAACAAAGTGGTTGATTTTAAAGATAGTAATCATGGGCTGCCATATGGGTTCATTCTTACCAAGGTCTTCAAACACATCAAGGTTCCTCTCGGACCAGTTAAACTGAATGGCAAGAAGCAAACTTTTTCAAAAAACACTCTTGAAGAATGTAAGTGTATAGAAAAATTTGGAGGGGTTGCAAGCACTTCAACTATTTCTCAGTTGATCAATTCTCAAAATAGTGCTACTACTGAGATAAGGCAATTGAAATCAAGGAATGCTATCCTTGAGACTCAGATAAGTCAGCTGCAAGAGGCACCTGGTTCCAGTCATTCTCAGAACGAAGAGGTTGCTAGCCTAACTAAGGAGAACACTGATATGAGGAAACAAGTTGAGGACCTAAAAGAAAGACTGCTCAATGAGCAAATGTCAGCAAATGCTCATATGGATCTAGTCCTCCAAACAATTTCCTCTACTTCCAAACCTTCTCCTCCCAATGCCTCTTAGATTTTGTCCCCTCAGCGTCTATTCTCTTCGTGTCAGTTCTTATGATGATATCTTGTGGTTCTTTTGTTTGTTTGTGCTAATGTGTGGATGTGGTAGTAAATTGATTCTGCTCCTGCTGTAAAATCCAAAACTTTTTTAATGCAAGATTTTCCCTTATTGCTATTTGTACTGTGCTTTTATGCTCTATTTGTAATCATAAATGTGTGCACATATGTGGCATGAATTAACTTATAACTAGACTTCCTTCTTGCTTAACTGATTCTGATGCCAAAGGGGGGAAAATAATTGCACTGATTAACTGATTAAGGGGGGATGCAGAGCTTCAGGGGGAACTTAAATTAACTGATTAAAGGGAAATGCAAAGCTTCAAGGGGAACTTAACTTAAGGTCTTTTCTAGTTAAAATAATTGCACTGATTAACTGATTAAGGGGGGACGTAGAGCTTCAGGGGGAACTTAACTTAAGGTCTTTTCTGGTTCACAATTTGGTTCCTTATGGCTCTTTATAGGATTTTCAATTATAAGTTTGTCGTCATCAAAAAGGGTGAAATTGATAGGTTACAAGTATTCTACTTTATATTTTGATGATCTAACAAACGTACTATCCAGAACCAGATAAGGAACCTGTTACACATTAATAAGACCTCAAGATCACAAGATCCCAGGATGGGATTCAACGGGGAATATGATTCGACTCTTTAGAAGTGGAAGGAACGGCTGAGGGACCAGGTCCCTATCATTTCCTGAGGAGATTGCACGAAGTCAACTTTCCTGTTGGAATGTTGCTTCCTGCACACGCTACTGAGCATAACAGTGCTACAGTCAACTTTCCAGGGAAGACTTTTTACCTACCTTGCTTGAATCATTGTAAAGTAATGTCACACATGTATATATGCATTCAAGAGAGGTAAAACAAATACTTGAACATTTGACAAGCTAATTAACGTGACTATCCAACTAGCAATTTTCAAGTGCTTCAAGAACAAAGAACTAAACAACTACGGACTAGTTCCCGCATAGAGTTAATATGTGTCCTTAGTTGAGTTGTAACTTTGTAATAGTTCTTTAATTGTAATTCCTATATAGCTTGTTTAGAAGCATTCTATAGGAACCCATTTTTAAACCTTAAACCAGTGTGTTTGAGTCTTGACTAGAGTTAGTCATATTGTGAAGTTTTTGTACTAGAGTTATTATAAAGTGGCTTGTAATAGGTGTATTACAAGTTACTGAGTAATTAAGAAGTTAATTATTAGGTTGCATAGGTTGTAATTTAAAAGTTGCTCAGTAATGAAGTTGAAATCCTACAAGGGTAGGTCTTGGTTTTTGATCCCGTTGAGCTGGGAATTTTCCATGGAAAATTCCTCTTGCCATTTAATTATTGACGTGTGTGTGTACTGTTAGACAAGATAGAGAACCTGGTTCTCTATAGAGTTTGGTGGACCCTTATATTCTATTAGTTATGATCTAGTTGAATGGGGTCGAGGTCCTCTATAGTTAATTCAGCAACTTTGGCTGTTGTTGGATCCATAATGGCTTCCTTGGCTTCGCCTTGTAGTGACCTCGACCCTGTTGACTGATATGCTTTCTTTTCTTTCTTTTGTTGATTTGTTGTGTTGTCCATGGTGATTCGATAGCATTCTCGGTATGTACGTTGTTCTCCTTATATGCTAGATATTTCCCAATATGTTGGTAATTTAATCACTTGGTACAAACTAGAGGGGACGACTCTCATAAGGTGTATCCATGGTCATCCCACGATGGCATTGTATGAGGTGTCCTGGTCCATAATATGGAATGTCGTCTCCAGGGTTACCTCGCTAGCGAGAAATGGGAGTGTAACTTCTCCCGTAATCTGTTCAACTGTATTATTAAAATCGATTTGTGTGATGCAATGTGGCACTATCTTGTCCTCGAGTCTCAACGGTGCGAAGACTCGGGGATGGATGATACATGCTCCACTTTCATCATCTACCATGATTCTTTTAATATAAGTATCTAAAATTCGTAAAGTAATGACAAGGGCATCGTTGTGAGGGAAAGCCAAACTGTCTGCATCATCGAAGATGATACTCTCTTTGAGTCTATCATACAATTCATGAGTGATTGATCTTTAGAGCTTGTGGGTGGTGGTGAATTTGATGTCGTTGATAGAGGCATCTTCCTTGCCGTCAATAATCATATTGATTGTGCGAGCTGGTGAAGGGGGCTTTGGCGGGACTGGGCGTTCTCTACTCCTTGCCAAGGTGTTCCTACCTTTGTCACTGAGCAATTTATTAAAATGCCCTTGTTGCAGCAAGTTTGCCACCTCTAGCCTCAAGGCAACCAATCTTCTATTTTGTGTCCGCGTTATTGGTGGAACTCGCAGATGGTGTCAGAATTCCTTGTGTTTGGGTCCGACCTTATTTTGGACGGCCATTTCACTTTTGTTCCAAGCTTCTCGAGAGCGTAGACCACTTCTATAGGTGATACGTAGAAATTGTGAGCAGATAATAAGAGGGGAATAGCTCGATCATTCTTGTGAGTGCTTGGTCTTGGCCTAGACGGGCCATCTTCATAGCGGAATGAGGGGGCATGTGTCATGATATAGGGTTGGTGGCGTCCCTGCCCGTCCTTACACTGGGAAGTCTCTCCTCAGACTATCTATATGTTCTTTCTTGGGATCACATAGTATCGAGGTGAGACTTCGGGTTTGTCCATTGAGGTTGTCGTTGACTGCTCTAACCTCGGCATAGTAGGCATTATGGATCTCATCCTAAGTGGTCGGTGGATACTTAATCATTCAACACAGAAGCTTTCTGGTTTCCCTCGAACCTTCTCCGCTCAACCCATTCTGAAAAGCTACCACGGCCATCCCTTAGGAAACATCTGGTAAGGTCATTCTCACCCTGTTGAATCGGGCGATGAAATCCCTCAGTCCCTCTCCTGGGGATTGCTTAATGCAAAGATGGCGTTTACTCTTATTTCAGCTTTCTTGGCCCCAACATGTGTCGTCACGAACTTGTCGGCTATCTCCTCAAATATTTCTATGGAGCGGGCTGGTAACTTTGAATACCATGTCAACGGCCCCACCAATGAGGGTTTCACCAAATATTTTCTGCAAAATGGAGGACACCTGCTCTTTGATGAGGTCGCTGCCTTTTACGGCGGTGATGTAGTGAGTCAAATGATTTTCGGGGTCGGTCGTCCCATCGTATATTCGGAGATATGAGGGCGTATTGAAGGTCTTTGGTATGGCATGTAGAGCTGCTTCCTCGCTATATGGTTGTTCGATGAACCTACCGGCATCCTTTTTTGGCAGCAATTTGGGGGCACCAGGTATCTTGTCTACTCATTCTTATGCTATTTCATTTAGTCTCTAAGCTCTTTGTTTTCAGTTTTCATTTCTCCAATTCTTTTCAGCACGACAGCGAGGACGTTGTCACCTGCATTGTCAGTAATATTAAGAAATTTACCTGAAGTCAAAGGGTCTGGTTGGTTGTCATGTTTGTCCTCTCGTGGAGTTGCATGGACTCTCATGGTTTTTGTAGTCATGCATAGAGCTTGTTTGTTGAGGATGTTGACTAAGGTATCAATTGGACATGCTTCGAGGTGCTTTTTCATAGCAGGTGGCACCCCTTCTCCCATGGATGTTGATACTCCTTTCCTATTTGATTTTGTTGTGCTACAGAATGGGGCAGGCGACCTCTCTCGCTGGGGGAACCAGTTAAGGGGAACATAATCTGTTGCTCTAGTCCTGTTTCATTGGTTACCCGCCATGAAAATTTGCATACACACAATGAAGGTAGATAAAACTTGTGGTTTGTTAGATTAACAAGTCAAGTGAGTTGTAGATCTAGTGAAAACTAAAAAATTGGCTGAGAAAATTCCCACAGACTGCACAAAACTGTTTGACCCCAAATTTAGATCTAGATTTAAACAATTAGATTTTCTAATACAATAAAGTTAATCTTAACCAATAGTAATATCCAAAAGATTGTTTAACTGATTTCATGGAAAAATGACACAAGTTCCGTTTAAATAGCAGTGAATGTGTAACAATTAACAATATTCAATGGCCCAAGAACAAAGAAAATAACATTAATTAGTAATAAATGATATATAATCGCATTTATGTAAATAAATGCAAGTAAGATAACCGAAAATGGGTGAGATTTTGTGATGTTCCTTCTGATATCACGACCCAAAAATCACAAATCGTGATGGCACCTAACGCAACCCGCTAGGTAAGACAACTAACAGAAAAACACAACCCAAGTGAAGTTATAAGAGAAAAGAGAATAGATAACTGAGCATTTACGAATTTAATAGGATCTGGTAGTATGAATCACGAGCTTCTAAGATTTGGAATTTCAAAACTGATACAAATAAATGCACGTTCTATTTGAAGGTTACATAAACAGATTAGCAATAATCTAAACTACCGAGGACAAGTGACAGCTATAACCAAATGCACGAACATCTTCCGAATCAACACCCAACGTTACCAGTAGCTCCACTTCAAAATTTGTACGGAACATGCAGAAGTGCGATATCAGTACAATCGACCCCATGTACTTGTAAGTATTTTGCCTAACCTCGTCGAGGTAGCGACGAGGCTTTTAGTTGAAAGATGCTTATTGTTATAACCTGTACATTAGACTAACAGTATAAGCAGTTTCAAACACAACAGATAAAAGTACTGTATACAACTCTGCGAGACAGTCAACAATTACTAGCAGGAATCATAGTAGAAGATTTATAATCCTTCCTGGTATGAGAAGTATATCCAAGATATCAAATCAAATGGCACGGTAACACCCTTCGTACTTTTATCTCATCCTCACCATATATAAATAAATTTATGTGAAAAATCAATTAGCACGGCAACACCATTCGTGCATTCAACTCATCCTTCCCAAATGTATGTATAGCAGAACCAACCAGATGATAGAAACACCATAACAAGAATTACAAAGTAGGAAATAAGCAAGTAACAACAATGGACGGGGATATACATGTGGGCAACAGTAAAAGACTAGGCGGAAAGCACGTGAGTAATAACAACTAATAGGAAAACAAAGGGTATAAACTTCAATTAACTAGCATAGTGGAGGCCTAAGTACAAATATAGAAAACAAGAAGGAAATACAATATCTTTCTTTATAAGTTAACAAGTAAAGGCATGAATAACTAGCATGGTGGAAGGCTTACACTAAGGTGCAACAGAATAGATACAACATGAGTATAATTATAAAAGCAGGAAATGGGCATGGTATTTGCAAGTTAAGCAAGTAAAAGGTATGAGCAACAACAACAATTGAGATGGAGATCATGACAGAACAATGGAAGTAAATCACATTAGATCCGTAATTATGACAATAACAGTTCAAGGTAAAGACAAGAACATATACACAAAAGACTAATATCAAACATAATGCATGTCCCTCATCCTCGCCTGCACGGAAACACCCATCGTGCCATGACCTCACGATAACATACAAGAATAACAATATAAATGAAATTGCACGGCATCACCATTCGCGCTTTAGCTTTCAAATGATATGGCACGACATCACCCTTCGTGCTTTTACTCTCAATAATGAGGCACGACATCACCCTTCGTGCTTTTACTCTCAATAATACGGCACGCCATCATCCTTCGTGCTTTTACTCTCAATGATATAGCACGACATCACCCTTTGTGCTTTACACTCTCCATCACATGATAATGAATAAACAATAGCACAGCATCACCCTTCGTTCTTTACACTCTTCCTTACCAAGCATATGAGTATCAATGAAAAATAAGGCAGGAAGCACAAATAACATCAAGGAAAGTGTTAATAGATATTTCAAAGAAATCCCAATCACATCTTTCCAAATCAACAATGATTTAACAAACCTCGAGAACCGTATTATTCAAATACTTCTACAATTCTCACAATGATCCATAACACAAGCAAAGAGTCTAGTATATCATGAATATGGGCCGTAGTAATGTAGTAATGATTTCGCATAGAGATGACCGAATTAGACACATCAATATATTCTCAGAATTCTACCAAATTCGATCAAGTTATATTGGGATAATTCTTGATTACTAACATTTTATACTACGTTCTTAACATCGGTAAATCAAGTGAAGCATGAAGCAAGGAATTTACGTAATCCTACAAGACACAATTATAACACAATCTACCCCCGAGCATGATTAACCCCAGCACATACATATACGCTCGTCACCTCATATATGTATCACCCTCGCATGTAGCAAACAATGACAAATAGGAGGAAAAATTCCCTCAACAAAGTTAGGCAAAACCCTTACCTCGAACAAGCAGATTACAATAGTGAGCAAGCCAAGCGATGCTCCAAAACTACCATCACGCGCGTAGTGACCTCCAAACGGCTAAAAACTAGCCAAAAGCAACTCAAATACATCAAATAAAGCCCAAGGAAACAATTACAAATTATAAAGATCGAATCTTAAATCAAATCCCAAATCCGGTCAAAGATTACACCCAGGTCCACATATTGGAACCCGACAAAACTCATAAAATCTGATAACCCATTCAATTATGAGTTCAACCATACTAGTTTCACTCAATTCCGACTCCAAATCAATGTTCAAAGCTCAAAAATTCATATTATGAAACTTTAGGCCAAAACCCCCAAGTTCCTCTTTAAAATTTATCAACCAAAAGCTAAAATCGAAGATAGATTCATAGAGTATAACCAAAACTGAGTAGAGAACACTTATCCCAAATCATATGGTGAAAATAACCTCAAAAATTTTCCAATTCCGAGCTCCCCAACTTAAAATATATTAAATGAACAAAACCCTTGTTTTAATATTGTTTTGCCTCGTTTCTTATGCCAAATGATCTCGACACTGGTTTTTGATGCCTCCAATGGATTCCTTGTGACATTCTACGCAAGTTAGGCTCTTGAATCTCTCCATTTGACCTTATATTAAAGGAGATATGTTGGTTTCATTATTTAAAAATAGTGCAGATTTTTAAAAACGAAATCAGTGGTAATTTCGTAATAATCTGAAAAATCTGGCAACCCAATTCTTAGTAAAATAACCATAAACTCTTCATACGATGTCCAAATTCAATGATTCTTTTTTTATGACACCTTAATTATGATACGGATCTAATGCTTCAATAAAAATAGAAATTGGAGCCCATTTGCTTAATATAGTACCATTTATGCTTAAACAAACAACGTCGAAACATAAAAGAACGAATGCAACACAACCCAAACCTATCCGAAACTCACCCGAGCCCCACGGGACCACGTCCAAACATACCACAAGTCCAATAATATAACATGGACTTACTCGAGGCCTCAAAACACACATAACAACATTGAAACGACGAATCACACCTCAATCCAAAAATCAATGAACTTGAAACTTCAAACTTACACAACTGATGCCGACACCAATCAAATCACGTTCGATTGCCCTCAAAATTTTGGACACAACTCACATTTGACATTTACGGGCCTTCTCCAACTTTCGAAATTGAAATTTGACCACGATATCAAAAAGTGCACTCTCGGTCAAACTTTCCAAAAAGTCCAACTTTCGCCATTTCGAGCCAAATTCAACTACGGAACTCCAAATCACAATCCGGACGCGCTCCTAATTCCAAAATCACCCAACGGAGCTAACAAAACTATCAAAATTTCAATCCGACGTCAAATACAAAAAAGTCAAACTCGGTCAACTCTTTCAAATTTAAAGCTCCCTAGTTGAGAATCATTCTTCCAAATTAATCCCGAATAACCTGAAAACCAAAACCGACGATTCACGTAAGTCAAATACATTATACGGAGCTACTCATGCTCGTAAACTACCGAATGATGTGTAAATTCTCAAAACGACCAGTCGGGTCGTTACATCCTTCACCACTTAAACATATGTTCGTCCTCGAACGTGCCAGGAGTCGTTCCAAAGCTATCAAATCATGGTGTAACCTTACTAAGCATAAACCCGGGGTGATTCCACGTCACCCTGCTCCATATAAGCCTGCCAACACAACATAACTAGAGATCCTTACTTCAACCCTTGTCCTTAAACCTTAGAACCCAATCTCTATCATCCAGAATTCATTACGATACTTGAATCCCTCATATGCACATTGTATAAGTCTGAACAATCCGTATCAAGTCACAACCATAACACAAGATGTAAGAACATGATATACCCCATCACTTCAGCACTCGCAGTAGGAACTGCTGACCACCATTACTGCCCAAACCAAATCCAAAACAAATCCGGTGTCGGTAGCGAACCTCATATCGATTAGAACCTCGTTCAAAACCTTCATACCCTACTGATTATGAAAGAAACATGCATAACCTTCATACCCTACTGATTATGAAAGAAACACGCATACCCGCTTAACCACTCATCTGATCAATAAGCCAAGAAACTCACTCGCCCGACCAGGGCCATTGTCCAAATCCTCAATAAACTATAAGTGTTATTCTTCCAAACCTTCCTCATCCCAATACAATTGTGCAAATCTCAGGAACCTCATCTCAGCCAACACAAGCAGCCATACTGACAAGCATCAACAATAATCATATGGAGACACACATAACCCGATTCCATACACCAACAAGTAATAATTCAGACATGACCGATAACAGTAAGAAAACTAAATAAGAAGACTACTTAGCAAGTTAAGCAGGCAGGGAAATTTTAGCATTTTACTATGAACTATTTTCAATAAGTTGAAAGAAAATACACAAAATAGGAATAATGAGTCACATTTCATCACTGTACCGTTGCGGCGTGCAACCTGATCCCATCACATCAATCCATATAGGGTACCTTTTGAGCCATAATACCCGGGCTCACTGATCACATGTGTATCAACATCAAGCACAATAGAGAGCACAAAATATAACTGTGGGAAAAATCATTAGGAACAAACAATACTGAGAAAGACAAGCACAACTATGGTACAATAAGCAAATCAACATCACAAAGGCTATCTCGCCCATAATGCCATGAGGCCTAAACTGAATCACAATATGCATACGAAGAATCATGTAACCCTCACAACCCACCATAGTATAAGAGAGAAACATATAATATAAACCAAGGCGCGAATGACATCCATTCCACCCGATGATATACATATGGTAACAACTGCGCAAGAACAAATAGGTCCGTTCTGATACAGAATACACATTCTCATTAGGATCAAAATAATCCCCAAACAAAATTCCGATCTTCCTCAAACATGTAATGAACCTTCCAAAAGCCTATAACAACCTTTCCATAACACCTACCATCAATCATCCAATCCTCTATATTTCTTCTCAACTCGCAATCAAGGAATAGTCTACCAACAAGAACAGTCAGTCTCTGAGCCTTATGAATACCAGAATTTTCATACACAATCTCAACACCGCTATTCAAATAGCTGACACGTAATTCATACTCCATCATCTCCTTGAGAAACACCCATAAGTCGAAATACAATGTACCTGCCAACAGGCGAACTCTACTTCGATGGGAACACAAAGTGCCAGCTAAACCTTGAACACCCAAAATCGTTCGTGACATCAAGAACTCATATCCTTCCCTTCCGAAACTATCTGCTACCTTGCACACACAACTTTCTAACCCCACACGGTGCATCGTCTCTAACATGCTAACTCGCAGCACTTACGAAAATCTCATAGTCAACTCTGAACCTTACGCAAATTGAACACTTCATTAACCGAGAATCTTTCATTTATCTCAATCCAGGAGAACACCACCACACGCAATATAGCTTCTATACTTGTAGAAAACATCAACTCCGACCGTGGTCATAACCATGATAAATTCTTCGGAACTCAGTAACACATAATCGAGCAATCAAAACTAGTTGCCTCCAACTCAATCGAGTCACGCAGACCGCCAACCCGAAAGTGACTCAATGCGATATGATCACCCTGAGGGAAATTCCTGGTAACCCAAAGTCATGTCTTGCACGACCCCAACATTGACTTGTAGACCTTTCTTGAAAAGGAATACCGCAGATCTGATTACCATTTGCTACCATTTCAAGCCCACCCGTGCTTCACCAGCTTATGCCCATTCAAAGAAATAACATAGAAATCTCTCAGTTTGGAAACTGATACAGCCCATAATCCTACAATCCGATCATCATTAGTAGACTCCACCACTTAGCTCGAAGCCATAAAAAACCTCATCGGCAACCCAAAGTAACATACCTTTACAACATGCCCCAATATTGCATGACTATTTAGCTGGCTACTTCAAAACTCATGAAATGCCGGTCATAGAACACCCCGAAGACTCTGCCAAACACTCACCAATCATTGTAATAGTCAAACAACTCCCCCAAATGCTCTGGAATGATGACATATGAACTCTATCTAATGAAAACCTCATACGAGATACACGATCCAAACTTATCATGTAGGAGAAAATCCACCGGTTTTTACTCAAATCGACACCTTGCCATGAAACCACCTTAATCACAATAGCCTGTTCACCCGCTAATCTTCCCAAATCTGTTCTTACCAACCAGACATATGCACCTGCCTTGTACCACAAATGAATGACTAGAAGATTTTAACACTACATCTGCTTCTGAGGCTAGACAACTACATCTGCTTCTGAGGCTAGACAACACATCGCGATGATAATCAAGCGTCAATAACCCATCGTAATCCATCTACAACATCACCGACCATCAGCACATAGCAAATATTGAGTGCACAACATCACATAAGAGCGATCCAGAAGAGTCAAAGTTGTAGGTTTCAAGTTGAAACAAGGCCACACGATGAGGAAAGAAGAAAGGGAAATTTTTTCCCAAATGCCCTGTAACCTCCCGAAGAAAGGTATGGACGTCATCATACCGATCCGCAGGACTCTCCTAGACACTTGCTCATGACTCATAGAACCTACGAACCTAGTGCTCTGATACCACCTTATCACGACCCAAAAATCACAAGTCGTGATGGCACCTAACTCAACCTACTAGGTAAGCCAACTAACAAAAAAACACAACCCAACTGAGGTTATAAAATAAAAGGAAATAGATAACTGAGCGTTTACGAATTTACAAAGACCTGGTAGTACAAATCACGAGCTTCTAAGATTTGGAATTTCAAAACTAATACAAATAAATACACATTCTGTTTGAAGGTTACATAAACAGATTAGCAATAATCTAAACTACCAAGGATAAGTGGCAGTTATAACCAAACGCACGAACATCTTCCGAATCAACACTTGACGTCACCAGCAGCTCTACCCCAAAATCTGTACGGAACGTGCAAAATTGCAGTAATAGTACAATCGACCTCATATACTTGCAAGTATTTTGTCTAACCTCGTCGAGGTAGTGACGAAGCTTTTAGTTGAACGATGCTTATTACTATAACTTGTACATTAGACTAATAGTATATGTAGTTTCAACATAATAGATAAAAGTACCGTATATAACTCCATGAGACAGTCAACAATTACTAGCAGGATTCACAGTGGAATATTTACAATCCTTCCTGGTATGAGAAGTATTTCCAAGATATCAAGTCAAATGGCACGGTAACACCCTTCGTGCTTTTATCTCATCCTCACTATATAAATAAATTTATCTGACAAATCAATTAGCACGACAACACCCTTCGTGTGTTCAACTCATCCTTCCCAAACGTATGTATAGAAAAACCAACCAGATGATAGAAACACCATAACAAGAATTACAAAGTAGGAAATACGCAAGTAACAACAATGGACAAGGATATACATGTGGGCAACAGTAAAAGACTAGGCAGAAAGTACATAAGCAATAACAACCAATAGGAAAACAAAGAGTATCAACTTCAATTAACTAGCATAGTGGAGGCCTAAGTACAAATATAGCAAATAAGAAGGAAACACAAGATCTTTATAAGTTAACAAGTAAGGGCATGAATAACTAGCATGGTGGAAGGCTTATGCTAAGGTGCAATAGAATAGATACAACATGAGTGTAATTATAAAAGCAGGAAATAGGCATTGTATTTGCAAGTTAAGCAAGTAGAAAGTATGAGAAACACAACAACAATTGAGATGGAGATCATGATAGAACAATGGCAGTAAATCACATCAGATCCATAATTATGACAATAAGAGTTCAAGGTAAAGACAAGAACATATACACGGAAGACTGATATCAAAATAATGCATGTTCCTCATCCTCGCCTACACAGAAACACCCATCGTGCCATGACCTCCGATAACATACAAAAATAACAATATAAATGAAATGGAACATCATCACCCTGCGTGCTTTAACTCTCAAATGATATGGCATAACATTACCCTTCGTGCTTTTACTCTCAATAATGTGGCACGACATCACCCTTCGTGCTTTTACTCTCAATAATACGGCACGTCATCACCCTTTGTGCTAAGGCAGGAAGCACAAATAACATCCAGGAAAGTGTTAACAGATATTTCAAAGAAATCCCAATCACATCTTTCCAAATCAACAATGATTTAACAAACCTCGAGAACCGTATTATTCAAATACTTCCACAATTCTCACAATGATCCATAACACAAGCAAAGAGTCTAGTATATCGTGAATATGGGCCGTAGTAATGTAATAATGATTTCGCATAGAGATGACCGAATTATACACATCAATATATTCTCAGAATTCTACCAAATTCGATCAAGTTATATTGGGCTAAATCTTGATTACTAACATTTTATACTACGTTCTTAACATCGGTAAATCAAGTGAAGCATGTAGCAAGAATTTACGTAATCCTACAAGACACAGTTATAGCACAATATACCCCCGAGCATGAATAACCCCGTCACATACATATACGCTCGTCACCTCATATATATATCACCCCTGCATGTAGCAAACAATGACAAATAGAAGGAAAAATTTCCTCAACAAAGTTAGGCAAAACACTTACCTTGAATAAGCAGATTACAATACTGAGCAAGCCAAGCGATGCTCCAAAAATGCCATCACGCGCATACTGACCTTCGAACGGCTAAAAACTAGCCAAAAGAAACTCAAATACTTCAAATAAAGCCCAAGGAAACAATTCCAAATGATAGAGATCGAATCTTAAATCACATCCCAAATTCGGCAAAAAATCGCACCCAGGCCCGCGCCTCGGAACCCGACAAAACTCATAATATCTGATAACCCATTCAATTTTGAGTCCAACCATACTAGTTTCACTCAATTCCAACTCCAAATCGATGTTCAAAACTCAAAAATACATATTATGAAACTTTAGGCCAAAACCTCCAATTTCCTCTTTAAAATTCATCAACCAAAAGCTAAAATCGAAGATAGATTCATGGAGTATAACCAAAACTGAGTAGAGAACACTTATCCCAAATCATATGGTGAAAATCACCTCAAAAATTTCCCAATTCCGAGCTCCCCAACTCAAAATATATTAAATGAACAAAACCCTTGTTTTAATAATGTTTTGCCTCGTTTCTTGATGCCTCCAATGGATTCCTTGTGAAATTCTAGTCTAGTTAAGCTTTTGAGTCACTCCATTTGACCATATATTGAAGGAGATATGTTGGTTTCAATATTTGGAAATAGTGCAGAATTTTAAAAACGAAATCAGTGGCAATTTCGTAATTAATCTGAAAAATCTGGCAACCCTATTCTTAGTAAAATAACCATAAACTCCCCATACAATGTCCAAATTCGACGATTCTTTTTTCTGTGGCTCCTTAATTACGATAAAGATCTAATACTTCAATAAAAATATAAATTGAAGCTCATTTGCTTAATGTAATACCATTTATGCTTAAAGAAACAACGTCGAAACATAAAAAAACGAGCGCAACACAACCCAAACCTATCCGAAACTCACTCAAACCCCTCGGGACCACATCCAAACATATCAAAAAGTTCCATAACATAACATGGACTTACTCGAGGCCTCAAAACACACATAACGACATCGAAATGATGAATCACACCTTAATCCAAATATCAATGAACTTGAAACTTCAAACTTCCACAACTGACGTCGAAACCTATCAAATCACATTTGATTGCCCTCAAATTTTGCACACAAGTCACATTTGACATTACAGGCCTTCTCCAACTTTCAGAATTGAAATCCGACCCCGATATCAAAAAGTCCACTCTCGGTCAAAGTTTCTAAAAAATCCAACTTTCGCCATTTCGAGCCAAATTCAACTACGGACCTCCAAATCACAATCTAGACGTGACCCTAAGTCCAAAATCACCCAACGGCGCTAACAAAACCATCAAAATTCCAGTCCGAGGTCAAATACTAAAAAGTCAAATTCGGTCAACTCTTTTAAATTTAAAGCTCCCTAGTTGAGAATCATTCTTCCAAATCAATCCCGAATAACCTGAAAACCAAAATCGATAATTCACATAAGTTAAATACATTATACGGAGCTACTCACGCTCGTAAACTACCGAGTGATGTGCAAATTCTCAAAACGACCAGTCGGGTCGTTACACCTAACAATGATGAATGATTGATGAACCTTTGAATATTCGGGATCTCCTTAGATCATGGGGGAAAAGTTAGACAAAGATTTGAGGAAAAGGTGTATTTTGTATGTATGTAATAATGAAAGAATCTAGGGAATGCCAATATGTTGTTCTTTACGATGAGTGTCTCCTTCCCCTTTGTAGCTACCTATCTTTTTATTTATAGGGGCACATTGGCCACAAATATTCTAATAGTACCGATTAGAGGAATATTCACTGAATATTCTCCTTAAAGCCTTATCATTAAAACCAGTCGTTACTTCACACCTCCTTTTTACCCGATGGGGATAGGGATAGAGAGTTTTTCCAATTTAAGTGACATTAATCGAGTTGGAATTACTTATTTATTTCAGAGTCGCCACTTGGAATAATTTATGGTGTCCCAAGTCACCGATTTATTGTAAATCCCAAATCGAGAAAATTTGACTCTTAACTATGGTCTACGAACACAGAAGACCGGGTAAGTAATTCTGTTAATCCGAGAGAAGGTGTGAGGCACTCCTGAGTTCTGTGATTTTAGCACGATCGCTCAACTATTAATAATTGGACTAATTATCTGATTTATTACATGTTTTAAACCTATTGTGCACTTTTAATTTTATAACCACTTTTATTTATTTATGAAATTATTTCTGGAATGAGTCACGATAGTCTTACACTTGTTTGTTTTTGTACACGTTGTGAATCGTACCACGGTTATCATACACACGATCTACAACATGTGAATTTTATTATTGTTCGAAGTTGTGGTCGGGTCACATGAAATGTACACCCGAATTTGGATTTACGTATCGCAACCATAGCACGGAAACCATACTCATAGTCACGATAATTTATTATTTAGTAATCGCCCCTAAAGCAAACTACAATATTCATAAGTTGGTTTCCTACATTTGATATTAATTGTAAAGGTTTGCAAGTTATGGAATTATTATGGAGGAAATAAAGTGAATTAATTCTAGAAGAGTAAACTAGCTTCGTGTGTTTGAGAAAAATTGGGTCGGCACACGAATGAATAGGAACGTTGTTGTTTCTCTTCTTCTTTTTTTGGCTTTTGGCAGATATGTATCTAATTTGGCCTAAACTCACAAACTAAATTATTGCACATCCAATTTAGTTTCTGATTTTTACAAGACAAACCAAATGGCCAAATTGGCATAACTAATGAACAAAGGTTCCATGGAAAAATAATGGCTCACTGCTTCTTATTTTTTAGCTATCAAACAAGAACTAAAAGATTTTTAGACTTATATCTCATGCTCATGAAATAAGAATTAAAATAGGAGATTCAGACAACAGGATACCAACTAAAACGATTTTTGGCAAACCTAGTGTAAATCAAATTGATGCACAATTTAAACAGATATTTCATGAAGAAATGAAACTAATTACTGTAAATCAAGTCATTATTATTATTATTATTATTATTTTATTGTAAAATAAAGCAAACAAATATTTCGGAGATTGGCTGTTTATGCAAGTGATTAACATTGGGATTTTTAATTGCACATAGATAACATCACAGAATGAACAAGGGATGGAGGCAGCTTTATTGATCTAATATGCTGAATTTCAGATGATTAAACGCACACGTAGTGTGAAAGATCAAATATAAGGTTGTATAGAAATGTACAAATGAACATGAACATACCTAAATGCCGTGAAAAAAAACTAGAGTTTAGCAGCCTTTTGAAACAACCAAATCAACAACAACAGCCATGAATTTGAGCTTTGACGGCTTGTGCAAACTTTAGTAATCAATACCCTTTTTAATCTTCTTTGAAATCCAGCTTTCGAAAAACCAGAAAAATAGTATTGAAGACCTCTTGAATCAACCACTACGACTAATTATTTTGAGTAAAAAAAAAGGTCAGCTGAAACTTTACTCATTTTTTGTGTTTTTCCTCTCAATTTTGAAACTGAAAATTGCAGATCTAATAAGGGATTTTTTGAAATTTCAAATTTGTTTTCAGATGCATTTAGGTGTGTAGCCCAGCGTATGAGTATGGGGTTAGAAGATAAGAAAGAAGAAGAGAGCAGAGAGGGGTGCACCGGCTAGGGTTAGTTTGAGGGAGGAGGATCTCATTTTGTTTTTTGGAAAAAGTCTTAGCTAGGTTATAGAAGAGAGAAGGGATAGGGTTATTTTAATGTGGGGAAAACCGGTTGGGCCTAGAATTTTGGGCCCTAAAATTGGGCCAATTTGGAACAAGAGGCAAATTTAATCTTTCAAAATAGCCACCTTACGACCAATTAAATTTATTTTACCAAAACGACTTAATTAGCCTTTTAACTAATTAAATAAACTAATTGATTAAAGCTAATGTATATTTTTGTGATTTTCATATATTAATCTAACAATTAAAGAGTAATTAATTCCTAAAAATGCAAATTAAACCTAATATGGTATGAAATTAAAATGTGATAATTTTTATGATTTTTCTTATGATTTTAAAATAATAAACATGCATGAAATGCAACTAAATAAAGAAAAATTCTTAAAATCCATTAAAATTATTTTTAATCTATTTTTAGGAGTTATTTTCATGCAGGGCAAAAATTAGGTGCTCACAGCTGCCCCTCTTTGCTCGAGAACATGAAAAGTTTTCGGACAAAGATAAAGTGAGCAATTACGAGCAATTTTTGCCCTTTTGATACTCCATTTGGAAGAATTTTTGAAAAAGTTTGACCGAACCTTGCTTCGGAGGTTGCCTACATATCCTTGGCTCTGAAGGAATCAGGTCGGTGTAGTTCTGGAAATTTTGGTAGATGGGACTACCGAAAAACTATGATTTTAGTGTTGTTGATTCTGTTGCTGCTTGCTAAGCTCCTTATTACAGCAAAATCAAAAATGAAAAATACTAACTAAGTCTATTATCAATGAGTTACAAGATTTCTATCTATGAGTCTTTTGAAGCTTGATCTTTAGTCTTTGTTGGTTCTTCATACGGACTCTGATCTGAATCTTGATGCTTGCTAGCTGCAGGTGCTAGTTGATTCTTCTTCAGCTTTTCGGATCAAGGCGGGATATGTAAAACTTGTGACTTCAATCATGTCTTGAGCAGTCCACATTTTTTCTTCGCTTCTGCACTTTGAGTTCACTTCTTTTTCTTTTCTTCTTTTTCTTTTATTCTGGATTGAGACTTCTTCTTTTGATTGTCTCAAACCTTGTGTATCAAGGTATAACCTGCTCAAACACCAAAACAAATAAACGAACGGAATTGTTCTGCCCCAGTTTTCACTAGAAAAATTCCGTGAGTTATTTGTAACCAAAACTCTATACTACTTCATTATTGAAAGCAATAAAAGTCAGGATTGTGTATCCTTGGGAAAAAGAGATTAGGGAGTGGTGACTCTATGTTTAGAATGAGATCAACTAGGGATTGGAGACCTTATTATTGAAAAATCATCAATTAGAGAGTGGTGACCCTATGTTGGCATCAGGCTATCAGGTTGTGTTGGCATCAACTAGGGAGTGGAGACCCTATGTTGGCATCAATTAAGGAGTGGCGACCCTATGTTAGCATCAGGTTATGCTGACATCAACTAGGGAGTGGAGACCCTATGTTGGAAAATCATCGGGTTATGGCAGCATCAACTAGGGAGAGGGACCCCATGTTGGAAAAGTCATCGGGTTATGCCGGCATCAACTAGGGAGTGGGACCCTATGTTGGAAAAATCATCGGGTTATGTCGGCATCAACTAGGCGGTAGGACCCTATGTTGGAAAAGTCATCAGGTTATGTCGGCATCAAATAGGGAGTGGGACCCTATGTTGGAAACGTCATCAGGTTATGTCGGCATCAACTAGGGAGTGGACCCTATGTTGGAAAAGTCATCGGGTTATGTCGGCATCAACTAGGGAGTGGGGCCCTATATTGGAAAAGTCATCGGGTTATGTCGGCGTCAACTAGGGAGTGGGACCCTATGTTGGAAAAGGCGCAGCTTTGGATTAGAGATCCTATACTACTATGATTTTAAATTTTTCTTCTTCTTTTTCTTTTTTTTCATTTTCATCATCATTTTTTATCTTTTTTTTAATTTCATACAATGAGTAAATGCGGGAAAGAATTTTGGATGAAACTTCCCTTTTTGGAGTTGTTGCTGCAAAGCTATTTTTTAGCTCTTGTACAGTTTCTTTTTGGTAGCACCTGCTTCTTGCAAGGTTGCTTGTGCATTGCACCTGTTTCCTATTTTTCAAACAAAGAACAATTTGTCAATTTGAAATGGTGGTTAGCTTTTTGGCCTTGATTATTTCAACCACTTGATCTCAGCCCCTTTCATCTGCAACTGGTTGTTTCCTGAATACCGATTACATTTCTGATCCTGGAGAAACTCTGGCTTTTCCAGACTTTGCCATGATGATTGATCGGTGGGATTCACCCTTTTTGACTTTATTTTGCCTATGTAGGCCTTTCCCTTCTGACTTGTTGTTTTTCTTCTTTTATTTTCTTTTTTTCTCTTTTTTTTTAAAACTTCGAAGCATTGGGAAACTTTTGGATCCTCAAACTTTGCTGCAACGGCTAGTCGCTTGGGACTTAACCTTTTCCAACTTTATTTTTCCTTCATAGGCATTTCATTTCTAGCTTCTTTCTTCCAACTTTAATTTCAGAGTATTTAGGGTATATTCGCTTTTCAAACCTTACCGAGACGGTTAGCCATGTGGGACTCAACCTTTCAACTTCATTTGCCTTTATAGGCACTTCAATTTGATTTTCTTTTTTCAAGAGTTTTGATTTCGAAGCATCGGCCGGTATGGCCAGTCGAGGTCGACTTGATGCCCCTAACGATGATGGGTGCCTTTTTTGCATATTAGCTTGTATCAAAGGAGAACCCTGTAAATCAGTCTTGCCATTCTTTCTTTGTCTTAGTTTCGGAACAGAGTTATACCGAAAGGGATTCAAAGAAAAACAAACAAGGGAAAGGACAATGAATTTAAACAAAAAGTATCCCTTTCGGGAAAAGGATAGAAGAACTTATCTGGAGTGCATGTGGACTTCAATGAACATGACATGCCTTTTGGACTGGATGCCTGATCCGTGTAAACCGTCCGACTCTCAAAAAGTCATCACATCCTTTGCCTCAAAATCGAGAAACCTTGCTAGGACTCTATAGATGTCGATGGCTGTGAGGATCCTCTTTTCGATCAGGGGCGCCCTTTTCGGGTTTTCACCAGCTAGCCTCTCTCATTTCTCTTTTCACCATCGCCTTATAGTGCTCTTTGTGAGTTTTCACTAACAAGACTCTCTCATTTTTAGTTTCTATGCTTATCATCGCCCTATGTTACCCGTGTGGGTTTTCACCAATAAGACTCTCTCATTTTATTTCTCTCATTTGATTGTATCAGATCCAAGTAACCATATTCCCCAATTTTGAATATCTTTACTGGTTGATCGGAAAGACTTGAACAGGATTTGGGATAAAAGAATTTGGATTGAATTATAACTTTGGAACCTTTCAAACGAAGCCATCGCCATATCATGGTAACTTTTGCCCCAATTTCAACTTTTGGAGGAATTTGGATTTTTATTTTGGTGTGACTGAACCCTAGAGAGAGGCTGTCTACGTATCCTTTCGAAATCAAGTCAAACGTAGTTCAGGGAACTTTATTTTTTATTTTCTTTTATTTTTCTATTTAGCTTTGTTTCTCTTTCTTTTTCCTTTCCTTTTTTTTCATTTTCTTCATCTTTTCTCCCCCCCCCCCTTTTTGTATGTTTCTTTTTCTTCTCCCTTTTCATTTTTTTTTCATTTTTTTATTTTTTCAATAACACTTTTACTTTCTAAAGAAGGTAATCAAAGAAAAATAACCGGTTCAAAGGGTTTGCAAAGGGTTGATAGTGTTTGGATAGTGAGAAAGAAAACCTTCTTCATCCCAATCGGAGAACATTAATGCTATATAGAGGATCCAATATAGTACCTTTGACTACATTTGCATTGACAGTTGTTTCACAGACATTTCCTTCAATGTTCCCCAGGTACAACGCTCTCTTTGGCAGTACTCTTGTTACCATGTATGGATCTTTCCAATCTGGAGCCAATTTTCCTTTAGTTGTTCCAACTCTTTGTTTTATTTCCTTAAACTTATCATCATTGCAATCTAATTCTTGATTCATCATTTCGAAGTTTGACAATGTTTTAAGATCTGGGCATGAAGTCCGCAAGCATGTCATTTTATTAAAATCTGCATTTCACAGAACTAAAAAGAGAATAAAAAAAGTGAAATTAAGAAAAGAGACATTCCTGGACAATGAAATATTTATTTCATTTGATTTTTGATTTCTTTTTTTTTGGAATTTCAAAGATAGAAGAGTTTACATCAGAAGTAAGACAATAAAGTAAAACATCCGGATCACACCTTGAGATAATCCGGACACAAAAAGGATAGCAAGATTGGCTACCGAGACTCCCGTCTGATGGGGAACTTTCAGGCTTAGTGACTGTTTTTTTGCTTTTCTTCTATCTCGGCAATGGCTGCAATGGCCTTCAACGCCGGATCAAATTCTTCATCTTCACAAATCATTCCGACTACTGGCCCATTTGTGAGAGTAGGAAGAGGATTGTTCATCATATTAGGAGCCTCTTCGTCCCGGAGAACGATTTTTTCAGCTTCAATCAAGTCTTCAACTGTCCTTTTGAGGGTCCAACAGTCCTTCGTACTGTGTCCCACTGCTCTAGAGTGGTATTCACATATAGCATCAGTTCGGTGCGAGGAGGACTCGGGGTTCGGCCGATTTGGGGCCACTGGCTGCAGCAGACCTAGCCAGACTAGCTTTTGGAACAAGCCTCAGTATGATTCACTAATAGGGGTGAACTGATTCCTTTTGAAAGGCTCTCTTGGGCGAGGATTGTACTGGGGAACATTTGATTAGGGATTATATGGATCTTGGTAAGGATAGACATTTCTAGGAGGTGGAGCTCGGTTTTATGTATAATGTTGTGGCCGCGTGCAAGGTTGCACGTTCATCACCGCATACCAACAAAACCAACCACCTGAACAGAACCTGGCTAATTTGCTCACACCACAACCTCTTTAGTTTTGAGACATTTAACATATAAGAAATCACACGTTGGGATGCAATGCACCTAACAGTTAAACGCTTCTACCATGTGTTTGAACGGTTTGCGTGTTTCATCCCGGCCTTAATTAACCCTTTAAGTATGCATCTTTTTTTTTCTGCCTCTCTTTAATCACTCTTGATTTTTTTCATTTCGTTTCTGCCACTCTTTTATTTTATTTTTTGCACTCTTTTTTTGTCACTCTTTTTTTTTTTCTTCCGCTCAATTTTTCTCTCCTTTTTCAGTTTATTTTTCACTCAATTAATTTTATGGTTGTGATCGAATCCGATGGGGATTGCCTACGTATCATGATGCCGCATGAATCAGATCTTGCGTAGTTCGGAAAAATCAAAAATAGAGTAAATAAGCTAACTCTTTTTTATTTACTTTTATAAAACTCGAACCATGAAAGCTTTAAGAAAAAGAAAGTATATTCCTTTTTGAATTTTTGTTTTGTTTTTGTTTTTTTTCGAAATAAATGCTTTAAAAGAAGAAAGAAAATATTTTTTTGAATTTTTGATTTTGATTTTTTTTAAAAGAACGACTTCTAAAAATTCCTTTTCTATTGATTTGAACTTTGGGAATTTCAAAAGTAGAAAGAAAATATTTTTTTGAAATTTTATTTGTTTTCTCTTTTTCTAAAGAAGAAAGAAAATATTTTTGCCTTTTGGTTGTTGCCTCTTTATTTTCGAAAGAGGGACTTTAAGAAAAATAATTTGGATTTCTGAGCTTTTTTTTGTTTCTAAATTTACAAAAGTACTTCTAAAGAAAAAAAAATATTTTTGGACTTCAATTTTTTATTTTTTTGTTTTTTTGAAAAAAGAACTTTTAAACAAAGAAAAGAATATTTTTTTAATTCTTTTTTTATTTTATTTTTGATAAAAATACTTCAAAATAAAGGAAACCCGTATTTTGGATTTTAATTTTTTATTGATTTTTTTATTTTTTTCTGTATGAAAGACTTCAGAAAGAAGGCAACTATTTTTTGAGTTTAAAAAAAACTTCTTTTTTTTGAATTTTCTAAGGAAAGATTTCTAAAGAAGGAACTAAAGGAAAATATTTTTAGATTTTTTAAAATTGGGGTCGGAATCAATGAGGTTTGTCTACGTATCTCACATCCGGTGAGAATCAGACCCGCGTAGTTCGGTCACTTTTTGACGGAACATGGGAAACATGACTTTTTGAAGACATTGGCTTAGTATTTTTTTCAAAATTTCAATAGAGTTTCGAATTTCAAATACCTACCTCAATCTTGATATTTTTTCTTGATATTTTTTTATTTTCTTTCCCTATTCTAGAAGCTGGTAAACATGCAAGCCAAAACAAACAGATGCGTGAATAGCACGTAAGATGCATCGAGATGGTGTTTAAATGTGGGTACACCTGTCCAAGATGGACCCAACCCCTATGTTGAGTCCCCAAAGTCAAATGCAAGTGATGCAAACAAACGTACCAACTAGGGATCCGGCATGAGGCTATGTTATTCTAGGTTTAAAAACCTGAGTGTATTATTCTAGACATGGCTTACCCAAGCAGACAGCTCGAGCCGAGGGGGGCAGCATACCGGGGATTCAAAATCTTTACCGGCTTTGCAACTTGTCCGAACCTCATTCTAAAATTGGGATATGATTCTAACAGAAATGAAGTCATGCGAAGCGCACACTTCCTAGAAGATTTAGAAGACTCATAGAGAAGAGGGTTTCGTAACAGTTTTTATATACAATTCAATCAATATCGAAGCGGTAAAAAAGGCATTTAGCACATTAGGCTCAAACACGTAAAAATCAGACAATCATGAAAGCCAATCATAACAGCTATTCTAAGCTCGAATTCTGAACCCTGAACCAGAAGTTCTGGGTTCTTTTTCCCAGCAGAGTCGCCAGAGCTGTCACACTTCCTTTTTACCCGAGGGGGATAGGGATAGGGAGTTTTTCCAATTCAAGTGACATTAATCGAATTGGGATTATTTATTTATTTCAGAGTCTCCACTTGGAATAATTTATGGTGTCCCAAGTCACCGATTTATTTTAAATCCCAAATCGAGGAAATTTGACTCTTAATTATGGTCTCTAAACACAGAAGATCGGGTAAGGAATTTCGTTAACCCGGGAGAAAGTGTGAGGCACTCCCGAGTTCCATGGTTTTAGCACGGTCGCTCAACTATTAATAATTGGCCTAATTATCTGATTTATTACATGTTTTAAACCTATTGTGCACTTTGAATTTTACAACCGCTTTTATTTATTTATGAAATTATTTTTGGAACGAGTCACGATTGTCATAAACTTATTTGTTTTCTATACACATTGTGAATCGTGTTACGGGAACCGTACCCATGATCTACAACATGTAAATTTTATTATTGTTCAAAGTTATGGTCGGGTCACATGAAATGCACACCCAAATTTGGATTTACATATCGCAACCATGCCACGGGAACCGTACCCATAGTCACGATACTTTATTATTTAATAATAACCCCTAAAGCAAATTACAATGTTCATAAGTTAGTTTCCTACATTTGAGATTAATTGTAAAGGTCGACGAGTGTAACGACCCGGCATGTCATTTTAAGAATTAACGCTCTGATCCCCTATTAACTGCTTTTCCCATGTTTGTTTCTACTATTTTGAATTGTCGGGATGTTTGATTTTGAGTTTCGGAGAGTTTTGGGACACTTAGTCCCTAAATGAGAGTTTAAGTTTTAGAATTGGACCATAGTCAGAGCAATGTGAAAACGGCCTCGGAATGGAATTTCGTTTGTTCTGTTAGCTCCATTGGGTGATTTCGGGCTTAGGGGCGAGTTCAGATTATGTTTTAGAGGTCTGTAGCTAATTTAGGCTTGAAATGTCGAAAGTTAAATTTTTGAAGTTTCTGGTTCGGTAGTGAGATTTTGATATCGGGGTCGGAATGGAATTTCAGAATTTGGAGTAGCTCTGTAGTGTTGAATGTGACGTATGTCTAAAATTTCAGGTCATTCGAACGAGGTTTGATAGATTTTTTGATCGAAAGCGTAATTTGAGAGTTTTTGGAATTCTTAGACTTGAATCCGATGTGAAATTGGTGTTTTGATGTTGTTTTGAGTGTTCCAAAGATTGGAACAAGTTTGAATGATATTTTAGGATTGGTTGGCATGTATGGTTGAGGTCCAGGGAGGCCTCGGGTGTGTTTCGGATGCTCAATGGGGCATTTTGGAACTTAGAAAAATTGCAGCAGCCCAGTTCTGGTTTTCTTCTTCGCGTTCGCGAAGAGGAGCTGGGGCTGGGGGGAGATTAATGCTTCGTGTTCGCAAAGTTTTTCCCGCGTTCGCGAAGGAGGGGGAGATCATGTATCGCATTCGCGACCAGGACATCACGTTTGCGATGAAGGAAGATGGACCCAAGCGAAGTTATGCTTCGCGAACGCGAAGGTCCTTCATCGTTCGCGAAGAAGGAAATACCTGGGCAGTATTTAACATTAAAAAAATGAGGGTTAGGACATTTTTATCAAAACTTAAGCTTGGGAGCTCGGATTTGAGCGAGGTTTTGAGGGATTTTCAGAGATATTGATTGGGTAAAGATTCTTAACTCCTTTTTGCTTGTAACCCATTAGTCGGAGCAGTATGAAGACGGACTTGGAATGGAATTCCATTTTTTTCGTTAGTTCCGTTGGGTGATTTCGGGCTTAGGGGCTTGTCTGGATTGTCTTTTGGAGGTCCGTAGTTAATTTAGGCTTGAAATGCCGAAAGTTGAAATTTTGAAGTTTCCGGTTCGGTAGTGAGATTTTGATATCGAGGTTGGAATGGAATTCCGGAATTTAGAGTAGCTCTGTAGTGTTGAATGTGACGTGTGTGCAAAATTTTAGGTCATTCGGACGAGGTTTGATAGACTTTTTGATCGAAAGCGTAATTTGAGAGTTTTTTGAATTCTTAGGCTTGAATCCAATGTAAAATTGGTGTTTTGATATTGTTTTGAGTATTCCAAAGCTTGGAATAAGTTTGAATGATGTTTTAGGATTGGTTGGCATGTTTGGTTGAGGTCTCGGGGGCCTTGGGTGTGTTTCGGATGCTCAACGGGACATTTTGGAACTTAGAAAAATTGCAGCAGCCCATTTCTGGTTTCCTTCTTCGCGTTCGCGAGTTGATTCTCGCGTTCGCGAAGAGGAGCTGGGGCTGGAGGAGGTTAATGATTCGCGTTCACAAATTTTTTCCCGCGTTCACGAAGGAGGGGGAGATCGTGCATCGCTTTCGCGACCAGGACATCGCGTTCACGATGAAGGAAGATGGACCCAAGCGAAGTTGTGCTTGGCGAACGCGAGGGTCCTTCCGCGTTCACGAAGAAGGAAATACGTGGGCAGTATTAAACATTTAAAAACGAGGGTTTGGACATTTTTATCAAAACTTAAGCTTGGGAGCTCGGATTTGAGCGAAGTTTTGAGGGATTTTCAGAGATATTGATTGGATAACGATTCTTAACTCCTTTTTGCTTGTATCCCATTAATCCAAACATGAATTCATCATTTAATTTCGGAAATTGTATGAAAATTGGGGGAAAGTTTTTAGATCAAAAAATCGAGTTTTGATTGAGGATTTGACATTGGATTTGGATAATTTTGGTATGGTTAGAGTCGTGAGAGTATGAGGATTCTGAAAATGTAAATTTTACCAGATTCCGGATGTGGGCTCGAGGGGCATATTGGTCATTTTACCTAATTTCGTGTATAAGCTTAGAATTTATTTGTAGAATAAGTTACTTCAAGTGTTATTTACATTATGTAATTGAATTGAATAGATTTGGGTCATTTGGATTCGAGTACTCATGGCAAGAACATGGTTTCGGGTTGATTTAGAGCCGGTTTGAGGTAAGTGACTTGCCTAACCATGTGTTGGGGAAACTCCCCTTAGGATTTGGTATTATTGATAGTTGAAATACATGGTACGTGAGGTGACGAATGCGTACTTGTGCTAATTGTTGAAAAATTTGGTTTTCATTAAGAAATTGCTAGTATGTTTCTTTTCATGTTTATACTACTTGCAATTTAAACATTTTGTTAGCTTAGGAAAGCATGTCTAATTGACTTAATTGCCTTACTTGCTCAAACTGCCTTATTTGGATTACGTGCAGTATGCTAGGTTAGAAATACCTGTTTTACCTTGGTATGGAACTTGAATAGAACTTGTACTCTTCTTGTTGTTGTTGTGTGTTTACTTTGCGACTACGGGATGGTATCCCGGGAGATCCCCTTGTATGTTTACTTTGGGACTATGGAACGGTATTTTGGGAGATCCCCCTGCACATTTATATTGGAACTACGGGACTACACCCGGTAGATTCCCCCTGTACTGAGTATTTACATTTGGGACTACGGATCGGTATTCCGGGAGATCCCCTCGCATTATGAGTTGGACTGCGGGACGGTATCCCGGGAGATCCACTGGATATTTATATTTGGGACTACAAGACGGTATCCTGGGAGATCTCCGGTTGTTATCTTTGTGTTGAGCTGTATTTCTTTCTGTGTTCACTTTGCCTCTGTAGTAGTTGTTGTTGTCATTTATATCTTGTATTACTTTTACTATTGTACTTATTTATACTGTTTTGTTCTACACAGTTAAACCTTATATTTTATTTAACCTCAGTAGGGTCCTGACCTTCCTCGTCACTACCCGACCGAGGTTAGGCTTGGCACTTATTGAGTACCGCTGTGGTGTACTCGTGCCCTTTTGCACATATTTTTCATGTGCAGATCTAGGTACTTCAACTCAGTCTTATTATCCTTGAGGCGAGGCGCTTCTATAGAGATTTTGAGGTATATCTACTGCGTCCGTAGACCGAGGAGTCCCTTTCTATCTTTCTGTAATAGTATAGCCCTTCAGTATTTTCCTTTTTGTTAGACATTTCTGGAGTTGGAGCTTCTTATGTATCTCTTAGCTTATGATTCATGGGGTTACGGATTTTGGGAAGTGTTAAGTTGAGAATCTTGTACTGTTATGTGCCTGGCGGCATCTTAAACACTATTTCATTTTGTTATTTCAGTTTTATATTATTTTCTTTCCGAAAATTGTTTCTTTTCTGCATTTGTTAGGCTTACCTAGTCGTAGAGACTAGGTGCCGTCATGATAGTTCACAGAGGGCGAACTGGGATCGTGACAAGTTGGTATAAGAGCTCTAGGTTCATAGGAGTCATGAATCACAAGCCAGATTATTAGAGTCTCGCGGATCAGTACGGAGACATCTGTACTTATCTGAGGGAGCCTATGTAACTGTTAGGAAAATTTTACTTCATTTGATTTCCTTGTCGTGCGAGATTTTGATGTCACAACTCTAACCTTCTATCTTCTATTTTCTCACAGATGGTGAGGACACGTGCTACCCGAGACGATCAGGCACACGTGCCCCCTACTGCAGCCGTCAGAGGCCGGGGCTGGGGTAGAGGCCGAGGACACGCATGTGGTGCAGCCAGAGCACCCACACAAGATGGTACCGAGGTACCACCAGCAGTTCCAACCGGAGTCCAGGCACCTGATATGCCTACTACTACTACTCCAGCACTTCAGGAGACTCTTGCGCAGTTCATGAGCATGTACACCACTTTGGCTCAGGCAGGGTTGCTTCCCCTTGCTGCAACCACATCTCAGGTCGGGGGAGGAGCATAGACTCCCGTCGCTCGCACTTCTGAGCAGCGAGTGCATGTTGATCAGGTCCTAGAGATTATTTCTGTACAATCTGTAGTCCCAGGTCAGCCCGAGGACAGGGCAGTGGCTTCAGAGGATGAGCAGCGGAAACTTGAGAGGTTCAAGAAGTATGATCCTCCTATATTCAGTAGGTTAGCATCAGATGATGCCTTGGGATTTCTAGAGGAGTGTCATCGTATCCTCCGCACTATGGGTATATCAAGATCGAGTGGGGTTTCTTTCACTGCCTTCCAGCTTTGAGGAGCCGCCTATGAGTGGTGGCGCACCTATGAGTTAGACAGTGCAGATGAGGCAGCTTCACTAACTTGGACCTAGTTTTCAGATATATTCATGAGAGAGTTTGTTCCTCAGAGCCTCAAGGACGCATGGCATGCAGAGTTTGAGCATTTGCGCTAGTGTACTATAACTATCTCGAAGTATGCTATCTGTTACACCAGCTTGGCTAGACATGCCCTAGCCTTGGTTTCTACTGTTTGCGAGAGGGTTCGCCGGTTTATTGAGGGACTTATTCCCAGCATCAAGTCTAGCATGGCTCATGAGTTGGAGATGGATATTTCTTATCAGCAGGTGGTGAGCATTGCTAGGAGGATAGAGGGTATTCATGTTAGAGAGAGAGAGGACAAGAGGTCTCGAGAGTCAGGCTATTTTTCTGGTGCCCATGCCCTAACTGCAGGTCGTTATGGCAGGGGTTATATGAGTCGCCCCATTCATTTAGCTCTTTTAGTAGCCAGTGGTATTCCAACTCCCCCTAGGCCTCAGGAGCCTTATTATGCACCGCCAGTATCTAGTGCGCCTCCTACGCGGGGTGCTTTTAGTGGTCAGTCCAACAGACCTAGCCTGAGCAAGTCACAGCCACCACGTCCTCCTAGAGCTTGTTTTGAGTATGGTGACACACGCCATATGGTGAGGGATTGCCCCAGACTTAGGTGGGGTGCACCTCCACAGATTTTTCAGCCACAGCGTTCCCCACAGAGTTCTCAGGCTATGGTTACATCTCCAGTTGCTACCCCACCCACTCAGCCAGCTAGAGGTGTAGGTCGGGGAGGTAGGGGTCTCCCTAGAGGGGAGGCTAGGCCCGATACTATGCCCTTCCTGCCCGTACCGAGGTTGTTGCCTCCGATTCTGTCATCATAGGTATTATACTGGTTTGTCACAGTGATGCATTGGTTCTATTCGATCCAGAATCCACTTACTCTTATTTGTCTTCTTATTTTGCTCCATATTTGGGTGTACCTCGAGATTCTTTGAGTTCCCTTGTTTATGTTTCTACTCCTATGGGAGATTCTCTTGTTGTGAACCGCATTTATCGGTCGTGTTTGGTTGCTCTTAGTGGTTTTGAGACCAGAGCCAATTTATTATTGCTCAGCATGGTAGATTTTGATATTATCTTGGGAATGGACTGGTTGTCACCCCATTATGCTATTCTTGATTATCACGCCAAAACTGTGACGCTGGTTATGCCAGGTGTACCACGTGTTAAGTGAATTGGTGCTTTAGATCACACTCCTAGTAGAGTTATTTCTTTCCTTAAGGCTCTGCGAATCGTTAAGAAGGGGTGTGGCACGTATCTAGCTTATGTGAGAGATGTTAGTATTGATACCCCTACAGTTGATTCAGTCCCACTAGTACAGGATTTTCCTGACGTGTTTCCACCTGACCTTCCGGGCATGCCACCCGATAGAGATATTGATTTTGGCATTGATCTATTGCCAGGCACTCAGCCCATTTCTATTCCTCTGTATCGTATGGCCCCTCCCAAGTTGAAGGAGTTGAAGGATTAGTTATAGGAATTACTTGATAAGGGTTTTATTAGGCCCAGTGTATCACCTTGGGGTGCTCTTGTCTTGTTTGTAAAGAAGAAGGATGGTTCTATGCGTATGTGCATTGATTATCGCCAGTTGAACAAAATTAAAGTGAAGAACCGGTATCCTTTGCCTCGTATTGATTATTTTTTTGACCAACTTCAGGGCGCCCGGTGTTTTCTAAGATTGACTTGTGCTCAAGTTACCATCAGTTGAAGATTCGGGAGCCAGATATCCCAAAGACTGCTTTCAGGACTCGGTATGGTCATTACGAGTTCCTTGTTATGTCATTTGGGCTGACCAATGCCCCAGCAGCCTTCATGCATTTGATGCACAGTGTGTTCCGGCCGTATCTTGACTCGTTCGTCATTATCTTTATTGATGATATTCTTGTGTATTCCTGGAGTCAGGAAGATCATGAGCAGCACCTGAGGACAGTGCTCCCGACTCTGAGGGAAAAGAAGTTATATGCTAAGTTCTCGAAATGCGAGTTTTGGTTGGATTTTGTGGCATTCCTAGGCCACGTAGTATCGAGTGAGGGTATTCAGGTGGATCCGAAGAAAATGGAAGCGGTGCAGAGTTGGCCCAGACCATCTTCAACTACAAAGATCCGCAGTTTTCTTAGCTTTACAGGTTATTACTGCCGCTTTGTTAAGGGGTGTTCATCGATTGCAGCCCCTATGACCAGGCTGACCCAGAAGGGTGCTCCGTTCCAGTGGACGGAAGAGTGTGAGGCGAGCTTTCAAAAGCTTAAGACAGCTTTGACTACAGTCCTAGTTTTGATATTGCCTATAGGTTCGGAGTCTTATACCGTCTATTGTGATGTCTCGAGGATTGGCCTTGGAGCGGTTTTGATGCAGGGCAGTACGGTGATTGCCTACGCGTCCAGACAGTTGAAGGTACATGAGAGGAATTACCATGTCCATGATCTCGAGCTAGCTGCTATTGTTCACGCCCTGAAGATATGGCGTCATTATTTATACAGTGTTCCTTGTGAGATTTATACTGATCATCGGAGCTTGCAGCACCTGTTCAAGTAAAATGATCTTAATTTGCGCCAGAGGAGGTGGTTAGAGTTGCTGAATGACTATGGTATCACTATTTTGTATCACCTGGGAAGGCCAATGTGGTGGTCGATGCCTTGAGTCGTCGGGCAGAGAGTTTGGGGAGTTTGGCTTATTTACCAGCAGCGGAGAGGCCCATGACAATGGATGTTTAGGCCTTAGCCAGCCAGTTTGTGAGATTGGACCTTTCAGAGCCTAGGCGGGTTCTAGCTTGCGTGGTTTCTCGGTTTTCCTTATTTAATCGTATCAGGGAGCATCGTTATGATGGCCCTTATTTGCTTGTCCTCAAGGACAAGGATCAGCATGGTGATACTAGAGATGTGACTATTGGTGATGACAGGGTATTGAGGATATAGGGTCGGATTTGTGTACCCAATGTTGATGGGCTTCGGGAGTTGATTCTAGAGGAGGCCCATAGTTCGTGGTATTCCATTCATCCGAGTGCCACAAAGATGTACCAGGATTTGAGGCAGCACTATTAGTGGAGGCGGATGAAGAAAGATATAGTTGGGTTTATAGCTCGGTGCCTCAACTGTCAGCAGGTAAAGTATGAGCACCAGAGACCGGGTGGGTTGCTTCAGCAGATAGAGATTCCGGAGTGGAAGTGGGAGTGGATCACCATGGACTTTTTAGTTGGGCTCCCACGGACTTTGAGAAAGTTCGATGCTATTTAGTGATTGTGGATCGGCTGCCAAGTCCGCGCATTTCATTCCTATGTGTACTACATATTCTTCAGAGCAATTAGCGGAGATTTATATCCGGGAGATTGTTCGTCTGCATGGTATTCCAGTTTCCATCATTTCGGATAGGGGTACTCAGTTCACATCGCGGTTTTGGAGGGCCATGAGCATGAGTTGGGTACTCAGGTGGATTTGAGTACAACATTTCACCCTCAGACTGACGGACAATCTGAGTGCACTATTCAGATTCTTGAGGATATGCTCTGTGCGTGTGTGATTGAGTTTGGAGGGTCTTGGGATCAGTTCTTGCTATTGGCAGAGTTTGCCTACAACAACAACTATCAGTCCAACATTTAGATGGCACAGTATGGGGCTTTATATGGTAGGCAGTATAGATCCCCGGTAGGTTGGTTTGAGCCGGGTGAGGCTAGATTATTGGGCACAGACTTGGTTCAGGATGCTTTAGAGAAGGTTAAGGTGATTTAGGATAGACTTCGTACAGCCCAGTCTAGACAGGAGAGTTACGCGGACCGGAAGGTTCGTGATGTTTCCTATATAGTTGGAGAGTGGGTTCTACTTTGGGTTTTGCCTATGAAGGGCGTTATGAGATTTGGGAAGAAAGGGAAGTTGAGTCTGAGGTTTATTGGCCTTTTTGAGATATTGAGGCGTGTTGGGGAGGTTGCTTATGAGCTCGCCTTATCTCCCAGCTTGGCAGGAGTTCATCTAGTATTTCATGTTTCGATGCTTTGGAGGTATCACGGTGATCTGTCGCATGTATTGGATTTCAGTTCAGTTCAGTTGGACAAGGATCTATCTTATGTTGAGGAGCCAGTGGCAATATTGAACATGCATGTTAGAAAGCTGAGGTCAAAGAACATTGCATTAGTGAAGGTTCAGTGGCGGGGTGAGCCGGTTGAGGAGGCGACCTGGGAGACCGGGCAGGATATGCGCAGCCATTACCCTCATATTTTCACTACTTTAGGTATGTCTCTATGCTCATTCGAGGACGAACGAATGTTTAAGTGTTGGAGGATGTAACGACCCGGCCAGTCGTTTTAAGAATTAATGCCACGATCCCCTATTAACTGCTTTTCACGTGTTTGTTTCTGCTATTTTATATTGTCGGGATGGTTGGTTTTGAGTTTCGGAGAGTTTTGTGACACTTAGTCCCTAAATGAGAGTTTAAGTTTTAGAATTGGATCGTAGTCGGAGTAGTGTGAAGACGGCCTCGGAATGGAATTCTGTTGTTTCTGTTAACTCCGTTGGGTGATTTCGGGCTTAGGGGCGTGTTCGGATTGTGTTTTGGAGGTAGGTAGCTAATTTAGGCTTGAAATGCCAAAAGTCGCCATTCCTTTCTTCAGGCGGGCTCCTGACTTCAACAACAATTTTGAAAATAAAATGCCATTCCTTTCTTTAGGCTGGCGAGATTTCAACAACAACTTTGAAAATAAAATGTCATTCCTTTCTTTAGCCTGGCGAGATTTCAATAAATAAAACGCCTTTCCTCTCTTCAGGCGGGCTCCTGACTTCAACAACAACTTTGAAAATAAAATGTCATTCCTTTCTCTAGGCTGGCGAGATTTCAACAACTTTTAAAAATAAAACGTCTTTCCTCTCTTCAGGCGGGCTCCTGACTTCAACAACAACTTTGAAAATAAAATGTCATTCCTTTCTTTAGGCTGGCGATATTTCAACAACTTTTAAAAATAAAACGTCTTTCCTTTCTTCAAGCGGGCTCCTGACCTCAACAACAACTTTGAAAATAAAATGTCATTCCTCTCTTCAGGCGGGCTCCTGACTTCAACAACTTTGAAAATAAAATGTCATTCCTTTCTTTAGGCTGGCGAGATTTCAACAACTTTTAAAAATAAAACGCTTTTCCTTTCTTCAGGCGGGCTCCTGACCTCAACATTCGGTAGTGAGATTTTGATATCGGGGTTGGAATGGAATTCTGGAACTTGGAGTAGCTCTGTAGTATTGAATGTGATGTGTGTGCAAAATTGCAGGTCATTCAGATGATATTTGATAGGCTTTTTGAACGAAAGCATAATTTGAGAGTTTTTGGAATTCGTAGGCTTGAATCTGATGTAAAATTGTTGTTTTGATGTTGTTTTGAGCGTTCCGAAGATTAGAACAAGTTTGAATGATGTTTTAGGATTGCTTGGCATGTTTGATTGACGTCCCGGGGGCCTCAGGTGTGTTTTGAATGCTCAACGGGACATTTTGGAACTTAGAGAAATTGCAGAAGAATTGCAGCAGCCCATTTCTGGTTTCCTTCTTCGCATTCGCGAGTGGGGTCTTGCGTTCACGAAGAGGAGTTGGTGTTGGGGGGAGGTTAATGCTTCGCGTTCGCAAAGTTTTTCCCGCGTTCGCGAAGGAGGGAGAGATCGTGCATCGCGTTCGCGACCAGGACATTGCATTCACGATGAATGAAGCTGGACCCAAGCGAAGTTCTGCTTCACGAGCACGAGGGTCCTTCCGCGTTTGTGAAGAAGGAAATACCTGGGCAGTATTAAACATTTCAAAAACGAGGGTTCGGCCATTTTTATCAAAACTTAAGCTTGGGAGCTCGGATTTGAGCGAGGTTTTGAGGGATTTTCAGCGATATCGATTGGGTAATGATTCTTAACTCCTTTTTGCTTGTAACCCATTAATCTAAACATGAATTCATCATTTAATTTCGGAAATTGTATGAAAATTGGGGGAAAGTTCTTAGACCAAAAATTTGAGCTTTGATTGAGGATTTGACATTGGATTTGGATAATTTTGGTATGGTTAGACTCGTGAGAGTATGAGAATTCTGAAAATGTAAATTTTACCCTATTCCGAGTTGTGGGCCCGAGGGGCATTTTGGTCATTTTACCTAATTTCACGTATTAGCTTAGAATTTGTTTGTAGAATCAGTTACTTGAAGTGTTATTTACATTATGAACTTGAATTGAATAGATTTGGGTCATTTAGAGTCGAGTACTCGTGGCAAGAACGTGGTTTCGGGTTGATTTAGAGCCGGTTCGAGGTAAGTGGCTTGCCTAACCTTTTGTGGGGGAAACTCCCTTTAGGATTTGGTATTATTGATAATTGAAATGCCTGGTACGTGAGGTGACGAGTGCGTACTTGTGCTAATTGTTGAAAAATCTGGTTTTCATTAAGTAATTGCTAGTATGTTTCTTTTGTTGTTTATACTACTTGCAATTTAAACATTTTGTTAGCTTAGGAAAGCATGATTAATTGACTTAATTGCCTTACTTGCTCAAACTGCCTTATTTGGATTACGTGCAGTATGCTAGGTTAGAAATACCTGTTTTACCTTGGTATGGAACTTGAATAGAACTTGTACTCTTCTTGTTGTTGTTGTGTGTTTACTTTGCGACTACGGGATGGTATCCCGGGAGATCCCCTTGTATGTTTACTTTGGGACTATGGAACGGTATTTTGGGAGATCCCCCTGCACATTTATATTGGAACTACGGGACTACACCCGGTATATTCCCCCTGTACTGAGTATTTACATTTGGGACTACGGATCGGTATTCCGGGAGATCCCCTCGCATTATGAGTTGGACTGCGGGACGGTATCCCGGGAGATCCACTGGATATTTATATTTGGGACTACAAGACGGTATCCTGGGAGATCTCCGGTTGTTATCTTTGTGTTGAGCTGTATTTCTTTCTGTGTTCACTTTGCCTCTGTAGTAGTTGTTGTTGTCATTTATATCTTGTATTACTTTTACTATTGTACTTATTTATACTGTTTTGTTCTACACAGTTAAACCTTATATTTTATTTAACCTCAGTAGGGTCCTGACCTTCCTCGTCACTACCCGACCGAGGTTAGGCTTGGCACTTATTGAGTACCGCTGTGGTGTACTCGTGCTCTTTTGCACATATTTTTCATGTACAGATCTAGGTACTTCAACGCAGTCTTATTATCCTTGAGGCGAGGCGCTTCTATAGAGATTTTGAGGTATATCTACTGCGTCTGTAGACCGAGGAGTCCCTTTCTATCTTTCTGTAATAGTATTGCCCTTCAGTATTTTCCTTTTTGTTAGACATTTCTGGAGTTGGAGCTTCTTATGTATCTCTTAGCTTATGATTCATGGGGTTACGGATTTTGGGAAGTGTTAAGTTGAGAATCTTGTACTGTTATGTGCCTGGCGGCATCTTAAACACTATTTCATTTTGTTATTTCAGTTTTATATTATTTTCTTTCCGAAAATTGTTTCTTTTCTGCATTTGTTAGGCTTACCTAGTCGTAGAGACTAGGTGCCGTCATGATAGTTCACAGAGGGCAAACTGGGATCGTGACAAGTTGGTATTAGAGATCTAGGTTCATAGGAGTCATGAATCACAAGCCAGATTATTAGAGTCTCGCGGATCGGTACGGAGACATCTGTACTTATCTGAGGGAGTCTATGTAACTGTTAGGAAAATTTTACTTCATTTGATTTCCTTGTCGTGCGAGATTTTGATGTCACAACTCTAACCTTCTATCTTCTATTTTCTCACAGATGGTGAGGACACGTGCTACCCGAGACGATCAGGCACCCGTGCCCCCTACTGCAGTCGTCAGAGGCCGGGGCTGGGGTAGAGGCCGAGGACACGCACGTGGTGCGGCCAGAGCACCCACACAAGATGGCACCGAGGTACCACCAGCAGTTCCAACCGGAGTCCAGGCACCTGATATGCCTACTACTACTACTCCAGCACTTCAGGAGACTCTTGCGCAGTTCATGAGCATGTACACCACTTTGGCTCAGGCAGGGTTGCTTCCCCTTGCTGTAACCACATCTCAGGTCGGGGGAGGAGCATAGACTCCCGTCGCTCGCACTTCTGAGCAGCGAGTGCATGTTGATCAGGTCCTAGAGATTATTTCTGTACAATCTGTAGTCCCAGGTCAGCCCGAGGACAGGGCAGTGGCTTCAGAGGATGAGCAGCGGAAACTTGAGAGGTTCAAGAAGTATGATCCTCCTATATTCAGTAGGTTAGCATCAGATGATGCCTTGGGATTTCTAGAGGAGTGTCATCGTATCCTCCGCACTATGGGTATATCAAGATCTAGTGGGGTTTCTTTCACTGCCTTCCAGCTTTGAGGAGCCGCCTATGAGTGGTGGCGCACCTATGAGTTAGACAGTGCAGATGAGGCAGCTTCACTAACTTGGACCTAGTTTTCAGATATATTCATGAGAGAGTTTGTTCCTCAGAGCCTCAAGGACGCATGGCATGCAGAGTTTGAGCATTTGCGCTAGTGTACTATAACTATCTCGAAGTATGCTATCTGTTACACCAGCTTGGCTAGACATGCCCTAGCCTTGGTTTCTACTGTTTGCGAGAGGGTTCGCCGGTTTATTGAGGGACTTATTCCCTGCATCAAGTCTAGCATGTCTCATGAGTTGGAGATGGATATTTCTTATCAGCAGGTGGTGAGCATTGCTAGGAGGATAGAGGGTATTCATGTTAGGGAGAGAGAGGCCAAGAGGTCTCGAGAGTCAGGCTATTTTTCTGGTGCCCATGCCCTAACTGCAGGTCGTTATGGTAGGGGTTATATGAGTCGCCCCGTTCATTTAGCTCTTTTAGTAGCCAGTGGTATTCCAACTCCCCCTAGGCCTCAGGAGCCTTATTATGCACCGCCAGTATCTAGTGCGCCTCCTACGCGGGGTGCTTTTAGTGGTCAGTCCAACAGACCTAGCCTGAGCAAGTCACAGCCACCACGTCCTCCTAGAGCTTGTTTTGAGTATGGTGACACACGCCATATGGTGAGGGATTGCCCCAGACTTAGGAGGGGTGCACCTCAACAGATTTTTCAGCCACAGCGTTCCCCACAGAGTTCTCAGGCTATGGTTACATCTCCAGTTGCTACCCTACCCGCTCAGCCAGCTAGAGGTGTAGGTCGGGGAGGTAGGGGTCTCCCTAGAAGGGAGGCTAGGCCCGATACTATGCCCTTCCAGACCGTACCGAGGTTGTTGCCTCCGATTCTGTCATCATAGGTATTATACTGGTTTGTCACAGTGATGCATTGGTTCTATTCGATCCAGAATCCACTTACTCTTATTTGTCTTCTTATTTTGCTCCATATTTGGGTGTACCTCGAGATTCTTTGAGTTCCCTTGTTTATGTTTCTACTCCTATGGGAGATTCTCTTGTTGTGAACCGCATTTATCGGTCGTGTTTGGTTGCTCTTAGTGGTTTTGAGACCAGAGCCAATTTATTATTGCTCAGCATGGTAGATTTTGATATTATCTTGGGCATGGACTGGTTGTCACCCCATTATGCTATTCTTGATTATCACGCCAAAACTGTGACGCTGGTTATGCCAGGTGTACCACGTGTTGAGTGAATTGGTGCTTTAGATCACACTCCTAGTAGAGTTATTTCTTTCCTTAAGGCTCTGCGAATCGTTAAGCAGGGGTGTGGCACGTATCTAGCTTATGTGAGAGATGTTAGTATTGATACCCCTACAGTTGATTCAGTCCCACTAGTACAGGATTTTCCTGACGTGTTTCCACCTGACCTTCCGGGCATGCCACCCGATAGAGATATTGATTTTGGCATTGATCTATTGCCAGGCACTCAGCCCATTTCTATTCCTCTGTATCGTATGGCCCCTCCCAAGTTGAAGGAGTTGAAGGATTAGTTATAGGAATTACTTGATAAGGGTTTTATTAGGCCCTGTGTATCACCTTGGGGTGATCTTGTCTTGTTTGTAAAGAAGAAGGATGGTTCTATGCGTATGTGCATTGATTATCGCCAGTTAAACAAAATTAAAGTGAAGAACTGGTATCCTTTGCCTCGTATTGATGATTTTTTTGACCAACTTCAGGGCGCCCGGTGTTTTCTAAGATTGACTTGTGCTCAAGTTACCATCAGTTGAAGATTCGGGAGCCAGATATCCCAAATACTGCTTTCAGGACTCGGTATGGTCATTACGAGTTCCTTGTTATATCATTTGGGCTGACCAATGCCCTAGCAGCCTTCATGCATTTGATGCACAGTGTGTTCCGGCCGTATCTTGACTCGTTCGTCATTGTCTTTATTGATGATATTCTTGTGTATTCCTGGAGTCAGGAAGATCATGAGCAGCACCTGAGGACAGTGCTCCAGACTCTGAGGGAAAAGAAGTTATATGCTAAGTTCTCGAAATGCGAGTTTTGGTTGGATTTTATGGCATTCCTAGGCCACGTAATATCTAGTGAGGGTATTCAGGTGGATCCGAAGAAAATGGAAGCGGTGCAGAGTTGGCCCAGACCATCTTCAGCTACAAAGATCCGCAGTTTTCTTATCTTTACAGGTTATTACTGCCGCTTTGTTGAGGGGTGTTCATCGATTGCAGCCCCTATGACCAGGCTGACCCAGAAGGGTTCTCCGTTCCAGTGGACGGAAGAGTGTGAGGCGAGCTTTCAAAAGCTTAAGACAGCTTTGACTACAGTCCTAGTTTTGATATTGCCTATAGGTTCGGAGTCTTATACCGTCTATTGTGATGTCTCGAGGATTGGCCTTGGAGCGGTTTTGATGCAGGGCAGTACGGTGATTGCCTACGCGTCCAGACAGTTGAAGGTACATGAGAGGAATTACCATGTCCATGATCTCGAGCTAGCTGCTATTGTTCACGCCCTGAAGATATGGCGTCATTATTTATACAGTGTTCCTTGTGAGATTTATACTGATCATCGGAGCTTGCAGCACCTGTTCAAGTAAAAGGATCTTAATTTGCGCCAGAGGAGGTGGTTAGAGTTGCTGAATGACTATGGTATCACTATTTTGTATCAACCCGGGAAGGCCAATGTGGTGGTCGATGCCTTGAGTCGTCGGGCAGAGAGTTTGGGGAGTTTGGCTTATTTACCAGCAGCGGAGAGGCCCATGACAATGGATGTTTAGGCCTTAGCCAGCCAGTTTGTGAGATTGGACCTTTCAGAGCCTAGGCGGGTTCTAGCTTGCGTGGTTTCTCGGTTTTCCTTATTTAATCATATCAGGGAGCATCGTTATGATGGCCCTTATTTGCTTGTCCTCAAGGACAAGGATCAGCATGGTAATACTAGAGATGTGACTATTGGTGATGACAGGGTATTGAGGATATAGGGTCGGATTTGTGTACCCAATGTTGATGGGCTTTGGGTGTTGATTCTAGAGGAGGCCCATAGTTCGTGGTATTCCATTCATCCGAGTGCCACAAAGATGTACCAGGATTTGAGGCAGCACTATTAGTGGAGGCGGATGAAGAAAGATATAGTTGGGTTTATAGCTCGGTGCCTCAACTGTCAGCAGGTAAAGTATGAGCACCAGAGACCGGGTGGGTTGCTTCAGCAGATAGAGATTCCGGAGTGGAAGTGGGAGTGGATCACCATGGACTTTTTAGTTGGGCTCCCACGGACTTTGAGAAAGTTCGATGCTATTTAGTGATTGTGGATCGGCTGCCAAGTCCGCGCATTTCATTCCTATGTGTACTACATATTCTTCAGAGCAATTAGCGGAGATTTATATCCGGGAGATTGTTCGTCTGCATGGTATTCCAGTTTCCATCATTTCGGATAGGGGTACTCAGTTCACATCGCGGTTTTGGAGGGCCATGAGCATGAGTTGGGTACTCAGGTGGATTTGAGTACAACATTTCACCCTCAGACTGACGGACAATCTGAGTGCACTATTCAGATTCTTGAGGATATGCTCTGTGCGTGTGTGATTGAGTTTGGAGGGTCTTGGGATCAGTTCTTGCTATTGGCAGAGTTTGCCTACAACAACAACTATCAGTCCAACATTTAGATGGCACAGTATGGGGCTTTATATGGTAGGCAGTATAGATCCCCGGTAGGTTGGTTTGAGCCGGGTGAGGCTAGATTATTGGGCACAGACTTGGTTCAGGATGCTTTAGAGAAGGTTAAGGTGATTTAGGATAGACTCCGTACAGCCCAGTCTAGACAGGAGAGTTACGCGGAGCGGAAGGTTCGTGATGTTTCCTATATAGTTGGAGAGTGGGTTCTACTTTGGGTTTCGCCTATGAAGGGCGTTATGAGATTTGGGAAGAAAGGGAAGTTGAGTCTGAGGTTTATTGGCCTTTTTGAGATATTGAGGCGTGTTGGGGAGGTTGCTTATGAGCTCGCCTTATCTCCCAGCTTGGCAGGAGTTCATCTAGTATTTCATGTTTCAATGCTTTGGAGGTATCACGGTGATCTGTCGCATGTATTGGATTTCAGTTCAGTTCAGTTGGACAAGGATCTATCTTATGTTGAGGAGCCAGTGGCAATATTGAACATGCATGTTAGAAAGCTGAGGTCAAAGAACATTGCATTAGTGAAGGTTCAGTGGCGGGGTGAGCCGGTTGAGGAGGCGACCTGGGAGACCGGGCAGGATATGCGCAGCCATTACCCTCATATTTTCACTACTTTAGGTATGTCTTTATGCTCATTCGAGGACGAACGAATGTTTAAGTGTTGGAGGATGTAACGACCCGGCCAGTCGTTTTAAGAATTAATGCCCCGATCCCCTATTAACTGCTTTTCACGTGTTTGTTTCTGCTATTTTATATTGTCGGGATGGTTGGTTTTGAGTTTCGGAGAGTTTTGTGACACTTAGTCCCTAAATGAGAGTTTAAGTTTTAGAATTGGATCGTAGTCGGAGTAGTGTGAAGACGGCCTCGGAATGGAATTCTGTTGTTTCTATTAGCTCCGTTGGGTGATTTCGGGCTTAGGGGCGTGTTCGGATTGTGTTTTGGAGGTAGGTAGCTAATTTAGGCTTGAAATGCCAAAAGTCGCCATTCCTTTCTTCAGGCGGGCTCCTGACTTCAACAACAATTTTGAAAATAAAATGCCATTCCTTTCTTTAGGCTGGCGAGATTTTAACAACAACTTTGAAAATAAAATGTCATTCCTTTCTTTAGCCTGGCGAGATTTCAATAAATAAAACGCCTTTCCTCTCTTCAGGCGGGCTCCTGACTTCAACAACAACTTTGAAAATAAAATGCCATTCCTTTCTCTAGGCTGGCGAGATTTCAACAACTTTTAAAAATAAAACGTCTTTCCTCTCTTCAGGCGGGTTCCTGACTTCAACAACAACTTTGAAAATAAAATGTCATTCCTTTCTTTAGGCTGGCGATATTTCAACAACTTTTAAAAATAAAACGTCTTTCCTTTCTTCAGGCGGGCTCCTGACCTCAACAACAACTTTGAAAATAAAATGTCATTCCTCTCTTCAGGCGGGCTCCTGACTTCAACAACTTTGAAAATAAAATGTCATTCATTTCTTTAGGCTGGCGAGATTTCAACAACTTTTAAAAATAAAACGCCTTTCCTTTCTTCAGGCGGGCTCCTGACCTCAACATTCGGTAGTGAGATTTTGATATCGGGGTTGGAATGGAATTCTGGAACTTGGAGTAGCTCTGTAGTATTGAATGTGATGTGTGTGCAAAATTGCAGGTCATTCAGATGATATTTGATAGGCTTTTTGAACGAAAGCATAATTTGAGAGTTTTTGGAATTCGTAGGCTTGAATCTGATGTAAAATTGTTGTTTTGATGTTGTTTTGAGCGTTCCGAAGATTAGAACAAGTTTGAATGATGTTTTAGGATTGCTTGGCATGTTTGGTTGACGTCCCGGGGGCCTCAGGTGTGTTTCGGATGCTCAACGGGACATTTTGGAACTTAGAGAAATTGCAGAAGAATTGCAGCAGCCCATTTCTGGTTTCCTTCTTCGCATTCGTGAGTGGGGTCTTGCGTTCGCGAAGAGGAGTTGGTGTTGGGGGGAGGTTAATGCTTCGCGTTCGCAATGTTTTTCCCGCGTTCGCGAAGGAGGGAGAGATCGTGCATCGCGTTCGCGACCAGGACATTGCATTCGCGATGAAGGAAGCTGGACCCAAGCGAAGTTCTGCTTCACGAGCACGAGGGTCCTTCCGCGTTTGCGAAGAAGGAAATACCTGGGCAGTATTAAACATTTCAAAAACGAGGGTTCGGCCATTTTTATCAAAACTTAAGCTTGGGAGCTCGGATTTGAGCGAGGTTTTGAGGGATTTTCAGCGATATCGATTGGGTAATGATTCTTAACTCCTTTTTGCTTGTAACCCATTAATCTAAACATGAATTCATCATTTAATTTCGGAAATTGTATGAAAATTGGGGGAAAGTTCTTAGACCAAAAATTTGAGCTTTGATTGAGGATTTGACATTGGATTTGGATAATTTTGGTATGGTTAGACTCGTGAGAGTATGAGAATTCTGAAAATGTAAATTTTACCCTATTCCGAGTTGTGGGCCCGAGGGGCATTTTGGTCATTTTACCTAATTTCACGTATTAGCTTAGAATTTGTTTGTAGAATCAGTTACTTGAAGTGTTATTTACATTATGAACTTGAATTGAATAGATTTGGGTCATTTAGAGTCGAGTACTCGTGGCAAGAACGTGGTTTCGGGTTGATTTAGAGCCGGTTCGAGGTAAGTGGCTTGCCTAACCTTTTGTGGGGGAAACTCCCTTTAGGATTTGGTATTATTGATAATTGAAATGCCTGGTACATGAGGTGACGAGTGCGTACTTGTGCTAATTGTTGAAAAATCTGGTTTTCATTAAGTAATTGCTAGTATGTTTCTTTTGTTGTTTATACTACTTGCAATTTAAACATTTTGTTAGCTTAGGAAAGCATGTCTAATTGACTTAATTGCCTTACTTGCTCAAACTGCCTTATTTGGATTACGTGCAGTATGCTAGGTTAGAAATACCTGTTTTACCTTGGTATGGAACTTGAATAGAACTTGTACTCTTCTTGTTGTTGTTGTGTGTTTACTTTGCGACTACGGGATGGTATCCCGGGAGATCCCCTTGTATGTTTACTTTGGGACTATGGAACGGTATTTTGGGAGATCCCCCTGCACATTTATATTGGAACTACGGGACTACACCCGGTAGATTCCCCCTGTACTGAGTATTTACATTTGGGACTACGGATCGGTATTCCGGGAGATCCCCTCGCATTATGAGTTGGACTGCGGGACGGTATCCCGGGAGATCCACTGGATATTTATATTTGGGACTACAAGACGGTATCCTGGGAGATCTCCGGTTGTTATCTTTGTGTTGAGCTGTATTTCTTTCTATGTTCACTTTGCCTCTGTAGTAGTTGTTGTTGTCATTTATATCTTATATTACTTTTACTATTGTACTTATTTATACTGTTTTGTTCTACACAGTTAAACCTTATATTTTATTTAACCTCAGTAGGGTCCTGACCTTCCTCGTCACTACCCGACCGAGGTTAGGCTTGGCACTTATTGAGTACCGCTGTGGTGTACTCGTGCTCTTTTGCACATATTTTTCATGTACAGATCTAGGTACTTCAACGCAGTCTTATTATCCTTGAGGCGAGGCGCTTCTATAGAGATTTTGAGGTATATCTACTGCGTCCGTAGACCGAGGAGTCCCTTTCTATCTTTCTGTAATAGTATAGCCCTTCAGTATTTTCCTTTTTGTTAGACATTTCTGGAGTTGGAGCTTCTTATGTATCTCTTAGCTTATGATTCATGGGGTTACGGATTTTGGGAAGTGTTAAGTTGAGAATCTTGTACTGTTATGTGCCTGGCGGCATCTTAAACACTATTTCATTTTGTTATTTCAGTTTTATATTATTTTCTTTCCGAAAATTGTTTCTTTTCTGCATTTGTTAGGCTTACTTAGTCGTAGAGACTAGGTGCCGTCATGATAGTTCACAGAGGGCGAACTGGGATCATGACAAGTTGGTATTAGAGCTCTAGGTTCATACGAGTCATGAATCACAAGCCAGATTATTAGAGTCTCGCGGATCGGTACGGAGACATCTGTACTTATCTGAGGGAGCCTATGTAACTGTTAGGAAAATTTTACTTCATTTGATTTCCTTGTCGTGCGAGATTTTGATGTCACAACTCTAACCTTCTATCTTCTATTTTCTCACAGATGGTGAGGACACATGCTACCCGAGACGATCAGGCACCCGTGCCCCCAACTGCAGCCGTCAGAGGCCGGGGCTGGGGTAGAGGCCGAGGACACGCACGTGGTGCGGCCAGAGCACCCACACAAGATGGCACCGAGGTACCACCAGCAGTTCCAACCGGAGTCCAGGCACCTGATATGCCTACTACTACTACTCCAGCACTTCAGGAGACTCTTGCGTAGTTCATGAGCATGTACACCACTTTGGCTCAGGCAGGGTTGCTTCCCCTTGCTGCAACCACATCTCAGGTCGGGGGAGGAGCATAGACTCCCGTCGCTCGCACTTCTGAGCAGCGAGTGCATGTTGATCAGGTCCTAGAGATTATTTATATACAATCTGTAGTCCCAGGTCAGCCCGAGGACAGGGCAGTGGCTTCAGAGGATGAGCAGCGGAAACTTGAGAGGTTCAAGAAGTATGATCCTCCTATATTCAGTAGGTTAGCATCAGATGATGCCTTGGGATTTCTAGAGGAGTGTCATCGTATCCTCCGCACTATGGGTATATCAAGATCGAGTGGGGTTTCTTTCACTACCTTCCAGCTTTGAGGAGCCGCCTATGAGTGGTGGCGCACCTATGAGTTAGACAGTGCAGATGAGGCAGCTTCACTAACTTGGACCTAGTTTTCAGATATATTCATGAGAGAGTTTGTTCCTCAGAGCCTCAAGGACGCATGGCATGCAGAGTTTGAGCATTTGCGCTAGTGTACTATAACTATCTCGAAGTATGCTATCTGTTACACCAGCTTGGCTAGACATGCCCTAGCCTTGGTTTCTACTGTTTGCGAGAGGGTTCGCCGGTTTATTGAGGGACTTATTCCCAGCATCAAGTCTAGCATGTCTCATGAGTTGGAGATGGATATTTCTTATCAGCAGGTGGTGAGCATTGCTAGGAGGATAGAGGGTATTCATGTTAGGGAGAGAGAGGCCAAAAGGTCTCGAGAGTCAGGCTATTTTTCTGGTGCCCATGCCCTAACTGCAGGTCGTTAGTAGGGGTTATATGAGTCGCCCCGTTCATTTAGCTCTTTTAGTAGCCAGTGGTATTCCAACTCCCCCTAGGCCTCAGGAGCCTTATTATGCACCGCCAGTATCTAGTGCGCCTCCTACGCGGGGTGCTTTTAGTGGTCAGTCCAACAGACCTAGCCTGAGCAAGTCACAGCCACCACGTCCTCCTAGAGCTTGTTTTGAGTATGGTGACACACGCCATATGGTGAGGGATTGCCCCAGACTTAGGAGGGGTGCACCTCCACAGATTTTTCAGCCACAGCGTTCCCCACAGAGTTCTCAGGCTATGGTTACATCTCCAGTTGCTACCCCACCCGCTCAGCCAGCTAGAGGTGTAGGTCGGGGAGGTAGGGGTCTCCCTAGAGGGGAGGCTAGGCCCGATACTATGCCCTTCCTGCCCGTACCGAGGTTGTTGCCTCCGATTCTGTCATCATAGGTATTATACTGGTTTGTCACAGTGATGCATTGGTTCTATTCGATCCAGAATCCACTTACTCTTATTTGTCTTCTTATTTTGCTCCATATTTGGGTGTACCTCGAGATTCTTTGAGTTCCCTTGTTTATGTTTCTACTCCTATGGGAGATTCTCTTGTTGTGAACCGCATTTATCGGTCGTGTTTGGTTGCTCTTAGTGGTTTTGAGACCAGAGCCAATTTATTATTGCTCAGCATGGTAGATTTTGATATTATCTTGGGCATGGACTGGTTGTCACCCCATTATGCTATTCTTGATTATCACGCCAAAACTGTGACGCTGGTTATGCCAGGTGTACCACGTGTTGAGTGAATTGGTGCTTTAGATCACACTCCTAGTAGAGTTATTTCTTTCCTTAAGGCTCTGCGAATCGTTAAGAAGGGGTGTGGCACGTATCTAGCTTATGTGAGAGATGTTAGTATTGATACCCCTACAGTTGATTCAGTCCCACTAGTACAGGATTTTCCTGACGTGTTTCCACCTGACCTTCCGGGCATGCCACCCGATAGAGATATTGATTTTGGCATTGATCTATTGCCAGGCACTCAGCCCATTTCTATTCCTCTGTATCGTATGGCCCCTCCCAAGTTGAAGGAGTTGAAGGATTAGTTATAGGAATTACTTGATAAGGGTTTTATTAGGCCCAGTGTATCACCTTGGGGTGCTCTTGTCTTGTTTGTAAAGAAGAAGGATGGTTCTATGCGTATGTGCATTGATTATCGCCAGTTGAACAAAATTAAAGTGAAGAACCGGTATCCTTTGCCTCGTATTGATGATTTTTTTGACCAACTTCAGGGCGCCCGGTGTTTTCTAAGATTGACTTGTGCTCAAGTTACCATCAGTTGAAGATTCGGGAGCCAGATATCCCAAAGACTGCTTTCAGGACTCGGTATGGTCATTACGAGTTCCTTGTTATGTCATTTGGGCTGACCAATGCCCCAGCAGCCTTCATGCATTTGATGCACAGTGTGTTCCGGCCGTATCTTGACTCGTTCGTCATTATCTTTATTGATGATATTCTTGTGTATTCCTGGAGTCAGGAAGATCATGAGCAGCACCTGAGGACAGTGCTCCAGACTCTGAGGGAAAAGAAGTTATATGCTAAGTTCTCGAAATGCGAGTTTTGGTTGGATTTTATGGCATTCCTAGGCCACGTAGTATCGAGTGAGGGTATTCAGGTGGATCCGAAGAAAATGGAAGCGGTTCAGAGTTGGCCCAAACCATCTTCAACTACAGAGATCCGCAGTTTTCTTAGCTTTGCAGGTTATTACTGCTGCTTTGTTGAGGGGTGTTCATCGATTGCAGCCCCTATGACCAGGCTGACCCAGAAGGGTGCTCCGTTCCAGTGGACGGAAGAGTGTGAGGCGAGCTTTCAAAAGCTTAAGACAGCTTTGACTACAGTCCTAGTTTTGATATTGCCTATAGGTTCGGAGTCTTATACCGTCTATTGTGATGTCTCGAGGATTGGCCTTGGAGCGGTTTTGATGCAGGGCAGTACGGTGATTGCCTACGCATCCAGACAGTTGAAGGTACATGAGAGGAATTACCATGTCCATGATCTCGAGCTAGCTGCTATTGTTCACGCCCTGAAGATATGGCGTCATTATTTATACAGTGTTCCTTGTGAGATTTATACTGATCATCGGAGCTTGCAGCACCTGTTCAAGTAAAAGGATCTTAATTTGCGCCAGAGGAGGTGGTTAGAGTTGCTGAATGACTATGGTATCACTATTTTGTATCACCCGGGAAGGCCAATGTGGTGGTCGATGCCTTGAGTCGTCGGGCAGAGAGTTTGGGGAGTTTGGCTTATTTACCAGCAGCAGAGAGGCCCATGACAATGGATGTTTAGGCCTTAGCCAGCCAGTTTGTGAGATTGGACCTTTCAGAGCCTAGGCGGGTTCTAGCTTGCGTGGTTTCTCGGTTTTCCTTATTTAATCATATCAGGGAGCATCGTTATGATGGCCCTTATTTGCTTGTCCTCAAGGACAAGGATCAGCATGGTGATACTAGAGATGTGACTATTGGTGATGACAGGGTATTGAGGATATAGGGTCAGATTTGTGTACCCAATGTTGATGGGCTTCGGGAGTTGATTCTAGAGGAGGTCCATAGTTCGTGGTATTCCATTCATCCGAGTGCCACAAAGATGTACCAGGATTTGAGGCAGCACTATTAGTGGAGGCGGATGAAGAAAGATATAGTTGGGTTTATAGCTCGGTGCCTCAACTGTCAGCAGGTAAAGTATGAGCACCAGAGACCGGGTGGGTTGCTTCAGCAGATAGAGATTCCGGAGTGGAAGTGGGAGTGGATCACCATGGACTTTTTAGTTGGGCTCCCACGGACTTTGAGAAAGTTCGATGCTATTTAGTGATTGTGGATCGGCTGCCAAGTCCGCGCATTTCATTCCTATGTGTACTACATATTCTTCAGAGCAATTAGCGGAGATTTATATCCGGGAGATTGTTCGTCTGCATGGTATTCCAGTTTCCATCATTTCGGATAGGGGTACTCAGTTCACATCGCGGTTTTGGAGGGCCATGAGCATGAGTTGGGTACTCAGGTGGATTTGAGTACAACATTTCACCCTCAGACTGACGGACAATCTGAGTGCACTATTCAGATTCTTGAGGATATGCTCTGTGCGTGTGTGATTGAGTTTGGAGGGTCTTGGGATCAGTTCTTGCTATTGGCAGAGTTTGCCTACAACAACAACTATCAGTCCAACATTTAGATGGCACAGTATGGGGCTTTATATGGTAGGCAGTATAGATCCCCGGTAGGTTGGTTTGAGCCGGGTGAGGCTAGATTATTGGGCACAGACTTGGTTCAGGATGCTTTAGAGAAGGTTAAGGTGATTTAGGATAGACTCCGTACAGCCCAGTCCAGACAGGAGAGTTACGTGGACCGGAAGGTTCGTGATGTTTCCTATATAGTTGGAGAGTGGGTTCTACTTTGGGTTTCGCCTATGAAGGGCGTTATGAGATTTGGGAAGAAAGGGAAGTTGAGTCTGAGGTTTATTGGCCTTTTTGAGATATTGAGGCGTGTTGGGGAGGTTGCTTATGAGCTCGCCTTATCTCCCAGCTTGGCAGGAGTTCATCTAGTATTTCATGTTTCGATGCTTTGGAGGTATCACGGTGATCTGTCGCATGTATTGGATTTCAGTTCAGTTCAGTTGGACAAGGATCTATCTTATGTTGAGGAGCCAGTGGCAATATTGAACATGCATGTTAGAAAGCTGAGGTCAAAGAACATTGCATTAGTGAAGGTTCAGTGGCGGGGTGAGCCGGTTGAGGAGGCGACCTGGGAGACCGGGCAGGATATGCGCAGCCATTACCCTCATATTTTCACTACTTTAGGTATGTATCTATGCTCATTCGAGGACGAACGAATGTTTAAGTGATGGAGGATGTAACGACCCGGCCAGTCGTTTTAAGAATTAATGCCCCGATCCCCTATTAACTGCTTTTCACGTGTTTGTTTCTGCTATTTTGTATTGTCGGGATGGTTGCTTTTAGGTTTCGGAGAGTTTTGTGACACTTAGTCCCTAAATGAGAGTTTAAGTTTTAGAATTGGATCGTAGTCGGAGTAGTGTGAAGACGGCCTCGGAATGGAATTCTGTTGTTTCTGTTAGCTCCGTTGGGTGATTTCGGGCTTAGGGGCGTGTTCGGATTGTGTTTTGGAGGTCGGTAGCTAATTTAGGCTTGAAATGCCAAAAGTCGCCATTCCTTTCTTCAGGCGGGCTCCTGACTTCAACAACAATTTTGAAAATAAAATGTCATTCCTTTCTTTAGGCTGGCGAGATTTCAACAACAACTTTGAAAATAAAATGTCATTCCTTTCTTTAGCCTGGCGAGATTTCAATAAATAAAACGCCTTTCCTCTCTTCAGGCGGGCTCCTGACTTCAACAACAACTTTGAAAATAAAATGTCATTCCTTTCTTTAGGCTGGCGAGATTTCAACAACTTTTAAAAATAAAACGTCTTTCCTCTCTTCAGGCGGGCTCCTGACTTCAACAACAACTTTGAAAATAAAATGTCATTCCTTTCTTTAGGCTGGCGATATTTCAACAACTTTTAAAAATAAAACGTCTTTCCTTTCTTCAGGCGGGCTCCTGACCTCAACAACAACTTTGAAAATAAAATGTCATTCCTCTCTTCAGGCGAGCTCCTGACTTCAACAACTTTGAAAATAAAATGTCATTCCTTTCTTTAGGCTGGCGAGATTTCAACAACTTTTAAAAATAAAACGTCTTTCCTTTCTTCAGGCGGGCTCCTGACCTCAACATTCGGTAGTGAGATTTTGATATCGGGGTTGGAATGGAATTCCGGAACTTGGAGTAGCTCTGTAGTATTGAATGTGATGTGTGTGCAAAATTGCAGGTCATTCAGACGATATTTGATAGGCTTTTTGAACGAAAGCATAATATGAGAGTTTTTGGAATTCGTAGGCTTGAATCCGATGTAAAATTGGTGTTTTGATGTTGTTTTGAGCGTTCCGAAGATTAGAACAAGTTTGAATGATGTTTTAGGATTGCTTGGCATGTTTGGTTGACGTCCCGGGGGCCTCAGGTGTGTTTCGGATGCTCAACGGGACATTTTGGAACTTAGAGAAATTGCAGAAGAATTGCAGCAGCCCATTTCTGGTTTCCTTCTTCGCATTCGCGAGTGGGGTCTTGCGTTCGCGAAGAGGAGTTGGTGTTGGGGGGAGATTAATGCTTCGCGTTCGCAAAGTTTTTCCCGCGTTCGCGAAGGAGGGAGAGATCGTGCATCGCGTTCGCGACCAGGACATTGCATTCGCGATGAAGGAAGCTAGACCCAAGCGAAGTTCTGCTTCACGAGCACGAGGGTCCTTCCGCGTTTGCGAAGAAGGAAATACCTGGGCAGTATTAAACATTTCAAAAACGATGGTTCGGCCATTTTTATCAAAACTTAAGCTTGGGAGCTCGGATTTGAGCGAGGTTTTGAGGGATTTTCAACGATATCGATTGGGTAATGATTCTTAACTCCTTTTTGCTTGTAACCCATTAATCTAAACATGAATTCATCATTTAATTTCGGAAATTGTATGAAAATTGGGGGAAAGTTCTTAGACCAAAAATTTGAGCTTTGATTGAGGATTTGACATTGGATTTGGATAATTTTGGTATGGTTAGACTCGTGAGAGTATGAGAATTCTGAAAATGTAAATTTTACCCTATTCCGAGTTATGGGCCCGAGGGGCATTTTGGTTATTTTACCTAATTTCACGTATTAGCTTAGAATTTGTTTGTAGAATCAGTTACTTGAAGTGTTATTTACATTATGAACTTGAATTGAATAGATTTGGGTCATTTAGAGTCGAGTACTCGTGGCAAGAACGTGGTTTCGGGTTGATTTAGAGCCGGTTCGAGGTAAGTGGCTTGCCTAACCTTTTGTGGGGGAAACTCCCTTTAGGATTTGGTATTATTGATAATTGAAATGCCTGGTACGTGAGGTGACGAGTGCGTACTTGTGCTAATTGTTGAAAAATCTGGTTTTCATTAAGTAATTGCTAGTATGTTTCTTTTGTTGTTTATACTACTTGCAATTTAAGCCTGATGTTAGCTTAGGAAAGCATGTCTAATTAACTTAATTGCCATACTTGCTCAAACTGCATTATTTGGATTACGCGTAGCATGCTAGGTTAGAAATACCTGTTTTACCTTGGTATGGAACTTGAATTGAACTGTGTACTTTTCTTGTTGTTGTTGTGTGTTTACTTTGGGACTACGGGACGGTATCCCGAGAAATCCCCCTGTATGTTTACTTTGGGACTATGGAACGGTATTTCGGGAAATCCCCCTGCACATTTACATTTGAACTACGGGACTCCACCTGGTAGATTTCCCCTGTACTGAGTATTTATATTTGGGACTATGGATCGGTATTCCGGGAGATCCCCTTGCATTATGAGTTGGACTACGGGACTGTATCCCGGGAGATCCACTGGATATTTATATATGGGACTATAGGACGGTATTCTGGGAGATCTCCGGTTGTTATCTTTGTGCTGAGCTGTATTTCTTTCTGTGTTCACTTTGCCTCTGTAGTAGTTGTTGTCCTTTATATCCTGTGTTAATTTTACTGTTGTACTTATTTATATTGTTCTGTTCTACACTGTTAAACCTTATATTTTATTTAACCTCAATGGGGCCCTGACCTTCCTCGTCACTACCCGACCGAGGTTAGGCTTGGCACTTACTGAGTACGGCTGTGGTGTACTCATGCCCTTTCTACGCATGTTTTTCATGTGTAGATCCAGGTACTTCCACTCAGTCTTATCATCCTTGAGGCGAGGCATTTCTGTAGAGACTTCAAGGTATATCTGCCGCGTCCGCAGACCGGGAAGTCTCTTTCTATCCTTCTGTAATAGTATAGCCCTTCAGTATTTTCCTTTTTGTTAGACATTTCTGGAGTTAGAGCTTCTTATGTATCCCTTAGCTTGTGATTTATGGGGTTCTGGATTTTGGGAAGTGTCAGGTTGAGATTCTTGTACTGTTATGTGTCAGGCAGCATCTTAAACACTGTTTCATTTTGTTATTTCGGTTTTATATTATTTTCTTTCCGCAAATTATTTCCTTTCCACATTTGTTAGGCTTACTTAGTCGTAGAGACTAGGTGCCATCACGATAGTTCACGGAGGGCGAACTGGGATCGTGACAGCGAGTTATGGAATTATTACGGAGGAAATGAAGTGAATTAATTCTAGAAGAGTACACTAGCTTCGTGTGTTTGATAAAAACTGGGTCGGCACACGAATGAATAGGAACGTTGTTGTTTCTCTTCTTTTTTTGGCTTTTGGCAGATATGTATCTAATTTGGCCTAAACTCACAAACTAAATTATTGCACATCCAATCCAATTTCTGATTTTTACAAAACAAATCAAATGGCCAAATTGGTATAACTAATGAACAAAGGTTCCAAGGAAAAATAATGGTTCACTTCTTCTTATTTTTAGCAATCAAACAAGAATTAAAAGATTTTTAGACTTATATCTCATGCTCATGAAATAAGAATTGAAATAGGAGATTCAGAGAACAGGATACCTACTAAAATGATTTTGGCGAACCTAGTGTAAATCAAATTGATGCACAATTTAAATAGATATTTCATGAAGAAATGAAATTAATTATTGCAAATCAAGTCACTATTATTATTATTGTAAAAATAAACAAACAAATATTCCGGAGATGGGATGTTTATGCAAGTGATTAACAATGAGATTTTTAATTGCACATAGATAACATCACAGAATGAACAAGGGATGGAGGCAGCTTTATTGATCTAATATGCTGAATTTCAGATGATTAAACGCACACGTAGTGTGAAAGATCAAATATAAGGTTGTATAGAAATGTACAGATGAACATGAACATACCTAAATACCGAAAAAAAAAACTAAAGTTTAGCAGCCTTTTGAAACAACCAAATCAACAACAACGACCATGAATTTGAGCTTTGACGGCTTGTGCAAACCCAGAAAAAAGGAAGTCGAATTTTTGAAACATCAGTAATCAATACCCTGTTTAATCTTCTTTGAAATCCAGTTTTCGAAAACCAGAAAAATAGTATAGAATACCTCTTGAATCAACCGCTAGGACTGATTATTTTGAGTAAAAAAAAATCAACTGAAACTTTACTCTTTTTTGTGTTTTTCCTCTCAATTTTGAAGCTAAAAATTGCAGATCCAATAAGGGAATTTTTGAATTTCAAATTTGTTTTCAGATGCATTTAGGTGTGTAGCCTAGTGCATGAGTATGGGTGAGAAGAGAAGAAAGAAGAAGGAGAGCGGAGAGGGGTGCAGCGGCTAGCGTTAGTTTGAGAGGGGGAGATCTCATTTTTTATTTTGGAAAAAGTCTTAGCTAGGTTTTTAATGTGTAGAAGAGAGAAGGGATAGAGTTATTTTGATGTGGGGATAACCGGTTGGGCCTGGGATTTTGGGACCTGAAATTGGGCCAATTTTAAACAAGAGGCAAATTTAATCTTTCAAAATAGCCACCTTACTACCAATTAAATTTATTTTACCAAAACGATCTAATTAGCATTTTAACTAATTAAATAAACTAATTGATTAAAACTAATGTATATTTTTGTGATTTTCATATATTAATCTAACAATTAAAGAGTAATTAATTCCTAAAAATGCAAATTAAACCTAAGATGGCATGAAATTAAAATGTGACAATTTTTATGATTTTTCTTATGATTTTAAAATATTAAACATGCATGAAATGCAACTAAATAAAGAAGAACTCTTAAAATCCATTAAAATTATTGTTTGTCTATTTTTAGGAGTTATTTCCATGTATGACAAAAATTAGGTGCTCACAGTTACTATCCTTCTAAAGGGAGTGTCCGTCCTCGTTCCTCTACTGAATCATCTCGACCTCGTCTTCGTCCTTTATTAGATCACTTCGACCTCGCCTTCGTCTTTTGTCGAGAACACATTGATGAAAATAGAACCAGAAAACATTGAATTTTTGGGGAGAGAGAGGAAGGGGGTGGGGTAGGGGGAGAGGGGAGCACCGGAAACACATGAATTTGGGGGAAAGGGGGGGGGGTGAGGAGCGCAGCAGAAAAAATTATTTTTTACTATCTAATCAAATACGAAAAAATATTTTTTTTAAAAAAAAATTTACTCACAACTAAATATAAAAAAATAAGTAATAAAATCACTAATTTTCCGGAAAAATATTTGCAAAATAATTTCCATGAAAAATATTTTCCTCTCATACTTTCTTTTTCGTACCCAACTGCCCTAGCTCTCCCCAACAACTCCCCAAAGGACAACATAATAAGTACTACTATTTCTTTTTCATACAAGAAGACAAAAGGGTCCTTCTACACAATTATGGTGACCTAAGATTTGAACTAGTAACATCGCAGTTATAATGATGATCCATTGGCTGCCTGGTTGTCCCTTGAGACCGACTTTATTATGTGTGGAAACACGTGTGTGCTATATAAATTGGATAATCTCTAAACAAGTATTCTACCTTCTTCGATCGTTATGTTTAATTTGTATATTTTTGTCACAAGTGCTGATCGTTACTGATAGCCTGTGTATTGTAAACTGAAACATAGTTATCCAACGTCGGAGATTTTCAAATAATAATGAACAGAAGTAAAAGTAGTATGAGAATGAATAGTTTCGTACCAAACACACCCTAAGATTTTATTGATGAGCTTTTCAGCTTTTTTATTGGGACCTTTTATTTGTCTTCTGAATATTTGAACTCAATAAATGATCTTATAAATCAGAAGCACGTAAGAAGTTAATGGATCTGAAAGTACTAACTTCTGTTAATAGAAAAGTACTTCTTGCCGTATGCAAAAAATTGGGATTCCAAAGTAGTAATTTTACCTGAAATAACGCGTGTATAGTTCATTTTTTTTCTGTTCCCTCTTGCTCAATTATTACTCAAAGAAATCTTAGTTGAAATTGTTTGGAAATTACCAGTTATGTCAATTAATAATTAAATTAGTACAAAAATTAGCCAATTAATAAAAATATTATCAATATTAGCCAATTAACTATTGTAGCCAAAAAATTGTCAATTTTTTGCTTTCTTTTGGGTGGGTATTGTTAGAATACATTGGATACATTTTAAGGAGTTTAAATCTTAGTTTTGGAATGATTTGATAGAGTTTTGAGGTGGTTTGAATTGAAATTTCGAAGTGGAAGATGAACATGGATATATATATATATATATATATATATATATATATATATATATATATATATATATATATATATATATATATATATATAAAAGCTATATTCGATACTAAATGTTGCACGACTAAAATAACTTTGAAATATTGATAAACTTTTATAACCTTAATTATTTGTATAATTTAAGGATATAATTATAAATTATCTTAGGTTGATTTTTCTTTCCAGTTAAACTACGCATTCATCAAACTCTTTCAATAATAGGGTCAAATTCCTTTTTTCCCGTGACATAACCTAAAAGTTAAATTGAATCCTAAACCTAAACAACGAAAAGACACCCGTAAGTAACAATAAAAATAAAAAAGACGTAATTAAGTAAATAATCCTAAACAAAGAAAATCCTATTCTAATTTAGAATCCCCACCTAAAGGAAACAAAAAACATAAAAAAAAAAAAAAATATGGTGTAAGGAAACAATCCTAAACAAAGTAAAATCTAAAGAATCATAAACCTAAAGAAATCTGTCATTTTCCTTTTCTGAAAACAATATGCTTCCATATTTAATCTTCTCCCGTCTGCATATAATTCAGCTTTATTACACGAATCCATATAGGAAAAGAATAAATCAGTTATTCCTATAAAAATTGTCATTATTCATTATTCCCTAAAGGTTTTGGCCCGCTTTTCATAATTTAGTAAGTTTCCATTTTTCATAATTGAGTCGTCATGTTTATGAATTAGAGAGAAAAACAATGACATCTTTACTTTTATTGCAATTGTTTTTGTGTCGTATTTCTTTATTTTTCGGCATAATTTTTAGTTTTGGATATCAATGTCTTTTACATTAACGTAGTATTATGTTTAAATTGTATACCTTTAAATATCAATGGTTTGTATTATTTCAACTAATGTTAGTGTAACAATATTAATTTTCAGCTATTAGATAACATTTTGCAGCCTTTACTTATATATTGCAGGTACTTCACGCGGTGTAATGGAATTAGATTTGGAAAAATAATGTGTCCCAATAAATAGCCTTAAACCTTATGAAGTTGAATGGGTAATTAAGGTATTGGTTATTCGAAGAGGACCAATAATAAAATATAAGAACGACAACGGAGAAGGTTTGCGTTGGCATTTAACATTTGTTGACGAAGAGGCAGGTTTCTTTTGTATATTTATTTTGATATAATTTATTACTTATTCGTATTATTTTTAATTAATCTACAATCCTGTTTATATTAATTTATAGGGGACAAAGATCCAGGAAGTACTTTTCAATAAAAATATTGAAGATTTGGAAAAAATTATTTCAACGGCACAAAAGTTATTACATTATAAATGGTCGCGTGAAGGCTGCTAATTCTACCTATTTATTTGTGCACAAGGAGTTGGAAAAATGAAGGATATCCTTTTAAATTTGTTCGTAAATAATTTTCAGTACGCTTGTGTTTTGCAATGACAATAAATAAAGCACAAGGACAAACATATTTTCTTATATGGACAACTATATATTGCACTTTCAAGAAGAATATCAATGTCTAGAAGAAAAGTTTTTATCATGACTGAGCAACCAAAGCGTCAGAATGGTACATACACAATATCGTATATAAAGAAGTCTTAGGTAAGATATTATCACATTGCATATTTATAAACTATAAGTGCATAATAGTATGTTATAACTGACATGACTTGATTGATCATTTTTGCAGGTTCATACGATGATATCCAATGAGTTTGAGTTCCCATATTATGCTAATATATGTAATAACATTTCTAAGTATTTTAAATTAAGGCAGAATTTTATATATATTAAGGGTTGTTTTATTATTGATATTTATCTTATTAATTTAATTTGGTGTCTCTTAATTCATATAAAGAATTGACTACATCATCACGTGCTATTATTAACGTGCAACGCACGTACATAAAAACTAGTACTATATTAAAAGCACAAAGACCATTAGTGAAATGTCGTTCGTCTTTTTTGTTCTTTAAAAATAAAGTTCACACTGAACAAAATAGTCATTTAATTATTTCTGAATATTTTAAATTTTAAAATCAATTAAAATTTTACGTTATCTAATTGTTCCTTTATTAAACTATGTAAGAAGACCTAATATTTAGGATTTAAAATCAACTAAATTCTTACCTTATATAAATTTATTATTTATTCAAACTATGTAACAAAATTATAACTCCAGTTCATACGCGTTTAGTTTAAATTTGGTTTAGAACAAAGACTAATAAGTAATCATTGTGGAACCTAAGCTAAAATCTAACACTGAATTTGAATAACGAAAAATTGCCATAGACATATACAATGACACACTAAATCTTGAAAATACAAAACTGCCGAGGATGATATTATATGTAGATTTTAAGGAAAAACAATTGCACTCCAATAAAAAGTCTAAAAGAACTATAAATAAATATCTCCTGAGACAATAATTCTTATAATATTAAAATACTAAAAAGAAAATATATAATTTTAGTTATTCAATTATTTTCCTAATATTTAGGAGTTAGAAATCAATTAAAATTTTAGTTACTAAATCCTTTCTTACTTGAACTAAATATGATATTCTAATATTTAGGACTTAAAATCAATTATACTTTACTTTTTATAAATTTTTTCCTTACTTGAATTATCTAAAAATTAGGTTTCAAGTTTAAGAAGGAATTCGTTCATGGAAGGGGTCCTTTAAAAGCTTCTTCCCATTTAGAGAACCATATTGGCAATATGAAAGCTTGACGGTGAAAGCTTCTTGGCCTCACCGTTCAGTTGCTGCACGTCAAACTCGGAGAGAGACTTTCTACATTGCGTCACTTGAGGAATTAAAGTGAGGCATATTTTATTTAAATGCGATTTTAGTTTTTCACTTCTGCGCAATAAAATTTTGTTTTTGGCTCATTCATGAAATCGTTACTTATCAAATTTTCTTCAGCCCGCCTACAATTCTTGCCAATTGATTCTTATTCTTCTGCTCGCCGAGCCGATATTTTTTAGCGGATTTTTACATTCTCATATCATATAGTAAATTATATTACCCTAAATGTTCGTATTTAGTAAATTACCCCACCTACACAAGTTTTATTTACAAAATATATACATTCCACTTTAAAAGGCCCCCAATCCATTTAGTTACACCATTTTCCTTCTTTTTTTTTTCTCTTCTCTCCCCTTTCTCTCTAGATCTTCCCTTATCTTTTTTTATACAAAATTACTCGGAGGTCGTTCCTTTTTTGTCTGGAGCTAACTCCTAGAAACAACCGCAGCTTTGTTCGTTCTTTTTTTCTTTCTGAATTTTGAGAACATTCTTTTCCTTTTTCACATAGGAATTTTGGGCGTCTTTATTGGGAATGACTCTTTATAGCTACTTTTAAAATAATAGCGAAAAAATATATACTTTCTGTATATATATATATTTTATAAACACGACGTATTTATTTTTATACATTATTTCTATAAAATTAAATAAAACTACAATATCATACAACTTAAATACAAATTTTATACAAAATTTATACAATATGTCTTTTGTATATTTTGTGTCTGATTTATACATAATAAAAATAAATTTCATACAACTAATTATATATTATACAATTTATCTACAACTTTCACACATTATCAACTACAATAACATACAACTTAAATACAAATTTTATACAATATGTTTTTTGTATATTTTGCATTTTTTTTATACATAGTAAAAATAAATTTCATACAACTAATTATATATTATACAACTTATCTACAATTTTCATACATTATTTCTACTCAATTATATACAACTACAATATCATATAACTTAAATATAATTTTTAAACAATATTGTTCAACTTTCATACAATAGTTAAATAATATATATAGAAAAACTGTAAAAAAATTGTATTATGTTATATAACATAATACAATTTTTCTACAGTTTTTCTATAATGTTTCTACAATTTATGCAATATAATGTATGTCATGTCTTTTTCTTCTTCTTCAAGTTTCAATTTGAAATTCAGCCAAAACCAAGTCTAATCTTCACCAAAACCCCTCAAAATTGAGATATAAACTCCAAACCATATTCCCAATTATTTGCAACAACACCCAATCCAAACAAATAATGATTTTTGAAAACTCAAATTCAAATTCAAAGCTTCAAAGCTTTTTAATGGTTGTTAATGGTGGAGGGATTACATACTTTTGCTAGTTTTAAAAGAGGAAATAGTGGGTGATTGAAGAGGAAATCGTGGGGTGTGGTTTGATATGTGGGTGAGGGGGTGTGGTTTGATATGTGGGTGAGGGGGTGGGATTTGGAGAGAGAAACTTGGGGGGAGTGGGAATATACGTTAGAGTTAAATTAAGAGACTAATTAATACCATTAAAACCCCTAAAATGTACATAAATGGTAATTAGGTATATAAAAGGTAATTATATTAAAAGTTAAGCATGGAGGGTGATATAGTTTACTATATGACATATGAATGTAAAAATCTTTTTTAGGTGGTCTTAATCCAAACTTCAAGCATATGTTAGATACGTAAGTTTTTACTTTTATGTTCTTTTTTACCTTGTATTTACTTTAATAGTTATTTTCTATTTATTTTATTAGGCATACTTGTACGTAAATGTTCTGATTATTACATTGTAATGTACATGCTTTTATATACATAATTCAAACATGTCAATATAGTCTTGATGGAAGTCTTCCAAGTGTTATACTGCCCATGTTTTAAAAAGTGCATGAATATAATCTCTATCACAGGGATATTAGCCTAGAATCCACTCACGCTATTCTCTCTCTCAGGGATGAGATTTAAGGATAACCATTGTACATGCTATATGGTTCCATGACTAATCAATACTCTATGCAAGAAAGACACAAGAGATTATAATCGATTAAATTCATTATTTTCCAATTTTCGAATTTTATATTTTTCTTAATGTTTTTTATGACTCAACCAGATTTTCTAATACTAATATTTATATGATTTTTAAAATTTTAGCACCTATTAAAATAGGGTGCACGCGCGTACTCTATGACCAGTATATATATATATATATATATTACAAATCTCTAGCCATTAATTATAGATTTATAAAAATTAATCAAGCACATACAATATATATATATATATATATATATTGTATGTGCTTGATTAATTTTTATAAATCTATAATTAATGGCTAGAGATTTGTAAGTTCGGACTTATTTGGGACATTTTCATAAGATTCCCAAATTGTTTCCCCTAATAGACTCAAACTAACCCCATAAAAATAGGTCTTACATAAATTACAGTAAAAATCACACATATATTATACGTTTAGTCACGTAACGATACATGCACGGTTCCAGGGTACCGACTACCGTGTCATTCAATGTAATTTTCAAGCTACACAAAACTCTAATCGAGTAACAGAAATTTTACTATAGACTAATCCCAAGAACCATATAATTTTCCTTTTGCACTTAAAGGCACAGTCCAGGGTTGCAATTTAATATTTCAATTATAATGCCACAAATTCAAGTATCAGTAACTTTCTTAGCATTGTTGTCCAATCAGACTTTCTCTACTCATTTTGTTAATTCTAATTAACTACCATTTAATAATATAATAATTTATTTCAACTTTGTTCTTTTTGGATAACGATACCAGTAAGGGTTTTCAACAATAGCCATAAGATTTGACGGTTTTGCTACTTAAAACGTGGTGAAGCGTTAATCTAGATAAACAACTTACTTATTCTTTTGGATATAATTGAAAATGTTGCGGGAACCTATGCTTGCCACATCATTGCGTTATAAATTATTGTTTCAATTCTATAAAAAAAATTATAAGCGTTTCTTTTGTAAGTTGATGGAATTTATTTATAACATAAACAAAGTCAAAGATAAAAATTTATTCCAACGAAATATATCCGAATGTCAATCGTGCTGAATTATCTCATCCTGAAAATTAAAGATACCCCTATTTTGCCTAGTTCCATAAACCAAATGAGCTCATATGAGTATGATATTCTATCCATGTAAAAATTTATATGTATTGAATCAGGAGCTTAGTTTAGTAGCAACGCTCTTTTTATTCGATACTTCTAAGTTCTAATCAATAAAATACAAAGAGGAGAGGAAAAGAAAAGGCTTATGAAGACATTTATTAGAGCGCAGATAAATACATGACACATTATAAGTTAATTAAATTTTATAAACACTCCAAATGGCCGGTATATTCCTCGGGAATTCCTAAATTATTTTTAAGTCTTGGCCCACGTATGTCTCTTTGTTTATTTTGCAATTACTACTTGGAACTCGGATCACTCCAGAAAAATAACACTCTTCCTACCGCGCCAAATCCTAGGTTACATAAAATAAAGATTTAAATTAGCATTTGTACTTTACGCCTTTCTGTTTTCTTCCCTTCGCTCTCACATTTAATATAATAGTTACTCGGATATGATTGATCGTTTGTTTTGATTTGAAATTTTTTTAAAAAAAATTACTAAGATTGAAGGGGATATGATTGATCTGTTTATTGATCCTTAGATTTTGCTGTCGTGTATCCTAAAATTTAATAGGTCAAATGTTAATAGAATGTGTTACAAAAAATGGTTATAGTAGAATAATAATGTGTCTCTAGTGAACATGTTTTACTACACGAAAATAATGAACTCGAAAAGAATTCTGCAAGCGTTGAAATGTATTACATGTAGGGGCGGATCTAGGATTTAAACTCTATGGGTTCAACTTTTAAGGTTTTTAGCATTGAGCTCATTATATTCATAAAGTTATGGGTTCATATCTATTATTTTTACAATTTTAATTAATTTTTACATAAAATTTTTTTACTTCGCGTCAAAAATTATGAGTTTAATTGAACCCGCCGACAAAATAATACATCCGCCTCTGATTACATGCCAGCTAATAATCTTGTCAATATATATAATAGTTGTGTAAAAGATATTTCAGATAAAGAACGAATAAAAATTTTTACTAGGCAAAGGGGGAAGTTGTTAGGGGTGGGTGGTGACTGGGAATCTTATCAAATTATCGTTGGAGAGGGCTGTGTAGTTAGATGGTTAGATCGCCTTCCCAGGAATTTTGATGTTACGTACTGGGGGCGGAGCTAGACTTTAGTCTGCAGGTTGGGTTGGGCTGAATTCATAAATTTTGATTTAAATTTTATCTTAAAAAATTTATAAAATATGTATAAATTATTAATTTAAAATTCAATAACCTAAATGATTACGGATTAACTTTATTCTTTAGGCAAATAGTTTTGCTCAACATTTTCTGCCGATTGTCAGCAATTGTTAAACAGCCTAAATCATATGCTAAGATGCCTAAGCAATAGCTTAGTGAAAAAAAGAAATGATTCCTCGACTAGCTCACCCCTCCGTTGTTGAATAGGTATTGAGCAGCTAGCTTCCTGTTCGTAGTTTTGTTACTGTACGTATCATCTCATCTTATCTCATAGGTTTTGACAATTTCGTTTCTTTCACAGGCAGATCTAGCCAACTTTACACTGTCACTGCTTAAGCCTTAAATTACAACACCTTCAAAGAAATGTAAGTCCGTCAAAGAAGTAGGTGGGGAGCTCTTTCTAACTTAGCATTTTTTTTTAACTTTCAGACTTGCATTAATTCATAAATATAATCATGTTTAGCCAATTATGATTTATGTCTTCAGTTATGCGGGAACAAGTTAGTGGTAAAAAAGGTCTAATAGTATTACACTAAATTCAAATTTCCAATAACAAAAGCTTTGGTTCAACAGTAACAACTCATCACAATGTGCAGGTTAAACGCACGTCATGAATTGACTCGACCAGGCAGAAATTCACAAACTACTGCCAGAATTCGATGAATGTCGACTCGATTAGATACCTCGAGTTCTAAACATCGAGGCAGGTAGCCTCGCCAAACTAGCAACAGACACCAAAAATATCACTAAAGAAAACGTGGTCACCCTCGTCAATAGACCAACTCGAGATACATTCCATAAATTTGACTTGGGACTGGTGCAAACACATCATAACATATTTGCAGGAGGGAGTACTCCCACAAGACAAAAAAGAAGCCAAAAAGCTTCGAATGCAGGCAGCCAGGTATAGCATCATAAATAGCGACATGTACAAGAGAACATTGTATAGGTCCAAATTTGGTAACCACGGTAACAGATAAGCAAGACAAAGGACGGGGTCGACCACGATACAACGACTGAAGGTCGTCCTCATAAAGGTTGACGCCAGAAGCGGGCAGCTGAGATAGGATAGTAACGGTAACTTAGGTTCAGAAGTGGACATAAAGAATATTCTTTTGGATATTCTTTATGGTGTACTTTTTAGGGTTTTTGGGGAATGTCCCTTATAAATAGGAAGAGATGGGGAACAAAAAGGGGGATCTGCCTTTCTGAACTGGAACATATTGTAAAAGTTGAAAGAAGAATATATGAAAGAGTTGTCTTATTCATTTATTCAAGCACACGTTGTTCAATCTTTATCCATAAATCTCAAGATCCCATATACATTTTGACCTATCGCTGTTCCACGTCGCCTTCAGAGAAAAGGAACATCCCAATCATATAATCATTGGGTGATAGTTCCTTTCACATTATAATCCTTGTTATTACTTACATTTATTATACATTTATGCTATTACATGTATTGTCAATCATAGCATATTAAGTTCCCTATTTAATGCTCCTGAACTCTACTTGTTATACAAGAGCTTTATTTTATTCGGTCTAGAATTTATTAAGTTCAACTAAGATTCGCCCTTTTAACTTATCATTAATTGGTTTAACATTTATTTGCTCAAACAATTTGGCGCCGTCTGTGGGGAGGTTTTAGTTGAAACTATAGTTCTTTCAAGATCATAAAAAAAACAGCTATCTCTTCTTTGTTTGCACAAACTAACGATGGCAGAAAAAGGAGATGCGAGACTGAAAGCGATAGCAGACGTCACTACCAATATTTTGAACATCATCAACGAAGGTGGCAGGAAAGACAACGAGAATGTGACACGAAACGCTACGCCCAGGCGAAGTGCTTCACCTCCCCCTCACGAAAGTGTGACAACTTCACGCGAAAGGGAAGCCTCCATGTCTATAGCTGAAGAAGCACCACCATTAGTGAAAAAATTACTGGAAGAGTGGCTGACAAGCACTCTAAACAATCTACTCGACAGACCTGCTCAAAGGGAGAACAGAAACACCGCGTAAGCTGATATCATAACAACTACTGGCGAGCAGCCCATTCCTCAAACAGGTAATACTTACCCCATTGTTGATGCAGGTAATGATGCGCTCGCAGCCGTTCTAAAGAAAATGGAAGAAATGTAAAACAAAAATAAGGCTTTTCGGGATCAGATGAGGGAGCATTAAGAAAGGGTCGATAAGATACCAGGCGCCCCAAAGTTGCTACCAAAATGAGACGTTGGTTGATTCGTCGAACAACCGTACAGCAAGGAAGCGGCTCCACATGCCATTCCCAAAACCTTAAAAATACCACCATACCTGAAGATATACGATGGTACTACAGACTCCGAAGATCACATCATCCACTGCGTCACATCGGTGAAGGGCAACGATCTTTTGAAGGAGCAAGTACCATCAGTATTACTGAAAAGGTTTGGCGAAACCTTAACAGGGGAAGCCTTAACTTGGTATTCACAACTGCCGGCGAGGTCAATATCAACGTTCGAGGAAATGGCCGACAAGTTTGTCACCGCCCGTGCAGGGGCTAAAAAGGCGGAAGCCAGGGTAAATGACATATTCTCTATTAGGCAATAACCTGGCGAGGGACTCAGGGACTTCCTCGCCCGGTTTAACAAAGTGAGAATGAGCTAACCAAATGCATCAGAAGGGATGGCAGTAGTGGCCTTCAAGAATGGGTTGAGCAGGAATGGGTCGAGAGTAACCGGAAAGCTATTAAGCAGACTCATGAAATACCCTCCCACCACTTGGAAAAAAATCCACAATGCCTATTGCGCCGATATGAGAGCCGACATGGACGACTTAATGGTCCAACCCAATGGCTCAGTTCAAGCAGAATCAAGGAAAGATTGTCATAACGATGGTCGAAGGGATCAGTCAGGCCACCGTCTCAACTGAGAAAGACATCAGCCCTACGTTAGAATAGTCGTTCCACCATCTCTTCAACATACGAAAGGGCCGCCCAGGCCTCACATAGGGATCAACGAAATGAAAGAGGTATGCCTCCAGTCTTATCCACTCACAATTTTTGTGTTTCCCCTTCAAAAATAGTGTACGCACTAGAGAAGCTTGGCACGAAGGTGAAATGGCCACAAAAGATAAAGTCTGACCCTAGTACTCGGAAGTCGAACGTCCTCTATGAATTTCACTAGGAGCGGGGTCACAAAATCGAGGACTGCATAGCTCTATGGCAAGAGGTAGTGAACATACTAAACCAAGGGCACCTGAGGGAACTAATGAGCGACCGTGGACGAGTCAACTTTGCCTGCAGACGTGAACAACACCAGGGACCTCCAAAGCCACCCTCCCCCGCTCGCACCATCCAAATGATCATCGGTGGAGGCGATGAAGAAATGATCAACCATGTGAAGTTCACCACTACACATAAACTGAAATTGTCGATCACTCACGAACGGTACGACGACCTCAGAGACAGTATCATCTTCGATAAGTCGGATACCAACATTTTGACTTTCCCTCATTTTGACTTTCCCTCATTTTGATGCTCTTGTTATTACTTTACGTATTTCAGATACTGATGTAAGAAGAATAATGGTAGACGACGGAAGCGGCGCGTGTATTATCCACCCTTGAGTCCTCGCATAATTGAGACTCGAAGACAAGATAGTACCGCATTGCATAACACTAATAGGTTTTAACAATGCAGTTGAGCGAACCTCTAGGGAGATAACGCTACCTGTTCTGGCTGGGGGCGTCACCCTAGAAACAACATTCCATGTTATGAACTAAGACACAACTTGCAATGCCATCATAGGGCAGCCATGGTTACACGCCATGAGGGCCATCCCGTCAAGCATCTATCAAGTAATCAAGTTCCCTACTCCATGGAGAATATTTAGTATCTAGGGCGAACAACGCACCACCCAAGAATGCTATCGTATCACCCAGTATTGCACATACACCCAACAACTGAAGGGAACAGACGAAGAGGCATAGCAATTACCAAAGTCGGGGACCAGACTCGACGTACAAACAGATGTCATTAAGGACCCCGACATCATGGAAGCCACTGAGTTAATGATAGAAGATCTCGATCCCGTCCAACTTAACAACAACGACAATAGCAAAAAGGCTTACATCGAACATAAATTCTCAGAACCAGGTAAATTTCACAAGTTTTTAATTGACAATGCCGATATGTTTCCACTCTCCCATGCATATATGCCAGGTATCCCGAAAGACGTTCCACACACAAGCTGAGCATCGACCCACTCTATCCACCAGTGCGGAAAATAAAAAGGAAATTCAATGCTGCAATTAACGAGGATGTAAGTGATGAAGTGGATAAGCTCCTCGCCAACGGTTCCATCTGGGAATCAAAATACCCCCAATGGGTCGCCAATGTGGTCATGGTAAAAAAGAAAAACGTGAAATGGAAAATCTGCGTAGATTTCACAGATCTAAACAAGGCATGCCCAAAAGACTCATTTCCATTGTCGCACATCGACCAGTACATTAAACAGACGTAGAGGCATATCAATTATCAAAGTCGGGGACTGGACTCGACGTACAAAAAGACATCATCAAGGACCCCGACATCGTGGAAGCCATTGAGTCAACGGTAGAAGTTATTGATACCGTCCATCTGAACAACAGCGACAACAACAAAAAGGCTTACATCGGACATAAACTCTCAGAACCAGGTAAATTGCACAAGTTTTTAATTGACAATACCGTTATGTTCCCACTCTCCCATGCAGATATGCCGGGTATCCCAAAAGATGTTGCCATACACAAGCTGAACGTCGACCCACTCTATCCACTAGTGCATAAATAAGAAACAAATTCAATACTGCAATTAATAAGGTCGTAAGTGATGAAGTGGATAAGATCCTCGCCAACGGTTCCATCCGGAAATCAAAATACACCCAATGGGCCGCCAATGTGGTCATGGTAAAAAGAAAATCGGGGAATGGCGAATGTGCATAGATTTCACAGATCTAAACAAGGCATACCCAAAAGACTCATTTCTTCACATCGACCATCTCATCGACGTAACAGCAGGACACAAATTACTAAGCTTCTTGGACGCCTACTCGTGTTACAACTAAATCCTCATTCAGGAGGAGGACAAAGATAAAACTACTTTCATCACCAATGAGGGAACATGCTGCTACAGAGTCATGCCATTCGGGTTGAAGAATGTGGAGGCAACATACCAAAGGTTGGTCACCAAGATGTTCAAAGATCAACTCGGCAAAACAATAGAAGTTTACATTGATGACATGTTGGTCAAATCAAAAAGGAAAGAGGACCACATCGACCACCTGAAAGAAGCCTTCAGTATATTGAGGTGGTATGTCATGAAACTAAATCCCAAAAAATGCGCCTTTGGCATAACCTCGGGAAAATATCTTGGGTTTTTGGTATCACAAAGATGCATCGAAGTCAATCCAGATCAAATCAAAGCCACTGAAGGGATACCTGAAGTGTTAACTAGCAAGAAACATGTGCAAAAACTGACTGGCCGTATAACTGCCCCATCAAGATTCATCTCGCGGTCATCCGACAGATGCCACAAATTCTTCAACGTGCTAAAAAAAGACAACGGGCTCCGGTGTAATTCAGAATGCATCGATGCCTTAAGAGAACTAAAGGCATACTTGTCCTCGCCCCCACTACTTGCCAAAGTAGAGCTCGACGAACGCCTCCTAGTATATTTGGTCGTCTCAGAAGTTGCGGTAAGTGCGGTGCTGGTCCGCGAGAACAAAGGTACGTAATCTCCAATTTATTTTATTAGCAAAACCCTGGTTGACGCTGAAATGAGGTACCCCAACCTCGAGAAATTGGCCTTAGCACTGGTTATAGATTCACGAAAGTTTAGACCCTATTTTCAGTGCGACCCCATATCAGTGGTGACGACCTTCCCTCTGTGGAGCATCCTACATAAACCTGAATTGTCGTGAAGACTAGCCAAGTAGGCCCTAGAACTGAGCGAGCACGATATAACATATAAGTTGCGAATAGTGATCAAATCACAGGTACTCGCCGACTTCATCGTCAATTTCAGTGCCAAAATAATGCCCGAGGTCGAGCAGGAAGCTTCTCATACCTCCCCTGGGCAACCCGACCTCTGGTTCCTTCACACCGACGGCGTATTCAATGCGTTGGGATCTGGATTGGGACTCGTACTCGAGGTCTCAACAGGGGATGTTATCTGCCAGTCCATACGGTGCCCCCGATATGACTAACAATTGTAGACATATAATTTTTGACCCTCCCCGAGATTTTATACATTGTCATGTTTAAGTATTTCGTTTAGGTTTAATAACGCTGTTTTAACTAGTTATGACTCTTTTACTTTATTGTATCACAAAAATGAAAATTACGAAATAAAAATAGTTTCATTTATGTTTCATAGTCATATTATTTTACTAGGATTTTTATTTTTATATAATCTTGAAAAATACCAAAATAGTTTCATAATATAATATTATTTATTTTAATTGATTAGAATTGGTTTTATATTTTATATTATAAATTTTATATCATTTTTAGAAGAAAGAGTATGAAATTTGAGGCTAGGTTTATTTGGTTTTAGTTCAAGAGGTCCAAGAGATGACCCAATTTTAAAGCCTAATACCCTTAAACCCATAAAAAAATCTAGAGAACACCCCTCCCAGCGGTTCCCTCTTCTTTACCTCACACTAGCCAAAGCCCTTCTTCTTCACTCTTTTGACCAGCCGTCGCCTGCCCTACCCCATCCGATCTCTTCTTGAAACCAAACGGAGCTCCCTTCTCTCACACCAACTAGCGACCCCATCGCCAGACCTCTCTTGCCGCGGCCAAACAACCACCAATAACCACCACTCCTATTTCCATCTTCTCCACCCTTTAACTCCACACACATATCCACATATACACGAAATAGAGGGGAACAATTGAAGAAGAACAAACCAGAGGATTTTCCGGACAAAAAATGGGGTTTGCTTGAGGTTGGAGTTGTGTTCGCCATTCGAGTTCGTTATGATTCACGTTCCTATTCGACTCTTGTTTCTGATTTTAGTTGGATTTTGGATTCAAACGCTGTAGCCAATTTTTCTATTTTCAATTATTAAGAAGAGACTTGCATTTTCAGGTTCATTCCTCCCCTCTGTTATTTACTTATTTATTTGTTTATTTGTTGTTGTTATTGTGGTGAATTGATGTCTTGGAAGTGCCATTATAAGAGCTTGGTTGTGTTCGCGTTCTTGACTTTAATGTTTGGATCTCTGATTTTTCTTGAATCTACATTTGATAGCTAATGTGCTGAAACAATAGTCCGTGCCTTCAATTTCTTGTTCTAACATGGAATTGGCCAGATTTTGACGATATGTTATGAGCCTCATGGAATTTTTAAACCCGTATGATGGGCGATAAAAATTGTGAGTTTATTTGAAGGTTAATCATTACTGTCAATCCCAAGCATTTACTACTTCCTCACTAGATCCTCACAAGATGTTCAAATAAATCGCATAGCATTTACTTTTATGTGTCACAAATTTTGGAGGCCGAAGTTACTATAGAATTTCTTAAGCTCAAGTAATGCTTGGTAAATTAAGTGAACATCCTTGCAATTGCCCGTAGAATAGATTTCTTTCTAATTCTAAGCTATGAGTGTCATGGTCATGACATGAAATTTTAAATTCTTGAAGTATGTCTTTGGATTAAAGGGTCACACATTTTGCAAATTGTATGTTTCCTGATTCACGCCTCACCTCTGGTGTTTGACCAAAATTGCACGAGTTTCTTTCTCATGATTTGACTATGCGTTCTTCGATGTCGTTTGACTATCTTCATATGTTAATTAAGTCGTTGAACTGTCTCATAGCTTCATTGGAGTGATTTCGTATATATAGCTGTAAATTGGTATGAAGAGTTGGGTTGTGAAATTTAGGGAATATGAGATGGGTAAATCTGCCAAGTCATGTGTTTAATTGTTCTGCTTGATTTTAAAATATGGCACTTTAAGAGGTTAAGGAACTGGGTAATAATAAAATCCTCTAATGGCCTTTCCCAGGTTCAGGTGTGCTTCTTTTACTTATTTATATTCTATCATGTTATTTGTCTTTTGTTTATTTTTTTTTCTTAATGGTTTAAATACTTATTTGTTTGGATAATTACTTCAGCGGCTTGGCTATTTGGATGTTTGTCAATTTGATTTTTCCATTATGTTTTGATTGGTGTGCATTTGTCTTAAATGAATGACGGGGCCGTGGGATGGGGAAAAGTCAAACATAATTAAATTGTTATATGTTTTAGTTCTCTTTTATTTATTTATTTATTTATTTATTTACTTTATCACATTATTCGCTAGGAATATGCTTAGGCCAACCACACGTGGGTAGACATACTTTTAGGTGCTAAGTGAATTATCGTGACTATGGGTACGGTTCCCGTGGTATGGTCACGATACACAATCACCAATTCGAGTATGCGTTTCACGTGACTCGACCATAATTTTGAATAATAATAAAATAAATATATTATACATCGCGGGTGCATTTCATGTGGCACGGTTTACAATGTGTGCCAAAACGACAAGTGTACGACATCTTTACTTGTTCCAAAAATAATTAAAAGTGGTTTAAAAGGTTAAAAATGCAAAAAAGGTTCTAAACATGTAATCAATCAGATAATTAGGACAATTATTAATAGTTGAGTGACTGTGCTAAAATCATGGAACCCGGGAATGCCTAACACCTTCTCCCAGGTTAACAGAATTTCTTACCCGGTCTTCTGTGTTCGCAGATCATAAATAAGAGTCAATTTTCTTGATTTGGGATTTAAAATAAACCGGTGACTTGGAACGCCATAAATTATTCCAAGTGGTGACTCTGATTAAATAAATAATCCCATTTTGATTTATTTCACTTAAATTGGAAAAACTCCCAATCCCTTCGGGTAAAAAAGAGGTGTGACAGCTCTAGCGACTCTGCTGGGGAAAAGAACCCAGAACTTCTAGTTCAGAGTTCAGAATTCGAGCTTAGAATAATTGTTATACTTGGCTTTTATCTATTTTCTGATTTTGCATGTTTGAGCCTAATGCGTTAAATACCGCTTTTTACCGCTTTGATATTGATTGAACTGTATGTAAACCTTTTATGAAACCCTTCTTCCCTCTGAGTCTTCTAAATCTTCTGGGGAGTGTGCGCTTCGCGTGACTTCTTTTCTGTTAGAGTCATATCCAAATTTTAGAACGAGGTTCGGACAACTTGCAAAGCCGGTGAAGTTTCTGTATTCCCGGTAAGCTGCCCCCCGGCTCGAGCTGTCCGTTCGGGTAAGCCAAGTCAAGAACAATACACTCCAGGTTTAAACCTAGAATAACATAGCCTCATGTTGGATCCCTAGTAGGTACGCTTGTTTGCATCACGTGCATCTTGACTTTAGAGACTCAACACAGGGGTTGGGTCCGTCTAGGACAGGTGTACCCAAATTAAAAGATCATCCTAATGCATCTTACGTGCTACTTGCGTATCTGTTTGTTTCGGCTTGCATGTTGACTGACTGCTAGAATAGGGAAAGAAAATTAAAAAAAGGAAAGAAAAAGAAAATCAAAAAAAAAAAAATCAAGAGTGAGAGGTAGGTAATCCGAAGCTCTGCCGAAATTTTCAAAAAAAAAAAAACAAACAAAGAAAGAAAATAGGTTATTGTTTTCAAAAGTCATGTTTCACCTGTTCTCACGGGATGTGAGATACGTAGGCAAACCTCATCGGTCTCGGCCCTCAATTTTAAAAAAATAAAACCAAAAATATTTTCCCTTGCTTCCTCCTTTAGAAAAGTCTTTCTTTGAGACCCCAATTTTAAAAAAAAAATCCAAAAATATTTTCTTTCTTCTTTAGAAGTTTTTCTTTCGAAAATTGAAAAGAAAATGCAAGATTCAAAATCATTTTCTTTAGAAGTCTTTCTTTCATAATTTTAACATAAAAGTCCAAAATCCAAATATATTTTCTTTCTTCTTTAGAGGTTTTTCTTTCGAAATTCAAAAAAAAATAGAAATCAAAAAAATATATATATATTTTTTTTATATGTCTTTCTTTCGGAAATTTAAAAAGAAAAAGAATAAGAAAATTCAAAATCCAAAAAAGAAAAAAAGATTGTTCGAGAGTCTTCAACAGGGCAGTATGTCCGTCACTCAGTACGAGACCCACTTTATTGATTTGGCCCGTCATGCTCTTCTTATACTTCCTACCGAGAGAAAGATGGTGAGGAGGTTTATTGAGTGACTTGCTCAGCCTATCAGATTGCGGATGGCTAAGGAGACTGTGAGTGATATTTCTTTCTAGGATGCAGCCAATGTTGCCAGACGAGTTGAGATGGTTCTAGCTCAGGGGTGTGGTCAAGGGTCTGACAAGAGGTCGCGTCACTCCGGTAGATTCAGTGGTTAAACTGATTCTTCCATCTCTTGCATATTTCGACTGATTCTATGATTTTACTCCCTTTTCAACTAGCCTATGTTGAAAGCCCCAAATTTCTGAGATTTCTTTGTTTGGTTCTGTGTGTTAGCATGACTACTCGATTCTTGTTTAAGTATATGTGATTACCTTTCCTCGAATATGTTCTTACTGAGTTTTTGGCTTAACTTATACCACCTCTATATGATTATGTTCATCTTGATTGTTTAGACTTTCCTCTTTCTATCGATATTGTTTAACCTGCATGTTTGCTATGTGTGGTTGCTCTTACTCTATTTATATGCTGAATACTGAATCATGACCTCCTCTTTGATTGATTCTGGATTCCCTATTTTATGGGTTGATTGAAAGACCTTCCCTCAAACTCTCGATTTCTACCTCTTCTATTCAAATTAACTGATTCGCCTACCTTGTCTGCTCTGGTACTTTATTCTTACTGAACAATTTCCTTAATTGGAGTTTTCTGAACTTAGCCCTAATTGCTTACCCTATACTTACTGAATTTGATTCTTTCTTATTAGTCATACACTGATTTCTTTCCTTATATAATACTTGTTCTTACCGTTTGAATTAATTCCCTTTACTTAAGGGAGTACTGGTCCTGATTTTGCTCTAATTGATTCTGAGTTCCATAATTACTATGCTACTATGATTCTTACCTTATTTTTTATCTGATTTCGAACTACTATATATACACACTTTTTCATTAACACAAGATGAACACTTTTCTTCAAAATCTCTCTCTCTCTCTCTCACTTAAACTTTGTGCTCTCTCTCTTTTGTGCTACTTGCTACTATTCTAAGTTAGCCGGCTGCAAGCCAAGGCTAACTACTGTGCTCTCCTGCTCCTTCACTTTTGTTTACTGTCTTCTCTACTAGTATGTTCTAGTTCAATTCAAGTTCCAACAACAATATGGTTCTTTTATTGCTTCAATTCATCCTGTTTCTAGTTTGCTTTTACTTATGGTTTTGCTGTGAAACCTACAATTAATATGCTTACATGATTAGCATGTTATAAACTCCCCTTCCTTAGAATCAGTATGAGCACGTTACCCTTCTGTAATCTATCTCCATGTAATCTTGCACTATCTGGTCTCTGATACGAATCTCTTCTATGTAGTATGCACTCCTAACTTGTATGGTTCTGGGATTGAATCATGTGGATCCTATACTGAACCTCCTTAAGAATTGATGGTTTTTTTACTATGTCTGATCAGTTGTGTCTGAACATGTCTGTACCAATTCCTAAGACCTTTGCTTGTTATCATGTGTTCTATGCATCCCCAAATCCCTTGACCCCTGTTTATGACTACTAAATTTGCTTTGGTTCTGTGACCCCTGGCTGTGTATGAACCTGTCTTAAGGGTGTTGTGTTTAGACTGTTGTTTACTACTCCACTCTCTTTTCAAATTGTCTCTATTGTTTTACTAAATTATTTCAAATAAACTTCCTTTTAATACAGTTTTCCCACTGAAACTTTTCAACTTGTGTCGAGAACTTTCACTCTACTCCTAATTCAATAGGTTTTTCCCACTCCAGTATGTGTACTGCCTTGGGATCCTCTTAAGAACCCTCTGAACTCTGGCATACTGAGGTTGGACCTTCCATACTGCACTTATTCAATTTTGGTTACCAAGTCTAGGTGTAAGCACTGCCTAGGATCCTTGAGATTCTTAGGGAACTTTGATGCACCTAGACTATGACATTGTCTATGGAGCTGAGGCATTTGAGGCTATTGGAGGCTTTGGAAATCTGGGCCTATCTGTAGGCCCCTATAGAATAGCTTCTTATTTTCTTATTTACTTATGTAATTCATTCATGTGGTCTGTAATAACTTGTAAACGAATATTGGGATAACTAGTGAAAAAGGTGGGTAGCTACATGTTTGTGGGGTAATAAGGGTAGAAACCATGCCTATAGGATTTTACAATTTGTCGTGTTTGCCTTTATAAGTAGAAATCATGCCTATAGGACTTTTGTATCTGGTCATGTTAAAAATCATGCCTATAGGTCTCAATTGATTCCATAATAGAAATCATGTTTAATAGGTTTTAAATTAGTTTCACAAGTAGATGCCATGCCTATAGGATATAATTCAATCTGAATTCTGTCATAACAAGTGTTTCTATGTTTTTTTTATTTATGCTTGCAAAGTTTCTGAAATCAGTATTAAACAAGTAGATATCATGCCTATAGGGAATAACACCAGAAATTTTGCCTGTCGATCTAAACTAGTTTAAATAAATCAACCCAGTCCGCATTTTAGTTTACTTCTAAATTGGTTTAATTAAGTGGTTTATATTTCCCTAAAACGAGTTCTTTAAAACTGCCTTAATCTGTTACTAGACAGCATGCCTATAGGGATTAAAGAGTTCGTTTTAAAGCATGCCTTATTTCACTATATAAAATGTAGCCATCAGTGTTCCGCGTAGGCAAGCCTGTAGAGCGTTTTCAAAACATGCAATTCTGAAACTGTTTTTGTGACTTAATATTGTTCTAACAAGCTTTAAAATCAGTGGGCCACTGATAGGGTCATTACCTCTGAGTTTTTAAAATAAACTGCCTGGTTTCTATATATTCACCTAAACATCCAGCCTTAGGATACTGTTTAACAAAAAAGCCTTTATTTGTGTTTGAGTCATGTTGTTTACATGCCTTATTATGGAGGTAAACTCAGCCTCTTATTTTCTCCCTCCTGTTCTTGTTTGCTAAGAGTTTTATGTGTTGTTGCTTGTCGCCTTTGTACTTTTACCTTTTAAACCTTAGGGGTCTGTCTAGAACCACCTATAGGTAGAGGTCCTAAATCCCTCAAAGACCATTAAGAAGGGACGGTAACAGGACGTAATAGAGATCGCTGACCAACACTCGCTTTGAATGACCACTAAGGGGATGAGAAGGGTAGATATGGGATATAATGACTACGCGCTAATGTCACGTGTAGCCCTAGGACTCCTCATTTTCCAAAATTCTTTTTTCTGTTTAAAACTTTGTTTTATACAACTTGTTCAAAAAATCTTTATCTTATTATTTGAATTATCCAATATGCTTTACTTGCAACCTATTTGATTCAACTGTTTATTTGTAATGGACTAATTTGTGAATATATGTTCACCGGGACTCATAGTTGTGGACCAAGAGGGGTTCCTAACACCTTCCCCTCGAGGTTATTTTGAGCCCTTACCCTAAATCTCTAGTAATGCAAACCTATCCAAGAGTTAATCACTCTAGGTGCCCTAACGCACCTTAATTCGTTAAGTGGAGACTCTTCAAATACCCAATTCCCAAAAGGAAATGAGTTATTACCCCCATGGAATGTCGAAACCCGGACCTCTCTCCGCGAGGAGGAAAAAATGGGGCGCGACAGCATGGTGACTCTGCTGGGAATATCTTTAGGCTCTTACCATACGAACTTATCCTTTTGCTAATTAGTCCAAGCATGCTTTATCCCATATACTTCTCCCTTATTTGAATTTAACTGTCTATTTGTTAAGCATTTATGGTTTTTTTATCTCTGAAACTAACTTCTCTCTTTGTTTTCTTTTTCCTGTAACTGTCTTTCAATTATTTAAATGATGTATTTATCTTTTCTATGTGAAAATGCTTGATTACATGTTATTATTGCTGTATAAATCATGCTCCACATCATATTCCACTCGTGCATATCAAATCCTATAGCAACGCTTTAATGAGTGGTTGCGCTCTTCCTATTTACTACCCTTAAATTAGGAAAGACTTATTTGCGGTAAAATCAGTCGATCAACGGTGCAGTCGATGGTTCCATGCCTTCCCCCTCGAGTTGTCCACTTGAGGGTACCAGTCTAAAACCCCATAGAAACCTTACTCTGGTTAAAATTGTGCATGCATTATGGCCAAACCTAGTCGGATAAGTTATGTTGTCCACATATTGATCCTTTAAGATAAGCCTTATCCAAAGTCCATCAGGTTTTCCATAATTCCAACAAATACCACCACGTTTTGTGCATTAATTTGGAGAACTAAATGCCGATATGTTGATCATAAATGTATAAATAGTCGAGTCCGGTGGCGGTATGGTCTAACCCTTTTGTTTTGTAGAAAATGAGGCACAAGGTCCCCAGATTTGGTATAGTTAGCAATATCCCACCATTGCTTCTAGATTAGTGGGAGGACCATTCCTCAAGCGACAAGAAGCATGTGAGAAAATACATGGGTAACCTACCTTCCTTGCTAGATATTGAGCCAAACAACAAAATGATCGAGGCTGCCACTTTATTCTGGGATAGTGAAAGAGGTGTGTTTCATTTCGGTGACATAGAAATGACACCGCTTTTAGAGAAAATAGGAGGGTTTGCAGGATTAACTTGGGATAGTCCCGGGCTATTGGTACCAGAAAACCGTACGGGCAGGGGATTTTTAAAGATGATGGGGCTGAAGAAGAATGTCGACCTAGTGTGCTTGAAGGACTCCTATATACCGTTTGAATATTTGTACGAGAGGTATGGCCATAGCAAGTCTTTCCGAACTTACCATGATGAAATCTCTCTCACTTCTCTGTGTCATATCCACCGTAGAGTGTTTGTATTCACTGTATGCTTTCTAGGCCTGATAGTGTTCCCAATGAAAAAGGGAAGAATCCATACTAGGTTGGACATGGTCTCTAAGACTCTAATGGAAGGGATTAATGGACAGACATATACCATAGTCCCCATGATCATAACCGACATCTACAGGGTTCTGGAGCACTGTCAAAGAGGGGTCAAGCATTTCGAGGGTTGTAATTTGTTGCTGCAGTTATGGTTGCTAGAGCATTTCCAAAAAGGTCGCTATCGTCAAGATTTTACGCGAAGGGCTTGGAATGACCATATTACCTTCCATCACCCTAAGCAGATGACTTACATTCCAGATAGATTTGCTTAGTCGGAAAGTGCCAAAGAATGGGTAGAATTCTTCGATAATCTGACTGAGGAACAGGTGCAGTGGATGTTTGAATGGTTCCCAACAAACGAGTTTATTAGCAGATCCAGGGATGCTCCATACTTGGTGCTGATCGGGTTGATAGGGATATACCCGTATGTCTCTATACGAGTTATGTGGAAAGCAGGCAAAAAATAGGTTGTACCAAGGGTTGTCAAGATGAGTCATTTCAGGGCAGACTTTCAAGATGACGACATCCCTTACAAGTGCAAAGCTCAGCACATATGGCACTGCAAAATCATTGTGGAGAAAAACACCGTTGAGCCAGACAGGTATCATGCAGGGTTCGAGCCTCTCTATTCTGCATGGTTGGAAGACAATCTTAAAGGAATGACATCACCAGGGACCGGTCGAGGGAATAGAATCATAGATGAGGAAGCTAAAACTCAAGTCAAATACAACAGGCTGCGCAAGAGGGTCCACAACTCTGAGAATGAGCACCGGGAAATACATGAGAGGAATGTGAGGTTGATCGAGGAGTGGAAAGATATGTTAATCACCTCCAATAGGAAACTGGAATACCTGGAGCGCCGAATAGTGGAGCTAGAAGGTAAAGTCATAAAGAGGATTGAAAATTGCCAGAACGCTGAGGGAGTTAAAGGAGGACATTTGGCTAGAGCCTACCTGCTGCTGGGGCTGCGCGAGCTGGGGGATCTATATGATGGAGTCCGGAAGATCGAATCTGGGAAAGGTCCTTCTGGGACCAAATAGGCTAGATTTACTTGCTTTCCCTTAAAATGTAATAAGGCCAAGTGCTAATAGTGACTTAGTTTATTATTATCTTAGTGTCGTTTTGGGATTCGTCTATTTTTATATTATGAAATGAAGCATTTATTGGCATTTAAAGTTGTCCAAATCTATTTGTAGCTAGGCCTACTTCGGGCACAACAAGGTTCCCAAAGTATGACATGAATTTACATTTCCGCAATATGTGTTTAAATACTGCAAACATTTCAAGATCCTCACTGACTTGTTATCTTCTTTGTTTTTGCTTATTTTTATTGTTATTCCCATCCCCTTAGGTTGGTTCACTCATACTGGCCTCATCAGCATACCACACCAGATCTAGAAGCCCTCCACCTCCTCCTCCAAGCAACACAAAAGGCAAAGGAGTGCCAAAAATAGACGATTTAAGTGGAATACAAAAGGAAAATATTGAGAATGCAGAGACCTCGGATGGCCGCAGTACTCCGGCCCCAAATGATTTAGTTTTGAGACTTGAACAAAGATACTGGAACTACAAGGAGAACTTGAGAAGGTTCGCAACTTGTCAAACCTGTCACTTACCCTGAATGTCCCCGACATCCACCAACAAAATACAAAGAACCCAACACCTCCTCAGAATACACAAAACTAAAATCCTCCCGCGCCAAATCAATACGCAACTCCACCCCAAAATATCAATCCGCTGCTGATACCAACTCTACCAAAACATCATCATTAACCAAATTAGTACCCACCAACCACCACCTACCACACTCCCCAAAACACACCACAACCCATTCCCGATCCACAAAACTCCACCAATGACCACCCCTACACCCAAGTTCCTGGCACCCATTAAAGCAACCCCATATATGTGGAAACTATACCTCATTCTACCCAACTAATCTCCTATACACCAGAATCCTCTGAGAAGGACATGCTTATTAAAAACATGGCTGAAGAACTCAAGAAGTTAACAAGCTATGTTCAAGGTGTTGAGGGCGACAATGAGATAGAAGGTTTGAACTATGAAGATATGTGCATACAGCCGGATGTCGAACTCCCAGAGGGGTACAAACCTCCCAAGTTTGAAATGTTCGATGGTACAGGTGACCCCATGGTTCATCTAAGGACCTATTGTGACAAGCTTGTCGGGGTCGGGAAAGATGAAAAGATCCAGATGAAGCTCTTTATAAGGAGCCTTACTAGGGACGCTTTGTCTTGGTATATCAGCCAAAATCCCAAGAAATGGTCCAATTGGATAAGAATGGCATTGGATTTCATAGACCGGTTCAGGTTCAACACAGAAAAATGCACCGGATGTCTTCTACATCCAGAATCTTAAGAAGAAACCTACTGAGACTTTCCGTGAGTACGCTACTCGTTGGAGGTCGGAAGCAGCCAAGGTAAGGCCCGCATTGGACGAAGAACAAATGAATAAATTCTTCGTCAAGGCACATGATCCACAATATTATGAGAGGTTGATGGTTATCACAAATCACAAGTTCTTTGACATCATCAAACTCGGAGAAAGAATCGAAGAAGGAATCAAGAATGGTATGGTAACAAACTTCGAGGCCTTACAAGCCACGAATAAGGTACTATAATCAGGTAGCATATCGAAGAAGAGAGATATTGGGGTAGTAATGGTGGCCCATGGCACAAAATCTCCACTCACATATCAAACACCTCTACCCACCTATCAAACACCTCCACCCACATATCAACCTTCATCTCCCAGATATTCCCAACTAGCCACTGTCCATCACACTATAACTCCAACCCATCCCACTCCCAATCATCACCAACTCGCCAAAATTATCCAAGACCAAGACCCAATATCGATTGCAAGCCACCTAGACAGTACACCGCCGTTGCCGAGCCCATCGACGAAATGTATGAAAGGCTAAAAGCTGCAGGCTACGTCACTCCTCTTCCGGCTGTAGCATTAGAAAATCCATCCCAATGGGTCAATCCGAACAAAACTTGTGCATACCATTCTAGTATGAAAGGGCACACCACTGCTGGATGTCAAACATTGAAGGATAAGATCTAGACACTCATTGACAACAAGGTCATACAAGCAAAGGAAGTCGCACCTAATGTCCGCAACAATGCCCTCCTTGATCACTGAGGTGATGGTGTACATGTGATAGAGACAAATGAAGAATGGGACACTGAGGGGTCAATCAGGCTCATTTGAGAAGGCAACAACTTTAAGGTTGTAGTCACACTTATTCCTATTATGGTTCAGACTCAGGCACCTATTGATGTTGAGGTAACTGCATCAGTTCCATTCCAGGTAGAAGTAGCTCCGCCCGCAACCACCTATGCTCCATTTGAAGTAGAAGTGGTAACACCTTTACTGTGATGGTGTCAACCACACCCCCATTCAACTCAAAAGCAATACCCTGGGATTATGTTGCCGAGTCTTGGCGGAAAGGGAAAGTCAAGGCAGAAGAATCTAACATAACACAAGGAATGACTAGGACTAGAGGAGTCTATACACCGGAACATTTGGGAGGATCAAGCAAGGATGCCACTACTAGGTAGCCTATCATTGAGACCAGGCCAGATGACCTGTGGAGGAAAGTGCAGGCAAAGGAGTACTCTATTGTTGACCATCTGAACAAAGTTCCAGCTCAGATATCTATCCTGTAACTATTGCAAAATTCAAAGGCACACAACAACGCCTTAATGAAAGTACTGAGCGAGGCTTATATACCCAATAACATCACTGGTGGAGAAATGGCCAACATGGTTGGGCAAGTGCTGGAGAGCCATAAGATTATCTTCCATCAAGATGAGCTACCGCCCGATGGTTTGAATCACAATCGGGCATTGCATATTACAGTGCAATTTGAAGACAAGTTCATTGCTAGGGTCCTGGTTGATGAAGGTTCAAGCCTAAATATTTGTCCATTGGACACTCTGAAGAGGTTAGACAAAGGTTTCCATGAGATACGGGTACGAATCATGAATGTGAAGGCTTTCGATGGGTCTTAGAGGGACATAGGAATCATGAATGTGAAGGCTTTCGATGGGTCCTAGAGGGCCATGGTTGGGGAAATCAACCTTTGCTGGCAGATGGGGTCAACTTGGTTCGACGTTGAATTTCAGGTACTTGACATACCAGCCTCATATAATCGTCTGTTGGGACGACTATGGATTCATGCTGCTGGGGCCGTTCCTTCCATACTACATCAAGCCGTGAAATTTGAATGGAACCGTCAGGAGGTGATCATCCACGGAGATAGGAGTAACCTCATCTACACCAGGCAAACCATCCCGGCCATGGGACACAGAAGAAGTCTAGGAGGGGAAACCTATCATCACATTGAAAGGGTCAATTCCGTTGAGAAGAATAAGTGGTAGAGTAACAAAATATAAAGCATACTAGCATGGTCCGGATATAAACCCGACAAAGATTTGGGACGGAACCTCCAAGGCATCACCAAACCAATACAACTGAAAAATCATGGTACCACCTTTGGGTTCAGATACCAGTACACATGGTAAGAATACAGGAATTGGTCGCCTCTATAGCGTGGACCATATTACCCTCTTGAGCAATCAGTGCCACGTTTAGAACAAGCTTTCCATCAGGCTGACACAATATGGGGAACTGCAGAAGAAGAAACACTAGTTGGGTTGAAGAATTTGTTCTTGGAAGATGAGGACATGGACTATAGTGCCATAATTGAGGAGGAGGAGGAAGAAGGCCTCACTATTCAGACTGTGGCAAAGGGAGCTGTTCTCAGAAACTGGACTGCCACACCATCCCGAGCCCACCGAGTCCCTGGGTAGCTTGGCAGGATTTACCTCTATAGCCATTTTAGTCATTTAAAATTTCCTGTAGTTTAGTTTTAATCTTTATTTGTTTCAAAATAAATGCTCGATTCATCGAGCCCTGCTTTGCCTGAACAATTTCGCAAGTTTTAATCAAATGCATTTGCTCTTTATTATTCACTACTATCTTTACACTTTTTCTTTCCACAACGCTATTATTACTTTTTCTGATGAACCAGTGACTATGAAATGTAATGAGGCAACGCAACATAAGAATAGGGGTTTAGATGAGGAAGACAAGATACCCGAGGAAATCGTCAGGAGGTTGAAAATTTTGAAAATAAGCCTAAGTCCATTCTAGACGAGACCAAAGCAGTAAATTTGGGAGACGCCAAGACCATTAAAGAGACCCGCATCAGCATTCAATTGTCACCAACGGAGAAGGAAGAGTACATTCATTTCCTAAAGGAATATGAGGACATCTTCGCATGGTCATATGATGACATGATCGGTTTGAGCACTTCCATAGTGGTTCGCAAGTTGCCTACTAATCCCATGTGTCTGCCAGTCAAATAGAAACTCAGAAAATTCAAACCAGACATGAGTTTGAAAATCAAGAAGGAGGTTACCAAGCAGATCAAAGCCAAGGTTCTTAGGGTTGTTGAATATCCAACCTGGTTATCTAACATTGTGCCGGTTCCAAAGAAAGACAGGAAGGTTAGAGTATGTGTTGACTATCAGGATTTAAACAGAGCAAGTCCCAAAGACGATTTTCCACTACCAAATATACACATCCTGATCGATAATTGTACCAAGCATGAACTCTAATCCTTTGTAGATTTCTTCGCGGGTTATCACCAGATTTGGAGAAGAAGACGCAGAGAAGACAACTTTTATTACACCATGGGGTGTATATTGTTACAAAATGATGCCATTCGGTCTGAAGAATGCTGGAGCCACTTACATGAGAGCCATGACAACCATCTTCCATGATATGATACGCAAATAAATAGAGGTGTATGTGGACGATGTCATTATCAAATCCAAGAGGGTCGCAGATCACATAGCGGATTTGAGAAAGTTCTTTGACAGGCTCAGGAGGTACAATTTGAAATTGAACCCCGCAAAGTGTGCATTTGGGGTTCCCGCAGGAAAGTTATTGGGATTCATCGTCAGTCGTCAAAGGATCAAACTAGATCCGACTAAAGTCAAAACTATCCAGGAGTTACCACCACCTAGGAGCAAAAAGGACGTAATAAAGCTTCCTAGAGCATCTCAACTATATTAGTCGATTAATAGCACAGTCCACAGTCATATGTGAACCCATCTTCAAGATGCTGAGAAAGGATGCCGAAACAAGCTGGACAGAGGATTGTCAGAAAGCTTTTGATAAAATCAAGGAGTACGTGTCCCCATCACCAGTTTTGGTCCCGCCAGAGCCAGGACGACCTTTGCTACTCTACCTATCTATATTAGATGGAGCCTTTGAATGTGTTTTGGGACAATATGAAGAGACATGAATAAAGGAGTAGGCCATATATTACTTGCGCAAGAAGTTCATACCTTATGAAGCACGGTATTCGCTGCTTGAACGCACTTGCTGTGATTTGACCTGGACGGCCCAGAGATTGAGGCATTACTTCTGTGCCTACACTACCTACCTCATATCTAGGATGGATCCCCTGAAGTATATATTTCAAAAACCCATGTCGACCGGGAAGTTGGCTATTTGGAAGATACTACTAAGTGAGTTCGATATCATCTATGTAACTTAAAAGGCGGTCAAGGGACAAGCATTGGCAGATCACCTTGCTGAAAATCCGGTGGGAGGAGAATACAAACCCTTGAAAACGTATTTTCCTGATGAAGAAGTATCATTTGTAGGAGAAGACATTACCAAAGCATATGATGGTTGGAGGATGTTCTTTGACGGAGCCGCAAATTTCAAAGGAGTGGGCATTGGAGCAGTTTTGGTATTAGAAATGGGCCAACACTATCCGGTATCTTCTAAACTCAGATTTCCTTGCACCAACAACATGACAAAATATGAAGCTTGCATACTAGGGCTTAACATGGCAGTCGACATGAACGTTCAGGAGTTGCTGCTAATAGGTGAATCAGATTTTCTTGTGCACCAGGTACAAGGAGAGTGGGCCACCAGGAATTCCAAGATATTGCCATATCTGCACCATGTACAGGAATTGAGAAAGAGGTTTACAAATATAGAATTCCAACATGTGCCTAGAATTCAGAATGAGTTCGCCGACACATTAGCCACCTTATCATCCATGATACAACATCCAGATAAGAACTACATTGATACCATTCCGGTAAGGATCCATAATCAGCCAGCATATTGTGCTCATGTTGAGGAAGAATCAGATGGAAAGCCTTGGTTCCATGACATCAAAGAATACTTATCAAAAGGAGAATACCCGGAGCATGAAAATCACACTCAGAAACGCATGCTCCGGAGATTGTCAAATCACTTCTTCCACAGTGGGGGAAACTTGTATAGAAGAACTCCTGATTTGGGCCTACTAAGATGTGTTGACACAAAGGAAGCTTCTAAGCTACTTGAGGACGTGCATGTTAGGACCTGTGACCCACACATGAATGGTTTCATCTTGGCTAAGAAGATACCCAGGGCAGGTTACTTTTGGATGACCATGGAGACGGATGGCATTCATTATGTCCGCAAATGCTTTCAATGTCAAGTACATGCGGACATGATAAAAGTGCCACCAAACGAGCTCAATGCAACAAGCTCACCTTGGCCATTCGCCGCCTGGGGAATGGATGTTACTGGTCTAATTGAGCCCACTGCTTCAAACGGACACAGGTTTATTCTGGTAGCCATTGATTACTTCACAAAATGGGTAGAAGCTGCATCTTACAAAGTTGTAACTAAGAAAATCATCGCAGAGTTTTTCAAGGATCATATTATCTGCCAATTCGGAGCTCCCGAGTCCATTATTACTTATAATGCCGCCAATCTCAATACTGATCTAATGAAAGCTATATGTGAAGCTTTCAAAATCAAGCACAAGAATTACATAGCCTATAGACCTCAGATGAATGGAGCCATAGAAGCTGCCAACAAAAATATTAAGAAGATACTAAGGAAAATGGTAGAGAACCACAAACAATGGCATGAGAAGTTACCCTTTGCTCTATTGGGGTACCGTACCACGGTTCGCACATCAACCAGGGTAACTCCCTACATGCTGGTTTATGGTACCCAAGTTGTCATCACAACCGAGGTAGAGATTCCTTCTTTAAGAATCATACAGGAAGCTGAACTCAGCTATGCAGAGTAGATAAGGAGCCGCTATGAACAATTGGCCCTTATAGATGGAGAAAGGACGAACATAGTATGTCACGACCAACTTTATCAGAACAAAATGTCCAAAGCTTTCAACAAAAGGTTTAAAACAAGGCAATTTGCACCAGGTCAGTTGGTGCTGAAGAAGATCTTCCCGTATCAAGATGAAGCCAAAGGGAAATTCTCCCCCAACTGGCAAGGTCCGTACATGGTTCACAGGGTGATGATAGGAGGAGCACTCATACTTGCAGAAATGGACGGAGAAGTCTGGCCAAAACCAATCAATTCAGATGCAGTTAAGAGATACTATGCTTAGATTATTTATATTTCATCATCTGATGTAATTGAACTACGCTTGACCTGATTCCCATTTAAGAGAGGATGCGTAGGCAGCCTTATGGGTTCAGTCATATTATAACAAAATTTTCATTTCCCACAAGATCAGAAACTGGGGCAAAATTTTGAGGAGGATCCTCAAAATTCCGGAGCAAGTCCGGCCAACTCCATCGCATGCCAGGAAGTCAGTAATCAGTCAAGAACAGGGGCAGAATTTTGAGAAGGATTCTCAAAATTTCAGAAGAGGTTTAGCAGGGTCCGTCATTCGTAAACAATTAAAGATCATCTACCAAATTGGGGCAGAATTTTGAGGAGGACCCTCAAAATTCCATAAGAGAATTGCAATGTCTTTGAGATGTGTCACAATCACTAGTTCATCGAAATTACTTGATTCATCAATACATTTCTAAAATAGCTCTATTTCTTTTATATAATTGCATATTTTTGAAAAACTCTATTATTTACCCAAACTGGAGGGCCATGACTAGCACTCGGCCATACTTGCCGAGCACCAACGTACATTTTATCTAACCTTCTTTATTATCTTTTAGGGCTGACGAGATCAATATAAATGGTAGACATGGATCATGGAAAACCAACAATAAAATATGATGACATGAACATACATAACATGGGATGACCAGACAATCAAGAAACTATATATAAGGTACAAGCTACCACGCTGCCATGAAAGACTATACAACAAACATTTAGCCGACAAGGCATACAAAACTATACATGAGTCGACACCTGTATATGAGCCTCTAAAGGAACATAAGTGCTACAACATAGTCGGAACAGGGCCCCGACATACCCATAATGTCTATAACAAAAATGCATACCAAGACCACGACAAGTTCGGAGAAGGGATCTCGCCAATCACCGCTGAACTGGACAACCTACTGTGGTGGGGGAGCTGCACCTGCCTGTCTATCAGGACCTGCAACATGACATGCAACATCCACAAATAAAAAGACGTCAGTACGAATAAGTACTGAGTATATAAGACAATGAACCATAAGTACGAACAGTAATGTAAGCAGGGATAGAGTATATAAAACTTGTAACATCTGCGTACCTCTGAGAGCTACTGACATGAAATGCATGATACATATGTATATATACATAAACTTTTAAAACATACGCCTCTGTGGGCATCATTATCATCATATCATACCCGGCTGTAATAGGCTCGGTAAAAATGTACCCGGCCATCACAAGGCTCGGTAGTATCGCACCCGGCCACGTGGAGCTCGATAAAACCCAACTGATCAATGGTTGCACAATGGGTGCCGTACCCCGCCTACTATAGCGCAACTTGGTAGAGTAAAATAGATACAAATATATAATGCATGCTCGACTCATGGAATCACATTCTAAACCTTTCAGAGTAACGTAAGGTCGGTATCCTCTGTACATGTTATTAGGACTAACTCTTCACTATTAACCTTATAAGAATCAGGAATTACCAACAACATTGATAACATATGAATAAGAGAAGCACATTAACATCAATCATTCCATAAGAGGGGAAACAATGTAGGTACTGCTAGCTTCTAAGAGTAGAGTATCTTTGGATGCTCGTTCATTACATTATGTACAATCGGAGTCGTCCAAAAGAAGGAAAGGGATAGCCTCACATACCTTGTATATACTTCCCCATTCTCAAGCTATGCAATTGTCACGACTCCAAAGTCGACAATAAGAGAAACAATACTATCGTTATCATTCAAGCGTCATAACTATTATGTATAGACCACAACCTATTTTACGATTAAATGGACAACACCTCCCCTATATATATGACTTAACACAATTCAAAACAATCACCAAACAGCCCAAACAACATCAATAATAATCATATTGAGCCTCCCAAAACAATTCACGCACAACCTAATCACTTCACACATACGACGACCACCGTAGTCGTGTCAAACGACCCGGAAATGTTGCGAAGAACTACCAGCCCACAACCCTAAATCTATATTGTGTTTCTCTACACCCTTCCTCCTCCAAAACTTCACAAAATAGTATTAAAGCACACAGCCCAACAACAACACAAAACAGTCCTCTACAAGTGAATAACTCGAACTCACGGCTTCCGATCACCGTCCCGTGAGTTCTTACATGTATAGAACGAATTACCATGAATTCACAGTAGAAACAATATATGAAAGAGAGCAGTAAACTTACCTTACTTGTTGAATAACTCAGTCCGTCCCTTGGTTCTTTAAACTCTAGGTTTTACCCCCAATTAGAACTTGAAAGAGAGGGAAAATCGATTAGGGTTTGTGGATAATTTTTTGGAGGAAGTTTGCAGGGGTTTAGGTCTGGTTATTTGTGATATATAGTGAGGGTTATATTTCAGGAGATAACCCTTTAAATGGGCTCTTCGGCTGACCCGAAATTTCCTATTTTTGGGCTATCATTTAACCAAGTAGGTGACACACCTACTTGTCACCTAGCAGCTTGTGCAGTCTTTCAAAATTGCCTATATCTCTCTACTATGATGTCATATCGACAAATAGTTTAATGCATTGGAAACTAGACTCATAGATCTTTAATTTTGGTGGATAGATCACCCCGTAATTCCTTTTAAATTGAGAGAAAAGATTAGTAACATTTGACATAATGTTTAAGTAAAATTATGAACCTAAGTTGCGACAACTTTTGTCGACCTTTGTTTCATAACTCTTTTGACTTCAAGACTTATGATACGGATATTATATGATTCAAATACCTTAAAACATGACCTCTTAAGTGTATTAAGCACCTCTAGGTTTACCCAAAAATACGACTAACAACATCCTTGATTCATTTAACTTCTAATACTTGTTAACCACCCTTATACACCTTTGTATCATTTAAGAGCAATAGGATTAACTTCTTATCATCTTAAAGATAATCTCTTCATGGATTTACATCGACTAACTTATGGCATGAACTAACGTACGTGAATATGGGTTGTAACACCCTCCCCCCTAGGAACATTCGTCCTCGAATGTAAGGGTTTATGGGGAGTCCAAATCACCCTGGATTCCAACGGAAATTTCCGGTCAAGTTTCCCCTATAAAATGGTCACTAGCAAAGCTTGCACGCAGTTAAGCCCAACATATGGCCTCACAAAGCTACACAAAGTATTATGGATATGTACATTATCTGCATATCACCATTTTGTATTAAGGAAGAGTATTATCAAGTTATTGCTTACCTCATAGAGTCGTTTAACCTTCTAATGTATCTTGTGTTCCACCAGTATCCTTGTTATCTAAGGTAAGGGTATTTAGACTTCATCTCCTCTTCTGCTTCCCATGTCATTTCTTCCATATTCTTGTTCCTCCACTTCTCCATATGATAGATCCTCTGTAACTTGTACATCTTTGATAGGTATGACTCGATAAGGGTCTCAAATACATTTCCTCAATATAGATACATGGAATACCAGGTGGACAAATTCCAATTCGGATGGCAATTCTAACACATAAGCAACCTGTCCAATTTGTTGAAGAATTTTATACAGCCCGATATACCTTGGACTTAGCTTACCTTTCTTCCCAAAATGCATAACACCCTTCATTGGTGAGATCCTCAGGAAAACCCAATCACCAACCTCAAACTCCAGATCACGACGTCGAACATCAGAATAAGACTTTTGCCTGCTTTATGCAGTCCTTAATCGCTCCTATATCACTTTCACATTCTCAATGGCTTGGTGAATCAAATCTAGCCCATATAATTCTGTTTCACCAACTTCAAACCATCCAATTGGTGATCTACATCTCCTCCCGTATAGTGCCGGGGGACATTTTAATACTGGAATGGTAGCTATTATTGTAGGCAAATTCTATGAGTGGAAGATAGTCATCCCAATTCCCCTTAAAATTTAGAACACATTCTCGTAGCATATCTTCCAGTGTCTGAATGGTACGTTCAGCATGTACGTCAGTCTGTGGATGAAATGCAGTGATGAGATTCATTTGTGTTCCTAAACCCTTCTGAAAAGACCTCCAAAAGTTAGCTGTAAATTGAGCTCCTCGGTCTGATATGATAGATACCGGCACACCATGAAGCCTAACAATCTCCTTGATATACAACTTCACATAATCTTCAGCCGTGTAAGTTGTCTTAACTGGCATAAAATGGGCACATTTTGTAAGTCGATCAATTATCACTCAGATGGAGTCAAACTTATGATAAGAGCGAGGTAATCCAATAATGAAGTCCATATTAATCACCTCCCATTTCCAGGTCGGAATCTCTATATTTTGAAGCAATCCACCAGGTTCTGATATTCTATCTTTACTTGTTGACAATTGGGACACTGGGCTACAAATTCTGCAATGGACTTCTTCATGTTGTCCCACCAATAATGTTCCTTGACATCATGATACATTTTTGTCGAGCCGGGATGGATGGAGTATCGGGATTGATGAATCTCATTCATAATCTTCTCTCACAATCCTGCCACATTAGGCACACATAATCAACCCTGGTATCTCAGTTCCCCATCTCCTCCGATCTCAAAAGCCGTAATTTTACACTGCTGAATGCTCTCTCTCAATCGTACTAAGATAGGATCTTCATATTGCCGTGCTTTTACCTCGGCTACCAAAGATGATTCTGATGTATTTTGTACCGTAACACCTCCGTCATCATAGTCTAACAATCTGATTCTCATATTGGCTAACTGATAAATCTCTTTAGTCAACCCCCATCTACCAGCCTCAATATGTACTAAGCTCCCCATTGACTTACAACTGAGAGCGTCTGCCACAATATTGGCTTTACCGGGATGATAAAATATCTTGATGTCGTAGTCTTTCAGTAATTCAAGCCACCTATGCTGCCTCAAATTCAACTCCTTCTAATTAAAGATGTATTGTAAACTCTTGTGATCTATGTAGATGTCAACATGGATGCCCTATAAGTAATGCCGCCATATCTTCAGCATATATTACTGCAACCAGTTCCAAATCATGGGTTGGATAATTCTTTTCATGCTTCTTCAATTGTCTTGATGCATAAGCAATCACCTTCCCATGCTGCATCAATCCGCACCCCACACCTATACCTGAGGAATCACAATATACCACATAATCTTCTGTTCCTTCAGGAAGAGTGAGCACTGGTGCGAATGTCAATCGATTCTTCCACTCCTGAAAACTACGTTCACAAGCGTCAGACCATTGGAACTTGGTATCTTTCTATGTTAACTTAGTAAATGGTGACGATATAGAGGAAAACCTTTCTACAAACCGCCTATTATATCCTGCTAGCCCCAGGAAGCTGCGAACTTCTGATGGTGTTGTAGGTCTCGGTCAATTCTTTACTGCATCGATCTTCTGAGTGTCGACACTAATACCTTCGTCAAATATCACATGGCCAAGAAATACTACTGAGTTCAGCCAGAATTCACATTTGGAGAGCTTAGCATATAACTTACGATCCTAAAGCGTCTGTAATACTATCCACAAGTGGTCCGCATGTTCCGCCTCCGAACGAGAACACACCAGAATGTCATCAATGAATACAATCACGAACACATCAGGATAGGGCCTGAATACAGTATTCATGAGATCCATAAAAGCTGCTGGGGCATTTTTTAGCCGGAACGACATTACCAAGAACTCAAAGTGCCCATATCTTGTCCGGAAGGCTGTCTTTGGAACATCTTTCTCCTTAACCCTCACCTGATGATACCCTGAACGTAAGTCAATCTTGGAGAAATACTTGGAACCTTGGAGTTGGTCAAAAAGGTTGTCAATCCTTGGAAGTGGATACTTGTTCTTTATATTAAACTTATTCAACTATCGATAATCGATACACATTCTTAACGACCCGTCTTTCTTCTGCACGAACAAAACTAGCGCACCCCAAGGTGAAGTGCTAGGCCTAATGAAGCCCTTATGCTGCAAGTCCTTCAATTGTGCCTTTAACTCTCGAAACTCTACCGGGGCCATTATGTATGGAGGGATAGAGATCTGTTGAGTGTCAGGCAACACATCAATGCTAAACTCAATCTTCCTTTCAGGAAGAAGGCCTGGGAGTTCATCTGGAAATTCATTGACCACCGGGATTGATTGTAGAGTAGGAGGCTTCGCCTCTACATCCCTAATGGGAATGAGATGATAAATGTAACTTTTGAGATCATTTTCCTTGCCTTAAGATAGGAAATAAACCTACCTTTCGATGTAGCAATGTTCCCCTTCCATTCAATGATGGGTTCACCAGGAAATTGAAACCTAACCATATTCATACGACAGTCAACATTTGCATATCATGAGGCCAACTAGTCCATTCCCATTATCACATCAAAATCAACCATTTCTAACTCAAATAAATTTACCGTGGTTTGATGACTACAAATTATCACAGTGCAACCTCTATATACCCTTCTAGCAATCACAAAATCTCCTATTGAAGTAGATACCGCAAGGGGTTTACTTATCAATGCAGGTTCAACGCCAAACATATTAGCCACAAAGGGTGTAACATATGATAATGTAGATCTCGGATCAATCAGCGCATATACATCATAAGAAAACATAGACAATATACCTATAACAACATCTGGAGATGACTTGAGATCTTGTTGGGCTAATAGAGCATAAGTTCAATTTTAGGCACCACTCAAACTCGACACTCCACCTTTACCTCTCACACGACCTGCCGACTGCTAAAAACCCGTGCTGGAATTCGAGCTGATGAGGAAGAACAAGACACAGATCCAGTCGGCTGAGCCATACTACCACTTCCTCTATTAGGACAATCCCGCATCATATGGCCAGACTGTCCGCAAGAATAGCATGCATCAGAACCTCGACGGCATAGTCCAAAGTGGATCTTGCCGCATTGATCACAATGTGGTATTGGGGGTCTCGTCTGACTAGTATCCCTATGATGTTGTGAGCCTGATGCCCGTGAACTCTGACCTGGACTAAAATAGGTAAATCGATCATATCGAGGCCTCTGAAACTATGGAGGAGCACTAGCTACAGGAGGCGCTGAACTTCTTAAAGACTGGGGCCTAACGTTGCCTCTGAAGTCATCAGAATACCCTGTAAATCTCGCCCTCTTATGTTGGCCCCTATATTGCTCCCTATCTGCCCTCTTCTAGAGCTTACGATCCTTTAGGGTCTGGGCATAAGCCTGAATACAAGATATATCCATGCCCTCCACCAATGAGGCTATCGTGCACTCATTTATCAGATGTGGTCCCAACCCGTTCACGAACAGATGTACCCTATCACTCATCTCGGCCACCATATGGGGAGCATACCTTGCTAAAGAATCAAACTGCATACTGTACTCTTGCACACTCATATTACCTTGTCTAAGGTTCAAGAACTTATCAGCTCTAGCTCGTCGTATCTCAACTGGCAAGTAGTGACGAAGAAAGGCCTCAGAAAATTCCTTCCACACAGCTGGAGGAGCGTTCGGACCCCTGGATCTCTCCCAACTATCATACCATAGAACCGCTAAATCCCGTAGCCGAAAAGAAGCCAACTCTACTGCCTATGTATCACTAGCATGCATAACCCGTAGTGTACAATGAACCTGAACAATAAAAGTCTGCGGTTCCTCCTTGGGGTTTGATCCGGTAGACACTGGAGGGTCTAGATTAACAAAATCATGAACTCTCGTACTAACTAGTTTATCAAAATACTAGTATTCTGCCTCTAAGCCTGAGCAGCTACCAAGCTAGTCAACACCTACACCGCATTCCGCATATCCTGGTCTGTAGTGCCAGACGGAGGAATAGGTGGTGCTGGGGTGCCTCCTACTTTCCTTTAGAGGAGACGAAGTAGATGAGGTATGAGATGGCATCTCACTATAAGCCTCACTTTGGCCTGCTCTGGGGCACCTGACTGGTACCCTCTCCCGCAGCTATATCAAGCCGTCTACTAATTGTTTGCTTCCTAGTCGAAGGCATCGTTGAAAGAAAACAAATCGAATATTACATATGAACGTTTACGACACAACTCTACACACGATCTAGATTCAGGAAGAAGGTAACAACCCTAGATGTCATGTAGCCTCCTAATTATAAATGTGGCGCGCTACACATTCATAATCAAGACTCTACTAGACACGGCTCATAGACAATCCCTAGGATAGACTTGCTCTAATACCAAGTTTGTCACGACCCAAACTGGAGGGCCATGACTAGCACCCGGCCATACTTGCCGAGAACCAACGTACATTTTATCTAACCTTTTTTATTATCTTTTAGGGCTGACGAGATCAATATAAATGGTAGACATGGATAATGTATAACAAACAATAAAATATGATGGCATAAACATACATATCATGGGATGACCAAACAATCAAGAAACTATATATAAGGTACGAGCTACTACACTGCCATGAAAGACTATACAACAAAAATTCAGCCGATAAGGCATACCAAACTATACATGAGTCGACACCTGTCTATGAGCCTATAAAGGAACATAAGTGTTGCAACATAGCTGGAACAGGGCCCCGACATACCCATAATGTCTATAACAAAAATGCATACCAAGACCACGGCAAGTCCGGAGAAGGGATCTCGCCAATCACTGCTGAAACTGGACAACCTACTGTGGTGGGGGAGTTGCACCTGCCTGTCTATCAGGACCTGCAACACGACATGCATCGTCCATAAATAAAAGGACGTCAGTACAAATAAAGTAATGAGTATGTAAGGCAGGGAACCATAAGTACGAACAGTAATGTAAGCAGGGATAGAAAATATACAACTTGTAACATCTGCGTACCTCTGAGGGCTACTGGCATGAAATGCATGATATATATATATATATATATATATATATATATATATATATATATATATATATATATATATATATAAACTTTTACAACATACACCTATGTGGGAATCATCATCCTCATATCGTACCCGGCCATAATAGGCTCAGTAAAAAACGTACCCGGCCATGTGGAGCTCGGTAAAACCCAACTGATCAGTGGTTGCACAATAGGTTCCACACCCGGCCGACTATAGCGCGGCTCGGTAGAGTAAAATAGATACATATATATAATGCATGCTCGACTCATGGAATCATGTTCTAAACCTTTCGGAGTGACGTAAGGTCGGTATCCTCTGTACATGTTATTAGGACTAACTCTTCACTATGAACCTTATAAGAATCAGGAAGTACCAACGACATTGATAACATAAGAATAAGAGAAGCAACATTAACATCAATCGTTCCATAAGAGGGGAAACAATATAAGTACTGCTAGCTTCTAAGAATAGAGTATCTTTGGAAGCTCGTTCATTACATTATGTACAATCGGAGTCGTACAAAATAAGGAAAGGAATAGCCTCACATACCTTGTATATACTGCCCCAATCTCAAGCTATGCAATTGTCACGACTCCTTAGTCTACAATAAGAGAAATGATATTATCGTTATCATTTAAGAGTCATAACTATTATGTATCAACCACAACCTACTTTACGATGAAACGGACAACACCTCCCCTATATATATGACTTCACACAATTCAAAACAATCACCAAACAGCCCAAACAACATCAATAATAATCATATTGAGCCTCCCAAAATAGTCCACGCACAACCTAATCACTTCATACATACAACGGCCATCGTAGTCGTGTCAAACGACCCGTAGATGTTATGAAGAACTACCAGCCCACAACCCTACATCAATATGGTGTTTCTCCACACCCTTCCTCCTCCAAAACTCCAAAAAACAGTAGTAAAACATGCAGCCCATTAGCAACACAAAACAGTCCACAAAACAGTCCTCTACAAGAGCAGTTAAATAACCTTACTTGTTGGATAACTCAGCCCTTCTCTTGGTTCTTCAAACTCTAGGTTTTACCCCCAATTAGGACTTGAAAGAGAGGGAAAATCGATTAGGGTTTGTGGATAATTTTTGGGAAGAAGTTTGCAGGGGTTTAGGTCTGATTATTTGTGATATATAATGAGGGTTATATTGCAGGAGATAACCCTTTAAATGGGCTCTTTTGCCGACCCGAAATTTTCTATTTTTGGGCTGTCATTTAACCAAGTAGGTGACACACCTACTTGTCACCTAGCAGCTTGTGCAGTCTCGCAAAAATGCCTATGTCTCTCTACTCCGATGTCGTATCTACAAATGGTCTAATGCTTTGGAAACTAGACTCATAGATACTTTAATTTTGTGGTTAGATCATCCCGTAATTCCTTGTAAATTGAGATAAAAGTTTAGTAACATTCGACCTAATGTTTAAGCAAAATTATGAACCTAAGTTGTGACAACTTTTGTCGACCTTTATTTCATAACTCGTTTGACTTCAAGACTTATGATATGGATATTATATGATTCAAATACCATAAAACATGACCTCTTGAATGTATTAATCCCCTCTAGTTTTACCCGAAAATACGGCTGACAACATCCTTGATTTGCTTAACTTCTAATACTTGTTAACCGCCCTTACACCTTTGTATCATTTAAGACCAATAGGATTAACTTGTTATCATCTTAAAGATAATCTCTTCATGGATTTACGTCGACTACCTTATGGAATAAGCTAACGTACGTGAATATAGGTTGTAACATCTACTTCCATAATAGTCAGGTGTCACCCAAGGGAACTCGAAAGGCTTTTCAGAACAGAGCAGAACAAGGTCGGTAGACAGAGCAAGAACCAACCTTCCCTCACAAAACTTATAATTTTTCTTTGAACGTAGGCACATTTGAGATAACGATAGCATTCGCTAAACATGTGTGCACAAAGATAATTCACTATCAGTCAAGACACCAGACATCGATTACATCTCCAGCTAAGAAATACACTACTCTTATCTGCTACTCACTCTTTGCATAGGACTAATCCTTGTACCCCATATTTGCATGAGGCTAATCCTTGCCTCCCTATTTGAATGAGTCTAATCTTTGACTCCATGAGGCTAATTCTTGCCTCCATACTTGCATGAGGCTAATCCTTGCCTCCCTATTTGCATGAGGCTAATCCTTGCCTCCACACTTGCATGAGTCTAATCCTTGACTCCATGAGGCTAATCCCTGCCTCCATACTTGCATGAGGCTAATCCCTACCTCCCTATTTTCATGAGGCTAATCCTTGCCTCTATACATGCATGAGTCTAATCCTTGACTCTATGAGGCTAATCTGTGACTTCACATTTGCATGAGGTTAATCCTTCCCTCCATACTTGCATGAGTCTAATCCTTGACTCCCTATTTGCATGAGTCTAATCCTTGACTCCCCATTTGTATGAGGCTAATCCTTGCTTCCCTATTTGCATGAGTCTAATCCTTGACTCCATGAGGCTAATTCTTGCCTCCATACTTGTATGAGGCTAATCCCTGCCTCCCTATTTGCATGAGGTTAATCCTTGCCTCCATACTTTCATGAGTTTAATCCTTGACTCCATGAGGCTAATCCGTGCCTCCATACTTACATGAGGCTAATCCCTGCCTCCATATTAGCATGAGTATAATCCATGACTCCAAATTTGCATGAGGCTAATCCTTGCCTCCATACTTGCATGAGTCTAATCCTTGTCCCTGCCTCCACATTTGCATAAGGCTAATCCTTGCCTCCATACTTGCATAAGTCTAATCCTTGACTCCCTATCTGCATGAGTCTAATCCTTGACTCCCCACTTGCATGAGTCTAGTCCTTGACTCCCTATCTGCATGAGGCTAATCTTTGCCTCCCTATTTGCATGAGGCTAATCCTTACCTCTATACCTGCATGAGGCTAATCCATGCCTCCACATTTGTATAGGACTAAGCACTGTCCGTTTTGCTCATATATAGATCTATTTCACTATCTATTTGCTTTCCAATCGGGCTAAGCTCAACCCTCAATTTCACAAGACTAATCATTGTCTTGATAACATCATGACTATTGCACATCATTGGCTGAAATATCGCCAATCTATCCGAAGGCGACATAGTCTAAAGGCATCATCTTCATAGCCGGAAGACACCATGCCATGGCCTGAGGATCCTTCAAACTTGCATATCATTATTCAAATGTGTCATGGTTCGGAGACACCATTTTCATGGCCCGAGAACATAATTTCATGGCCTGCGAATCCCTCACTAAACAATTCATGGCCTGAGACGTCATGGTCTAAGGACGTCATCTTTACCGTCCAAAGACAACCTTCATGGTCCAAAGGGAATTTGCATCATGTTTAAATTTTTTGCAAGTGCAAGTTTGTAGCATCGTTTATCTACAGGTAACCGGCAAGCAACTGCTATCCTAGCAGGAGTGATCTTGCTCCAATTCCCTCCAACTATCCAGAACCCTAACCGCTTACCGTAGTCGCTTCCGCATCGCGTGTCGGTTCTTGCAGTAATTTCATCGGCATATTCCGCAGATGAATCCAGAACTACACATGGCTTGATTCCTATAAAACCAGGGATATGTAGGCAAATCAAAAACTAGAGCCCGACCCCTATCTTTCAAAGCATCCCATCCGATCAAAATTGGCCATCATTTCTTTATCCGAAAACTCTTTCATCCTTCCCGGGTAAAGAGGGGCAGCTGTTGATACCCAATTTTTTTCCTATTTTTTATATGCATAAATACCTTCAAAATAGCATACATATGCATTTATAAGCATGCACAAGGTTTTTATAATTTTTTCCATAATTTCAAGGATTTAAATTGATTTATTTCCTTCACTTTTATTCATAAAATCTCCAATAATTATCCCTCAAATTATTGTTGTGGTGATTTAGTCATTTTATTTCTATATTTATGTCAAAATATGGTTAAAATATATTTTGTGCATTTTTACAATTGCATTTTGTATTTTTAAAGCTAAATTGCATATAATTGCAATATTAGCCCCATTAATGTATAATTACATTTATTTGCGTAAAATTGATCTCCTATATTTTTAAAATGTTTAATGTCTATTTTAAATCATTTTCCAAAAATTAGCTGTTATTTATTATAAATTATATAGGGAAAAATTGGCTATTTAAAATATAGCTAGATTTACATTTCAATTGTAGCCCATTTAAACCCAATCCCCGCCCAATTTATGGTTAAAAACACCCGACCCAAACCCTGAACCCGCCTACCCGACCTAAGACCCGTCAAATCCTAGCCGTTGATCCAAAAGATCAACGTCCCTCATCCGTTCTTACAATTTTTAATTCCAACGACCCCCTAACCCTATCTTATTTCCTAAATCCGCCATCTCTGTATTCTCTCATCTCCTCTCCTCTCTCAACCCCTCAACCTAACCCTAGCTCCTTCAACCACCGACCTTCATCTCCGGTCTTCTCTGACGATCTCCCTTCAACTCCTAAGACTCCAATGACTCCTCTAATGCTATGCTTTCCTTCTCTAAGGTCTTCAAGGGCCTTGGGCCACGTCAACTTGCATCTAAGGTTTGCTACTTGCCTGTTCTTGGCCACTCCGGTGTGATTCCAGGCAAAATCACGCTGTATTTGGCACGATCCTTGGGATTCTATACAGGTTCTTGCACCTCTATATGGATTTCTTCTGAAACCCTAATTTCTTCTTGTATGGACAATTCGAGTTGGTTTCTTTAGTATTTCACACTGTTCTTGAAACTCTTTCACAAGAATCATCAATTTCAAAATGTTTTCATCTTCTTCTAAAATTAGGGTTTCAGAACTTCTTTCAAAACTTTGGTTAAATTGATTCTTTATGTTTAAACTTCCATCTCTTGCATATTTTGACTAATTCTATGATTTTACTCCCTTTTCAACTCGCTTATGTTAAAAGCCCCAAATTTCTAAGATTTCTTTGTTTGGTTATGTGTGTTTGAATGACTACTCGATTCTTGTTTAAGTATCTGTGATTACATTGCCTCTAATATGTTCTTACTGAGTTTTTAGCTTAACTTATACCACATCTATGTGATTATGTTCATCTTGATTGTTCAGACTTGCCTCTTTCTATCGATACTGTTTAACCTACATGATTGCTATGTCTAGTTGCTCTTACTCTATTTATATGCTGAATACTGAATCATGACCTCCTCTTTGATTGATTCTGGATTCCCTATTTTATAGTTTGATTAAAAGACCTTCCCTCAAACCCTCGATTTCTACCTCTTCTATTCAAATTAACTGATTCGCTTACCTTGTGTGATGTGGTACTTTATTCTTACTGAACTATTTCCTTAATTGGAGTTTTCTAAACTTAGCCCTAATTGCTTACCCTATACTTACTGAATTTGATTCTTTCCTTATTAGTTATACACTAATTTCTTTTCTTATATGCTACTTGTTCTTACCTTTTGAATTAATTCCCTTAATTTAAGGGAGTGCTGGTCCTGATTTTGCTCTAATTGATTTTAAGTTCCATAATTACTATGCTACTATGATTCTCACCTTATTTTTTATCTAATTTTGAACTACAATATATACACACTCTTTCATTAATACAAGATGAACACTTTGGTTCAAAAGCTCTCTCTCTCACACTTAAACTTTCTGCTATCTCTCTTTTGTGCTACTTGCTACTATTCTAAGTTTGCCGGCTGCAAGCCAAGGCTAACTACTATGCTCTCCTTCTCCTTCACTTTTATTTACTATCTTCTCTATTGGTATGTTCTAGTTCAATTCAAGTTCCAAAAATAATATGGTTCTTTTATTGATTCAATTCATCCTATTTTTAGTTTGCTTTTACTTATGGTTTTGTTGTGAAACCTGTAATTAATATGCTTACATGATTAGCATGTTATGAACTTCCCTTCCTTAGAATCCGTATGAGCATGTTACCCCTTCTATATAATCTATCTCCATGTAATCTTGCACTATCTGGACTCTGATATGAATCTCCTCTATGTAGTCTGCACTCCTAACTTGTATGGTTTTGGGATTGAATCATGTGGATCCTATACTGAACCCCCTTAAGAATTATTGGTTCTGTGACTATGTCTGATCAGTTGTGTCTGAACATGTCTGTACCAATTCCTAAGACCTTTGTTTGTTATCATGTGTTCTATGTATCCCCAAATTTCTTGACCCCTATTTGTGACTACTAAATTTGCTTTGGTTCTGTGACCCCTGACTGTGTATGAACTTGTCTTAAGGGTGTTGTGTTTGGACTGTTGTTTACTACTCCACTCTCTTTTCAAATTGTCTCTATTGTTTTACTAAATTATTTCAAATAAACTTCCTTTTAATACAGTTTTCCCACTGAAACTTTTCAACTTGTGTCGAGAACTTTCACTCTACTCCTAATTCAATAGGTTTTTCCCCCTCTAGTATGTGTACTGCCTTGGGATCCTCTTGAGAACCCTCTGAACTCTGGCATACTGAGGTTGGCCCTTCCACACTGCACTTATTCAATTTTGGTTACCAAGTCTAGGTGTAAGCACTGCCTAGGATCCTTGAGATCCTTAGGGAACTTTGATGTACCTAGACTATGACATTGTCTATGGAGCTGAGGCATTTGAGGCTATTGGAGGCTTTGGAAATCTGGGCCTATCTGTAGGCCCCTATAGAATAGCTTCTTATTTTCTTATTTACTTATGTAATTCATTCATGTGGTCTGTAATAACTTGTAAACGAATATTGGGATAACTAGTGAAAAAGGTGGGTAGCTACATGTTTGTGGGGTAATAAGGGTAGAAACCATGCCTATAGGATTTTACAATTTGTCGTGTTTGCCTTTATAGGTAGAAATCATGCCTATAGGACTTTTTTATCTTGTCATGTTAAAAATCATGCCTATAGGTCTCAATTTATTCCATAATAGAAATCATGTTTAATAGGTTTTAAATTAGTTTCACAAGTAGATGCCATACCTATAGGATATAATTCAATCTGAATTCTGTCATAACAAGTGTTTCCATGTTTTTTTAAATTTATACTTGCAAAGTTTCTGAAATCAGTATTAAACAAGTAGATATCATGCCTATAGGGAATAACACCAGAAATTATATCTGTCGATCTAAACTAGTTTAAATAAATCAACCTAGTTCGCGTTTCAGTTCACTTCTAAATTGGTTTAATTAAGTGGTTTATATTTCCCTGAAACGAGTTCTTTAAAATTGCCTTAATCTGTTACTAGACAACATGCCTATAGGGATTAAAGAGTCCGTTTCAAAGCCTGCCTTGTTTCACTATATAAAATGTAGTCATCAGTGTTCCATGTATAGGCAAGTCTGTAGGGCATTTTCAAAACTTGCAATTCTGAAACTGTTTCTGTGACTTAATGTTGTTCTAACAAGCTTTAAAATCAGTAGGCCACTGATAGGGTCATTACCTCTGAGTTTATAAAATAAACTGCCTGGTTTCTTTATATTCACCTAAACATCCTGCCTTAGGATAGTATTTAATAAAAATGTCTTTATTTGTATTTGAGTAGTGCTGTTTACATGCCTTATTGTGGAGGTAAACTATACCTCTTATTTGCTCCCTCATGTTCTTGTTTGCTAAGAATCCTATGTGTTATTGCTTGTCGCCTTAGTATTTTTACCTTTTAAATCTTAGGGGTCTGTCTAGAACCACATATAGGTAGAGGTCCTAAATCTCTCCAGGACCATTAAGAAAGGACGGGTAACAGCACGTAATAGAGATCACTGACCAACACTCGCTTTCAATGACCACTAAGGGGATGGGAAGGGTAGATATGGGATGTGATGAGTACACGCTAATGTCATGTGTAGCCCCTCATCGAGGAGTGTTTACCGAACATTGTGTGGGGTGATCCTATAGGCTATCTAACCTAGGACTCCTCCTTTTCCAAAATTCCTTTTTCTGTTTAAAACTTTGTTTTATACAACTTGTTCAAAAACTCTTTATCTTATTATTTGAGTTATCTAATGTGCTTTACTTCCAACCTATTTGATTAAACTGTTTATTTGTAATAGACTAATTTGTGAATATAAGTTCGGCCGGGACTTATGGTTGTGGACCAAGAGGGGTGCCTAACACCTTCCCCTCGTGTTTATTTCGAGCCCTTACCCTAAATCTCTGGTAATGCAAACCAATCCAAGAGTTAATCACTCTAGGTGCCCTAACGCACCTTAATTCGTTAGGTGGCGACCCTTCAAATACCCAATTTTCAAAAGGAAATGAATTATTACCCCCATGGAATGTCGAAACCCGGACCTTTCTCCACGAGGAGGGAAAAAGGGGGCGCGACAACAATAAAAGTCTATGCCCCAAGACTACAAACTGGGGCAACTCTTAGAAAGTTGAAGTGATTTAAAAAAAAAAAGAAAAAAAATAGTCAAAGGTCCATGCCCCCAAAAAATAGAAATTGGGACAATTTGTTTTGAAAAAAAAAAGAAAAAAACAGCAAGGAAGACCGAATAAATAGTTAGGTCAGATGTTTGAACTACGTTTGACCTGATTCCTTAAAAAAGGATACATAGGCAGCTTCACCGTTCGGTCCAGCCAAAAAAACAAAAAAAAAATAGAAAAATAAAGTCCAAAAAAATCCCTAGTATCTGAAATTGGGGCAAAGATTTTATTTCACTTTTGAAAGAGTCGATTCCAAGAGTTGTAAGTCTACAACCCCCTCATTTTGAGTCTATTTTGAGCCTTATACCGCCCTTCTTTCCAACCCTATCCAAAAACCTTCCAAATAAAGACCTCCTGATATGCCTTCAAGAATGCCAAGAGATGCATGCAATGAGCAACAGTTGTCACATGACATAGAACACTGTCAAGTTGGTCACAAAAGAAAACAAAAAAAAAGGGAAAGAAAAATAAAAGAAAAATGAGAGAGTCTTACTAGTGAACACCCTCACGGGCATTGTAAGACAACAGTAAGTAGAGATAAATAAATGAGAGAGACTTGTTGGTGAAAACCCCTCGAGGCACCACTAGTCGAAAGTGAGTCATGAAGCTAATGCAAAGGATTGGCACGAACAAGCCCAATTTCAAAGGTCATAGGAATGGTAAAAGGAAAAATTAGATCAGTTTGATAGATCATGCCGTTAAGTTCAAAATGCATGTCATGATCATTAAGGCTAGTTACCGTAAAAAAGAAGTCTTCCTTTTGTCCTTCTCGATAGAGGCATTCCTTTGTATATTATTTCTTTGCATCATTGTGTCCTTCACTCTGAGTCCGTCCTTGTCAAAACAACAATAAAAGATTTCAAAATCTGCTACCAGCGTTTTAGCTACACAAAGTAAATTTGGCCAGTGCACTCAGTTGTTACTGTAAACATGCCTTGAGGATTCATGCAAAGGCTCCCCTAATAGCCTCTTGTCTGCCTACTTGGCGCAAGCAAAGATAACTTGTGATTCTCTTTGACAGACAAATTGCTCAAATAAAAAACAAAAAGTCATTCAAGATATCGGAAAAGGTCACCTAAGGAAAGATCTCCAATTGGGATAAGGCTGATTGAGCCGCAAATATAAATTGTACTGTGTGTGAAACAATCAGAGTTGGCACAGAACAAAAGTCTCTTGAGACCGACTCAAGATGATCGAGCAAAAGCCAAGCTGCTCAAGACTCAAGGCCACAAACCGACCATCACTTTTAAAACTGACAAAAATTTTCTTTGTTTGAACAGGAACAAAGCAGTGCAAGGGAAGTGGTTTAAAAAAAAGACAAAAAATAAAGAGAAACAAAGAGAGAAAAAGAAGAGAAGGAAGAGCCGACAAAGGAAAGTTTTTCAAATTTTTGCCTTTATTTGTCTTGCTAATGTGCATAAAATGTTGCCATTGCACTCATATTTTTCCTCGTAGGATAAAAAGCCCTAGTCTGATGGATTTTCTCCTAATAAAATCTTAGTCTGATGAATTTTTCTCCTAAGATATAAAACCTAGTTTGATGAATTTTCTCCTAGGATAGAAATCTCAATCTAATGAATCTTTCTCCTAAGATAACAAAAAAAGGACCTAGTCTGATGAATTTTCTCCTAGGATCGAAATCTTAATCTGATGAATCTTTCTCCTAATATAGAAAACCTAGTCTGATGAACTTTCTCCTAGGATAGACGTCTTAGTCTGATGAATTTTTCTCCTAAGATAAGAAAACCTAGTCTGATAAATCTTTCTCCTCGGATAGAAGTCTTAGTGTGATGAATTTTTCTCCTAAGATAAGGAAACCTAGTCTAATGAATTTTCTCCTAGGATAGATGTATTAGTCTGATGAATCTCTCTCCTAAGATAAAAAGCCCTAGTCTGACGAATTTTCTCCTAGGATAAATGTCTTAGTCTGATGAATCTTTCTCCTAAGATAAAAAAAACCTAGTCTGATGAAAGCGTTGGAGCAATTTGTTTAAAAGAATGATTTTCTTAAACACCAAAAAAAAATCCTTCTTGGTTCGTTTTAGCATAAAGTATGCAATTTCCTATTCTCCTTTTCCAACATAGGGTCACCACTCTCTAGTTGATGCCAACACATAATCTTCACTCCCTAGTTGATGCTAGCATAACCTGATGCCAACATAAGGTCACTACTCCTTAGTTGATGCCAACAGAGGGTTCTCCCTAGTTGATGCTAGCATAACCTGATGCCAACATAGGGTAACCACTTCTTATTTGATGGCAACATAAGATCTCCACTCCCTAGTTGATACCATTATAACCTGATACCAACATAGGGTCACCACTCCCTAGTTGATGCCAATGTAGGGTCACCAATCCCTAGTTGATGATTTTCCAACAATAGGGTCTCCAATCCCTAGTTAATTTTATTTTAGATATAGGGTCTCCACTCTCTAATCTCTTTTTCCCAGGGATACACAATCACGACTTTTATTGCTTTCAATAAAGAAGTAGTTTAGAATTTTGTTACAATAACTCACGAAATTTTCCTAGTGAAAATGGGGCAGAAAAATTTCATTCGTTTATTTGTTTTGGTGTCTGAGCAGGTTTTACCTCGAGACACATGATTTGAGACGACCAAAAGAATGCGTCTTAATCCAGAATAAAGGAAAAAAGAAGAAAAATAAAAAGAATTGAACTTAAAGTGCAGAAGTGGAGAAAAGATGTGGACTGCTCAAGACGTGATTGAAGTCACAAGCTTTGCATGTTCCGCCTTGATCCGAGAAGTTGAAAAAGGAAAGAACCAGCACATACAGCTAACAAGCATCATGATTTAGATCAGAGTTCGTATGAAAAACCAACCAAGACTCAAGACCAAGCTTCAGAAGACTCATAGATAGGAATCTTGCAATTCATAGCTGATAGGTTTGTTTAGTTCATTTAGATTTTGATTCTGATGTAATAACGGGACCGCGGACCGGAACCTCGACGACACCTCCATCACTCTTCCTAATTCTGAACTACACATGACCTGATTCCTTTATAGCCAAGGATATGTAGGCAGCTCAGATACCAGGGCTCGATCACATTCTCATTTCTTTTAGTTTTGATCTCTCTAAATAAAGGTCGGGTCAAAAAACGTGTCTCGCCTTTTTTTGTCTGAAAACTCTTCGAGTTTCCAGTCAAAGCGGGGCAATTATAGACATATAATTTTGACCCTCCCCGAGATTTTATACATTGTATCATTTAAATATTTTGTTTAGGTCTAATATTGCTATTTTATCTAGTTTTGACTCTTTTAGTTTATTTTATCACAAAAACGAAAATTACAAAAAAAAAAATAGTTTCATTAATGATTCGTAGTCATACTATTTTAATAGGATTATTATTATTATTATATAATCTTAAAAAATACCAAAATAGTTTCACAATATAATATTATTTATTTTAATAGATTAGAATTGGTTTTATATTTTATATTATAAATTTTATATCATTTTTAGAAGAAAGAGTATGAAATTTGAGGCTAGTTTTATTTGGTCTTAATTCAAGAGGTCCAAGAGATGGCCCAATACTCTTAAACCCATAAAAAACCTAGAGAACATCCCTCCTAGCGGTTCTCTCTTCTTCACCTCACACCAGCCAAAACCCTTCTTCTTCACTCTTAAGACCAGCCATCGCCTACCCTATACCACCCGATCTCCTCTTGAAACCAAACGGAGCTCCTTTCTCTCATACCAACCAGTGACCCCATCGCCTGACCTCTCTTCCACAGCCAAACTGTCACGATCCAAAATCCCTCCGAAGGAGTCGTGATGACACCTAGTCTCTGAACTATGTAAGCCTAACATTTACTAAAATAACATTAACATTTACTGACTTCAAATTTAATAACTCTCAATAAATCATAATTCTAAATACCGGTGGTACAAGTCATAAGCCTTTCTAAGAGTAGTTACACAAAATAAATACAACACTGTTCCAGAATGAGAAGGAATCAATGGAACATAAATACAAACGAAGGTGACTCCGAGGCCTGCAAATGCAACAACAGGTTACCATGAGTCTCCACCGCGAAGACCCGCACAACTACTATCGATCAATACCTAGATATGTACACAAAAATGTACAGAAGTGTAATACAAGCACACCACGGCGGTGCCCAGTAAGTACCAAAACTAACCTCGGTGGGGGTAGTAACGAGGAACAATCAAGACACCTACTAGTCAAATGATATGAACAAGATATGATAATATAATATCTTTTTTTTTATATAAAACTAACATTTTATTTCATCAAAAAACTATCTTTACATATCCAGATTAATACTGACCATTAATCTCCTATTCACTATTTACAAGTTTAACACTGTGACTACACTACTTCAATCAACTATAAACTATACTAAGGAAAATTGTTTAAGCTCTCCAATTCTTTTTGCCATTTGGTCTTTTTCCTCCCTTGTATGTGCATATGTATAATAAATTTCCTTGCATAGATCATCGATATTATATCTGCCTTTGTTGAATCTAATCGAGTTCCTTTCATGCCAAATACAGTGGACAACCATCGCGAAAATTGCTGTTGTTATCTCTGCTTTACAAGTTTTCATTTTTGCCAAACTGCTCATTCAGTTCAGCTCATTCTGCCAGCTTCCTATCTGCCTTGCAATGCCTAGCCATTTTAATACTCTGTCCCATAGCTTGTTAGTTTTTGGACAGCCAAAGTATAAATGATCAAAAGTTTCTATATTGTTTGCACATAACACACATTCTAATGGAACTTGAATTCCAAACTTCATGAGTCTATTCACAGTTGCTATTCTTTGATGAATATGATAATATGATAATATAATATCGAGATAAAGATAACGAGGTAATATCAACAACGGAAAAAAATCAAAATACAAACAGTAGGAACAATAAAGGAAGAACACGGGTAGTAACGAATGGTAACCAAGTAAATCAACACTGACATAACAGGAACAAAGACAAGTAAGAATGTATTCAATTAAAGAAGGCAATGCCCACTCAATCAATCACATCATGTCTAATACACAATCCCGACCATCTAAATCACCGATTTCTCATATCATAATCTCAACTTCTGAACCTTCAACACACATGGCACCTTGTGCCCCCATATTTTCCATCTCACTTTTAACAATAAAATCCACATGCTATACAATACATAATGTCCGTACAATGCACTCAATATGTCCACAAGTCTCTTTTACCTAATATAAGTAAAATCACAGTTTCTAAACTAATTAGGAAAGCCAGCAAGAAAAGATGAAGCTATTTTTTTTAAAATCATTTGAGTAAAGAAAGTGCCCTTTTTAATTTAAAATACAACATCGAATGGATTATTACCTTTAACATGAGAGTTAATAACTTAAAACGTAGTAGAAATTCCTTTTTAAGTAAAATACAACCTCAGACAGTTTAAGGAGATATAATTGAGAAACTAATTGAATTAAGGATGTAACAACTATTGAAGTTTGAAGGATAAAACTATATATATATATATATATATATATATATATATATATAAGGTGAGGTATTGAAAACACTATAGGTTCTAACACAAAGCATCATAGCAATAAAGGAATTTAAACAGTTTAAACACTTGAATTGATAACAACAAATAAACACAGCAGCAGAAAGCGCACGACATCACCCTTCGTGCTTTTACTCTTGTTCTCACCATAAGAATCAATATTAACTTTTATTTTTTCTTGTTGCGGCGTGCAACCCGATCCCAATAATATAGTACTGTTGCGGCATGCTACCCGATCCAAATTATATAATATTATTACAGCATGCAACCCGATCCAAATCATATAATGATGTTGCGGAGTGCAACCCGACCCCACCTGTCCATCCTTATTATTTTTTGTTGCGGCATGCAACCTGATACCATATAATATTGTTGCGGCGTGAAACTCGATCCCATATAATATTGTTGCGGCGTACATCCCGATCCCAATATACTAATCAACACCAATCACAAAAGAATTCTGGCAAGGGAACAATAGTGTAACAACAATATTCCGACAAGGGAAACAATATCATAAGCAATAACATCCCAAAAAGGGAAACAACAAGTACTTAATAAGGGTCACGGAAAAACCAAGAAGCACGATAACCTCAACAAAACAACAAGACATAATAAGCACATGATAACTACACCGGTAACCACAATAATTGGGTATGTAACCTATTTGCACGAAGGCATTAAGAAACTCACAATCAAGAAGTATCAAAACAATAAGGAAGGCAATCACTTCAATTAAGGCAATTATGGGTCAATGCAACACGTAAGAAATAGAGGAAATCTAACAACATCATACGGAGCATAAAGAGACAATTTAAGCAATTATTAAACCTAATCATAACGGAATACTTTCCACATAATGAACACAAGGACCTAAGAACCCTAGAGCAAATTTCCCACAAATAAGTCCGAGCACACACTCGTCACCTCGCATGTACGAACTACAATTAGCATAGAAGACGCAAATACTAAGGGTAAGTCCCCCCCCCCCACAAGGTTAGGCAAGATACTTACCTCATGGATGACAAACCGATACTCTAAAATGCACTTCTCGGGTGAAAAGACCTCCGAACGGCTCAAATCTAACCAAATTAACTTCAAAGCACAAATACAACACATAAGAAACTATTTTGGACCATAAAGTTTCAATCGTTAACAAAATCCAAAAATTGGTCCAAAAGTCGACCCCCGAGCCCGCGCCTCAAAACCCAACAAATTTTACAAAAACCTAATACACATTCCAATATGAGTTCAACCATACAAAATTTATTAAATTCCGATACCATTTGGCCCCTCAAATCGTGAGTTTTCATTTTAGGATCTTCTTCAAAAACCAACATTTCTCCCAACCTAACACACAAATTAAATGATGAAAAGAAGATAAAATCATGGAATGTGTTTGATACTAGGTGAAGAACACTTACCCAATCGATTTGTATGAAAAACCCTCAAAGAATTACTCAAAACCGAGCTCCACAAGTCAAGTTATGGTGAAAATAGTGTAACCCTCAATTTGGAAAATCGCGTTCGTGAAGAAGGAAAACTGAAGCTGCCAAGAAAAGCCATCGCTAACGCGAGCTAAGGGACGCGAACGCGGAGAGTGAAGAACAGATGCTTTTGCGAACGCAAGGGAGTGGCTGCGAAAGTGATGAAGGATAAGGCAGAGCTTCACGAACGCGAGGCATGTTACGCGAACGCGAAGAAGGATTTCCAGGTGGTCAACAACAAAGTGGCGGTTCGTGATCGCGAAAGAGGATACCAGAAGCAGAAAACAGCAGTTCAAAAATAAGGGAAAATGATCCGTAGCTCACCCGGAATACACCCGAGGCCCTCGGGACCCCGTCCAAACATACAAACAAGTCATATAACCTAACACGGACTTGCTAGAGGTCTCAAATCACATCAAACAATGCCAAAACAACGAATCACACCAAGAATCGAACTTAGGAACTTTCAAACCTTCCAATTTCCAAAACTCGTGCCGAAACCTATCAAATCAACCCGGAATGACGCCAAATTTTGCAGACAAGTCCAAAATAACATAACGGAGCTGTTCCAACTCTTGAAATTGCATTCCGACCCCGATATCACAAAAGTAAAATATGAGTCAAACCTTTCCATTTTCCAAATTTTAACTTTTCCAACGTTCGCCAAAACACCTCAAATTACCCTACAGACCTCCAAGTCCGAATCCGGATGTGCGCCTAAGTCCAAAATAACAATACGAAGCTGTTGAGATCACCCACGATCCATTCCGGGGCTGTTTACTTAAAAGTCCAATTCCGGTCAAGTTCTCACCGTTTAAACTTCCAAAACTAGTTTCCTTCTTCCAATTTGACTCTAAATCATCCAATTACTAAATTCAACCATGAACGCAAGTCGATACACATATTATGAAGCTTCTCGAGACCTCAAATTGCCGAACTGGGCGCAATTTCTCAAAATGATCAGTCGGGTCATTACACAAACAACCACCACTCCTATTTCCATCTTCTCCACCCTTCAACTCCATACACACATCCACATATACATGAAACAGAGGGGAACAACTGAAGAAGAACAAAACAGAGGATTTTTCATACAAAAAATGGGGTTTGCTTGAGGTTGAAGTTGTGTTCGCCGTTCGAGTTCGTTACGATTCACGTTCCTGTTCGACTCTTGTTGCCAATTTTAGTTGGATTTAGGATTCAAACGTTGTGGCCGATTTTTCTATTTTCAATTATTAAGAAAAGACTTGCATTTTCAAGTTCATTCCTCCCCCATGTTATTTACTTATTTATTTATTTATTTGCTGTTATTGTGGTGAATTGAGGTCTTGGAAGTGCCATTTTAAGAGCTTGGTTGTGTTCACATTCTTGACTTTAATGCTTGGATCTCTGATTTTGCGTGAATATGCATTTGATAGCTAATGTGTCGAAACAGTAGTCCTTGCCTTCAATTTCTTGTTCTAACATGGAATTGGCCAAATTTTGACGATATGTTATGAGCCTCATGGGATTTTTAAACCCGTATGATGGGTGATAAAATTGTGAGTTTTGAAGGTTAATCATCACTGTCAGTCCCAAGCATTTACTTCTTCCTAGCTAGATCCTCACAAGATGTTCAAATAAATCGCATCGCATTTACTTTTATGTGCCACAAATTTGGAGTCTGAAGTTATTATAGAATTTCTTAAGCTCAAGTAATGCTTGGTAAATTAAGTGAACTTCCTTGCAATTGCCCGTAGAATAGATTTCCTTCTAATTCTGAGCTATGAGTGTCATGGTCATGACATGAAATTTTAAATTCTTGAAGTATGTCTTTGGATTAAAGGGTCACACATTTTGCATAGTGTATGTTTCCTGATTCACGCCTCACCTCTGGTGTTCGACCACAATTGCACGAGTTTCTTTCTCATGATTTGACTATGCATTATTCGATGTTGTTTGACTGTCTTCATATGTTAATTAAGTCGTTGAACTGTCTCATTGCTTCATAAGAGTGATTTGGTATATATAGTTGTGTATTGGTATGAAGAGTTGGGTTGTGAAATTTGGGGAATATGAGATAGGCCGAGCACACGTGGGTAGGCAAAATTTTAGGCGCGTAAGTGAATCATTGTGACTATAGTTACTGTTCCCGTGGTATGGTCATGATACACAATCCTCAATTCGATTGTGTGTTTTATGTGACTAGACCATAATTTTGAATAATAATAAAATAAGCATGTTGTAAATCGTGGGTGCATTTCATGTGGAGCGATTTGCAATGTGTGCCAAAACGACAAGTGTATGACATTGTGACTTGTTCCAGAAATAATTTCATAAATAATTAAAAGCGGTTTAAAAGGTTAAAAATGCATAAAAGATTCTAAACAAGTAATCAATCAGATAATTAGGCCAATTATTAATAGTTGAGCGACTGTGCTAAAACCACGGAATCCGGGAATGCCTAACACCTTCTCCCGGGTTAACAGAAATCCTTACTCGGTCTTCTGTGTTCACAGACCATAAATAAGAGTCAATTTCCTCGATTTGGGTTTTAAAATAAACCGGTGACTTGGGAAACCATAAATTATTCCAAGTGGCGACTCTGATTAAATAAATAATCCCATTTCGATTTATAATACTTAAATTGGCAAAACTCCCTACCCCTTCGGGTAAAATGGAGGTGTGACAATAATGAGGCTGAGTATGAGGTTGTAATTGCAGGGTTAAAGCTAGCTCTCAAATATGGAGCACGACGAGTCGTCCTCAGATACGACTCACAACTCGTCGTCAACCAAGTTACATGACTTTCCAAATCAAAGAGCAAAGGCTACAAAAGTACCAGGAAGAAATTCACAAACTACTGCCATAATTTGATGAATGTTGACTCAACCAGATACCTCGAGCTCAAAACATCGAGGCGGATGGCCTCGCCATACTAGCAGCAGCCACCAAAAATATCACTGAAGAAGACGTGGTCTCCCTCATCCACTCGTCAGTAGACCAACTCAAGGTACATTGCATATATTTGACTTGGGACTGGAGCAACCACATCATGACATATTTGTAAGAGGGAGTACTCCTACAAGACAAAAAAGAAGCCAAAAAGCTTCGAATGCAGGCAGCCAAGTACAACATCATAAATCACGACCTGTACAAGAGAACATTCGGGGGGCCCTTGGCAAAATGCTTAGGGCCGAATCAAACAAGGCGCGTGCTCAAAGAAGTCCACAAAGGTCATTGTGGTGCCCATACAGGCAACTGAGCCCTCATCAGATGTCTTATTCGGGCAGGTGATTATTGTCCCACTATGAAAAAGAAAGCCGCAGTTTACGTAAAGAGGTGCGATCAGTGCCAAACGTACGCGCCTATGATACATTAAGCGGGCGACAACCTCCACTCTGTCACTTCACCATGGCCATTCATCAAATAGGGAATGGACATCGTCGAACCCCTCCCAGCGGGGCGAGGTAAGATATGTTTTCTTTTGGTTTTAACTGACTACTTTTTCAAATGGGTGGAAGTAGGTGTGTTCACCCAAATACGCGAATAGGAAGTCATCACATTCATATGGAGGAACATCATATGCCGCTTCGACATCCCCAAAGAAATTATCTGTGATAATGGGACCTAATTCACCGTGAAAAAGACCATCGAGTTCTTCGAAAAATGGCACATCAAGCGAATACTCTCCATGCCATATCATCCCGCTGGCAACGGTCAAGCCGAATCCTCCAACAAAACAATATTGAATATCTTAAAGAAAAAGCTCGAGGACGCCAAAGGGTTATGGCCAGAGTTGCTACCAGAGGTACTATGGGCCTACCGCACCACGCCAAAAACAAGCACAATCGAAACGCCATATTCACTAGTCTACAAGACTAATGTCATGATACCTATTGAGGTTAGAGAGTGTAGCCTGAGATGCTCCAATAAAAGTGGAAATAATGACAAGAACAGAAAACAAGACCTCGATGAGGCAGAAGAACACATGGCTTACGTAAGAATGGTAGCCCAAAAACAACAAGCAGAAAGGTACTACAACAAAAAGGCCAAAATACGACTACTCAAAGTCGGAGACTGTGTTCTCAAGGCCAAAACACAAGCGAGCAAAGACCCGAAAGAAGGTAAACTAGGAACTAATTGGGACGAGCCATACAAAATCATAGTAGCAGCAAGAAAAGGAGCATTCCAACTAGAAACAATGGAAGGAAAACTACTACAAAACAATTGGAATGTCGCCCACCTCAAATACTTCAACTTCTGAAAAAGGATGCCCCCCAAGTCATACTCTTTTTCCCTCAACCAGGTTTTGTCCCAATTGGGTTTTCTCGAGGAGGTTTTTAACGAGGCAATGAAGGGGACGTCTCGAAGTTCAGAGTATAATTCATCACCCCGCCTGCCGATTGCTTCTCCAGGCCGAACGACGAAGGGACTAGATACATGGAAACTTCTCTAATATATGCATGAAACGAACATGTATAGTATTCTCTAGTGAATGAAATAAAACAACATTTTGCACTCTCCACCAAGATATTCTCCAATGAGTGAAATAAAACAACATTTTACTCTCCATCGTTTTTTTCATCCAACATTCGACCTCGCTCGAATTACTTAACATTCAACCTTGCTCGAATTACTGAACATTCGACCTCGCTCGAATTACTTAGCATTCGACCTCACTCAAATTACTTAATATTTGACCTCGCTCGAATTACTTAACACTCGACCTCGCTCGAATTACTGAGCATTAGACCTCGCTCGAATTACTTAACATTAGACCTCGCTCGAATTACTTAACATTCGACCTCTCTCAAACTAATTAACATTCGACCTCGCTCGAATTACTGAACATTCGACCTCGCTCTAATTACTTTACACTCAGCCTTGCTTGAGTTATTTTAAGATCTGCGACTGACTATGCCAAAACATTACACACGAGCGACCGAAAATTTAGGGACTTCACCTCAGATCAAACAAAAAAAAACAATTCGGAGATACACAACAAAAAGGTAATCATTTCATTACAACTGTTATATTACAAAACTTTTTACAAAGGGCTCGAAGACGCCCTCACAAAATAGCAAGGCAAAGCAAAATAAATACAACGGCCTTATGCCACGTCATCCCCCATGACATACTCCTTGATATACCAAGAATCGAAGGCGAGCATGTCTGCATCATCATCGACATTGTCCCTGCTAGGCGTACCAAACCACAAGTTTCACGGGCTGCATGTGCTTTAACACGAACACCCTCGAGTTCTGCCTCAGAAACCTTCCTGTTAGCCTTTAGGGACTTGTACACATCAAGTTGAGCCTCGACATGAACCCATATCTCATACAACTCCCACGGCACGAGGGGATCAACAAAAGTATGAGACGTGGACGGCTGCGACTGCCGTCGCACTTCCTCTGTCTTCAAAGCAACAACCTGTTCATTCAATCTGGACAACTCCGCCTCCAGATCTTTGATTCGCTCTTCTAATCTCGCTACCTTGAGCGGCAACGTCTCCACATCATTATCTTACTCATACCTACAAACGCGGAGGGCATAATCCAGGGCTGCTGCTTCAGATATGGCAGCCACCCTGCCCTTTTCGGCATGAGCCAATTCATCAACTTTAACGCTCAACTCACCCCTTAGATTAATAGCCTCCGCTTCTCTTCGCCTAAGCTCAGCAGTTAAAGAGGCCACCCATGCCTGAAGATTGCTGTTCTCGGCCAACACCTCATTTCTCACCTTGAGCTCACCATCTTTTGACTTAAGAGCTGCCTCAAGTTCACTACATCGACCTATGGCCTTCACCAACTCACCATCCTGCTCCATTAGCTCTTCGATTTTCTGCGCCAACTCTTCCTCCTTCTACTTAAGCCCATCGCAAAATAGCTGAAAATTGTTATCTTGAGTGAAGACGTCGGCTAACACACAGTGCTTGGTGCGGTACTCTTTGTACTTGGAGGCCACCTTCTTAAAAACGGACATCCTCCGTTCATCCCTCTGATTGTGCTAGATATCCATAATCAGAGTCTGACATGCAGAGGAAAGAAAATCAGTATAAGTAGGTTACACATGCGAAACAAATCTTAACAGCAAAAGAAAAAGAAAAAGAAACACTTACTCACAAAGCTATGCCAGAAATACTCCGCAATAGCTCTGCATCACTCATCGTTTGAAGCGTTGCATTCTTAGAAGTAGCGCACAAGGGGGTAAAGGACGACACTGCCTGCTCAGAGTTTGCCAAAAGATCGTAACCCATATGAATGATCACGTGTCGGTAAGGACCCTCCGTCCTCACTTCCACGCATGTATTTCTCTCCAAAAAGGCCCGTACCTCTTCGGGATCGATGTCCAAGCCTGAACCATCGTCCTTTGCGAGCACCGCCCTATCCCCTCCAATAGCCGACAACGTGCCACCTTTAGCAGCCCGTGCAGGTTTCCTTCCTTGACATATCCCTTCGGCCCTAGGGGACCTCCCACCGTAATGCATCCACCATAAAAATGGCCCCTGCATCTATCATAAGCGAGGACGCCACTCTCGAAGCAACAACCTTCTTCTTTTCAGCGCTGGTGGTGGTGATGTCCTTCTTGAGCTCTGCCATCCTCCTCTTTCTCGATGGTGACTCCTCCCCATTAGAGGACTCATCTACGAGGTGGTAAACAAGTCAGGAAGAGATCTCATCTCGTACAGCGACATCCCTAGGAGAGGGGTCCCTTGTTGACAAAGTTTGAGTACCACCTCCTCGGGCGGACTCAGCCAAAGTAAATTGCATCCCTGCCGATGCAATGGCCTGGCTAAATGTCGGCACTGGAGCTTTCTTTTTGGAAGCCCGTCGACCTGTCACCACAAAGAGGTCGTATCAATAAATAATGGCAAGCAGCTGAAGGTCGACACAAAAGTAACACTTACTAGACGGAACCTTCGGTCCAAAGCGATTGTAGAAAACTGCCCAATCTCGGATCCCCACCATGTGAGGTAACACGCGAGCCACCCAGTCCTCAATGCCGACAACGGGAAAGGGCACACACCTTTCAACTACACAGAGAAATTACAGATGAATAAAAATCAAAAGGGATGAAAGAATATAACAATCGTATGTCATCAACACCTATGATTATGATTCCACTGCTCAGGAAATCCAGCAGGGTCCGACGCCAAGTGCTCCATTTTGATAAAAAAAGTACTTGTACCAAAACTTCCGGCTCGCCCTGTCATCCATTCCAACTATCAGCCCCCTGGTCTCGTGATGTTGCAGGTGTATCTTGGTGCCTCTATGAAAGCTTGGTGAAAACAAATGTATAGTTGGCGGATGTCGACCTCACCACCAGCCAACTTTGCATACTTTGTCAACATCAAAAAAGCTTTATACAAATACAGAGATAGCTGTGCTGGGCAGACATTGTAAAACCGAGAGAACTCCTCCTCTAGAGGAAGAAGAGGGAGACTCGATTTCTTGAAAGACGGCAAAATCGGAAGACTCGATTTCTCACTGTTAGGATATTTCGAAAGCATATCCCGGGGTCTCGAGAGTAGGAGGTCGCGACCAAGCTCTCAACCTTGGGGCTCATCGAAGCCCGACTTGGAGGAAGCCAAGGATGAAGCTAGGACAGAGGAAGAAGCCCTCTAGGCACATGGCTATACCTGACAAATGCGGCCTACCTAGAGCCTACGCTGAAGCATCATGTCAGGCCATCCCATCACCGTACTTTGTAGCTAACCCCACATACTTGTAACCAAGTCTTCCCCTTTATATAAAGGGGACTCGCTCCATCATGTAATCAGTTGATGTTACTCCATTTCTCCACAAGCGCAATAATATCTATCTCTCTCTCCCTTTTCTTCTAAGTCATTCGTTCTCATTGGCCCGAGGCCATTTCGCATTTATTGTTTTCTTACTTGTTCTTCACCGTCCAGCTATACATTGGCCATAAAGATCCTTATTCAATCGTATTACTGCTTGTTATCCCCTTCCCGACTATCCCCGATAGTTCGAACTCGGCTCGAGTTTTGGCCCCGAGCTACTCTGCATCCATCTAACAGGCCCCTTCGGTTTGCCTACTGCCTCGATTTAGTTCGTATTTTATCGTTATACCGCGTGTTCTTAACACAAACTGCCTTAACAAATAGCTAGAGAATAGATCATGTATTTTTAAAATCATATTTACAAATTTAATTATTGTTACGATTTTCACGGTAAACAGTTTGGCGCCCACCATGGGGCTAAAAATAATAGTAATTATTTTCTTGCTGGTTTCGTCACCCAAACGCACGTTATCTTTCACACTTTTCTTGTCCAAGATCTTTTGATTTGAGGTTAATGTATGGCTCGGTAAGCAAAATCGAGAACGACTACCCCGAGAACCACAGTGGAAGCAGTATGGCTGTTCCAATGGTTGATGCGACACCACATGACCTTGATAACGTATCTGGGTCGATTCAAGCAGATGCGGGCTTGCGAGGCGCATAACAAGTCGACGAAGCCTCGTGCACCGATGATAGCATACAACTCGCTGACGAACAGAAAGCTCAAAAAAACCCGGCCCGGGAAGAATATGAAGTTAATCTCCATGATATTCTTGAAATATTGCAGGCACGACAGTCAGCTATCGCTCAGGTGCAAAGTCAGCCGGGGACTCCTAGCGCAATAGCAACAGAGACACCTTCTTACAGTGAGCCAATACACGAGAGGTCAAGTGACGATGAGTCAGTAACTGACCCTGCCACAGTGAGGATGCTCGGGAACCCCTTTGAAGGGATCAAATTAGGTTCGTGGAAGCTCCTACAACAACCGACTTACGATGAGCCAATACCCGAGAGGTCAAGTGACGATGAGTCAGTAACTTACCCCGCCACAATGAGGATGCTCGGGAACCCCTTCGAAGGGATCAAATTAGGTTCGTGGAAGCTCCTACAACAACCGACTCCCGGGGGAACAGCCCCGGAAGCCGCTCTATAGAAACCTGGAATGTCAGAACTCCCTAAATGCGGCAAGACTTCGAATCCCTATGGGCGCACCACCACTCACGCGTGCTCATTAGAATGAAACGATCCCCGAAATGATGAGTTCGAGCCAGTATCTCTGAGGAATCTCGAAGAAACTCTCCCGAAACAAACCATGACGCAGCACCACTGCCTGGCACCTGGCCTCACAGACTAACTCGCCATGCCAACATGGTCTTCCGCGGAAGCACATGCCCATACCATCAAAGCAGTGCCGAGAAGGCCCGACACACCTAAGGCCGAACAAGGAAGAAATGAAATGCCGTGAAAAACCGCACCCCAGTCCCCGATAGGACGAACAAGACTGCTCCCAATTTCGAGTGCTTGGACAGCACAGGCCTTCACCCGAAGCCTAAACGAAGCATTCCCGATGACTCCAGGACATTTCAAGCAAAGGCAGATCAGGTACCCAGCCGAGGACTGGGTGGATGACCGCACCCGGTGTCAGCCACGAATCAGAGCCGTGGGGAACCGTCCAGGAACCTCCTCGGGCACGGTATATCTAAGCAGACTCCCGACAAAGAAGCTGATGCGAAGCAGATGGAGGTATCACCCATGCACAGTGAATGAAAGGAACGACCTGAGGTGCAACCTACCTCCCAACAATAGGGAGATGGCCCGAGGGCAGTATCCTCGAGGAACCCCTTATGGAATCAGATTTAACAAGGCACAGCTGGTAAGGAAACCCCGCCTAGCCGGGCATGATTTCAGCATTACTACACCAAACATAGCGATCCCCATAAGCGAAGTCGGGGACGCCGGGCGGCCTAGACCCACTCGACGAAGACCCTTGCAAAAGAAATATGGCTCGGCGTAGGGACCGTAGGGCGCACGAGGTCGCCAACTCGAAAGAGCGACGACCGTGCTATTCGACGGAGATCGCCACCAAGTATCGTCGAGCGGTCAGAGAGGAAAGAGGCCAGGAAAACTAAAGACGACAATCCATAGCGTATCACCACGATGGTAAAAGGGCGCAGGCACCCTTCAAAGGTCCGTATAATGCAGAAAAAAGTATTCACCGCCAGGGAAAGATGGATACGGGGAATATACCCAATGAATATCCCTACATCCAAATGAAGGGACGCCAAGACTTCCCCTCAGCCTCGTATTAACGCGTTTGTAACCCCCCTTTTTCTCATTTATCTTATTAAAAATGAAGTATGTCCGTGAGTGCAGATGGTTCGACCAATTATGCTGATGGCGCCGGGGCCAAGCCGATAGGGCAGTCCAGACCAACGAACCAAATCACTCTCACACCTCGAATCTTTGGTGGATTCTAGACGCAACGACAATCAGGAAGGTCGCTCCCTCTATACAGCCCGCTTGAGCTCGGACTAAAGAGCCGAGCCCACAAAGCGCAGACATTTTATTCAAATGACAACGGGTACGCTACCCGAGGGCAATTTCAACCCCACTCAGCCAAAAGGATCGAATTCCCTGGCAAAGGTAGGACTAAAGCATTCGGCAAAAATCTGCAAGCAACGAGAGGAAGTCCTTCACCACATGACCGGCCACCGGCATCGACTTCTCTGCCCTCTAAGGGATCAAAGGGTAAGCGGAACCGCATATTTGTCTAAGCCTAGTTGAACGCGGTGAAAGGCAGCATTGAAACTCGCGCCTCGAAATGGTAGGAAAGGACCAAGCCTCGAATACATTGCCTACACACCCCGCAGCAGGGGGAGGATTACTTGCTCCTTTATTATTCCTTTCCTTTTTACTAACATACATGCAGGCGGCCGACCAAGGCATTCAGAAATTCTAAACTCCATTCAGAAATCTGAGTCCTCTACGGGACCCGCCAAGCTCTCTATCCTCGATCGGGTTTCCAACCCAAAGGGGGGTCCCGCCAGCAAGGTTATTAGCAGAGTAGCATACCCTCCATAAGAGGACCCGACGAGATCACTGGCCTTCCATCTATAGTCAGGCAACGTACGATGGTTTTCTCTTAAAGGGCATCATCCCCTCGGAAGGCCAATTAATGGCAAGCTGGATCTCGAAATGGGACCATTTAAGCAGAACCAGATGATCGGAGGGGCAGAGCCCGTGCGGGCCGAGATCGCAACAACGAGACAATATGTATTTACAGCATATACTTACGCCAAGCAATAAAGAATACCCCCTTTCGGCATTTCTTATTTCGGGAAAGGTGCTTTCAAATATGCTCTTAGCATGACCCCGGGGACTTAGCATCAGCAACTCGACAACTTGCATGACCCCGGGGTCGAAACTCCAAGCTCATCAAGCCCCTGGAAGGCAACTCCGAGCTCACAAGAAGTTGTCTTCAAGCTTAAACAAACTCGATGACTTGGAGACTGCTATCAATCGCCATATAACTGGAAAAATCCAAAACTATAAGACCCTAACGGGCAGCCTCGGCATAAGCAAATATATTTTACAAACTGTAAGACCTCAACAAGCATGACAAACTGTAAGACCTCAACAAGCATGACAAAACTGTAAGACCTCAACAGGCATGACAAAACTGTAAGACCTCAATGGGCATGAAAATCCCGATATTTAGGCTATACGTCGCATTTGTAAGAATACCTAAAGGGCATACCTTCTATGTAGACGCTTAAACTATTGCTAGGGATCAAAAATGGCTACCGCCAAACGCATATGACTACGGCCAAAATGGCTGATACAGCCAAAATAACGCGACTCAGTGACGCCCGACTATTGCTAAAAATTTGCAGGCCACTACTTTGAATATACTTCAGAAAGAACCGATTAAAACAGTCTTCCCTCCACAGGCAAAACGAGCTCTGACAATGTCGGCTCCAAAATGCAAAAGCGTCGATCTATTCGACCCACGAGCTATGAACCTTATGAGGTGCTCGATACACTACCGACAACGACTTGAAATCAAGGTTCTTCTAGAACCGCCGACGGGTCAGGCAAAAATGCTACAAAAAGACCTTAATGAGCGAATACAAAGCCTACAAAAAGCTCATAGACAAAAATAGAGTAAGAGCCATTGTCTCTAGCTAAGCAAGCCTATGGCACACATATTGAAAGGTCTCTACGACTAAACAACGTAAGAGCCATTGCCGCCGGCTAAAAAATCTTGACAACTTGAGGATTAAATTGAGCTCGAATTGTAACTCGATTCGGAGACCGGATCCAAAATAGTTAACTATGCAAGCCTACGGGCCACATATTAAAAGGTCTCTACGACCAAATGGCATAAATGCCCCTATCACCAGAAACCCTATAAAATTTAAGGGTTGATTACAGCTCGAATCGCAATGTGACTCGGAGACTGGACTCAAAAAAAGTGCAACATGCCTAAGGGCATGGCATAAGCGCTAATTGTCACCTCCCGAAAACTCGATGAAATTTAAGGGTCGATTATAGCTCGAATCGCAATGAGACTCGCAGACTAGACCTGAAAAAGTGCAACGTGACTAAGGGCACGGCATAAGCGCCAATTGTCACCGCCCGGAAACTCAATGAAATTTAAGGGTCGATTGTAGCTCAAGTCGCAAAGCGACTCAAACACCGGACTTGAAAATTGCAATACGCCTAAGGACATGGCTCGGATATACCATCATCAGCCGATTAAAATCTCCAAGCTATGCGCCCGCAAGATTAATTCAACCCAAAGCACAAAGGGCCATCATCATCCGCCCATGTAGACAAGAAAACACCTAAGGGTTAATTGAAGCTCGAGTCATAATGTGACCCAGAGACTGGACCCAAAGCAATTGGAATAGCAAAATGCCCAACTGCACAAGATAAAAGCAACTACCACCCGCCCGCACGGGCACAAAAAATCCAAAGGCAGGAAGGCTCGAGCTAGAGCCCGACTCGAAAACTAAGGATCACACTTAAGAGTCCCCAGGCCGTCTGATCAATTCCGGACCAAGAAGGACCTTGCCAAACGCCAAGACCAGCCTGCCTGATCGAAAGCAACAACAAAAACAAGAGGTACAAAAGAACTAAAACTTCAAAACTTCTCCTTATATATATCATATGCGCAAGAAAAAGCGTACTCTCCATCTATAGGCATCCCCTACATATATTCGAAGCAAAGCAACAAAATGGCAAAATCTAGACTCTACACTAAAAGAACTACAGCTTGCCAAAATCGCCCTCCGCAACATCGATGAGAAGCAACTGAGCATTGCGCTCATCCGCCCGTGCTCGAGCCAATTCCTCCGAGAGAACGAAACCCCTTGCACCGATCTCTTCGAACACCTCTCTTAGGGATTTACAGCAAACATATTCCTCGATCCTCTGCTCCCGGTCAAGGGTTTGCTTCAGCTCAGCTTGGGCATCAGCAACATCCTTCACACAAATTGTCGTCTCACGATCGGCCTTAGCTCAGTTTAGTGTCGCCTCCACCCGAGCATCAATTATCTCGGCTTTGACCTTCGAGAGATCAGATTCAAGTTTCCCAATCATATCTGCTTGAACTTTGGCATTGTCATGAGTCAAGCGGAGTTGGACCTCAAGGGCAGGGACCTTGGCTGAGGCACCCATCTTCTCCAAAGCTCAAGCCTGCGCTTGAGCCCTTAGCTCCCCCCAAGCAATTCTGACGTGGTTGATGTCGCCTTTAAGGTACTCCAGAGCCTCCAACTTTTTCCACAACTGATACAACAAAAAGGAATCAGCCTTAAGGATTGAAAGGAGCGAATCACACACCACATGAAATTACCTGCTCCACCAAATAGCTCTCATAGTTTGAGCTCCGGTGCGCTTCATATCGCCAATGTTGCAGCTCTACTTCCGTCTCCTCGTTAAGGAGCCTAAGGGACTCGCCCTCATCCCAAGTTTTCTGAAGCTTGGCCCCTCGACGGAGCAGCTCAGACCTAAGTCTATCACAAGCCTGCACGAGGGAGGTTCAATAGAAGAAGGAGGATATGGGAAACAGGGAAATTGTACGAAAAACTCACCATGAAGTGAAGACGATGGATTTCCTCGAAGTCGGAACACACTCCTGTTGATCCTTCCCCTAAGGCCCTAGAAGAACCGGCCCCTGAAGCAGCGTGTTTGCTCAAAGGAATTACTGGCTGGGAATCAGGCACTCCGGGGGCAGCAGACTCAGCCGACGCCCTCTCTCCAACAATATGAACCCGACTGGCACCATTGAAAGCTCCATCACATTGCAAGTTCTGATCCCTCTCGTTGCCATCATCCCCAAGACCAGAGGCCAACAACTCCTTCCCCTTTTCAGAGAAACATTGCTTCATCCCGAAGAACCGCCCGATATCTACAAACGGCGAATCTGGCACAGATGGAAGGGGGAAGCGTTATCTCGGGTATACAAAGGCAAAACAAAGGCAGCATATGCACATACCTCGGTGTTACATTCCCCATCTGATGCAAAACATGGCTCGCCACGTACATTCGTCACAGTATAAATGGGCCACCAACTTTCTGACCCAGCCGGGCAGATCATGAACTTTACCCGGCACCCATGAAGTTGCTGCAATAGAAGAAACAACATTATTACTCAGCTGATTTTCGCTATAGACGAGATCCAAAAAAGCGCCAAACGCCTCACTCACGTGCGTGATTCCACCCTTCAGTAAATGGCAAGAACTCCGCGGGGATAATATTAGTCGTCCGAACCTGGACGAACCAGCTGGCCCACTTTTGATCCACACCTTCCTTGTCGTCAACAACAAAGGATGTGGACGAGCAGCACCTCATAGTTAGCAGGCCTTGATAATGAAAGGGCCGATATAGCCTGACAAGGTGATCAAGCATGAATTCAAGCCCGACCTTCTCCGCGAAGAACCTCATTATCAACACCATTTGCCAAAACAATGGGTGAATCTGTGCTAGAGTGACCCGATACTTCTGACAAAATTCAAGCACAATCCAATCAGGAGGGCCAAATGCGAAAGGATATACATACACATTCAGGAATGACCCGATACTGTGCTAGAGTGACCCGATACTTCTGACAAAACAACGGGTGAATCCGTGCTAGAGTGACCCGATACTTCTGACAAAATTCAAGCACAATCCTATCAGGAGGGCCAAATGCGAAAGGATATACATACACATTCAGGAATCCATCAGTGGATTCCACGATGCACTCATCGGGAGAAAGCGCCTGGAGGACTATCCCTTCGCTCCACCCACAATATCTCCTCTCTATCTCCAGATGTTCTCCCCTTAGTAAGGACGCCATCTCCAAAGAAAACTCCCTTGATTCCAGAGCACCAGGAGCAGCACCCCCAGCCCTTTGTCGGATCAGCCCCAAAGCGATTTCCATGGCTATGGTGAGACTGACAGACCAAAGCAAAGGTGCGCACCAATACTTTCGCTCCTAGAAAGATGCAGTACTCTGTACCAAAATGGAAAAGCGGCTATTTGAAAATAGTAAAGTCTTGCGAAGAAGCCGAAGCCGCTACACATATATGCGCGAAGAAGCAACGATTCACTAGCCCGAGGAAGCCCCGTGAAGCCAACGGCCTCGATACAGATCAACGGGTCGATGTTCAATCCTTGAAGCATCCTCCAACGAGGAGTCATAACTCGAAGAGCCATTCGTATTATATCCATGCTCGGGGCAACACTCTACGTCAAGAAACCCCGGTCCAAATAAGTCAGGCCTCGATGAGCTCTCAATGCTGGCACTCAACGCAAGGCAAGAAACTGATCTCACGATTCACTCTTTCTAAGAAGGAGGAGTAAACGCAGGAAGCTCCGATCGTAAAAGCTACATAAAGGTATGACGAAGCGCCCAAATACACGCAATCTCCTCAGCAAAGGTTTATCTTATACAACATAAAGGGGAAATCTACATCAAGACTAATAGGGACCTTCGGGTACCTCGAAGATGACCTACATCCGGAGAAGTTCCCCCGAAGGACCCGGAAATCAACGCACGATCTCTGAACAACTCGGGGGACTTCGATAGCCCCGGCCCATCAGATCGATCCATAATTGTTTCGGAGTATGACGTTGGGATCAGAAGGGACCCATGTCGATCGGCAAAAGATTGAAATAAACACTTATGTCCAAGCTAGATATCAGCAATCAGCAACACAAAAGGAGGCATTCGAAGAGTCTCGAAGGGCATGAAAGCATACAGAAACAAAGCAAATTTGGAAGCAAAAATCAACAAAGTTCGTTTCTTATTCATAAAAGTTTATGTACAAGCGACCCTCGAGGGGTCATTACATACAGTTACAAGGACCTACGGAGTATTTCTACATCTAAAGGAAGAGTCAAAGGGATGCATGCGCAAGGTGAAGGCCCGGAGACCGATCCACCTCCGAAAGTCCACAGCAAGCCCCTATGGGCATGCATCCTCAGAAGTTTCATCCCGACCTTCCTCACTGATATCCCCAAGGGACAAGGTGAGTGACAGGAAGGGATGAAAAAATGCTATAGCTCTAAGAAGCTCGAGGACCTTCTTTAGCTAAAGAAGCCTCAGAGAGACAACAGACCGAACAATCCTTGGTCCCCGCTTGCACGACTACTTTAGATCCACTTCTTGGAACGTCCAGTCGTGCAAGCCCCTGACTCGGAGAAGAGCACCACATCGAGATGGGGTATGAAGGTGAGCAGCGGTGTATAGTCCGAGCCCCCTTTGAGTAGCAGTGCATAATCCAAACGACTATCTACATAAAGAAAGGACCGACCCCATATCCATCATCACCTCGGGCCAGCAGCAACAACGAGGGCCGGCATATCGACGATTGTAGCAATAGCAGGATAACGCGCTTATGTTTGACGAAAGGGGAATCCAGCAGAAAGACACAATGTAGTCTAAAGTAACTCCTCCATACGGCCTTAAAATCATGAGCTCGTAACATGATGCTCTGAGGTGAAAGAAAATAAGAGGAAGGGAAAGGCGAACAAGCCAGTGGAAGCATGGTGATAGGAGAAACAAGGTCAAGGCATCCCCATTTATAGGGGATTACGACACGATCATCTAGGCTGTGGAAGGCTGACCGACGGGCACAATTAATACGTCCATGGAAAAATGAAATGACGGCGGTGCCTTTACCTTGAAGAACAAGAATCAGGAGCGCAATGAATGACGTCGAAAAGCATGAGCCAGGGGTTGCATCATCGACATGGCATCACCAAAAGAAGCTCGAGGAGTCAAGTGTCAAAATTATTTCCCATCTCTTCAATATGGGAAACGCGGAGACTATTTGTGCGCGGCGAAATTGGAAGACTCGATTTCTCGCTGTCAAGACATTTCGGAAGCATATCCTGGGGTCTCGAGAGTAGGAGGTCGCGACCAAGCTCTCAACCTCTAGGCTCGTCGAAGCCAACTCGGAGGAAACCAATGACGAAGCTAGGACAGAGGAAGAAGCCCTCTAGGCACATGGCTACACCTGACAAACGCAGCCTACCTAGAGCTTACGTTGAAGCATCATGTTAGGCCATCCCATCACCGTACTTTGTAGCTAACCCCACATAGTTGTAGCCGAGTCTTCCCCTCAATATAAAGGGGACTCGCTCCATCATGTAAACGGTTGATGTTACTTCATTTCTCCACATGTGCAATAATATCTCTCTCTCCCTTTTCTTCTAAGTCATTCATTCTCATTGGCCCGAGGCCATTTCGCATTTATTGTTTTCTTACTTGTTCTTCACCGTCCAACTATACATTGGCCATAAAGAGCCTTATTCAATCGTATTACTGCTTGTTATACCCTTTTCAATTGTCCCTGATAGTTCGAACTCGGCCCGAGTTTCGGCCCCGAGGCCTCCATCAACCTACTCTGCATCGGGCTAACAGGCACCTTCGGTTTGCCTACTGCCTCGATTTAGTTCGTATTTTATCGTTATACCACCTATTCTTAACACAAACTACCTTAACAACTAGCTAGAGAATAGATTACGTATTTTTAAAATCCCATTTACAAATTTAATTATTGTTACCATTTTCACGGTAAACATGGGGAATGTCCATTATAAATAGGAAGAGATAGGGAACAAAAAGGGGGATCTGCGTTTCTGAATTGGAATATATTGTAAAAGTAGAAAGAAAAATATACGAAAGAGTTGTCTTAATCATTTATTCAACCACACGTTGTTCAATCTTTATCCATAAATCTCAAGATCCCATATACAATTTGACCTCTCGGTTTTCCACGTCGCCTTCAGAGAAAAGGAGCATCCCAATCATATAATCATTGGGTGATAGTTCCTTTCCCATTATAATCCTTGTTATTACTTATATTTTTTTATACATTTATGCTATTAAATGTATTGTCAATCATAGCATATTAAGTTCCCTATTTAATGCTTCTGAACTCTACTCGTTACACATGAGCTTTATTTTATTCGGTCTAGAATTTATTAAGTTCAACTAAGATTCACCCTTTTAACTTATCATTAATTGGTTTAGCATTTATTATTTCAAACAGGTAAACCGATGTTTATCTTGCATTTTAGAAGTAACTTATCACTAGGGTGTCAAATGGGCGAGTTAAGCTGATTTTTGGTAGGCAAAAAAGGATTAAGTTAATAAATAATAGGAGGAAGTGCACAGTTAGCCACTAATTAGAGATGTCTTTACTCTTTAGCCATTGTTTAGAATGTATTTACTCTTTAGTCAGTGCTTAATAAAATTTTATCCGTCCGAACGAAATTACCCCTGTGCTAGACATGGGTGTTGCGTAAATATTAAGGACATGATGTCCTTAACTTCATGAATGTTGTGTAAATATTAAGGACAAAGTGTCATGTCATGTCATGTCCTTAACTTCATATGTGCAGTATAAATATTAAGGATATGGCGTCCTTAACTTCATGTGTGCAGGGTAAATATTAAGGACATAATGTTCTTAACTTGTATTAGCACCTTTTGTTGTTGAACTTTAGGACCTCATGTCCTTAACTTCATATATGCAGTGTAAATGTTAAGGACATAGTGTCCTTAACTTTATGAGTGTTGTATAAATATTAAGGACATGATGTCCTTAACTTCATGAATGTTGTGTAAATATTAAGGACAAAGTGTCATGTCAAGTCCTTAATTTCATATGTACAGTGTATATGTTAAGGACATGGCGTCCTTAACTTCATGTGTATAATGTAAATGTTAAGGACACCATGTCCTTAATATTTACATAGCACTCATGAGAAAGGGTAAAAACGACTTTTCGTATTAATTTTAATAGAGTAATGGCTATTTTTGCTCAATATTAAAAATATTGGATACAAACTAAATACCATGTTAAAAAGTGACTGTGTTATTTCTACTAAATAATAAGCGGGTTATTGACTCGCCCAAAAGTTATTTGGGCAAGGTCAAGATGCGTTAAAATTTGGGTTATAGTCCAACTCGCTCAACTCTTATCAACTTTAATTAATGTATGTTATTTTCTTATGAATTGTTTAGTTGCCAAATAAGATTTTTCCTTAAACTTGTACCACGTAATATGCACATATGCAAAGCAACAGATAGCTTCTGCCAATGATTAATTTTGTCATTAACACATTATACAAGAGGTAACGTGGTTATTTCATTTTTTTTTAAAAGCTGTTGTTTTCACTTCTCTTTTTCTCATATCGAAGACCTTTTGTAACATAAAGGAGAAACCCAGTAGAAGTTGCAATCACCTCAATCAAGAAAATCCCAAAAGATACGCAAGGGAAGAAAATATTGAATTTGTTACGAAACAATAAAAGAAGAAGCGTATTGCGGAGAAAAGTAGGGAGAGAGAATTTTTATTAATTTGGGATCAATTACAATGGAATTGAACTCCTATATTTATAGGAGAAAAGTGACTAAGCCACCAAGTAACAAGCCCTAAAATCTCTCTTAGATATAGACATTCACCTTAAATAGAATTATATTTATAACAGCCCCCCCTTGTGTCACGATCCTAAACCCGAACCCGATCGTGATGGCGCCTCTCGTAAAGACAAGGCCAGCCGACACATTCCCAATTCATTTTTAAGCAGTTAAGATAATGCAAGTAAGTCTTAAACATAATAAATATCCCAAATAAATAAGGTGAAACAGTACAGTTGCGGAAAATAAAACCAACACAGCCCGATATCGGGGTGTCACTAGTCATGAGCATCTACCAATATACTACAAGTCTAAAGCGTCTACAAAGCTATTACAGAATCACTAACAAGAGAAAGGAAATGAGATAAAGGGGGAGAAACACTGGGCTGCAGACGCCGAGCAGCTACCTCATGAACTCCGAAATCTGCCCGGAGCTCTCAACCTCGCAACCAGGGTCAGCAGTGCCTGAATCTACACACAAGGTGCAGGGAGTAAAGTGAGTACTCCAACTCAGTGAATAATAACCATAAATAAAGGCTGAGAAGTAAGAAATCATGTAAGACACATAACAGGCTATAAGGAAGCAGTAAAAGCCAATAAAAACAGTGAAAGCAATAAAGATGTGTAAAGTCATTTTAGTTTAGTTTAAACTTCATGAAATGCCTTTTTAACAACTAAGCAGGTAAATGGCAGGCAACTAAGAAAGATAAACACAGAAAGGATCGCCCCTCGGGCACAATGTCAACAAATCCGCCCCTCGGGCAATATCTCACATCACAATGGGTACCCGTGCTCACTAGGGGTGTGCAGACTCCTGGAAGGACCCCTTACGGCCCAAGCGCAATATCAAGCCATCTCGTGGCATAATCTCATAGGCTCCCGGCCTTATATCAACAAGCCACCTCGTGGCGTACAAATCTCAAGCCCTCGGCCTCATAATCATAATCAATGTTTCCTTACAACATAATCCCTCGGCCTTACTCAAACAGAATCTCATAAGCCACTCGGGCAACAGTAAAACATGATGCTCAGCCTAGAGTATTATTTAAAATATCACTTAAGTGTTAAAACAGAGTAAACATGGATGAGTTATGAAAAAAATAGAATATAGCATGACTGAGTTCAAGTATAAAGTCAAACAGTGAGGAAATATCAGTAAAAATCCCCTAAGGGTTCAAATGGTTGGCACAAGGCCCAAATATGGCAATTAACCCAAAACATGATGATAACAAATAGTTTTCAGTCAAATCCACGGTAAAATAGTCATTTGGGACGTACTAAATCAAAATCCCCAACAGTGCACGACCCCACGCTCGCTATCTAGCGTGTGCGTCACCTCAATATAGCACAACGATGTGCAATCCGCGGTTTCATACCCTCAAGACAACATTTATAATCATTTCTCACCTCGATCCGGTCCAAACTCTAGCCCGTGATGCCTTTACTCCTCGAATTGGCCTCAACTCGCGTCGAATCTATCCAAATCAGAATCACGACGTCAAAATATGCTAAGGGGACAAAGTCCATGCGAAAATAATCAATTTACAACATCAATCCCGAAATTGCTCAAACCCGGCCCCTGGGCCCACGCCTCGGAACCCGACAAAAATCACATCAATAGGATCCTCATCCTCCCACGAGTCTATACATATCAAGAACATCAAAATCGGACTTAAATGGCCCCTCAAATCCCCACTAAAGGTCTCTTAATCTCAAGCCCTAATTACCCATTTTTGCACTGATTTTTCCCAAAGTTTCACCACTAATTAAGCCTTTAATCACATATAAATGAGTTACGAAGTCAAAAATCTTTCCTCCACGAGATTATCCTTGGGTTTTCTCTTCAATTAGCTCTCCAAAGCCTTCTCCTGAATGAAATATAGTGAAAACCCACTAAAAATCGCGAAGGGAATCTTTTTATACTTTCTGACCCAGACATTTTCGCACATGCGGTCCTTTTGCCGCTTCTGCGCCAAATCCACCAGATCTGCGGTTTTCACTTAATTTCCAATTTTCGCATCTCCGTTTAGAATCTCGCACCTGTGCTACCGCAGGTGCGTCCCTTCCACCGCTTTTGCGGTCCTTGATGATTTTCTCCTTGCCCGCATCTGCGGCTGCCTTCCGCTTCTGCGGGCATTGCACCTGCGGCCTTCCAACCGCAGGTGTGGTTTTGATAGAAACCAAAATGCTTCAGCTGCAAAAACTAAATTCCAATTCTTTCGTCACCCATCCGGAATCACCCCGAGGCCCCCGGGACCTCAACCAAGAGCACAACCACATCATATACCACTACCCAAACTTGTACCAATCTTCGTAACACCCCAAACAATATCGAATCCATCAAATAACATTGAAATCAAGCCTAAGGTTCCAAAATCTTCCGGATTCCTCTTTTGATCAAAAAGCCTACCAAACCACGTCCAAATGACCTGAAAGTTTGTACACATATCCCAAATAACACAACGGACCTACTACAACTCAAGGAATTCCATTCCGACCACTATATCAAAATCTCACATATCAACCGGAAATCGTCAAAATTCCAATTTCGCCAATTCAAGTCTAAACCTTCCACGAACCTCCAAAATACATTCGATCACTCTCCTAAGTCCCAAATCACCTAACGGATCTAACCAAATCATTTTTGATCCGAGATCATATACCAACAAGTCAAAACTTGGTCAAATCTTTCAAATTTTAAACTTAATTGAGGACTGTTCTTTTAATTTCATTCCGATTACCCCGAAAATCAAAACCGACGATTTACATAAGTCAAAATACATCACACGGGGCTAGTCAAGCCCAAGAACTGGCGAGCGAAGTGCAAAGCTCAAAACGACCGGTCGGGTTGTTACATCCTCCCCCACTTAAACATACGTTCGTCCTGGAACGTGCCCATAATTGTTCCAAAAGCCAACAAATCGCTGATTAACCTTACCATGCAGATATCCGGGGTTGATCCTACGTCACCCTACCTCATATCGGTCTGATACCATAATGTAACTAAAATTTCACAATCCAACCTAGCCCATAAACCTTAGAACCACATTTCCACTTCTAAAATCATCCACAAGATCAGAATCTCACATCTATACTCTGAATAAGCCCGAACAAGCGGTAGTAACCCATACATGCAACCTCAGGTGCAATTACATGATATACCACATAATTCAAATAATTGTAGCGATAACTTCTAATCACAGTAGCTGCACACAACAACCGAATACCAATAGAAAACCTCTTATAAACTAAAGTCTCATTCCAACACTTTCATATACTGCCAATGATAAATGAAACACGCAGTAAGCCATAACCATTTCTTAGATAAACCATTAATGAAACCACTTCTCCTTTGGCAAAGACCATAGCAAATTTCTGAGCCGAACCTCGATATTATTCTTCCAACATGTTGAAATCGCATTTGTTTGTATTCATGAAACATCCTAACGATCTCATCTAATCCAACACAACTACTCTGGTGACATGACACCTCAATATAGACTAAAGCCACAACTTGCGCAATCTGCACACCAATAAGCATCAATCCGAACATACTGAAATCATGAAAATGACTCAAATGAAAGAGTTGTACCGCAAGCTCACCAGTACCACCACATACAATGCTGAGAACCCGTCCCGCATCATAGAAATAGAACATATGAATCTAACCCGCAGGATCATACCTCCACATAGCTTCGCTCCAATGTGCGACCTCATCCAAACACTGGTCCACATAAAACACCTCAAGTTACCATGCTCAAAATCGACAACAATGCGCAATATGGTGTCTAAAACCAAAGCAATCATCATAACCACCGCGAAGCAATTGACATAATATTACACAAACCAGAAAGGTTATAACCGATACACCATCCACCGAGCAATACCCCGTATTCTTCCTGCTCGACTTCCACTATGAAACCCCCATCGAACCACACCACATGTGCCTATAACCAACAAATCATAACGCCTCACAACATAGAAAAGTAACTAATATATCACCTCAGAACACTAATAGCTCAATAACAACCGAATCAACACATCCCTCGCCAATAGCAACTCGAAGTCAACAAAGTTGTCTCGATGCAAAACTCACATCCATATAGGTCTACCAATGAACCCCTTATCAAGGAGTTCCAAAAGCTGCTCCTTCAACACCTCTAACTCCACCGGTGCCATATGATACGGTGCCTAGCACCAAATCCATACCAAAATCAACAACCCTGTCCGGGGACATGCCCGACAGTAGGAAACACATCCAGAAAAACCCCTTATCACCGAAACTAAATCAACCGTAGGAGCCTCTGCACTGACATCCACCACGAAGGCTAAATAGGAAAGATAACCCTTCCCAGCCATCCGTTGGGTCTTCAAAAATGACACCACCCTACTGGGAACTTAATCCGTCGAACCTCACCACTCAATCCATGGCATTCCCGGCATATCCAACATCGTCGCCTTAGCACAATTGTCTAGAATAACACGACACGAAGACAACTCATCTATACCCAATATTACATCAAAATCTAACATACCAAGCAGCAAAGATCCTCTCGGGTCTCCAAACCCCGATAGTCGCTATACAGTGCCGATACATGCGACCCACAACCACAACATAACTTGCACATGAGAACTCCCAGTCTCAACTCCATATAGCACACGAATCTCTATATCCAATCTAAATTCCACTGTACGAATATACAACACACCTCAAACACCCAATCATTCCACGAGAGGTACTTTTATAATTCTTCTGTGTCACTAGGCAAACTCGAATATCAGTAGTCGATCCAACAAGAGAGTGCCACAATACTAATGAAGTATCATCAACTCAAATACTTGCCCCTTTTTTTTGAAAATGCATACTTTCATCAAGCTATACCAGTTAGTAATATCATTTACCTAATCATCTGAAGATCATTTCTGTAATCATCTAAAGATCATGTTGCCTAAGAATTTATGACCTTCTTTCCAGAACTGAACCATGACCTCACACATGCAAATCTGGATCCTACGCAACATATCGCACATATCATATCATCCTAGGATACACATGAGAACTTCATACCCCTTCCGGGCCACAAGAATCTACGTACTCCACTAGCCAAGAACTTTACATTGACCCCATCTAGAAGAAAATCACCAGACATCCCATGCTACTCATGCCAATAGAAAACATACACCTCCAAATCGTGGCAGAAAGTCATCAAGAACTCTTCGAATTTCATTTGCACAAAACTAAACCGTCAGGACTGAATCCTTTTTAACTCAACCAAGCTACGCAGGCCACTAAAACCCAAGAGTATTGCCACGAAACACCTGTATAAACTCATTACCTCATAAGCATCCAAAGAACTAATCATATCCTTACAATACCGATCTGACCTACTACCAAGCTATCCCATATATCCGAGTTTCCTTCTGATTTACCTTCAACTTAATACTCTGTTTTGCTATAACACCACCATTCCTCAACCCAAACTCACTACACGAGACCCAAGCATAAAACCACACCGACCAAGGCTCATAAAATGCCGAATACTCTCTTAGAAGTCCCAAAAGCATCGCATTTGAAATACTTTACTCTGAAGAGACTTCCTGCGAATCTAAATCCGTTACCTTCACCTTATTGATGCAGATAAATAGAATCCCATAATTTATATTGAAATGCCACAAGCCTTGACACCCTCCAATGCAAACCTCAGTTTTTAGCCAAAATACAAACTTGAAAATCTCCCATTATTACATGTAAAAATCTTGAACACATTAGAACCATTCTCGAGAGTCATTCACTCTGCTCAAACTGCGATTAGCCTGATCAAACGCACCAAACAACCTGTGCCTCATTAGCACATCGACACCGCAGAATGTAACCCCACCTTAATACAACCAAGCAACTTCCTGCCCTATGTACCGAGCATCCTTTACCAATAACCACACAAGACGTTCCGTGATTCTCATACACCTATGAAAGCATAACATAACCTTTGTCAAAATTTTCCTTTACTCGAGCCATCCTTGGTCTCAATTTCCGTAAGACATAACCGAGTTACTCGTATGCCTCAAACTGAAACCAACATAACACATAACTGTGCAATCAACTAATCAATAGCAAACTCCCTCATTTGGCTCAAACCCATAGATTAAATCACACGATAACTCATAATGTGTATACTCTATCATTGCCATAATACCATAGTGAGATTAACTCAATCCTTCATAAGCTCATGAAAAACAGACCATCTGTACTTTAAATCTTCTGCAAATCTTGCATTGACTCTCGTAACAGTTAAACCCACTCTCTTAGGCGACCCAAATTCAAATTGCAACATATATATCCCCTGGTAACAGAGATCTTCCTATAAATGACCTAAAGGATTACGCAAACTTCAGAACAATCCACAGGAGATAACCCACCTGCTTCGCCCCAACTAACATCTCTTTATACCCTTCCACTATCATAGACATTACGCAGTCACCTGATCTTCCTAAGTCTGAACTCATATCACAACATGAAATCCACTTCACTCTCCCCAACTGGAAAACATGAAAAGATTCTTCACACACCTATAACTCGGGGCTATACCTCAATTCAAGATGAAAAATCAAGCACCTAATAGTTCTTCTATCCTCCAGCAGACCCTTCTCGTCGCTTCCAAATCATAAAAACACATCTCGCAGTCATAACATACTCATCACATAGCTACTCGGGCATCACTCCCAGTAATAGGGACACTATCGGACATACAAATCCACAAACACGTGCTCACACAATCAACGCCTCTGTGCTCAAGCTATAGGCAAGACCCCGGCCTCAAGTCCTCCAGACCGGCCCAACATCAATACACAGAGATCACCTATCGCCCCTCGACCAGGGAATCACAAGCCATTGATGCACATCTAATACCAAGCGCTCATGTGCGCATATGAATGCGTGGAGGGAATTCAAAGAGTTACATTTTAAGATGAATCAAGGACGCACGATAAGAATTCTAGAATGTGAATTTTTCCTAAAGGTTCTGCAGCCCCTCGAGGATAAATACAGACGTCTCCGTACCGATCCGCGAGACTCTACTAAACCTGCTCAAGACTCGTGAGACATATGTAACCTAGGCTCTGATACCAACTTGTCATGACCCTAAACCCAAACTCGATCGTGATGACGCCTCTCGTGAAGAAAAGGCCAGCCGACACATTCCCAATGAATTTATAAGCAGTTAAGATAATGCAAGTAATTCTTAAACATAATAAAAATCCCAAATAGATAAGGTGAAACAGTACAGTTGCAGAAAATAAAACCAACACAGCCCGACATCGGGGTGTCACTAGTCATGAGCATCTATCAATATACTACAAGTCTGAAGCATCTACAAAGCTATTACAGAATCACTAACAAGAGAAAGGAAATGAGATAAAGGGAGAGAAGCACAGGGCTGCGGACGTTAAGCAGCTACCTCGTGAACTCCGAAATCTGCCGGGAGCTCTCAACCCTCGCAAGCAGGGTCAGCAGCACCTGAATCTGCATACGGGGTGAAGGGAGTAAAGTGAATACTCCAACTTAGTGAGTAATAATAATAAATAAAGGCTAAGAAGTAAGAAATCATGTAAGACACATAACATGCTATAAGGAAGCAGTAAAAGCCAGTAAAAATAGTGAAAGCAGTAAAGATGTGTAAAGTCATTTTAGTTTAGTTTAAACTTCATGAAATGACTTTTTAACAATTTAGTAGGTAAATGACAGACAACTAGGAAAGACAAACACAGAAAGGATCGCCCCTCGGGCACAATGTCAACAAATCGGCCCCTTGGGAAACATCTCACATCACAATGGGTACCCGCGCTCACTGGGGGTATGCAGACTACTGGAGGGGCCTTTTACGGCCCAAGCGGAATATCAAGCCATCTCGTGGCATAATCACATAGGTTCTCGACCTCATATCAACAAGCCACCTCGTGGCGTACAAATCTCAGGCCCTCGGCCTCATAATCAAAATCAGTCTTTACTCACAACATATGCCATCGGCCTTACTCAGTCATAATCTTACAAGCCACTCGAGCAATAGTAAAACATGATGCTCAACCCAGAATATCATTTAAAATATCACTTAAGTGTTAAAATAGAGTAAACATGGCTGCGTTATGAAATAGTAGAATGTAGCATGACTGAGTTCAAGTATAAAGTCAAACATTAAGGAAATATCATTAAAAAACCCCTAAGGGTTCAAATAGTTGGAACAAGGCCCAAATATGACATTCAGCCCAAAACATGATGATAGCAAATAGTTTTCAGTCAAATACGCGACAAAATAGACATTTGTGACGGACTAAGTCACAATCCCCAACATTGCACGACCCCACGCTTGTCATCTAGCATGTGCATCACCTCAATATAGCACAACGATGTGCAATCCGGGGTTTCATACCGTCAGGACAACATTTACAATCATTACTCACCTCGATTCGATCCAAACTCTAGCCCACGATGCCTTTGCTCCTCAAATCGCCCTCAACTCGCATCGAATCTGTCCAAATTAGAATCACGACATCAAAATATGCTAAGGGAATGAAGCCCATGCAAAAATAATCAATTTAAAACATCAATCCCGAAATTGCTCAACCCCCCCCCCGGACCCACACCTCGGAACCTGACAAAAATCACATCAATAGGATCCTCATCCTCCCACGAGTCTATACATATCAAGAACATCAAAATCGGACCTCAAATGGCCCCTTAAATCCCCACTCAAAGGTCTCTTAATCTCAAGCCTTAGTACCCATTTTTGCACAGAGTTTTCCCAAAGTTTCACTACTAATTAGGCCTTTAATCACATATAAACGAGTTATGAAGTCAAAAATCTTACCTCCATTAGATTATCCTTTGGTTTCCTCTTCAATTAGCTCTCCAAAGCCTTCTCTCGAATGAAATATGGTGAAAACCCACTAAAAATCGCGAAGGGAACCTTTTTATACTTTCTGACCCAGACATTTTCGCACATGTGGTCCTTTTGCCGCTTCTGCGCCAAATCCATCGCATCTGCGGTTTTCACTTATTTGCCAATTTCTGTATATGCGTTTAGAATCTCGCACCTACGCTACCGCAGGTGCATCCCTTCCACTGCTTCTGCAGTCCCTGATGATTTTCTCCTTGCCCACATCTACAGCTGCCTTCCGCTTCTGCGGGCATCGCACCTACGGCCTTCCAACCGCGAGTGCGGTTATGACAGAAACCAAAATGCTTCAGCTACAAAAACTAAATTTCAATTCTTCCGTCACCCATACAGAATCACCTCGAGGCCCCCCGGACCTCAACCAAGAGCACAACCATATCATATACCACTACCCAAACTTGTTCCAATCTTGGAAATAACTCAAACAACATCGAATCCATCAAATCACATCAAAATCAAGCCTAAGGTTCCAAAATCTTCCGGATTCTGCTTTTGATCAAAAAGCCAACCAAACCACGTCCAAATGACCTGAAATTTTGCACACATATCCCAAATGACACAACGTACCTACTGCAACTCGCGAAATTCCATTCTGACCACTATATCAAAATCTCACCTATTAACCGAAAATCGTCAGAATTCCAATTTTGCCAATTCAAGTCTAGACCTTCCACGGACCTCCAAAACACATTCCGATCATGCTCCAATGTCCCAAATCACCTAATGGAGCTAACAAAATCATAAAATTTCTGATCCGAGATCATATACCAACAAGTTAGAACTTGGTCAAATCTTTCAATTTTTAAACTTCAAACTGAGGACTGTTCTTTAAATTTCATTCCGATTACCCTGAAAACAAAAACCGACGATTTATATAAATACATCACACGAGGCTAGTCAAGTCCGAGAACTGGCGAGCGAAGTACAAAAGCTCAAAATAACTGATCGGGTCATTACACCTTGAATGTCTATTCAACAGATAATGTGCCTCGTTAAAACCTTAACTAAAATAAAACCCAACAGAAAAACATTTTAGAAAAGGAAAAAGAGTACACATGTTTAGAAATACACCTTTTGGTTGCCTCATTAAAAACCTTGCAAGGAAAACCCAGTGGGACAAAACCTTGTAAGGAAAAACGAGTACAACATGTATTAACTCCCCCTGATGAGAGCATCAATTCACATCCTTGAGCCTTCGCATTCCAATCTTGTGCACTAGCTTCTTGAAGGTTGATGTCGGCAAAGATTTGATGAATAAAATAGCCATATTAACTCCAATGAATATGTTTCAACTTGAAAATCCTCGCTATCGCATTATTATGCTTATAGTTATAGCAAGATACATATGTACACAAATTGTACTTAAGATGTGGTACTTCAGGACCAAGAATTATATATGCTTTAGACAATTTAAATCCTTCAAGGATTGTCATATAAGTCATACAATAGACTTTAATTAGATGCATATCAAGTTTTAATGTCATGCTAGACAATAAGATATCGAAAACTGATTGCACATACCATTGACTTTATACACTCAAATGTTTGAAGTACATGTCCAAAAATACATGTCTTTTATATGAAACCAATTCTATTTGAATTGTATCTTTTCCATTTGACCAATATTTTGTGTCTATGTTTGACAGACTTGAGGTCCTTATCTATACTTAGCGCTATGATAGATGCCGTCAACGAACAATTTATATCGGTTCCAGCTTTTTTTTCATAAAGACATGATATAGAGATCTCTTCATTCATATTTTCAGGTACCTGAATCTCTCTTGAGATTTTATGAAGTGTTATGTCATGTGATCTTCTAGATCACTTGCCTCCTTATTATGATCATTTTGATCATTTGCTCATCTTCTTTATCAAGAACTTTAATTGAAACGGATTTGCCTATACACTTTAAGTGTACCATAGACTTTGTCCTTCTAGGACTTAATATGAGCATTTGCAATGAGAATATAGTTACTTTCTTTGGGTCAGCAAATGCGCCTGGCATGCTTTGTAATATATTGCAAATGAATTATCCTTTTATGAACTTCAAGTTCATAGTATTTTATTCGAGGATCTAGATGTACACATGATAATTCATTCTACGTAACGTTTTCTCAATTGTTTATCATGTCTCCCTCTCATGTTAGAAAAACTAACTTGCTTCCTCAACTTTGAAAACCCACTTGGTATTAATCAAAATATATATTGCACATCAATAATAATAAGATGGAATTATTTAATTCCTGACCCTGAACCACTTTTAAGGAGAAAATGTAATATACTTCGTATATAACGTATATCAAACCGATATAGATAACTTCGTTCTCATAAGAAATAATTTAGCTATTAAGTGGAGGCACTTAATAAATTATTTTGGTAAACCAACTATGATGTAACCAACTTATCAAGATGTATGGTCTTGAATGGAAAATCTGAAAATTATGCTCGAAATTAAATTATTGAGCAGGTAACCTCGCAAATACTAGATTGCGGGTTAATAATAATCGCACGTGTAACCATCTCATAGATGCATCTTATGTGCTATACATGGCAGATGAATGGACCCATATTCACCTTTGATATTTCCAGCATTCATGGGATTCAATCCCAATTTTAGTTGGTCTATTAATTAATGAGAACAAACAATATAAGAGAATTCGTAAAGAACTTTGTAGTTCTTTAATATTTACCCATATGAGTTCTCTATTATTTTTGCACATCATACTTAAATTGATATGGCTAAAACAATTATGCCAACTGAATTAATTATCAATATTGATAAACTTCAGATTTACACCATGACGTGTGCAATTATCAATAAACTCCAAGTTTATTATGATATAGGTTTTTATATCAATAAACTTCTACTTTATTGTGGCATTCTTTTATTTGTGTAGTACAAACTGGAGAATAAAGCAGGTAACTTTTCACATACATATACCCCGCTACAAGTTGTAGTAATAGAAGATATTAAATCTTTCCTTTATTTATAGTCTCAGTATGACCAACCGCTTTCGCGAATACATTAGAAACTAAATAAGTTTCTTTGAGACTTACGACAACATAATGTCTTATTGATAATCAATTTTGTTCCTCAAAAATAGTAATAATTGGCTCTTTCAGAGCTCTCAATTAATTTGATACTACCACATATTCATCAATATCCATATGGTGAATATCTCTTTTAAAGAAAAAATTATACCATTATGGTTATGGTCAAAATTATGTGCAAGATATGTTTCTTGCATTAATAGTATTCTTTAATAATCACATTATCAAAATATTTTGGCGTGCAATAGGTACGTGACCAATGACCATTCATGCCATAATAATGACATTATTTTCTTATATCATCTCAAACCTCCTTCTAGAGGTGAGTGTAGTATATTCACTACCACGAGCACGTTCATATTCTTCCAAGAATGAATATGTATTCATAAATCAGATGTTGTCACATTCACATCATGAATGGACCATAATCATCTATATGTGCTTTATAAGATCTCATGTCAAATTGATGACAAATATTACTTTCACAGAGTGAATGATTATTTTGAGAATCCTTATTATTCATATTATTACAATGATGACGATTATAATTTCGTCTATTCTCATGCCCACATCCATTGATACCTTCACGGTAATAATTTATCTTCTTTCAGACTTATCACATATTGCTATTACATTCTCTTAAGGGAATGATAATGAAGCAAATTCAATGGGACGGGTTTTCACTTCTTGTGCTCACGATCATACATGACTTTGATCATGGCAAGACATAGAAATTTTACCACTTCGAGTTGTTATAATTTCTTACTAACTCCATTAGAGTTATAATCAAAATTTATTTTCTTTGCTTGTGTGTAAAATCAAATTATCGAATAAAAGAGAAAAATACAGTAAAATAAATACCTTAAATCCAGAATTAATCATGGAGGAAGTTCATGGAACAATTGACAATCATTATGCTCAATCCCAAAGTTTCTACTCAATTAGCTAGAGTCTCATGTTGATAACGTATTATGAAACAATAAAAAAAAAGCGTATTGCGGAGAAAAGTAGGGAGATAGAATTCTTATTGATTTGGGATCAATTACAATGGAATAGAACTCATATATTTATAGGAGAAAAGTGACTTAGCCACTAAGTAACAAACCCTAAAATCTCTCTTAAATATAGACATTCACCTTAAATAGAATTCTATTTATAACACTCCTCTTTGAATGTCTATTCATCATATAATGTGCCTCGTTAAAACCTTAACTAAAATAAAACCCAGCGGAAAAAATCTAGAGAAGGAAAAAGAGTACACATGTTTAGAAATACGCTTTTTGGTTGCCTCATTAAAAACCTTACAAGAAAAACCCAGTGGGACAAAATCTTGTAAGGAAAAAAGAGTACAACACGTATTAACTCCCCCTGATGAGAGCATCAATTCATATCCTTGAGCTTTCGCATTCCAATCTTGTGCACTAGCTTCTTGAAGGTTGATGTCGGCAAAGATTTGATGAATAAAATAGCCATATTAACTCCAATGGATATGTTGCACCTTGAAAATCCTCGCTATCACATTATCATGCTTATAGTTATAGCAAGATACATATGTGTAAAAATTGTACTTAGGATGTAGTACTTCAGGACTAAGAATTGTATATGCTTTAAGTAAATTAAAAATTAAAATTGACTTTTTTTTAATTGTCTTTGTGACAACACTCAGATCTTCCTAAGAAAAGAAGATTTGATGGTTTAATCAATAACTTGTGGTGCATCGTAAAAAGAATGAGATACAGTTTTAAGAGCCCGTTTGGACATACAAATTTTTTCCTTTTCTTCAAATTTTTTCTTTGAAAAGAATGTTTGGTTATCCCATTCTTACCAATTTTTCATTTTTCACTTGAAAATTCATTTTCAAATTTGAAAACTGGTTCTCACCAATTTTTCAATTGAAAATGAGAATTTGCTAGTTTTAAATTTTACAAACTTACCCTATATTTTTAATATTTATAAAATAACCCCATCAGTTTTTCATCTTTGGCAGATACATCTTTCGCGACTAATGGTGGAACATCGGTCCTAGTTGATACTTGAACTCTGCCTACTGGAAGTTTGATTATATGGTTATGACTTATGAGAAATATGTGGCTATGCCTGCTTTTGCACCTTTTTTGTGTGTTAGTAGAATTAGAAAATGTGATATTGATTTTGCATCTCTTGTATATTGTAGTAAAGCAGAATATGATAACAGTTAATCAATAGTATTTTTATTTCAAGTAAGGTAATCAAATTGAGGTGGTTTTGATATTTTTTACAAGTTGTGGGGTATAAATCATGTTTCATGGTTTTGAAAAAAAGACATATATGTTGCAAAAATTATAATCAAACACAACTTCATCTTCAATTCAAATTTTAGTGAAATTCCAAATTTGAAAAAAAAATTGGAATTCATGTCCAAACGCCTACTAAGTTTATGTGTCAAAATCAACATGTAACAATTTGTTTATATAACAATGATTGAAATTTGGGAAAATGCATAAGTAACCCCTGACCTATACCCGGATTTTCAACTACACACTTTTTCTTTGCGGGAATCATATTACCCCCTAAACTTATTTTAAATGGAATTATTTGCACCCTTAACGCTGACAACCAAACTCTTGGCAAGTGGTGAGCTACACGCGCCCCATATGTATTTTTAGTACTTTTTTATTCTTTCTTCCTTTTCTTATCCTTTTTTCTTATTTCTTATTATTCTCATTTTTTTTGGTTATTTCATTATCTTTCTTTTTGTTTTGGTCACCGGAGGCATAAAATGGTGGTCATCGGAATTTCACAAACACCATTTTTTCCAGCGAATTTTTTTTTCCGGCGACAAATTTTTATTCCGATCTAAGTGTGTTTTATTTTATATTTATATATATATATATATATTTTTTCTTGAAAGTGTAATTTATGTATGGGAGGAAGAGCAAAAGAAATAAAAACGAATAAGCTGAGAAAATTTTTTTCAGTTAAAATTTCAATACATCATTTTTTTCCCGGCGTGGGAAGGTTTTCCGATGATGAATATTTTCCCCCAAATCTGAGTGTATTTTACTTTGCTTATGAATAAATTTTTTTGAGAGTTAAATTTGTGCGTGAAAAGAAAAAATGGAAGAAAAACAGTTAGACAAAGTCGCCGATTAATGAATATCTGCCGGAATTAGAGAAGAAACGAAAAAAAAGTAAAAGAAAAAAGACAAAGAAAAAGGAAAAGTAAAAGGAAAAAAAGTAAGAAAAAAATGATAAAAAGAATAAAAAATAATCTGAAAATCATTTTTTCTTGCTTCTCATTCTCATTTGGGAGAGTGAAATACACACACTATGCCACGTCCGCATTAAGGGTGCAAATAATTTCATTTAAAATAAGTTTAGGGGGATAATAAGATTCCCGCAAAAAAAAGTGTGTAATTAAGAATACGGATATAGGTCAGAGGGTACTTATGCATTTTCCCATTGAAATTTAAATTATTTTTAAAAATCTTAGTTCTTAAAAGTATGTTAAGATATATTTTTTTTGGCATGTCTTCTTTGTTTCCAATTGATTACTATGAACGCTACAATGATTTCATGGTATTTTTCTGGATGAGTTATTTTTCAAATTATGTTAGGTTTAAGCTTGATTAGCTTAAAATAAAGAGTAAATGGGAAATGAAGGAAAAATAGAATATTTGAATTTTCTTCCTTGACAAAGGGACATTGTCCCATATTGGAGGAGGAAAAAACTTCTAATGGGTATATATACAATTGCTCTTCTTCTAACTCTTAAGAGGTAAGAAGAAAGTAAGGCTCGCGTCGTCACTCGCTCGACTCGGGATTGGGTTCGGGTTTCGGTTTTGGTTTCGGGTTTGGACAATAATTGATAAATCTTTTTGGACAATAGTTTTTAGTTATTTAATAAAATATTAATTAAACTAGCTAAATATCCAACCCGAACTGTATCCATGCACGACCCGATTTATTTTCTTCCTAGATTTAAATTTTAGTAATAGTACTTACATTGGCTATAAATTCGTTTGATTCCTTAGATTTTACTTTACGAATTTTCTAAACTTCAAGACTTCTTCTTCTTCTGCACAAATCTATTCCAGTGTGATTTACTACCATTGAGTAGTTCGCTGAAACCTGTGTGGTTTTCTACTCCTTCTGAATTTTTCTATTCTGATTTGACGATATAAAAACTTCATCGGAATATTAAAATTCAGAAACAGTTTGAAGAACATAAAACCTTCATCGTTTTTTGTAAAACAATATATAAAAACTTTCATTTTTTTATTTATTAAATGTATTGTTTATCGTTAACTATAGTATTGTTTATTGTTCTGTTTTTTACCATTAATTGAACTTTGTTGTTGTTGACAGTGAAAAATGACAATTAATAATGGAAATCCTTTTGCGACTGATGCGACAACGATGATAGCCTCGTCAAGCCGAACTGTTGTTCCACCGACCGAGAAATTAGAAAACAATTTGGAGCCGACTTCAATGAATGGTATTCTTCTGGCTTACCACACTTGGTATGCAGAAATTCACTAGTGAAGAACCTCCGTGCCTGCCGTGGATATGCCGGACAATGAGAAATTTATGATTGTTGAGGCATGGAAACAGACAGATTTTCTTTGCAAAGGCTACATCCTAAAAGCTTTGGAGGATGACTTGTACAATGACTACAGTGCTATGAATACTTCAAAAGAATTATGGGACACATTTGTCATGACCCAAGTTCTCCCTCCGTGAACTATCGTGACGGCACCTAGTCTCTACGACTAGGTAAGCCTAACAATTTGCGGAAAACAGAAATGAAGAATACGAAAACTAGCAATTTACGAGTAATAAAATAGAAAAGTTTAAGATGTCGCTCGGAATATACAATAACAGCACTCTCGATCCATACTAACACTCTCAAAACTCGGAATCTCATGAAATCACAAGCTGTTGAATAACTACAAAGCGTTCTAACTCAAGAATGTCTGAACAAAAGTAAATACATGAGAGCTAAAGCTAGAGGGGAGAATAGAGATAGACTCCTCGATCTGCGGACGCGACAGATATATCTCGAAGTCTCTGAATATCGCCTCGCCTCACTGATAGTATGGTTGAGCCAAAGAACCTGGATCTGCACACGAAAAACATGTACAGGAAAGGGCATGAGTACACCACAGCGGTACCCAGTAAGTGCCAAGCCTAACTTCGGTCGAGTAGTGATGAGGAAGGTCAAGGCCCTACTGGTTATAGATGAAAAAACAAGGTAAAACAGTATGGAATACGACAATATAATTAAAATCCTAACAGTCTATAACGAATGAAATCACAGAAAGAATCTAACTCAGTACATAGAAGTAGCAACAAGGGATCTCCCAGGATATCGTCCCGTAGTCCCAAACGTAAAAGTCCATACGATCTCCCGGGATATTGTCCCATAGACCGAATCATAAATATGCCAGAAACTCCTGGAATATCAAATTCGTACTCCCAAAGTAAATATCCAATATGGAGAATCTACCGGGTGTTGTCCCGTAGTCCCAAATATAAATGTGCAGGGGGATCTACCGGAATACCGATCTATAGTCCCAAAGTAAACACGAAGGGGGATCTCCAGGGATATTGTCACGTAGTCCCAAAATAAATACACAATCATCTCAGAAGAATATGCAGTTCTATTCTAGAATTAAACAAGAAATTCTACTCTAACATACTGCACAGAGTACAAATAGGCAATTTAAAGCAGGTAAGACAGTTAAATCACATAGGCATGCCTTTCCTAATCTAAACAAGAGGCTTCAAGTAAAAGTATTTGCTCAATTAGAAAAAAACATAGGTAATAGCTTAATGAAAATGAGATTTTCAACAATTAGCACGTGTACACACTCGTCACCTCACGTACACAACACTCATATAATAACAATATTAAATCCTAAGTGGAGTTCCCTCACACAAGGTTAGGCAAGCCACTTACCTCAAACCAGCTCAATCAACTCGAAATCACGTTCTTACGACGAGTACCCGACTCCAAATGGCCCAAATCTATTCAAAGTAATTGTATAATGTAAATATAACTTCAAGTAGCTAATTTAACTAATTAATTCGAAGCTAACACGCGAAATTAAGAAAATTGCCCAAAAAGTCCCCCGGGTCCACATTTCAAAATCGGATAAAATTTACAAAACTAGAACCTTTGCACTCTCATGAGTTCATACATACCAAATACATCAAAATTCGACTACAAACGACCCCTTAAATCCCTAAATCAAAGTCTCCAATTTCAAAACCTAAACTCCCAATTTTTAACCACTAATTTCCATAAATTCCTTGTCTAATCAGTAGAATATCACCATAGAAACGAGTTTTGGTTCCAAAAATCTTACCTCCATGAAGTTCCCTTGAATTACCTCTTCAAAATCTCCCAATCCGACTTAACAATGGTGAAATAAAGTTGAAAATCGCGAAAGAAGCCTTATATAGGTTCTGGCCTAGGGATTTCGCACCTGTGGCCCTTTTACCGCTTCTGCGGTCGAGCCAACCGCATCTGCGGTTTTCACTTAAAGAATAGGAACCGCATTGTCACAACCAAACTGATGGGCTGCGACAGTTGCCTTAGTCCTACCTGTCAAAATTCCCTGAGCATGCGTCTAAGATATGAATCTGAATAACATCTGCTGAATTACGAAAATAACATATATGAAGGAAACTGCCAACAAGGCATATATACGTATACATGCAAAACATAGTGGGCGAGCCGGCAAGGCTGCTATAGACAACTATACATCCAAAACTGAAAGCTGACGAGGCCACATACAACCCAACTAGATATACTGTCTACAGACCTATAATAGAAACATAACTGTACAAAGACGGGACTGAGCCACGTCATACCCATATACATATATATACACAAACGTATCATACCAAAATCAAAAGCAGCTCCGGATCAAGTACAACATGCCAACTCTCACTGATCAGGGATCTAAGAAGGGGGACCGTCAGCTTGTCTACCTGTACCTGCGGGCATAAAAGGCAGGCCCCGTGAAATAGGGCATCAGTACGAAAAATGTACCGAGTATGTAAGGCATGAAAATTAATACGTAAAAGACATAGATGAAACATGGAATAAAGAAACACATCTTTAAATCTGAATAACTTTATAAATTCTGAAACGTTTATAATGTCGGCCACATGTGTATAAATGTCGTGCCATGCATAGGTATGGGTGTACATAATATCATCAAGACACTGAGGGCATCCCATCATATCGTCTCGGCCACTGTGGGCAACATCATCAACATATACCAGCTGATCAGGTGGTGGTGCATATATAATGCCGTAACCTTTTCCCATATCCCATATACATATATTTAAATATATACGCGTATATAACGCTATCTGGTCATGGGTCAATGCACATGTATAAGTGAGTGAAATGCATGAAAAATATGTAATAATTTCAATATTCCTTTAGGATAAACTTTTTCAACTGTGTATTATTCTGAGACTCATGAACAGAAGATAATAATAATTCTCATGGGGAATCAAGAATATAGACACCCCTAATATTTCTATGAATAGAGTAATTTATGGAAACAGTGTGTTTTCTTGTTTCTTCGGTATAATTTGAACCATGCCAAAAGAAAGAGGGGATGACCTTAACATACCTGGAGTAGGAAAACTTCGTATAATATTCTTGGCGAAGATTGTACCGTACTCTTCTAGAACCGCAAAATTCCACGTTGCTACTATTCTAACAAATTCTCGTTGGAAAATTTGCTTCTGTTTGTAAGTGTTAAAACAAGAAAAGTCATAACACCAACTTTTTCCATTTCCATTTCTTGATAAAACTGTAACTTGAAAGGTTGGTATGTATTGACTAGTTTGAGAATGTATTTTGAGTGATAATTGTCTTGGTCATTTCAAACTATTTTACTATAAGAGGTGTCTTCAATATAAGGCATAATGTTGCCACCTCTCAAATGATATTTAAGAGTTATTGTCTTGGTTAGGGAGGGCTGCCATGTGGGGGTGGGCAAGGTTATCTTAAAATATTAAATTAATTAATTATGTAATATCTCGCTACCCGATGATTAACCAATTATCCACGTAATTAAAAATTATTTAAAATTTTACTTATTTTTAATACACTTTATATATCCTGCTATCATGGTCATATGGTACCTTGTATGGTACTAGTCCATAATTATCGGGTATTATCGCTCGACCCGTATTTTAACCCAAATTGGCCACTTTCAACGAAACTTGTTTCCTTTAATTCGTGTACCCTTTATCCTTTATAACACTTATTTATTGCTTGTTATAAATAGCGTAAATACGTTAACATCAAGATGGTCTCACCCCCGAATCTACGTCAATTAACTGAAGACAAAACTTTTAATGTATGAAAACGCGAGATGTAACACGCATATGAACCTCACTTACCGCACCTACAACTTCTGGTCTTCTAGCTCCTGGACGCATCTGCGGCTGCTCTTCCGCTTCTACGATCTCGCACCTGCGGTCCCCAATCCGTAGGTGCAGTTATGACAGTAACCCAGCAGCTTCAGCTGCAAATTCTAACTTCCAACTCCCTGATAACCATCCGAAATCATCTCGAGGCCCCCGGGACCTCAACCAAAAGTACGAACATGTCATATACCACTATTCAAACTTATACCACTCTTCTAAACACTTAAAACAACATCAAATCTTCAAACACCCTCGGATTCAAGCCTAAGGTTTCCAAAAACTTTCGAATTCCGCTTTTGATCCAAAAGTCCATCAAACCTCGCCTGAATAACCTAAAATTTTGCACACACATCCCAAATAATACCACAGACCTACTCAACTTTCCGGAATTCCATTCCGACCCTTATATCAAAATCTCATTATCGAACCGGAAATTTCCAAAAATTCAACTTTCAGAGCTAACGAACACGCCACTATGCCCGAAATTATCCAACGGAGTTAAAAGAATCGACAGAATTCCATTCTGAGGCCGTTTTCACACTGCTCTGACCACGGCTAAATTCTAAATCTTAAGCTCTCATTTAGGGACTAAGTGTCCCAAAATATTCCGAAACTCCAAACGAATCCTCCCGGCAACTCACAACAGCAGAAAACAAATACGGGGAAAGCAGTTAATAGGGGATTGGGGCGTTAATTCTTAAAACGACCGGCTAGGTTGTTATATCCTCCCCCTCTTAAAACATTCGTTCATCCTCGAACGAGCATAGAGACATACCTGAAGTAGTGAAAAGATGAGAGTAATGGCTGCGCATATCCTGCTCGGTCTCCCAGGTCCCCTCCTAGACCGGCTGACCCCGCCACTAAACCTTCACTAATGCAATGCTCTTTGACCTCAGCTTTCGAACATGCCTATCCAATATCGCCACTGGCTTCTCAACATAAGATAGATCCTTGTCCAACTGGACTAAACTGAAATCCAACATGTGCGATGGATCACCGTGATACTTCCGGAGCATCGAAATATGAAATACCGGATGAATCTGCCAAGTTGGGAGGTAAGGCAAGCTCATAAGCTACGTCCCCAACATGTCTCAATATCTCAAAAGGACCAATAAACCTCGGACTCAATTTCCATTTCTTCCTAAATCTCATAACACCCTTCATAGGTGAAACCCGAAGCAAGACTCGCTCTCCAACCATATAGGAAACATCACGAACCTTCCGGTCTGGATTGGGTTGTGCGAAGTCTATCCTGAATCACCTTAACCTTCTCCAAGGCGTCCTGAACCAAGTCTGTGCCCAATAATCTAGCCTCACCCTGCTCAAACCAACCCACCGAGGATCTACACCGCCTACCATGCAAAGCCTCATACGGTGCCATCTGAATGCTGGACTGATAACTGTTGTTGTAGGCAAACTCCACCAATGGCAAAAACTGATCCCAAGAACCTCCAAACTCCATCACACATGCACGGAGCATATCCTCAAGAATCTGAATAGTGCGCTCGGACTGTCCATCCTTCTAGGGGTAAAATGTTGTACTCAACTCCATCCGAGTACCCAACACATGTTGTAAGGCCCTCCAGAACCGTGATGTGAACTGAGTACCTCTATCTGAAATGATGGAAACTGGAATACCATGCAGACGAACAATCTCCCGGATATAAATCTCCGCCAACTGCTCCGAAGAATAGGTAGTACACACAGGAATGAAATGCGCGGACTTGGTCAGCCGATCCACAATCACCCAAATGGCATCGAACTTCCTCAAAGTCCGTGGGAGTCCAACTAGGAAGTTTGTGGTGATCCTCTCCCACTTCTATTTCGGAATCTGTATCTGCTGAAGAAAACCACGCGGTCTCTGGTACTCATACTTAACCTGCTAACAATTGAGGCACCGAGCTACAAACCTAACTATATCTTTCTTCATCTGCCTCCACCAATAGTGTTGTCTCAAATCCTGGTACATCTTCGCGGCACCCGTATGGATGAAATACTGCCAACTATGGGCCTTATCTAGAATCAACTCCTGAAGCCTATCAACATTGGGTACACAAATCCGAACCTGCATCCGCAATACCCCATCATCACCAATAGTCACATCTCTATCATCTCCATGTAGAACCTTGTCCTTGAGGAGAAGCAAGTGAAGGTCACCATATTGATGCTCTGTGATATGATCGAATAAGGAAGACCGAGAAATCACGCAAGCTAGAACCCAACTGGGCTCCAAAAGATCCAATCTCACAAATTGGTTGGCTAAGGCCTAAACATCCATCGCCATGGGCCTCTCTGCTGCTGGTAAATAAGCCAAACTCCCCAAACGCTCCGCCTGGTGACTTAAAGCATCAGCCACAACATTGGCCTTGCCCGGGTGATACGAGATAGTGATATCATATTCCTTCAGGAACTCTAACCACCTCCTCTGGTGTAAATTAAGATCCTTATTCTTGAACATATGCTGCAAGCTCTGGTGATCAGTATAGATCTCACAAGGAACATCGTACAAATAATGACGCCAGATTTTCAAGGCATGACAGCTAACTCGATATCATGGACATGATAATTCTTCTCATGTACCTTCAACTGTATGGACATGTAGGCAATCACCCTACTGTCCTGCATCAATACTGCTCCAAGGCCAATCTTCAAGGCATCCTAATAGACGGTATAAGACCCCAAACCGTTAGGCAATATCAAAGCTGAGGCTGTAGTCAAAGTTATCTTGAGCTTTTGGAAACTCGCCTCACACTCTTCCATCCACTAGAATGGAGCACCCTTCTGGGTCAGCCTGGTCATAGGTGCTGCAATAGATTAAAACCCCTCAACAAATTGACAGTAATAACCCGCCAAGCCAAGAAAACTACGGATATCTGTAGCTGAGGATGGTATGGGCCAACTCTGAACTGCTTCCACTTTCTTCAGATCCACCTTTATCCCCTTACTCGACACTACATGACCCAAGAATGCCATGGAATCCAACCAAAACTCACATTTCGAAAACTTTGCATGACTTATTTTCTCTCAAAGTCTGAAGCGCTGTCCTCAGGTGCTGCTCATGATCTTCCCGACTCCGGGACTATACTAGAATATCATCAATAAAGACAATGACGAACGAGTCAAGATATGGCCGAAACACATTGTGCATCAAATGCATGAAAGATGCTGGACCATTGGTCAGCCCAAATGACATAACAAGGAACTCGTAATGACCATACCGAGTCCTGAAAGCAATCTTGGGGATATCTGTCTCCCGAATCTTCAACTGATGGTAATTTGAACGCAAGTCAATCATAGAAAACACTCGTGCACCCTGTATCTGGTCAAAAAAATCATCAATATGAGGCAAAGGATATCGATTCTTCACTGTAACTTTATTCAACTAGCGATAATCAATGCACATACACCTAGAACCATCTCTTTTCTTCACAAACAAGACAGGAGCACCCCAAGGTAATTCACTAGGCCGAATAAAACCCTTATCAAGCTGTAATTGATCATTCAACTCCTTCAACTTAGAAGGAGCCATACGGTACAGAGTAATAGAAATGGGCTGAGTGCCCGGCAACATATCAATACCAAAATCAATATCTCTATCAGGCGACATGCCCAAAAGATCAGCTGGAAACACATAAGAGAAATCCCGTACTACTAGGACTGAATCAACTGTAGGGGTATCAATACTGATATCTCTCATATAAGCTAGATACTCGTCACACCACTTCTCAACCATTCGCTGAGCCTTAAGGAAAGAAATAACTCTACTGGAGTGTGATCTAAAGTACCCCTCCACTCTACTCGTGGTACACCTAGCATAGCCAACGCCATGGTTTTTCTGTGACAATCAAGAATAGCATAATGGGCGACAACCAGTCAATTCCCAAGATAACATCAAAATCTACCATGCTAAGCAATAACAAAGCGGCTTTGGTCTCAAAACTACTAAGAGCAACCAAACACGACCTATAAATGCGGTCCATAATAAGAGAATCTCCCACAAGAGTAGAAACATAAATGGGGGAACCTAAAGAATCCCGAGATACACCTAAATGCGAGGCAAAATAAGAAGACACATAAGAATAAGTGGATCCTGGATCAAATAAAATCGATGTATATCTATGATAAACCAGGACAATACTTATGATGACAGAATCGAAGGCGACAGCCTCGGTACGGGTAGGAAGGGCATAATATCTAGTTTGCCCTCCCCCTCTAGGGCGACCTCTACCTCCCCAACCTTCACCTCTAGTTGGCTGAGCAGGTGGGGTAGCAACTAGTATTCTGATCATAGCAAAGGAACTCTGCGGGGCACGCTGTGGCTGAGAAGTTTGTGGAGGTGCACCCCTCCTAAGTATGGGTCAATCCCTCACCATATGGAATGTGTCACCACACTCAAAACACACTCTGGGAGGATATGGCGGCTGTGAGTGGCTCGGACCAGGTCTTCTAGACTGACCACTGAAAGCACCCCGCGCAGGAGGCGCCCTAGATACTAGAGGTGCATATTAAGGATCCTGAGGCCTAGAAGGAGCTGGAATACCACTGGCTGCTGGAAGGGCTAAATGAATGGGACGACTCATATAACCCCTACCATGATGAACTGCAGCTGGGGCAAAGGCACTAGAATAATGGCCCGACTCTCGAGACCTCTTGGCCTCCCTCTCCTCTCTATCCTAAGCATGCATACCATCTACTCTCCTAGCAATGCTCACCACCTGCTGATAAGAGATATCCATCTCCAACTCCCGAGCCACACTAGATTTGATGCTAGGAATAAGCCTCTCAATAAACCGGCGAACTCTCTCACGAACTGTAGAAACCAAGGCTGGTGCATGCCTAGACAAGTCGGTGAAACGGATAGCATAGTCCGAAACAGTCATAGTGCCTTGGCGCAAATGCTTAAACTTTGCATGTCATGCATCCCTAAGGCTCTGAGGGACAAACTCTCTCAAGAACATATCTGAAAACTGAGTCTAAGTAAGGGAAGCTACCTCGATTAGACTATCCAACTCAAAAGTATGCCACCACTGATAGGCTGCTCCTCAAAGCTGGAAGGCAGTGAAAGAAACTCCAGTCGATCCTGATATACCCATAGTGCAGAGGACATGGTAGCACTCCTCTAGAAATCCCAGGGCGTCATCTGATGCTAGACCATCGAATACAGGAGCCTTGTACTTCTTGAACCTCTCAAGCCTCCACTGCTCGTCCTCAGAAGCTACTGCTCTGTCCTTGGGCTGAACTGGGGCTACAGGCTGTACCGGTATAACCTTTGGGATCTAATCAACTTGGAGTCACTGCTTAGGAGTGCGGGCGGCGGGAGTCTATGCTCCTACCCTAGCTTAGGATATGGCTGCAGTGAGGGGAATCAACCTTGCCTGAGCTAGAGTAGTGTACATGCTCATAAACTGTGCAAGAGTCTCCTGAAGAGCTGGAGTAGTAGTAGTAGTAGTAGGCGTATGAGGTGCTTGGGCTCCGGCGGGAACTGCTTGTGGATCCTCCATGGCAGCTCGTGTGGGTGCTCTAGCTGCACCACATGCGTGTCCTCAGCCTCTACCCCAGCCCCGACCTCTGACGGCTCTAGTAGGGGCGCGGGTGCTTGATCATCTCCGCTAGCACGTGTCCTTACCATTTTTTAGAGAATAGAAGATAGAAGTTTAGAATTGTGATATCAAAAATCTCGCACGACAAGGAAATCAAATCAAATGGAATTTTCCTAACAGTTACATAGCCTCTCGTAGATAAGTACAAATGTCTCTGTACCGATCCGCGAGACTCTAATAAACCAGCTTGTGATTCATGACTCTTATGAACCTAGAGCTCTGATACCAACTTGTCATGACCCAAGTTCTCCCTCCGTGAACTATCGTGATGGCACCTAGTCTCTACGACTAGGTAAACCTAACAATTTGCGGAAAACAGAAACAAAGAATACAAAAACTAGCAATTTACGAGTAATAAAATAGAAAAGTTAAAGATGTCGCTCGGCATATACAATAACAACACTCTCGATCAATACTAACACTCCCAAAACTCGGAATCTCATGAAATCACAAGCTGTTGAATAACTACAAAGTGTTCTAACTCTAGAATGTTTAAACAAAAGTAAATACATGAGAGCTAAAGCTAGAGGGGAGAATAAAGAGGGACTCCTCAATCTGCGGACGCGACAGATATACCTCGAAGTCTCTGAAGATCGCCTCGCCTCACTGATAGTATGAAGGAAAGGGCATGAGTACACCACGGTGGTACCCATTAACTGCCAAGCCTAACCTCAGTCGAATAGTGACGAGGAAGGTCAGGGCCCTACTTGTTATAGATGAAAAAACAAGGTAAAACAGTATGGAATACGACAATATAATTAAAATGCTAACAGTCTATAACGAATGAAATCACAGAAAGAATCTAACTTAGTACACAGAAGTAGTAACGGGGGATTTCCCAGGATATCATCCCGTACTCCCAAACGTAAATGTCCATAGGATCTCCAGGGATATCGTCCCATAGTTCGAATCATAAATATGCAGGGGAAACTCCCGGAATACCAAATTCGTAGTCCCAAAGTAAATATCTAGTACGGGGAATCTACCGGGTGCTGTCCAGTAGTCCCAAATATAAATGTGCAGGGGGATCTGCCGGAATACCGATACGTAGTGCCAAAGTAAACACGCAGGGGGATCTCCCGGGATATCGTCCCGTAGTCCCAAAATAAATACACAACCATCTCAGAAGAATATGCATTTTTATTCGAGAATTAAACAAGAAATTCTACTCTAACATGCTGCACAGAGTACAAGTAGGCAATTTAAAGCAGGTTAGACAGTTAAATCATATAGGCATGTCTTTCCAACAAGAGGCTTCAAGTACAATTATTTGCTCAATTAGAAGAAAACATAGGTAATAGCTTAATGAAAACGGGATTTTCAACAATTCGCACATGTACGCTTTCATCACCTCACGTACACGGCACGCATATAACAACAATACCAAATCCTAAAGGGAGTTCCCCCCACAAGGTTAGGCAAACCACTTACCTCGAACCAGCTCAATCAACTCGAAATCACGTTCTTGCCACGAGTACCCAACTCCTAATGGCCCAAATCTATTTAAAGTAATTGCATAATGTAAATATAACTTCAAGTAGCTAATTTAACTAATTAATTCGAAGCTAACACGCGAAATTAAGAAAATTCCCCAAAAGGTCCCCCCGGGCCCACGTCTCAGAATCGGATAAAATTCATAAAACTAGAACCCTTACACTCTCACAAGTTCATACCTACCAAATACATCAAAATCCGACCACAAACGACCCCTCAAATCCCTAAATCAAAGTCTTCAATTTCAAACCCTAAACCCCCAATTTTTAACAACTAATTTCCATAAATGCCTTGTCTAATCAGTAGAATATCACCATAGAAACGAGTTTTGGTTCAAAAAATCTCACCTCCACGAAGTTCCCATGAATTCCCTCTTCAAAATCTCCCAAAAAGCTCCCAATCTGACTTAACAATGGTGAAATAAAGCTGAAAATCGAGAAGGAAACCTTATTTAGGTTCTGGCCTAGAGATTCCGCACCTGTGGCCCTTTTACCGCTTCTGTGGTCTAGCCAACCGCATCTACGGTTTCCACATAAAGTCATGGGACCGAAACTGTGCCTCCCTTACTGCACCTGCGGCTTCTGGTCTTCTAGCTCCTGGCCGCATCTGCAATAGCTCTTCCGCTTCTACGATCTCGCACCTGCGGTCCCCAATCCGCATGTGCGGTTATGACAGGAACTTAGCAGCTTCATCGACAAATTCTAACTTCCAACTCCCTGATAACCATCCGAAATCATCCCGAGACCCCCGGGACATCAACCAAAAGTATGAAGAAGTCATATACCACTATTTAAACTTATACCAATCTTCTAAACACTTAAAACAACATCGAATCATCAAAACACCCTCGAATTCAAGCCTAAGGTTTCTAAAAACTTCTGAATTCCGCTTTTGATCAAAAAGTCCATCAAACCTCGCCCAAATGACCTGAAATTTTGCACACATGTCCCAAATGACACCACAGACCTACTCAACTTTCCAGAATTCCATTTCAACCCCTATATCAAAATCTCACTATCGAACCGGAAACTTCCAAAAATTCAACCATCGGCATTTCAAGCCTAAATAAGCTACGGACCTCCAAAACTCAATCCGAACACGCCTCTAATCCCGAAATTACCCAACAGAGCTAACGGAATTGACAGAATTCCATTCCGAGATAGTCTCCACACTGTTCCAACCACGACTGAATTCTAAAATTTAAGCTCTCATTTAGGAACTGAGTGTCCCAAAACACTCCGAAACTCCAAACGAATCCTCCCGGCAACTCACAATAGCAGAAAATAAATACGGGGAAAGAAGTTAATAGGGGATCGGGGCATTAATTCTTCAAACGACCGGCCGGGTAGTTACAAACTTGAGTAGAAGTACAAGACTGAAGATGCATGCTTGAAGAAGTTTGTGATTGCCAAGTTTTTAGACTATAAAATGATAGACAGCAAAACCTTTGGAACCCAAGTTCAAGAACTTCAACTTATTTTTCACAAGCTTATTACTGAAGGTATGGTCGTGAATTAAGCATTTCAAGTGGCTGCAATGATTGAAAATTTCCTCCTTCATGGAGAGATTTCAAAAATTATCTTAAGCAAAAGGGCAAAGAAATAAAGTTGGAAGATCTTGTGATTCATCTCAAGATTGAGGAAGAAAACAAAATAGCCGATAATAAGTCTCATGGAAATTCAACAATTATGGGAGCTAGAATCGTTGAGGAGATTGCTTCAAAAAGTAAGAAGAGGAAGAGGTCTTCTAGATAGACTAAGGAGCAGAACAAAAAGAAATTCAAGGGCAACTGCTACAATTGTGGAAAAGCTAGTCACAAAGCCCCTGATTTTCGTCTCCCAAAAAAAGGATAAGAAAGATGGACAGGCCAACATAGTGGAGATGAATGATGGCATTGATGATCTATGTGTAATTCTTTCGGAATACAACCTAGTTGGAAATTCGAAGGAGTGTGGATTGACTCTGGAGCCATTCGACATGCTTGCGCTATCAAAGAAGCATTTGTGACTTACTCTATTGCTGGTCCCGAAGAAGAGCTTTCCATGGAAAATACTGCAACATCCAAGATTGAAGGTTATGGGATATTGCTGAAGATGATTTCCAGCAAGGTGTTAATGCTCAACAACGTTCTTCATGTTCCTACTATTAGGAAGAATTTAGTTTCTACTTATTTAATTGTTAAGAATTGATTAAAATGTGTATTTCTATTTGATAAAGTTGTTGTAAGCAAGAATGAAATGTATGTTGGAAAGGGCTGCCTCACATAGGGCCTTTTCAAACTCAATGTAATGGTTGTTGATAGAATAAAATTTCAGCTTCTTCATATTTGTTTGAGTCAAATGATTTATGGAATATTCGTTTAGGACATGTCAATTACAAAACCTTATAGAAGTTAATTAATTTAGAAATATTGCCTAAATTCGAGTGTGATAAATAAAAATGTCAAATATGTATTGAATCTAAGTTTGTAATACATCCTTATAAGTCTGTTGAAAGGAATTCAAATACTTTAGACTTAATTCATACTGACATTTATGATATGAAGTCGACACCATCTCGAGGAGGGAAAAGTATTTTATAATTTTTATTGATGATTGCACTCGATATTGTTCTATTTATTTGCTTAATAGTAAGGATGAAACAATTGAAGCATTTAAGCAATACAAGAATGAAGTGGAGAATCAATTGAATAAAAAGATCAAAATGATTAGAAGTGATAGGGGTGTAGAATATTAATCTTTGTTTGCATAAATATGTTTGAAATATGGAATTATCGATCAAACTATTGCCCCTTACACAACTCAATCCAATGGAATTACAGAAAAGAAAAATCGGACATTAAAGGAAATGATGAATTCTTTAATAATATGTTTCGGATTACCGTAGAGTTTGTGGGGGGAAGCTACCCTTACAGCTAACTGAATACTTAATAGAGTAACTCATAGAAAAACACAATCTATTCCATATGAAAAATGGAAAGAAAGAAAACACAACTTGAAATATTTCCAAGTGTGGGAGTGTCTAGTAAAGGTACAAGTTCCTTTACCCAAAAGGGTCAAAATCGGACAAAAAATTGTAGATTGTGTTTTTATTGGATATGATACAAACAGTAAAGCGTGTCAGTTTTTGGTTCATAAATCTGATAATCCCGAAATTCATGTTAATACGGTAATTAAATCAGATAATGCTGAATGTTTTGAAAGCATCTATCGTATAAAGCTGAATGCAAGTCGTTAAGTGAAAGACCCAAATGAACACTGGAAGAAACAAATGAAAATATTCCACATGAAGAAGATCCAAGGCGTAGCAAACGTCAAAGAACATCTACTTCCTTTGGACCAGATTTTGTGACATTCTTGCTTGAAAATGAGCCTTAAACTTTTAAAGCAGTTGTGTCATCTTCAGATTTAGCATTTTGGAAAGAGGCAGTCAATAGTGAAATTCAATCAATTTTGGATAACCATACATTGGAATTGATTTATCTTCCTCCGGGAAATAAGCCTTTAGGCCCGAAATAGATCTTTAAACGAAAAAATGAAAGCTGATGGCTATAGGGCAAGAATTGTTTTCAAAGGTTATAGACAAAAGGAAGGCTTTGATTACTTTGACATTTACTCGCCAGTAACGAGGATAATATCTATTAGGGTGTTAGTGGCACTAGCGGCCGTGTATGGCCTTGAAATCCATCAAATGGGTGTTAAAATAGATTTCTTAAATGGAGAATTAGAGGAAGAGATTTACATGGAACAACTAGAGGGTTTTGGGGCTCTGGGTAAATAAAAAAAAAGTGTGCAAACTTATTAAGTCGCTTTATGGACTTAAATAGGCACCCAAACAATAGCATGCCAAATTTGACCAAACAATATTGGCAAGTGGGTTTAAAATCAACGAGTATGACAAATGCGTTTACATTAAAAATACTCCAGGTCATGAAGTCATTGATTGTTTATATGTTGATGATATGTTGATAATGAGCAAAAATATTGTAGTTATAAATGCTACTAAGCGCATGTTGGCTAGAAAATTCGACATGAAAGACTTAGAAATTGCTGATGTGATCTTAGGAATCAGAATGCACAAGACTCCACAAGGTTTAACATTATCACAGTCTCACTACATTGAAAAGTACTTGACAAATTCAAGTATTTAGATTTCAAAATTACCAAGACTCCAATTGACGTGAGTTATGCACTTTAAAAGAATGAAGGTGGAAGTGACTCACAACAGGACTATGCAAGAGTATTGGAAAGTTTGATGTATATCATGAATTGTACGCGACCAGATATAGCATGTGCTACTAGCAAACTGAGTCAGTTTACAAGTAATCCCAATCAAATACATTGGATGGTAATGAAATGAGTTTTGGGGTATCTAAAACATACCCAAAATTATGCTTTGCATTATAACAAATATCCCTTCGTGATTGAGGGATATAGTACAAATTGGATCACCAGATCATCTGAAGTTAAATCCACGAGTGGATATATTTTCACAATTGGGGGTGGAGCAGTGTCTTGGAAATCATCCAAACAAACGTGCATCACCCGTTCTATAATGGAATCTGAATTCATAGCTTTAGGTAAGGCCGGTGAAGAAGATGAATGGCTTCAGAATTTCTTGGAAGATATTCCATTTTGGCCCAAACCTTTGTCACCTATATGTATACATTGTGATAGTTGCAGGGAGCGTTATGTATAATGAAAAATCTCGTCACATATGACGGAGACACAATACCGTTAGACAAATATTATCTAGTGACGTTATCACTATTGACTACATAAAGTCAAGATATAACATGTCGGATCCACTTACAAAAGTCCTATCTAAGAGGCAGTTGAAACATCATCAAAGGCAATAGGGTAAAGGCGTAGGACAAGTCATCATGGCAGTAACTCTACCTAGCAGACCGGAGATCCCAAGAGATCGGTTTAAAGAGAATTAACAAAGTTATGAATGACGGTTCAACATTGTCAAATAACTCAACTCATTCTCGTGATGAAGACAATGTTCAGAAATCGAGGTAAAGCATTAAGGCTTTTTGATGAGTCAATAAAGCTTAAAGCTTTTTAATGATTTGCTATGTCTGGTAGTATATAACCAGATAGTATGTCTATAGGATTACACATTTAGAAATTATCTATGTGAATGTAAAGTGTAAGCCGCTTCAAGGGTAATGAAAGTAATGGCCCATTCTCTAAGCACTTATGAAACCAGGCGGTGTTCAAGGCTGAAACGAACACAACCGTGAGAACCATAGATGGTTAAGGGTTAATTGTTTGACTTATGTTGTCTAGGTATACCACAAAGCTCGACGGTTCAAAGATATCAAATCTACCGATTGATCGAGTATATTCGATATAAGTTCACTACGGAAAGTTCAAAGGGAAACCTACTTATCCAGATGTAATTAATTCTTGCATGTAAATCACAAACTCGTCTATGCATTCCTTTGTCTTATAGCCATTCCCCATTCATGTGGGAGATTGTTGGGTTAAGCTTGGTTAGCTTAAAATAAAGAGTGAATGGAAAATGGATGGAAAATCTAATATTTGAATTGCCCTCCTTGACAAAGGGACATTGTCCCACATTGGAGGAGGAAAAGACTTTTTATGGTTATATATATAATAGCTCTTCTTCTAGCTCTTAAAAAATTAAGAAGAAGTCAAGCCTCGCGCCGTCGTCGCTCGCTCGGCTTGGCTCGACTTCGGATTTGGTCAAAGATTGATTGATTAATCTTTTTGGACAAAATTTCTTTAATTATTTAATAAAATATTAATTAAATTAGCCAAATATCCAACCCGAACCGGATCCATGCGCGACCTGATTCATTTTCTTCCTGGATTTTTGTTTAAATTTCCCTTCCGTTTTTAAGTGACTGTTCTGAAGGGTTGTAAACTTTCAGAAAAGTACTTCCATTGGCTATAAATTCGTTTGATTCCTTAGTTTTTTCTTTACAAATTTTCTGAACTTCAAGACTTCTTCTTCTCCTGCACAAATCTATTCCAGTGTGATTTACTATCATTGAGTAGTTCGCTGACATCGTGGGTTTTGGTACCAATACACCGGGGAGTTAAATCGTTCTATCCTGGGAGGATAATATTCCGGCACCTCGGGTACTTGAGGGAAATAACTTTCTTAAGGACACACTATGCATTCAACGGGCTCGATTTATTCCAAAATTATTTTTTTCATATATTATTTCGACATTCTGTTGCTGCTAACTTTCTGTTTATGTTTCAGAAAGTTTACTGTTTTATTATTTATTATAGTAATACAAATTGTCTAATAAATTCTCCTTCTAGAACATATACGACTTAGGCCCCAATTGTCCATAAGAAATTTTTCTTTTTTTTTTCAATAAAAAAATTCAAAAAAGTGTTTGTTCAATTAATTTGCTACAAGTTTTTGAAAATTTTTCAAAAATGAGTTTGTCAAAAACCAAAAAATTCAGAAAAATATTTTTCTTCACTCATAAAACTGCAACATTTTTTAAAATGAAACGCATGTCCAAACATAATTTTAAATTTCAAATACAATTTTTCAAATATTATAATTTTGTGTCCAAATGCTTACTTACTTTATTCCTTCTTCTTCTCTCTCCTACTCCCTTATGAAGTATTGTACTATTATCATATATGTGCTCATGGCCCCAAAATAAAAGGGAACGAATAAAAAATAAGAAACTAAAATAAAGCACCATCAAATGCTAAATTTGGAATACTTGAAATAAAGAATCTTGATCGCCAAATAACTACAAAAGAAGTTGAAGAATGTTATAGCTTAATTAAGTTATATATGCATTCCCTTATCCCAAACAGCAAATAGGAAGAAAGAGAATTTTCTTTAAAGGAGAAGGTCTGTGAACAGTAACTCCCATGGATGCAACCATTATTGTACCACCCATACCACCGGAACCATCGGACAAGAGAAACTATATGGACGTAGAAGAAGCAACATCACATTCCTGATAAACCGGTTAGCCATCAAAATGACTACTATGAGGAAGATGCCTCCACAATCATCAAAGATGATAAAGGAAAAAACATTGAAGGCTCAATCCCACTTTTACATGACGACAGGAAACGCCTTTACTTCCCATGGTGTTACTCTGTAATCATAAAGGTCTTTGGACGTAGAATACCACACCAATATCTTCAGTCTAAACTAATGGACTTATGGAAGTCATCCGAACAGTTAATCTTACCACAAGAAACACCGAAAAACTCATAAAAAATACAAAACAGGGGGAGGAGAATAAATGGAAGACAGTAACCTTCCCAAGAAAGAAAAAATCGGATCAACAAAAGGTGAAAAAGAGGAACAATGGTTGGCAAACAACCAACATCATACATCACCAGCACAACAGATCCAGGTAAACATGTTCGACACTAACTCATGTAAGTTTTTAAAAGGTAAAACTGTGCAGTACAATTGTAAGGCAAACAAACCCAGTCCACAATTTTATAGCAGGCCCAACGACCCAACCAATAAACATAGGCCCAACCCCACTCCCATGCAACGCCTTCCATGAGGCCCCGGCCCAAAAATAACACCAAAAGCAAGGCAGGAATCGGGCCCGAGGAAACTAACATAAACTCCAGCCTTGATCCCCACATAGGCTCCCATAACGAGGCCTCTCCTCTAGGCCCATCTCCTAACGCAAAAGATCTCAACCATAGGGTCTTGGACTGCAGGGCCGGTCATAAGTTAGGATTTTAACATGTTTTATGCCCCTACTTGCCTATGCTTTGATCATATATTGTTACAAAATAGTCCTAAAAGGCTCACAAGTTGTGCTTGATTGCAGGTTTGATCAACAAAGTGATAAATTATCAAGGAACGGCTCAAGAAGGAGTTAGACCTGCTCGAGTATCAAAGAACAAGAAATCTAAGGAAAAAAGCCCTAGTGCGGACCGCGCAAATAGGAGTGCGGCCGCACTGGGTGGTTCAGAGAGTTAGTAAACTAGGCTAGAAGAAGCGCAGTCGCGGTACATATTCGCGGTCCGCGGTGGAGGCTCCGCGGCCGCACTACTCTTTTGTGTGGTCCGCGGTCATGAGAGTCAGAGAGATGAAAGTTTGCAAAGCCAATGCCATGCGGTCCGCGGTCATGTCAGCTCCCTCCGTGGTCGCGGATCATTCTACGCGGTCCGCGGAGTCCAAGTTCAGAGAAGCAGAAGTAACCCCAGTACGGCTGCGGTCCATTTAATGCGGCCCGCACTGACCCCGTGGGGGTATTTTTGTCCAGTTTTTCCAGCCTAGTATAAATAGAATATTTTACCATTTTTTAGGTAATCAGATATATTAGAGTTGAGTTGCGCTCATGGGAACATCATTTGTAGCCATTTTTGGCATCTTAACTTCAAAATAACAATATATTCTCTGTATTTACATTAGCATTTAATTAATATGCTTTGTTCTTCATCTATTTCTTTATTTTCTTCTTCAAACATGAGTAGCTAAACCCATTAGCTAGGGTGTTGCCATCTAATGTTAGATTGATTATGGTGTTTGCTATTTGGGTTGATTTTATGTTTTAATCTAGAATTGGTGGTTGCAAATACTAATTCAAGCTTTGTGGGTTTAACTCTTCTTGAGAAAGAGAGTCTATGACCCCAAAATGGATCCAACAAGGAATTGGGATGGACTCATGAGAAATGATAGTCCCAATTAATGGGTGAAACCTCGAGGGTGTAATTACCTTACTTGAACCCGAGTTGCTTGGTCTAATTTGCCTACCCATTTGGTCTCGAGAGAGTCCATTGGGCAAAATCACTTTCTCTACCGAGAGGTGTGAGAGTAGGTAAAATTGTACAACGGTTATAGCATAAGCCCCAATTATGTAAATCGAACTTTAGTAACATCTACTCGTCAATTAGCCACCTAAGTAGTGTCACGACCCCAGTGCCCTTCTTCCCATTAGATACAACTTAGCAATATTCTCGTAGCATAATTTAGTGTTAATCAATAGTTTTATAAAAATAGTTATAATTCGAAAACCCAAAAATGTTTGAAGTGACATTAGGAGTACAAACACATCTCTAGGCTAGACACACAATCCAAATCCACTACTAGCTCCCTGAGAAAATTGATCCTGACCCTCATATTGGGTAAAATCTATTGAGACCCACTCTTCCTACCTTAGTGTAGCGTCGAGTTGGCAGCGATCACTTTTTGGCGCCGTTACCAGGGAGCTTACGATGTTGACTATCTGTTTATTTAGTTTTGTGTTTTGCTTCTCTTTCCTTCTTGATCACTAATTTTGTTTGTGTCGATCAATCAGGTACAAATGTCTCTTAATGCAAATGACCCTCTCGGCAATGTGATAGCGGGGGAGGAGCTAGAGGATCTAGAACAAGATGAGGTCTTACCTCAATTTCCATGGAGAAGCCAAAATGCCAATGTAAATGCAAATGAGAACAACAATATTCCAGACCCTCCTCTACCACCACTGAGAGTGGTTCCCAAAATTTTACCAAATCAAGGATACGCCAGTGCTATTGTTCGTCCCCGAATCCGGGCGGGGAACTTTCAAATCACAAATGTTATGTTGACCTTGCTCAAGCAAAGAGGGTATTTCACGGACACCTCTGATCAAAATGCCTACAAGGACTTGAAGGGGTTCGTGGATACATGCTGGGGAAGCAAGCAGACAAACGTGTCCGAGGATGCGTTGAGATTGAGTCTTTTCTCGTTCTCTCTTCGGGGTAAAGCATTGGATTAGTTAGAAAGGCTCCCCAATCATTCTATTACAACATGGGATGAATTGGCGGACAAATTTATTGCCAAGTTCTTTTCTCCAAGTCATATGGCGACTCTTCGGGATGAAATTCTTGCCTTCAAGCAAAAGCCAACGGAACATTTGCATGAGATATGGGAAAGATATAGAACAGTGGTGAAAGAGTGCCCTAATAACGACATGACTGAGGCTATGATTCAACAAACCATTTATCGGGGCATCTACACCACGAATAAATGCATTGTGAACCAATTGGCCGGAAGGAACTTTATAAAACTTTCTTACCAAGAGGCATGTGATGTACTTGATGAAATGGCCGACACATCTTCGGCATGGCAAAGCCGAGCAAATGTGCCCCAAGCTGACCCCACGGTCATCCATTTGGACAAGGAATTGCATGATCATGGCCAAGCTATTGCCGAGCTTACAACAACTATGAATCAATTGGCAAGGGTGCAATTGCAACAAGTCCAAAACCCGCGCCAAGTCAATGCAATGGAAGGTGTTTCTATATTGAAAAGGAGGCAAATAGGGCAATAACCCCAAGGTAATTGTGAACAATATGACAACAACAATGATGGTGGTGGTTATTCAAATGAGTGCTATGATGATCAAAACGAAGAGGTCCAATATGTCAATAACTACCAAGGGAATAGAGGCAACTCTTCGAATCAACAATGGTGTCCTCAAGGAAATTGGGGCAATCAACAACAAGGCGGAGGTAATTGGAATAACAACAATCAATAACAAGGTGGTGGAAATTGGAATAATAACAACCAAAACAACAATTGGGGTAATCAAAGCAACCAAGGGAATTGGAATGGTAATAACAATAATTGGGACAACAACAACAACAATCAAGGCGGATGCAACAACAATGGAAACCATGGAAACAATGGGATGGGCTTTCAAAGGCCCCCAATGTATCAACAACCGAGCAATCCACCCCATTTCCCCTCCCAAGGTCCTAGTTCTTCCGGAGGTAATATGGGAAGAATTGAAAGCATGTTCGAGCAAATGATGAAAAAGAACCAAGATTCTAATGCCCAATTGGCTTCTCATAATACATCTATTCGGAACTTGGAGGTGCAATTAGGACAAATCTCTCAAGCGTTGAATACTTATCCTAAAGGTGCTCTACCAAGTGATACGATAGTGAACTCGAAGAGTTGGAATAATAATCATGTGAAGGCAGTTACAACAAGAAGTGGGAGAGGCGGTAATGTGAATGTCTCAAAGCAAAAGCAAGTTATGGATGAAGATGTTGAGTTGCAGGATGATGATGTACCTTTGATTGTTGATGATTTGGTTAATCAAAATATGAACAATGATGTGCGGATTGATATTGATGATGAAACCGAGGTAGAGACTCAAGATGTTGTGAACCCGTCTAGGGAACACGTGATTGACATGCCCGAGCCGGTTGTACCAAAGGCCAAGGCACCTTTGCCTAGGTCACCTCCACCTTATCCTAAACGGTTTGCAAAGTAAAAGAGTGACAATCAATTCAAAAAGTTCATTGACATGATGAAGAGCCTCACAATCAATATGCCTTTGGTGGAGGCACTTGAACAAATGTCGGGGTATGCTAAGTTCATGAAAGATTTGGTAACAAAGAAGAGATCGATGGAGTGTGAAACAATTAAAATGACTCATCAAGTGAGTGCCATAGTGCATTCAATGGCACCCAAACTTGAGGATCCCGGAGCTTTTACTATCCCGTGTACTATCGGAAGTGCGGATTTTTCCAAGGTCCTTTGTGACTTGGGGGCTAGCATAAATTTGATTTCGTACTCGGTCTTCAAGATTTAGGGAATCGGACAACTTCGACCTACCTCAATGAGACTTCAAATGGCAGATCGATCGATGAAGTGACCTTTAGGCATAATTGATGATGTACTTATCCGGGTGGATAAGTTTATATTGCTGGCCGACCTTGTCATATTGGATTGTGAGGTGGACTTTGAAGTGCCGATTATTCTTGGTAGACCTTTCCTAGCTACGGGAAAGACATTGGTTGATATTGAAGCGGGTGAGCTGACTTTCTGAGTGGGGATGAGAAGGTGGTATTCCATGTTTGCAAATCAATGAGACAACCCAATAGCACAGAGGTGTGTTTATTTGTGGATATTGTCACAACTGTGATAGTGGATGACACAAGTTCCATGATCCATGTTGAAGATCATCTTGAGGCTGTGCTTCTTAATATGGATGTCAATGATGATGCTAGTAGAGTGGAGTGCGTGAATGCATTGCATGGTATGGGTTCATATTCATATGAGCCTAGGAGGCTATCTTTGGATCTTGAAAACTGCAAAACTCCACCAACAAAGCCATCGATTGAGGAGCCATCGGTGTTGGAGTTGAAGCCACTTCCTCCACACCTCAGGTATGAATTCTTGGGTTCAAATTCTACTTTACCTGTTATTCTTTCTTCTTGCCTTACTAATATGCAGGTTGAGGCCACTTTAGCGGTTCTTCAAAAGCGGAAAAGGGCAATCAAATGGACTCTAGCTGATATTTAGGGAATAAGCCCCGCATTTTGCATGCACAAAATCATCTTGGAGGAGGATGCAAAGCCTTCCTTGGAGCATCAAAGAAGACTAAATGAGGCGATGCAAGAGGTGGTGAAGAAAGAGGTTATCAAGTGGCTAGATGCTGGGGTGGTTTATCCTATTTCTGACAGTTCGTGGACTTCTCCGGTGCAATGTGTGCCGAAGAAGGGTGGTATGACCGTGGTGACCAATGACAACAATGAGCTCATTCCTGCTAGAACGGTCACTGGGTGGAGAGTTTGTATGGATTACTGAAAGCTGAACAAGGTGACTAGAAAAGATCATTTCCCATTGCCATTCCTTGACCAAATGCTTGATCGTCTTGCGGGTCGGGCTTTCTATTGCTTTTTGGATGGTTACTCGGGGTACAATCAAATTCTAATTGCCCCAGAGGACCAAAAGAAGACCACCTTTACATGTCCTTATGGCACATTCGCTTTCTCTAGAATGCCATTTGGATTGTGTAATGCTCCGGCGACCTTCCAACGTTGCATGATGGATATTTTCACCGACATGGTGGAGGATATCTTGGAGGTCTTCATGGATGACCTCAGAATGGTTGGGGATTCTTTTGAGGAGTGCTTGGTAAACTTGGATAGAGTGTTGAGCCGATGTGAAGACACCAACCTTGTTCTCAATTAGGAAAAGTGTCATTATATGGTAGAAAAAGGTATAGTGTTGGGTCACAAGATCTCGAAGCGAGGAATTGAAGTTGATAAGGCCAAGATTGAGGTTATTTTGAGGCTCCCTCCCCCTACTTCTGTCAAAGGGGTGAGGAGTTTCCTTGGGCACGCGGGTTTTTACCAGAGGTTCATAAAGGATTTTTCTAAAGTGGTATACCCTTTTGTGCAAGTTGCTCGAGAAAGATGCAAAGTTCTTGTTCGATGAGAGTTATATGCAAGCATTCGAGCTACTCAAGCTCAAGTTGACTTCTACCCCTATCATCATCGCACCAAATTGGAGCTTACCTTTCGAGCTCATGTGTGATGCTAGTGACATTGCGGTTGGGGCTTTTGGGCCAAAGAATAAACAAGATGTTTCATCCAGTGTACTACGCAAGCAAGACCATGAATAAGGCTCAAAGAAACTATGCAGTCACCGAGAAAGAATTATTGGCTATTGTGTTTGCTATAGAAAAGTTTCGACCTTACCTTATGGGGGCCAAAGTTATAGTGCACACCGATCATGCCGCCCTTAGGTATTTGATGACCAAGAAAGACTCCAAGGCGAGAATGATGAGATAGGTGTTACTTCTTCAAGAGTTTGATCTAGAAATTATTGACCGGAAAGGTAGTGAGAATCAAGTGGCAGACCACTTGTCCCATTTGGAGGAGGAGGGGAGGCCTTGTGACGGCCTTGAGATCAATGATTCATTTCCCGACGAACAACTCCTTGTGGTGTCACTGAAGGATATGCCATGGTTTGCCGATGTTGCCAATTACCTTGTGACCGGAATAATCCCATGTGAGCTCTCTTCTAACCAATGGAAGAAGCTCAAGCGGGATAGTTTGGAATTTTATTGGGATAAGCCATACTTGTTCAAGATTTGCACGGATAGTATGATTCGTAGATGTGTCCCGGATGAAGAACAATTGAGTATCCTAGAGGCTTGCCATTCTTCACCCTATGGTGGCCACCATGGTGGGGTGGGGACTGCCTCAAAGGTTCTTTCTTGTGGATTCTATTGTCCCACATTGTTCAAATATACGGGCAATTTGGTGAAGAGATGTGATGAGTGCCAAAGAGTTGGCGGAATTTCAAAAAGGGATGAGATGCCCCTCAATACGATTATTGAAGTGGATATCTTTGATGTTTGGGGCATCGATTTCATGTGTCCATTTGTTAGCTCTTGTGGGAATACTTACATTCTCGTGTCGGTTGATTATGTCTCAAAGTGGGTTGAAGATGTGGCTTTGCCTAATAATGAAGCCCGGAGTGTTGTTGCGTTTCTTAAAAAGAATATCTTCACAAGGTTTGGCACTCCTCGTGCTATCATTAGTGATGGGGGGTCTCACTTTTGCAATAAGGCTTTCGACACGTTTCTTTCTAAGTATGGTGTCAATCATAAGGTTTTGACCCCCTATAATCCTCAAGCTAGTGGCCAAGTGGAAGTCTCCAACAGAGAAATTAAGAGTATCTTGTCTAAAATAGTCAATGCTAATAGGACCGATTGGTTGAAAAAGTTGGATGACACTCTTTGAGCTTATCGGACGGCTTACAAAACTCCAATTGGTATGTCTCTGTATCGGTTGGTGTTTGGGAAATCTTGCCATCTTCCGGTGGAATTAGAGCACAAGGCCATGTGGGCCTTGAGGAAGTTGAACTTAGAATGGGATGTTGCGGCAAATTTTCGGGTTGAACAACTTAATGAGCTTGATGAGTTTAGATTCCATGCCTACTCCAGCTCGTCCTTGTACAAGGACAAAATGAAGTACCTTCACGACAAATATGCTCGGGGCAAGGAGTTCAAGGTTGGATATATGGTTCTCTTGTTCAATTTCCGGTTACGTCTGTTTCCGGGTAAGCTCAAGTCAAAGTGGAGTGGGCCTTTTGAAGTTGTGTTCGTGACCCCATTTGGTGCTCTTGATCTAAGGAACAAGAATGGTGAAGTATTCAGAGTCAATGGACATCGGGTCAAGCATTATCTTGGGAAATTTGATAATAGCCACGTAGTGGCACTTCTCCATATAAAGTGATGTGTTGGTACCATGCGTCGTGTCGCGACGTTAAATTAGGCGCTGCTTGGGAGGCAACCCATGTCTTTTTCTTTTTTTGTTGTTTTCTGTGTTTTCTTGGTAGTGTAAGTTTGATTTTTAAGCTAACTGATTGTGAGATATTGCAGGGATTGAGTTGATGCAGTGCAAATTAGTTTGAAAAAAAATTAAACAGTCTCTGAAGATTGCCAGTGCGGCCGCATTGCACTTTGTGCGGCCCGCACTGGTGATGGTCAAAAGTGGTGCTCTCTGAAGTTTGCCACCGCAACTGCATTCCATTTAGTGTGGTCCGCGGTGGACCTCCACGGCCGCGGTCTGTTTTGTGCGGACCGTGGAGGTTGCCTACTCAAGCTTCATTTAAACAAACCCAGCACGGTCCGCGGTCGGTTTTGTGTGGCCGCGCTGGTAGGTAAGGCTGGGTCTCATTGCTTTTCTATAAATAGATCCCACATGTCACTATTTACCTTTTTCAAACTTTTAACACTGAGAGATATAAAAGTACTGTTCATAGCCTCTCTTGACCGTGATTCTTGCTTAAGATTGACTAATTAAATTTCATCTTCTCATCTGGTAATGTTTCACTTAGTCCTTTTGCATTTACTTGATTAATTTTGTTTTATTTTATTACCATTAGCTTATAACTTCTTTTTCTTCTCGTTAGTTTCTTCTTCTTTATTTAGTTATTAGCTTAGGGTAGTTTTAAACGTTGGGTTTGTGTGCTGGATATGCATAATGGTTGGGCAAGTGAGTTGGGACAAAGTAGGTGAACTAACTTGAACAATTGTGTAACAAAAATGAAAAAATGAAAAATGAAACCCTAACTTAGTGCTTGTGCAAAATACTCTCCGCGGCTCGCGGTCGTCTTTGTGCGGTCCGCGGTACCCTGACGCAGTCCGCATTGCCATTTTGCGCGGACCACGGTGCCCGAGTGACTGAAATTGAACCTATGCCCATCGCGGCCGCATTGCACTTTATGCGTTCCGCGCTGGCCCACCACGACCACGGTGCTACTTTGTACGGGCCGCAGTGGTTGGATTCAGAGAGGTGGTGTTACAGACCTTACCTCAATGCAGACCGCGGTTGCTTTTATGCGGTCTGCGGTGCCCTCAATGCAGCTGCACTAATGTTTGTGCGGGCCGCTGTGGGTAGATTTAGAGAAATGTTTTCCAGGGCCTTGTCCCAATGCGGACCGCGGTCGCCTTTGCGCGGTCCGCGGTACCCCAGTGCAGCTGCACTCCTGTTTGTGCGAGCCGCGGTGCTCTGTTCTGCAACTGCTTCTGCAACATTTAATCTATTGTCTGCAATTCAATTTCAACACTTGTTTCACTGCCTGTGCTGATACTAACCATGTTAGATGTGTATGCTTGTAGATATTGGTCAAACAAAGAGGCAAAGGCTCAAAACAACTCGTCCGAGGTAGTTCCTCTCGAGGAGGGAAGAAAAGGATAGTAAAACTCACTCCCCAGTCTATATAAAACATAAAGGACATGAGTAAAGCAATCAAAGCGGCTGATAGAGCCATTGACAACTCGGGGAGTGAGTACGAGCCCTCTCATGAGATCTCTTCAGATTCAGTCCCTCTATACATCCCGTATTCGGAGAACGCCATACATAGAGACACTCCTCACTCTTCCCCCGATGCTCGAGCTTCAATCAACATTTCTTCTGGGTCGTCTGAGGGCTCAGTGGCAGGTAGTGGGATGAATACTCTACCTCTCCCACAGCGTCAATATCTGGAGAGGGTGCTAGAGGTGATGAGGGAGATGGGGAGTTACCGGGGGTGGTGTGCCTCAGGTTGGGAGTATTGACCGGACTAGAAATCCCGCTATTTGGGAAGATAGATTCATCATCTAGGTGGCGTTCCACAAGTTTAGGAAATGGTGGGCGGCACGAAAGTTGATTCTCGAAAGGAGTTTCATTGACAAAGACCTTCTACCCCTACACCCCAATGTATATAGACAGTTTCGAGCTCGAGTGGGTTGGGAGTTCTTTAAAGATAATTGTGTGAAGGCGAATGAGCACATGGTCAAGGAGTTTATAGCAATGTGGCCCACATCTTGAAGGGCACTAAGGTGACTAAAGTGCGAAACAAAAATGTGGTATTTACCGGGAAGGCACTAAATGAATACCTGGGGTTCAATGATGAAGATGAGTTCCTTTACAATGAAAAGTTGGCAATGGGCGAGGAGGTTCGTCCGTGGTTAGCTTCATACCTGGAAATCCCGGGTACGATTCTAGAGTGGTTGCAAGCAGGGGCCAAAATACTTTGGAGAACCTTTAACTTTGAGGCTAGAGGGTGGTTGACTTTTGTGTGCAGTCGGCTCGACCCCACTACCCATGATCAAACTACTCCACTTGCCCGGGTTGTTCTTGTTGCTTCTATTATGGCGGATATCCTATCAACATGGGCAATGTGATGTCCCGCATCATTTCTGCAGTCGAGGTTTAGCATGACCGGAATTACCCTTTTCCCAGAACCCTCGTTATGTATTTCCGAGACCTTTTGACATCAAGGTCAAATCTGTGGCTCCTTTTCATGGTACAGTTTGAATGGGTCAGACAACCCCAAGAACAAAAATTACAAGCCACCTGCTTCTGCCCCAACCGGCCAGTCTGAAGAGCCGGTTGCAGTAGAGCCCTCCACTGAGCCTACCTCCACAATTGTTGACATGCCTCCCGGACCTTCCACTACTGCTGGTCCCTCCACTTCAGCTGGCCTGGGGATTCCATCTTCCCAGGACCATCCTATCACCGCCCACCATTTGATCCAGACACTTCATAGCTTGAACAACTGGATGGCGACTGCATCATTCAAGTTATTCACCTTGTCTTCTACCATTGCGGCTCAATCGGCACCACAACCAGTGTAGGTGCCCCAGTTTATCGAGTATTCACTTAAGGAGATTCTTGCCAATCAGCAACAGATCCTTGATTCTCAGGCTACCTTGGCTAAGGTAGTGGATTCTCTTGGCAAGGCCCTAAAGGAGCTTTCCAGGGAGCACAAGAAGCTGCGCAAAACACAGGCTTCCAAGGAGTCTGTAAAGGCGCTGAGGGAGGATGTTGACAAACTGAAGGTAGACCAGCTGCCTTTAGACTTGCTATTCGAGGATCTAACCCCATCAGCTTCACCAGTAGCAGAGCCACAGTAGGAGCAGACACAACAGCATCCAAAGAAGAAGAGGAAGCTCCCTAGTGCAGATGAGGCGATCATCCAGTTGGCGGACCTACCGGAGGCTTCCTCCAGTCAGCCATAGGATGTTCCTGATATTCAGTCCGTACAGGTCCAGGCCCTAGTCCCAGTAGCTGAGTAGCAGGAGACCGGGAACCAGTCTGAGGTTCCCGTACATACAGAGGACCTAGGGACCACTCATGTTTCCATGCATACAGACGAGGCTTAGGGAGCTTCTATATCCTTTCATCTTGATTTTTGATGCTTATTTGTTTAGTTGGCATTGGGGACAATGCCAGCTTTCATTTGTGGGGGTGAGCCCTACCTTTTATCCGGATGATTGTATATATTAATTGACTTAGTTTATGTTTCTGTTGATTTTCTATTTGGTCTGTATATAACTTTACATTTAGTTACTTTTATCGCATTTTTTATCTTTTCTTTGGTTTGTATATAAAGTTACATTTTTGTATATATTCATCCCCCATTGTATATTCTAATCCCCTATTGTAAATATTTATTATATTTTCTATTTTCGTACAAATTTTTCATTTTTATCTTAGTAGATAGGCTCGCAGCCTTGTTGTTTCGTTTTTGGTGCTTTCGATAAGCCCTTGGTTTTCTTAATGCCACGGTTCTTTTCAAGGGTGGAGTATTTTGCGAACCGGGTGGCTCTTCCTGATGATGGATGGCGTGACAACCTTCTTAAGGGTTTGAGTTTGTTTTTGATTTTTCTCTTATTTTTAGTAGTTTATAGTTAAAGGTACCTCAAGCAAAGCTTCACTTGGTCCTAACACATTTGCCTTTGATCCCATGGTCAAAGACAAGTGGTTGTGTTTAGGATGGTGAAAGTAGTGACCTTGAGACTCTTGTTTTGACCAAACAAACAACATGTGGTCTTTCGGGACTATTGTGTGCTCAATCGTGTCTAAGGTTGTTGTGGGCCCTCGACTCTATGTCTTTAGCAATCCTTGAGTGTATGAGGTGAGAAATCGAATTGTGAGTCCAAGTCCCGAGCCAATGGTCTAGAACTTGCCCTGAATATTTGTTGAGGCGAACTTTTAAGTGAAATTCGACTTGAGCAGTGATTATAGGCTCTCTTTGATCCAAATAATAGTCGAACAACTCCATAGCCTACTAATGATATAATCCCTAGCTAACCCTTTTGAGCCTTAAACCTTTTTCTTTCAAGAACCAATGCTACAAGCCTATACTCGTTCTAAATTATACCCTCTCTTGGCACCCAAATCGTCCCTTGAGTAATGGCAAAAGTCTAAGTTTGGAGGGGAGAGACAAGAAAGGAAACAAAGTGGTAAAAGGTACAAAAGCAAAAGGAAAGGAAGGCGATGAAAAAGAAAGAAAAGGAAAGGACAAAAAGAAAGCCCAATGTGCAAAGAGTAAAATGGGATTCAAGAAAAACAAAAGTAAAAAAAAGGTGTGAAAAAAGTAGAAAAAGGAGAAATGCTTTGAATTGCATAAGAAAGAGTGACAATGTGTCTCTCTAACCCCTTGAAAAGAAGTGAAATACTCAAAGAGTCAAAGAGAATTGTGCCAAAATGAATCAAAAGAAGTGCTTAAGGGAAGATGGAACCCATATAGACCAACAACTTTTCCTACCCTGAACCAAAAGCCTTCACATTGACTCCACAAAAGCCCTATATGATCTTGAGTTGGATGACGCTCGCATTAGTGGATACTTACAAGAGGGTCAAGCATATAGTACTTAGAGCCGGACTTGTGACCTTTCCTTGAGAGATACGAGTGAATTCCCATTAATCTTGATTTGCGTGCTTATACTCTAAAAGGTGAGGTTTGCTTAGGGAGAGTTGAGGATGTGTGAGTTTGGGTTCCACAGCGACCAAAGTAATTGAGAGAGTTCTTTGATGTAATGAGTCAATTCTTGATGCTCTTGTGTCACACTTGATCCATAGTTTTTCAAAGTTTAAATTTTTTTATTGATCCATTTGTATTGAGGGCAATTGTTAGTCCCAATTGATGTTTGTTGAGGTTACTTTAGGACAGTTCCTTTAAGGGGTGGGTCTTATTTTGTTTGCTTGAGGACAAGCAAAGGTTTAAGTTTGGGGGAGTTGATAATTTAGGATTTCAACATGTTTTATGCCCCTACTTGCCTATGCTTTGATCATATATTATTACAAAATTGTCCTAAAAGGCTCACAAGTTGTGCTTGATTGCAGGTTTGATCGACAAAGTGACAAAATGTCAAGGATCGGCTCAAGAAGGAGTGAAACCTGCTCAAGTATCAAAGACCAAGAAATCTAAGGAAAAAAGGCCGAGTACGGACCGCGCAAACAGGAGTGCGGCCGCACTGGGTAGTTCAGAGAGTTGGTAAACCAGGCTAGAAGAAGCGCGGCCGTGGTACATATCTCATGGTCCGCGGTGGAGGCTCCGCGGCCACACTACTCTTTTGTGTGGTCCACGGTCATGAGAGTAGGAGAGATGAAAGTTTGCAAAGCCAATGCCATGCGGTCTGCGGTCGTGATTGCGCGGACCGCGCCAGCTCCCTCCGCAGCCGCGGTCCATTCTACACGGTCCGCGGAGTCCAAGTTCAGAGAAGCAGAAGTGAGCCCAATGCGGCCGCGGTCCATTTAATGCGGCCCGCACTGACCCCGCAGGTGTATTTTTGTCCAGTTTTTCTAGCCTAGTATAAATAGAACATTTTACCATTTTTTAGGTAATCAGATATATCAGAGTTGAGATGCGCTCGTGGGAACATCATTTGTAGCCATTTTTGGCATCTTAGCTTCAAATTAACAATAGATTCTCTTTATTTACATTAGCATTTAATTAATATGCCTTGTTCTTCATCTATTTCTTTATTTTCTTCTTCAAGCATGAGTAGCTAAACCCATTAGCTAGGGTTGTAGTTCAACCCTAGTGTGGGTAGTTGATGGGTGTTGCCATGTGATGTTAGATTGACTTTGGGTGTTTGCTATTTGGGTTGATTTTATGTTTTAATCTAGAATTGATAGTTGTAAACACTGATTCAAGCTTTGTGGGTTTAACTCTTCTTGAGAAAGAGAGTCTATGACCCCAAAATTGACCCAACAAGGAATTGGGATGGACTCATGAGAAATGATAGTCCCAAATTTAACGGGTTAAACCTCGAGAGAGTAATTACCCTGCTTGAACCCTAGTTGTTTGGTCTAATTTACCTACCCATTTGGTCTCGAGAGAGTCAATTAGGCAAAATTACTTTCTCTACCGAGAGGTGTGAGAGTGGATAAAATTGTGCAACGGTTATAGCATAAGCCCCAATTATGTCAATCGAACCTTAGTAACATCTACCTGTCAATTAGCCACCTAGGTAGTGTCACGACCCTAGTGCTCTTCTTCCCATTAGATACAACTTAGCAATATTCTCGTAGCATAATTTAGTGTTAATCAATAGTTTTATAAAAATAGTTATAATTCGAAAACCCAAAAATGTTTGAATTGACATTTGGAGTACAAACACATCTCTAGGATGGACAGACAATCCAACTCCACTACTAGCTCCCTGAGGAAATTGATCCTGACCCTCATATCGGGTAAAAGCTATTACGACCCGCTCTTCCTACCTTAGTGTAGCGTTGAGTTGGCAGCGATCAGCCGGCCACGTTCAACCAATTGGGACCATCACCCAATCGGAGATTACCAACCCAAAAAATCAGCCCTACTCAAATACCTACGCATCCCCTACCTCTTTCACAGAGAAAACCTCTAATGGGGAAAACTCAACAAACCTCATGAACACTCAAGTGCCTCATCTAAAAACCCACTCAATTTCAGGTGAAAAGACACTCGCCATCCATTCCACAAGATACCACATTAAATCTGAATCCCTCTCCCCAGATATGATAACCGCTACCTCATCCACTGACCAAGATTTGATACCAAAGGAACAATTATAAGTCAGCCGATTAACTTAATCCCCTGTTACCCAAAGTAGCAAATAAAAAAATAGAAAAATGGAAAAAACCCAAATGCCATCCACTATTGTGACCTCACTGCCCCTACCATCGGACCACCTACCAGCATCCTGGCTGGAGGTAGCGCTGCAGGGATAGGGGTTAGCCTACAATTTTACCCTAGAAAATCAACCAGTGACCCTGATTGTCTAGAATCCAGCACACTTGGCGAGAGTAACACTGGAGGCATTGAACAAGGCTTTGTCTACCATTGGTTCATGCCTATGGAAGACAACGGCGAACAACGGCAACATACAGCCAAACATCAACCCACCAATGCTCAATAACCTAATGTCCCAAGCCTTCCCGTCAATACCCTTCTTCCTAGATCCGGTAACGGAGGATCCAGTAGTGGAGCCGGTCTTTGTGAACATCGAACCCCAAATCCACTAAGCCCCCTCATTTTCTGCTCAACCAGGGAAGAGTACATCTCCACCGCTCAGTAACATCACAAGGAAAGTCAACAAGGTCCTAGATCTCCTGAAAAGGAAAATTCCACCAGAAACAGAAGGAGCAACCTACAGTCAACTTCGCACAGACTCTCTCCTACAGGACTCAGTCAGGGCGATAGAGCTCATTGTGGAGACCAGCAAAGTGCTAGTGTTACTGTGCCCCAGATCGATGACCAAATGTGGATTGAGCTTGGTGTCTCACCAATCTCAAGGAGTAACCAAACCACTCCTCAACATGACTCCAGTCATCAGCATGAAAAGAAAGACCCAAACGACTCCAAAGAGGACTCCATAGGGAATGGAGAAACCCCAGGGAAGCTAGTTCCCAACCATCCAACCACCCCTAATGAATTACATCATATGGAATGTTAGGGTGGAAACAACACTGAGTTTAGAAGGCACTGCATGGATATGGTCAAGCTACACAAGCCAGCAATTGTGGTACTGCTTGTGACCATGACCCATACCCTTTCTGAATCTCAAAGGGATAGATTGAATAGACCCCTTGAATTGGAAGAAATAAAAATGGTCATCTTCTCCTTCAAGGCCCTAGGTCCTGATAGCCTTCATCCCTTGTTCTACCAAAAGTACTAGAGCATTGTAGGTAACTTTGTATCTAACTTTTGTAAGTAATGCTTCACTACTAACTCCATGGATGAGACCATGAATCAAACTCTGCTTTGTCTCATCCCAAAGTACCCCCAAACTTCTATGCTAAAAAACTTCAGACCTATTAGACTTTGTAACACAATCTGGAAGTCCATCACTAAGATCATTGTAAATAGAATCAAGCCAATGCTTCCTGACATAATTGGCCCTGGCCAGGCCAGTTTCCCTTCGAATCGGAGAGCCTTTAACAAAGCTATCATTATGCAAGAGTACATTACTCACTTTAGGAAAATGAAAGGGAAATAGGCTCACATGATCCTTAAAATAGATCTGGAGAAAGCCTTTGACAAGTTGGAATGGTCCTTCATCAAGGACACCCTCCATGCCTTCAACTTTCCGCATGGACAGACCAAGTTAATCATGTCTTGCATTAGCTCTTCTAATATCTCAATCTTGGTAAATGGAAGTAAAACTGAAGCTTTCAAGCCCTCTAGAGGCATCAGAAAAGGGGATCCCATATCCTCTTACCTTTTCATCCTATGTATAGAGAGTCTATCCAGGTCAATCGATATGGCAGTGCTGGACAACTAATGGCAACCTATAAGTATTAGCAGGTCTGAACCAAAAATCTCCAATCTTTTCTTTGCTGATGACCATACCCTATTTGCCAAGGCAAACAACAGGAACTGCACCACCATATTTTTAATCATACAGTAACCACACATGACCGGTAGATCCGATCCACAACCACGGAATCGCCTACAGGAGTGGACACATAAACAGGAGTACCCAAAGACTCACGAGAAATATCCAGGAAATGAGAAAATAGAGATGACACATATAAATAGGTAGACCCTGGATCAAATAATACCGAAGCATCCCTACCGCAGATAGAAATCATACCTATAATCACGGCATTTGAGGCAACTATATTTGGTCTGGCCGGAAAAGTATAGAATCTAGCTGGAGCGCCGGCTGGCTGGCCTCTACCTGGCTGAATAATAGCTGGCTGACCTCCCCCTGCCTGGCCTCTACCTCTAGGATGGCCCCTACCAACCTGCCCCCCATCTCTAGGCGGTCGGGTGGCTGGTACTGAAATCATGGGCTGATGACCCTATTATATAGCCTTGCCCCGAAGTCTGGTGTAGGTCCTCTTCATGTAACCCGGATCTCCACACTCGTAACAACCTCTCGGTACCATAGACTATTGTCCCAAAGTATGACCTTGATGGCCTAAATACCCACTAGAAGAACCCTGAATGGCTGGTGGGCGGTATGAACTTTCTGGCATGGAACTAAAATAGGCACTAGAAGAACCCTGATGAACCGGTGGGCGTTAAGAACTCTCTGGCATAGCGCTGAAATAGGGTCGTGCTGGAGCACCCCGAGGAGGTGGTGCTGGTGATGGATATGTGGGCTTGCTAGGCTGACCCCTCTCAAACTGACCTCTGCCCCTAGCTGGGGTACCTCTAAACTCTCTAGTTGGGTCCTCTTATCATGCTGAATCTGCTCTCTACCCCCTGGCAATAGCCCTTAATCCTCTGAGCAATCTCCACCACTAGCTGATAATCAGTACCCATCTCAACCTCTTGGGCCATGATAGCCCGAATTTTGGGGTGCAACCCTAGCACTCTCTCTGTGTCTATGAAAAGTATCATAAGTGCATGGCGAGACAACTCAGAAAATCTCACCTCATAATCGGTCACAGACATCTGACCCTGCTCGAGCTGCTCAAACTAACACTGCAACTCTTCCCTCTAAGAGGGTGGAATATACCTGTCCAATAGAAGCTGTGTAAATGGATCCCAAGTCATGGGAGGAGAACTAGATGATCTGCCAAGAAAGTAAGATTGCCACCATCTACGAGCCCTGTCCTCCAGCTAGAAAGCGGTGAAATCTACTCCATGGGACTCTAATATCCTCATGTTGTACAGTCTGCCCTTGAACTGATCAATGAAGTCCTGGGGGTCCTCGTGCCGCTCACCCCCAAAGATAGGAGGGTGTAGCCTAGTCCATTTGTCCAGTAGCTTCTGCGAACCACAGTCCGCAACTGGTATAGGCTGAGGTGCTTCTGCGGTAACTAGTTGGGCCTCGTCCACGGTTAGTGTACCCGGAGTGTGATATATTGCAGCTGAGTGCCCAGGAGCCTGAGCAGTAGGGGTCTGTGCTCCCCCTCCAGCCTGAGATATGGCTGGGTCTGTAGGAAATAAACCAGCATGAGTCATAGTGTCCATGAATCACAGCATACGGCCCATAACCTCCTGAAAGCCCAGTCTCGTCATGAAATCCACCGGGGCTGGCTCTGGAATAGGCACCTCCCCCTGCTCCTCGATGATGGGATCCTCCATTGGATCCACTAGTAGTGCTACCAGGCAGCTCTGGGATGCCCTCGTCCCCTACCTCGGGTCGGTGCCCTCTCCCGACCTCTAGCAATGGGGGGAGCAGCTTCTCCCGAGTATGAAACATCCGGTGTACGCGTCCTCACCATCTGTGAGAGAATAGAAGAAGGAAATTTAGTATACTATCAACTTCATGATAAGAGACGAATAAAGAGTAGTTTCCTAACACCCTATAGCCTCTCGAAGATAAGTACAGACGTCTCCGTGCTGATTCACAATACTCTACCAGGTCTACCCATAACTTGTGAGACCTATGTGAACCTAATGCTCTGATACCATATTGTTACCACCAAAATTCCATTATAGGTCGTGATGGCGCCCAACACCATTGTTAGGCAAGCCAACACTGATCAACTAGTGAATTCCCATTTTAAATAAACTAGTAAGTGATAGCTTCTCCTTATTTGATAAAAATTTAGGAGTTGAAATTTTAACATAATTAAATGGAAGCAATAAATACGAATCGTAATCATGTAAGTAAACCAAAATCATAAGTCTACTAGTGTGTGTGCCAAGACCCGGTATCACAAGTATGCGGGCAATCTAGTAAAATATACAAAACCATGCTAACCTACTATCTGGAAAAAAATAGATAGAAAATAAAGACATAAGAGAGACTCCAGTTGCTGCAGAACGGCTCAAAATGGCAGCTCACCGGGAAGTCTCAAGTTGGGGAGTCAAGTCTACGTGTCAGACTGGTGGTCAGATGCACCTACCTCAAATCTTGTACAATCAAGTACAGAAGTGTAGCGTGAGTACATAAAAATATGTACCCAATAAGTATCTCGTCTAACCTCAAAGAAGTACTAGGGCCAATAATATAATAATATGAAGTTTCAATTTTAAATCATAATGTATGTAGATAACAATATGCTCAAAACAATAATAATAACTGGAAAATCCTTCCATCATATTTAAGAATTCAAGGAACTTTCTTCATTTAAAACAAGTTACATACGGATGCTCGTCACTTCGTGTGTACGTAGCCCCCACAAATACTCACATACTAATTAAATTCACCTATGGGGAAATTCACTCTTACAAGGTTGGAAAAGAGACTTACCTCGTTTTAAGACTACTTCCAACTCAAGAATGCGCTCAAACCCTCAAATCGAAGCCGAACAATCCAAAACTATTCAAATAGTGTAAAAAACAATCGTTATAGGTTCAAAAGTTCATATTTTAACTATTAAAGTGATTACTCAACCCCAATGGCAAGATTCCTAAAATTCACCCTCGGGCCCACGTACCCGAATTCCGGAAATTTTCGAAGGAAGTTGGCACCCATGACCTAAGGAACATAATACATGATTTTCACTAAGTTTCATAATCATTTTCGTGGTAGAATCTCATTTTTATCAAAACCCTAGGTTTTCCTCTAAACTCATGATTTCCACAATTTTATACAGGCAAAATACCTTAAATCACCCTTAAACTTGGCTTAGATTATTAGTATCCTCCCCGAACTATGCCCGGTCTTAATTATCCCCCTCAACTTGGCCTTTTGAGGGTCATTACCTCCCTAAACGCTGAAGTGGTAAAAAGTGTGGGTGCACTCGCCTGCCACGTGGATTGTTTTTTTTTGGCAATCCACTAGGCAAGTGCCTAGGGCTAGTTTTTTATTAATAACAAAAAAGAAAAATACATCAATTAGGAAAAGTACAAATAAGGGGGACAATAGCACCGGTATTGTTACCCATATAACACAAACCGGGCTAACCTTACTGTACTAATATGATATTTGAAACCTGCCATAACTTTTAGCTCAGGATTTTCTATGAATAGTGTCGTCGCCACTATTCACAGCCCATAACTCCAGCGTCCGGCAAGGTAAGATAGCAAGATTGATCACAAAAGAACCCCCTTCTCTTTGCGAACAATCCCCGGTTGGTTTCATTATCAAATAATCAACCAACTGCTAAAGATCTGATTTTTTGCGTAAAAGTTACTGTAGCAGCGTCCCAAATTTATGTTTCTGCTTCATCTTCATCAATGATGTTGTGTTGAGGCAGCCATGAATGTATTGTCCTCTCCCTAGCCTTCGGCTGTGGGAGATCCAATTCAAAACATCAAAGAAACCATCACAATCTCGAATCCAAATCAGTCATATGCTGCCCAACTTCATCCAAGACAATCTGCCGCAGTTACATCCAAAATCGAGTTGTTTCCTGTGACAGTCGAGCATGGCGAACCAACGATCAGTTTCACTATGGATGAGGTTAATGAATTCACAAGAGAAGAAGGACTGCATCAAGCAGTAATCATGAAGTTTTCATATGGAAAACCTGAGTTACAGGAATTTAGAAAAATATTTTCGTCGCAATTCAATGTACAAGGTCGATGCAATATTGGGTTGCTGAAATTTCATCACTTATTGATCAGATTTGATCTTTACAGTGATTATGTCCTATATTTATCAAGATCAACTAGTTATGTCAAGTCAAAAGGTGATGAATTCTTTTTTAGAACATTCCCATGGACGTTAGGGTTCAATCCAAAGCAGGAAACGTCTATGGCAGTCGTATGGATTTCCTTTCCAGGTTTGCCACCTAATTTCTTTGCTAAGAGGTCGTTAATGTTGATTGCTTCAGTTGTTGGTAAGGCTATTGCTGTGGACAAGGCGACGCAAGAAAAAACTCGACCTAGTGCTGCTAGGGTCAAGGTAATTCTTGATTTGCTCGAAAATCGTCCTAAAAAGGTTAAGCTACAGATTGTGGACAGAATTTCGGGTAAAATCAATGTACATTACCAGGAGGTGGTGTATGACAATCTTCCTAAATATTGCACCTTTTGCAAACTTCAAGGACATGACGACAATGTGTGTCGATTAATGAAGGAACAAGCTGGAAAGGATGTGAGGTCAGAGGTTGTTAATCTACCTGTTATGGAGGCGAACAATATTCAGAAGCTACAAGGAGATGCAAGAGACTATCTGAATGCCAAAAGAGAGAATCAAACAGATGGAGGAAAACAGATTTTTACTTTGAACAGTGACCAAGTGATGCATCGAACAACTGATAGTATTTCTGTAGTTGATACCTCATTGATTGAGAAAGCAGGGGTGGAAGGTTTGGTTAATAAGAATGTTGTACCAAATGTTACTGCAATAGCTGGGAATGAAATGCCAAGTTCTGAAGACTCAGAGATGACTAAACCAATAGCAGCTCACGCTACATTACCAAATGATGCAATTGAACAAATTGCGGGGCAGCAAATGGAATCTCAGTCATAGGATTTCCAGAGGAGCAATTCAGTTTCAACTATAGTTGCTAAGGACAATGGTACAGGAGCTGAATGCTCAATTTTGGAGAATTTTGTAGCATTAAAGACAACAGGTTCAGTGAATGCGATCTGGGATAGAGATGTACAGCTGACAAAATTGTCAAGCAAATATGCAGATATGACTTTGAACGATACTGCAATACCATGTAAAACTGGTGCAGCTGCTATTGTTTCGGAGTTGGATGATACAGTTGCATTAAATTCTACTGCTGATCGAGCTATATCTAGGAGTATTAAACCTGTTGTTGTGGTTGATTTTCTTGTAAAACCAGCAGGTCCTATAGCTACTGATGTACATAAGGAGCAGCAAGCTGGAGATGATCGTGGAGCTGCTGAAGTTACAAATTCGAAGGCTATTGTTGCATTGAAGGGAGCTGGTGATCGAGTAGTTGCAGGGGGTGCTAAACCTACTGTTGATCGAGCAAATAATGCCAAACCAGTAGGTGATCGAGATTCTACAGTAGTTGATTTAGTTGAAAAACCTGTAGGTGAGGTGCATAAAAAGATCATAGGACTGGGCAACAAGCAGTTACACAAAAGCCTCTTCTACGTGATGGTGAGGACCAGATCAAGCAACCTTTGGTCACTTTGTCAAATTCAATCACATGCTCAAATTTGAAAAGGGAACAAGAAAATGGTCTTAAACTAAGGTTTCGATTTGCCAGCCATCGTGTGGAAAGAGTTATCAAGGATGAACTTCAAATACTATATTTTGAGAATACTTTGACTGGAAAATTAAAGAACAAGTTGGAGGCTTCAAATTTCATTTCAAGTAAGCCTCCTTGTCGCACATGTATTCACCACCTAGATACACCACCAAACACTGTGGAGGACCACATTGGAACAAGCAAAGCAGGTGCTATCTGGATAAAAATTGCAATAAGGTCCGACAAGGAAGCAATTGTTAGGCGGCCTCCAATGAGAGCTGCCAAACAAAAGCAGGCCGCCCCAACTTCGCCAGCGAGGTCCAACCGGTCAAAAAATAGATGATGATTCTTGAATACTTTTTGAACAAGGTAGATGAAAACGACAAAGAAGTAAAAATTGAAGATTTTACAAGGTTGAAAAAAAGAGACAACAATCAAATGGGTACTACATTTTATTCTACCACTTTATTAGTATCCTCATCTGTAATATCATCACAGAGTATGTTATAAACTCTGTGATGATCATAGAATATTTAGTCCTTTCAAGTTCATATTTTTTACATTCTTGTTAATAGGCGAGGTTGACCTTCCACGTGGATTTTTCTATCTATGTGGCATTTTCTTAAAAATAAATTTTTTTTACCTTTTTAAGAATATTACTTTTTTAGATAATATTTTTCGAATAAAATTTCTAATAAAATTTGGATATAACTACATTATTTATGCTAAATATTTTTATTTGGCCAAAAATAATAAAGTTTAAGTTAATCTTTTTTGAATTTGACCTGAAAATAAAGATTTATACAATTGAAAAAAATAACCATGGCATCTAAAAGTTATAAAAAAATACATAGTTAAAATAAATAATCATTACATCAAAATAAGAAATAAAAAGTGTGTACAATTGCACTTGTAATTTCTTGCAATTGTACACTCTTTTTATTTCTTCTTTTGATGCAATGACTATTTATTTCAACTGTGTATTTTTAATTTTTTAGGTAAATTCTGAAGAAAAAAATTAGAGCACCGTAATTTAGAGTTATATAAAAAATTATAGACAAAATAATTAATTTCAACTATGTATTTTTTATAACTTTTTAGATGCCTTGATTAATTATTTCAATTGTATAAATCTTTATTTTCAGGTCAAATTCAAAAAATGATTAACTAAAACTTTATTATTTCTGGTCAAATAAAAATATCTAGTCTAAATAATGTAGTTCTATCCATATTTTATTATAAATTGTATTCGCAAAAAATTATCTAAAAAGCAATATTCTTAAAAAGGTAAAAAATATTTTATTTTTCAAAAACAATGCCACATGGACATAAAAATTCACGTGGCAGGTGAGTGCACCCACCACTTTTTGCAACATCAGCGTCTAGGGAATGGCTCTCAAGAGACGAAGTTGAGGGGGTAATTAAGACCGGGCATAGTTCAGGGAGGATATTAATAATTTGAGCCAAGTTTAGGGGTGATTTAAAGTATTTTGCCTTTGATACATGTTAATCTACCCATATTCTAAGTACTTAACTCACATATGGTAGAAATTACTTACCTCCAAAAGCTAGATGAAATCCCTCTCAAGAAGCTCAAAAAATCACCCAACAATGGAGTGAAATGAGTCAAAAATGCCTAAGTCCTGTATTAAATGAAGTGCACTGCCTCCAGCTTTTCCGCACCTGCGGTCAGAGGGCTGCATCTGCGGTCTCAAATTTGTGCAAGTAGGGCCGCACCTGCGAAGCTTGGCCTGTCCCTCCTGGACCGCTTTTGCGCATCTTGGCTCACACCTGCGGCTGACCAATCACAGCTGCGGTTATGACAACAGCTGGAGCTTCAGCTCTTGCTCCAAACTTCCAAATGGTTCGGACCTCGTCTGATTGACGCTCGGAGCCTTCGAAGCCCCGCCCGAATGTACCAACAAGTACGGAATCATAAAACGGACTCGCTCGAACTCTCAAAACTCCCGAAAAAACATTAAAACTAAGAATCACACCCTAAAACCAACTAAATCAAGCTTATGAACTTCAAGTTCTTCAATTTACTTCCAATGTGCCGAAACGTACTTATACTACTCGGAATGACACCAAATTTTGTGTGCAAGCCTTAAATGACATTACGAAACCATTCCTAATCTCAGAATTTTGTTTGGATCTCGATATATCCAAAACCTGCTCCAAAGCAACTTTAAAGAACTTCAAAATTCTTCAAGAACCAACTTTCACTATTAGGCGCCAAAACGCTCCCGGGTCATCCAAAACACAATCCGGACATATGCCCCCAAGTCCAAAATCATTATATGAACCTATTGGAACTGTCAAATCCCGATTCCGAGGTCGTTTATTCAAAATGTTGACCGAAGTCAAACTTGGCCTTTTAAGCCAACCTTAAGGAGCCAAGTGTTTCTATTTCGATCCAAACTCTTCCAAACCCCAAACCAACCATCCCCAAAAGTCATAAATTAGTAAAAGAAAGTACGGGAAGTCTTATTTAGGGGAACAGGGTTCTAGAAAGCAAAACGACCGGTCGGGTCGTTACATAAAAGAGGCAGCAAAGCCAAGCTTTTTAGGTAGATCCAGTTTACTAGAAGTTCCTCTGATGTTTTGCAAATGTTGTATTTTGGGCAGATATCCTATATCACGACCCTAAACCCGGACCCGGTCATGATGGCACCTCTCATGAAGACAAGGCCAACTGATACTTCTCATTTCAATAATTAATAGTTAAACAGTCTAAAGCATGATAAAATAATCCAAAGTTTAAGCGGTTAACAGCATAATGTGTGGAATACAACCCAACACAGCCCGATACCGGGGTGTTACTAGTCACGAGCATCTAAACAATCCGAAATACTCAAAGTAAACTACAAGGTTTAATACCGAAACTAAGAACATGAAGAAATAAAATAGGGAAGAAGCTCCAGGTTGTTAACGCCGACAGCTACCTAGAGACTCCTCGGATCCGCCTGAGCTGGAAATGATCAGCACTCGGGAGCAGGACCAGATATGCTTGAATCTGTACATGGTGTGCAGGGAGTAAAGTGAGTACTCCAACTTAGTGAGTAATAATCATAAATAAAGACTGAAAGCAGAAAATCACATAGAGCACATTTGCAATCTATAATGAAGCAGTAAAATCAGTGAAAAATAAGTGAAAGCCATTTAACTCAATTAAACTTCACGAAAACCCTTTTTCAACAATTTAAGCACATAAATGACAGGCAATTAAGGAAAATAAACACATAAATATTCGCCCCTCGGGCACAGTATCCACAAATTCGCCCCTCGGGCAATATCTCAGAACAATACCAGCCCCTCGGGCTATATCTCACATCATAATGGGTACCCGCGCTCACTAGGGGTGTGCAAACTCCTGGAGGGGCCCCTTACGGCCCAAGCGCAATATCAAGCCATCTCGTGGCATCATCACTAGGCCCTCAGCCTCATATCAACAAGCCACCTCATGGCGTACATATCTCAGGCTCTCGGCCTCATAATCAATATCAAATGTTTCCTCAGAACATAGTCCCTCAGCCTTACTCAGTCAAAATCCTCACAAACCACTCGGGCAATAGTAAAACATGATTCTCTGCCCAAAATATCATTTAAGTGTTAAAATAGAGTACACATGGCTGAGTATGAAAATAGTGAAATATAACATGACTGAGTTCAAGTATAAAGTCAAAACAGTGAGGAAATATTAATAAAAGTCCCCTAAGGGTTCAAATAGTTGCCACGAAGCCCGAATATGGCATTCCGCCCAAATAATGATGATAGCAAATAAATTTCAGTAAAATACACGGCAAAATAGTCATTCGGGACTAAGTCACAATCCCCAATAGTGCACAACCCCACGCTCGTCATCTAGCGTGTGCATCACTTCAATATAGCATAACGATGTGCCAATCCGGGGTTTCATACCTTTAGAACATTATTTACAATCATTATTCACCTCAAACCGGTCAAATCTCTAGCTCGCGATGACTTTTCCCTTCGAATCAGCCTCCACTCGCGTCGAATCTATCCAAAATCAGAACGAGGACGTCAAAATATGCTAAGGGAACGAATCCCAAGCGAAAATAATCAATTTACAACATAAATCCCGAAATTACCAAAACCCGACACCTGGGCCCATGTCTCGAAATTCGATAATTTTTACATTAATGATTTCCTTATCTCCCCACGAATTCATACATATCAAAAGTACCAAAATCCGACCACAATAGGTCCCTCAAATCCTCAAGCAAGATCTAAGTTTCCAAGCCCTAGTTTACCCAATCTTTAACCTTAGATTCCATTAATTATAGCTCTAATCCGTGAAATAATAGCATAGGAATGAGTTTCAGGTCCAAATTCCTTACGTCAATAAAGTTCCCTTGAAATACCTTTTCAAAATCTTCCAAAATGCTCCCAAGCCAATTAGAAATGGTGAAAATAGCTAAAAATCGCGAAGGACACAATTTATACCTTCTGGCCAGGCATTTTCGCATCTGCGACCCTATTTACCGCTTTTGCGGTACAACATTTGTAGTTCTTGATCCGCTTCTGCGGAAATCACTTAAGCTTCCCATTATCCGCATTTGTGGTCCCATACCTGCATCTGTGACATCGCACATGCGATCCTCCTTATTGCATTTGCGGTTCCTGCTCTTCAAACACCCTTTTTGCTTCTGCGACCAATCGCCCGCACATGCGGCGTCGCACCTGCAATCCCCAATCCGCAGGTGCGGAAGTACTAAAAGCAGCAAAAATCTGCAATTCACCAAGTCTCAAACTCCTCCGTCAACCATCTGAAATCATCCCGAGGCCCCCGGGACCTCAACCAAAAGTGCCAACATATCCCAAAACCTTATTCAAACTTGTAACAATCTTCAAAACACCTCAAACAACATCAAATCAACCAAAATACATCTGATTCAAGCCTAAGTTCCCAAAATCTTCCGAATTACGCTTTTGATCAAAAATCCAACCAAACCATGTCCAAATGACCTGAAATTTTGCAAACACATTCCAAATGACACAACGGAACTACAGCAACTCTCAGAATTCCATTCCGACCTCTATATCGAAATCTCGCCTATCAACCGGAAATCGCCAAAATCTCAACTTTGCCAATTCAAGCCTAAATCTACTTCGGACCTCCAAAACATATTCTGGTCATGCTCCTAAGTCCCAAATCACTTCCCAAAGCTAACCGAACCATCGGAACTCACATCCGAACCCTCTAACACATAAGTCAATATCCGGTTGACATTTCCAACCTAAACTCACTCCAAAGAGACTAAGTGTCTCAAACCTTACCAAAATCATTCCGAATTCAATCCGACCAACTCGATACCACATAACACGGATAAGCAAAGCATAAAGAAGCAGAAATGGGGGAAACGACGTGGTAACTCATGAGATGACTGGCCGGGTCGTCACATCCTCCCCAACTTAAACAAACGTACATCCTCAAACGAGTAAAGAAACATACCTGAAGCCTTAAACAGGTGAGGATATCTTCTCCGCATCTCCCGCTCGGTATCCCAGGTAGCCTCCTCCACGGGGCGACCTCTCCACTGCATTTTAACTGAAGTTATATCGTTTGACCTCAACTTTTGAAACTGACGACCCAAAATAGCTACTGGCTCTACATCATAAGTCAAATCATCATCCAACTGAACCATGCTGAAATCCAAAACATGAGACGGATCCTCAATATACTTCCGGAGCATAGAAACATGAAATATCGGATGCACACTCGACAAGCTGGGTGGAAAAGCAAGCTCACAAGCCACCTCCTCAATCCTCCGAAATACCTCAAAAGGCCCAATGAACCGTGGACTCAATTTCCCTTTCTTCCCAAATCTCATAACACCCTTCATGGGCGAGACTTTCAACAGAACCTTCTCACCAACCATATAGGACACATCTCGAACCTTCCTGTCAGCATAACTCTTTTGTCTCGACTGCACTGTATGAAGCCTCTCCTGAATCACCTTCACCTTTTCTAAAGCATCCTGCACCAAGTCTGTCCCAATAGCCTAGCCTCACCCGGCTCGAACCAACCAACCGGAGATCTACACCGCCTCCCGTACAAGCCACATATGGAGCCATTTGAATACTCGATTGGTAGCCGTTGTTATAAGCAAACTCTGCAAGCGGTAGAAACTGATCCCATGACCCTCCAAAATCAATTACACAAGCACGCAACATGTCCTCTAATATTTGAATAGTGCGATCGAACTGTCGTCCGTCTGAGGGTGAAAAGTTATGCTCAACTCAACCTGAGTACCCAACTCTCACTGTACAGACCTCCAAAACTGTGAAGTAAACTGAGTGCCCCTATATGAAATGATGGAAAGTGGGACACCATGCAAACGAACAATCTCCCATATATAAATCTCTGCCAACCGCTCTGAAGAATAGGTAGTACACACAGGAATGAAGTGCGCGGACTTGGTCAGCCGATCCACAATCACCCAAATTCTTTAAAGTCCACGAAAGTCCAACTACAAAGTCCATACTGATCCTCTCCCACTTCCACTCTGGAATATCCATCTGCTCAAGCAAGCCACCCGGTCTCTGATGCTCATATTTCACCTGCTGACAATTGAGGCACCGAGCTACAAATCTCACAATGTTCTTCTTCATTCTTCTCCACCAATAATGTTGTCTCAGATTCTGATACATCTTCGCGGCACCCGGATGAATGGAATATCACAAGCTATGGGCCTCCTCAAAAATCAACTCCCGAAGCCCATCCACACTGGGCACACAAATCCGGCCCTGTATCCTCAATACCCCATCATCACCAATGGTCACATCTCTGGCATCATCATGTTGAACTCTGTCCTTAAGGACAAGCAAATGCGGATCATCATACTGGCGCTCTCTGATGCGATCATATAAGGAAGACCAAGAAACCACACAAGCAAATACCTAACTGGGCTCCGAAATATCTAACCTCACAAACCGATTGGCCACGGCCTAAACATCAACTACAAGAGGTCTCTCCACAACTGGAATATATGCCAAACTCCCCATACTCACTGCCTTTCGGCTTAAGGCATCGGCCACCACATTGGCCTTTCCCGGATGGTACAATATAGTGATATCATAATCTTTTAGCAACTCCAACCATCTCTGCTGCCTCAAATTAAGATCATCCTTCTTGAACAAGTGCTGGAGGCTACGATGATCAGTAAACACCTCACAAGACACACCATACAAGTAATGCCTCCAAATCTTTAATGCGTACACAATGGCATCCAACTCCAAATCATGAACGGGGTAGTTCTTCTCATGGGGCTTCAACTGACGAGAAGCATAAGCAATAACTCTACCCTCCTGCATCAATACACAACCAATACCAACTCTCGAAGCATCATAATACACGGTATATGAACCTGAAGTTGATGGCAAAACTAGCACTGGAGCCGTAGTCAAAGTTGTCTTGAGCTTCTAAAAGCTCTCCTCACACTTGTCCGACCAAACAAGTGAAGCACCCTTGTGAGTCAAATTGGTCAAGGACGATGCGATAGATGAGAATCCCTGAACAAACCGGCGATAATAGCCTGCCAAACCAAGAAAGCTGTGAATCTCGGTGGCTGAGAACGGTCTGGGCCAACTTTGAACCGCCTCTATCTTCTTCGGATCAACCTGAATACCCTCGCTGGACACCATGTGCCCCAAGAAATCCACTGAATTGAGCCAAAACTCATACTTGGAGAATTTTGCATAAAACTTATCCTCCCTCAATCTCTGCAACACAACTCTTAAATGCTCCGCGTGCTCCTCCTGACTATGCTAATACACCAGAATATCATCAATTAAGACTGATAAATGAATCAAGATAAGGCCAAAACACGTTGTTCATCAAATGCATGAATGTTGTTGGGGCATTGGCCAGCCCAAAAGACATCACCAAGAACTCATAATGACCATATCGGGTCCTGAAAGCTGTCTTAAGAATATCCGAGTCCCTGATCTTCAACTGGTGATAACCTGAACGGAGAACACGTTGGAGAAGGGGACTGAAAGGAACCCCTCACACCGGAGTGACTAGTAGATGCACCTGGCATAGAAGAGCCCTGAACTGATGGAGCACGCGAAGAACTCTAAGGTGGAGAGGCACTAAGTGATGACTGGGCCTGATGAGAACTGTGAGAACCATGACCCGATGACGCCCCATGATAACCTGAGCGAGCTAGCTGAGCATGCCTGAATGGACGGCCTTTGCCGTGCTAAAACTGACCTCTCGAAGAAGTACCACTATAACTACCAGATCCTCGAGGCCTTTTGGACTCCCTCTCCTCGCGCTCCTGGCGACGAACAGACTCAATCTCCCGAGCAATGTCTATAACCTCCTCAAAGTTAGCACCAATCACCCTCTCCCTAGTCATGAGAATATGAAGCTGATAAGTGAGACCATCAACAAACCTCCTAATCCTCTCTCTATCTGTCGGAATCAACCAAATAGCATGATGAGCTAACTCGAAAAACCTCATCTCATACTGCGTCACAGTCATCTCTCCCAGATGCAACCACTCAAACTCCCTACGCAGCTCCTCTTACGGGACTGCAGTACATACTTCTCCATAAAGAGAACAAAGAACTGCTGCCAGGTAAGGGGTGCTACACCAACAGGCCTACGCCTCTCAAAAGCCTCCCACCAAGTGAAGGAAGCTCCAGAAAACTGATAAGTAGTGAAAGCGACCCCACTAGTCTCCAAAATACCCACTGTACGAAGCATCCTCTAACACTTATCCAAGAAGCCCTGGGCATCCTTGCCCTCTGCACCACTGAAGGTCGGAGGCTGAAGCCTACCAAACCTCTCCAACCTACGGTGCTCGTCCTCTGGCATGGCAGGAACACATAGTCCTGAGCAGCTGCAACCGGTTGGGTTGGATGTGCCACCGGCGTTTGAAGTCCCTGCACGACCTGCTCAGGTGTGCGAGCGGCGGGAGTTTGATTGACTCCCCGGCCCTGAGAAGTAGTTGCAACTGTAGTGGCTGAAACCGCCTGACCTAGGCCAGTGCAAACTGATAAGATCTGAGCCAAGGCCTCCTGAAGACCCGGAATCATAATGGACACAGCTGGTGCTGCTAGAGCGCCCATAACTGGGACCTAATCTAGAACTGGGGCAGCTGGTGGATCTGCAGGTGCTACCCTAGCTGTTGTGCGGGCCATACCTTTGCCCTTACCGTGACCATGACCGCGTCCTCGGCCTCTAGTGGCCACAACTGGTGGTACTAATGGTCGTCCATCCTGACCGGCAACGTGTGTCCTCACCATTTGTGAGAGAATAGAATAACAGAAGTTTAGTACTCAGATTAACAAATTCGCACTACAAGAATTTCAAGAATATGAAGTTTTTCTTAAAGGTTTTGCAGCCTCTCGAGGATAAATACAAACGTCTCTGTACCGATACGCGAGACTCTACTAAACCTGCTCATGACTCGTGAGACCTATGTAACCTAGGCTCTGATACCAACTTGTCACGACCCTAAATCCGGACCCGGTCGTGATGGCGCCTCTCGTGAAGACAAGGCCAGCCGACACTTCCTATTTCAATATTTAATAGCTAAACAGTAAGAAATGGTCTAAAGCATGATAAAATAATCCAAAGCTTAAGCGGTTAATAGCATAATGTGCAGAATACAACCCAACACAACCTAATATCGGGGTGTCACTAGTCACGAGCATCTAAACAATCCGGAATTTTCAAATGAAACTACAAGGTTTAATACCAAAACAAAGAACATGAAGAAATAAAATAGGGAAGAAGCTCCGAGCTACGAACGCCGACAGCT